>NC_137168.1:1492252-2238378 GCF_951394435.1 Stenella coeruleoalba
ACCCCTTATTGAGGAGGCTGTATTTTCTCCACTGTATATTCTTGCCTCGTTTATCAAAGACAAGGTGACCATATGTGCGTGGGTTTATCTCTGGGCTTTCTATACTGCTCCACTTATGTATATTTCAGGGTTTTTTTGCTAGTACCATACTTTCTTGATTACTGTACCTTTGTAGAATAATCTGAAGTCAGGGAGCCAGATTCCTCCAGCTCCACGTTTCATTCTCAAGTTTGCTTTGGCTATTCTGGGTCTTTCGTGTTTCCATACAAATTATGAAAGTTTTTCCTTCTTGTTCTGTTTAAAATGCCAGTGGTAGTTTGAAAGGGATTGCATTGAATGTGTAGATTGCTTTGTGTCATAGAGTCATTTTCACAATGTTGATTCTGGCACTCCAAGGTCATGGTATATTGTTCCATCGATTTGTCACATCTGTCAGTTCCTACATCAGTGTCTTATCATATTCTGCATACAGGTCTTTCTTCTCCTTAGGTAGATTTATTCCTATATATATTATTCTTTTTGTTGCAATGGTACATGGGTGTGTTTCCTTAATTTAACTCTCACATTTTCCATCATTAATGTATAAGAATGCCAGAGATTTCTGTGCATTAATTTTGTATCCTGCTACTTTACCACATTCATTGATTAGCTCTAGTTGTTTTCTGGTAGCATCTTTAGGATTCTCTAAGTATACTATAATGTCCTCTGCAAACAATGACCGCATTACTTATTTTCCGATTTGGATTATTTTTATTTCTTTTTCTTCTCTGATTGCTGTGGCTAAAACTTCTAAAACTATGTTGAATAATAGTGGTGAGAGGGGGCAACCTTGTATTCCTCCAGAAACTAGTGGAAATCGTTTCAATTTTTCAGCATTGAAGACGATGTGGCTGTGTGTTTGTCATATATGGCCTTTGTTATGGTGAGCAATGTTCCCTCAATGTCTACTTTCTCCCGGGATTTTATCATAAGTGGGTGTTGAATTTTTTCAAAAATCTTTATGATTTCCATCCTTTCACGACCTTTGGTGTTTTTTTATTCTTCTTTCTCTAATTGCTTTAGAGACAAGGTTATGTTGTTTGAGATGTTTCCTGTTTCTTCAGGGAGGATTGTATTGCTAAAAACTTCCCTCTTAAAACTGCTTTGCCTGCATCCCATAAGTTTTGCGTTGTTGTGTCTCCATTGTCGTTTCTGTGTATTTTTTGATTTCCTCTTTGATTTCTTCAGTAATCACTTCGTTATTAAATAGTTCATTGTTTAGCCTCCATGCGTTTATATTTTTGACACATATTTTCCTGTAATTGATGTCTAGTCTCATAGTGTTGTGGCCAGAAAAGATACTTGGTATGATTTCAATATTCTTAAATTTACAAAGGCTTGATTTGTGAATGAAAGTATGATCTATCCTGGAGAATGGTCCATGAGCACTTGAGAAAAATGTGTCTTCTGTTGTTTCTGGATGGAATTTCCTATAAATCACAATTAAGTCCATCTTTATTGTATCAATAAAAGCTTATGTTTCCTCATTTATTTTCATTTTGGATGATCTGTCCTTTGGTGAAAGTGGGTTGTTAAAGTCCCCTACTATGATTGTATTACTGTCAATTACCTATTTATGGTTGTTAGTATTTGCCTTATATATTGAGGTGATCATATGTTGAGTGCGTAAATACTTGAAATTCTTAAATTTTCTTCTTGGATTGATACCTTCATCATTATATAGTGTCCTTCATTGTCTCTTCTAACAGACTTTATTTTAAAGTCTATTTTTTCTGATATGAGAGTGCCTACTCCAGCTTTCTTTTGATTTCCATTTGCATGGAAAATCTTTTTCCATCCCATCACTTTCAGTTTGTTTGTGTGCCTAGGTCTGAAGTGTGTGTAGACAGCATATATATTGGTCTTGCATTTGAATCCATTCAGCCAGTCTGTGTCTTTTGGTGGGAGCGTTTAATCCATTTACATTTAAGGTAATGATCGATATGTATGTTCCTATTCCCATTTTCTTAACTGTTTTGGGTTTGTTATTGTAGGTGTTTTCCTTCTCTTGTGTTTCTTGCCTAGAGAAGTTCACTTAGCATTTGTTGTAAAGGTGGTTAGGTGGTGCTGAAGTGTCTCAACTTTTGCTTGTCTGGAAAGCTTTAATTTCTCCATCAAATCTGAATGAGATCGTTGCTGGGTAAAGTAATCTTTGTTGTAGGTTTTTCTCCTTCATCACTTTAAATATGTCCTGCCACTCCCTTCTGGCTTGCAGAGTTACTGCTGAAAGATCAGCTGTTAACCTTATGGGGATTCCCTTGTGTGTTATTTGTTTTTCCCTTGCTGCTTTTACTATGTTTTCATTGTATTTAGTTTTTGATAGTTTGATTAATATGTGTCTTTGATGTTTCTCCTTGGACTTATCCTGTATGGGACTCTCTGTTCTTCCTGGACTTGATTAACTATTTCCTTTCACATATTAGGAAAGTCTTCAACTATAATCTCTTCAAGTATTTTCTCAGTCCATTTCTTTTTCTCTTCCTCTTCTAGGACCCGTATAATTTGATTGCGGTGATTTTAATTTGCTCCCAGAAGTCTCTGAGAATGTCTTCAGTTCTTTTCATTGTTTTTTCTTTTTTCTGCTCTGTAGTAGTTATTTACACTGTTTTATCTTCCAGGTCACTTATCTGTTCTTCTGCCTCAGTTATTCTGCTATTGATCCCTTCTGGAGAATTTTTAATTTCATTTACTGTGTTGTTCATCATTGCTTGTTTCCTTTTTAGTTCTTCTAGGTCCTTGTTAAATGCTTCTTGCATTTTCTCTACTCTATTTCCAAGATTTTGGATCATTTTACGATCATTCCGAATTCATTTTCAGGTAGACTGCCTTTTTCTTCTTCATTTTTTAGATCTGGTGGGCTTTTATCTTGCTCCTTCATCTGCTCTGTGTTTTTCTGTCTTCTCATTTTGCTTTTCTTACTGTGTTTGTGGTATCCTTTTTGCAGTCTGCATGTTGGTAGTTCCCGTTGTTTTTGGTGTCTGTCCCCAGTGGCTAAAATTGCTTCAGTGGGTTGTGTTGGCTTCTAGTTGAGGGGACTAGTCCGTGTGTTCTGGTGGATGAGGCGGATTTTGTCTTTGTGTGGGCAGTTCCACGTCTGGTTGTTTGTTTTGGGGTGTCTGTGGCCTTATTAAGGCTTTAGGCAGCCTCTCTGCTAATGTGTTCCTGTCTTGTTTGTTGTTTGCCATAGGGTGTCCAGCACTGTAGCTTGCTGGTCTTTCAGTGAAGCTGGGTCTTGGTGTTGAGAAGGAGATCTTGCGGGATTTTCCCCATTTGATTTTAGGTGGAGCTGGGAAGTGTCTTGTGGACCAGTGTCCTGAATTTTGCTCTCCCACTTCAGAGGCACAGCACTGACTCCTGGAGCACCAGGTGCCTTTCATCCACAGAGCCTAGAATAAAATGGAGAAAAGGTAGGAAACAAAGATGATAAAATTGAGTAAGATAAAACAAAATAACGTTAATAAAATAAAAAGTATTAAAAATTTTTTTTATCATTTTTTAAGAGTATAATTGCTTTATGATGGCTAGTTTCTGCTTTATAATAAAGTGTACAGATCCACATGTTCTCACATCTTTTTCCTCTTGCATCTCCCTCCCTACCACACTCCCTATCCTACCCTCTAGGTGGTCACAAAGAAGCCAGCTGATCTCCCTATGCTATGTGGCTGCTTCCCACTAGCTATTTTACGTTTGATAGTGTATACATTTCTAACCCACTCTCTCACTTTGTCACAGCCTACACTTCCTCTTCTGCACATCCTCAAGCGCATTCTGTAGTAGGTCTGTGTCTCCATTCCTGTATTACCCCTACGTTCTTCATGACCTTCTTTTTTTTCCTTAGATTCTATATATATGTGTTAGCGTATGCTATTTCTTTTTCTCCTTCTGACTTACTTCACTCTGTATGACAAACTCTAAGTCCATCCACCTCACTACAAATAGCTCAATTTCGTTTCTTTTTATGGCTTAGTAATATTCCATTGTATATATGTTCCTCATCTTTATGCATTCATCTGATGATGGACACTTAGGTTGCTCCATCTCCTAGCTAGGGTAAATAGAGCTGCAGTGAACATTTTGGTACATGAGTCTTTTTGAATTATGGTTTTCTCAGGGCATATGCCCAGTAGTTGGATTGCTGGGTCTTATGGTTGTTCTATTTGTAGTTTTATAAGGAGCCTCCATACTGTTCTCCATATTTGCTGCATCAATTTACATTCCCACCGGCACTTAAAGAGTTTTACCTTTTCTCCACACCCTCTCCAGCATTTATTGTTCTAGAATTTTTGATGATTGCCATTCTGACAGGTGTGAGATGGTATCTCATTGTAGTTTTGATTTGCATTTCTTTAATAATTAATGATGTTGAGCATTCCTTCATGTGTTTGTTGGCAATCTGTATCTTCTTTGGAGAAATGTCTACTTAGTTCTTCTGACCATTTTTAGATTGGGTTGTTTGGTTTTTTGTTATTGAGCTGCATGTGCAATTTGGAGATTAAACCTTTGTCAGTGGCTTCATTTGCAAATATTTTCTCCCATTCTAAGGGTGGTCTTTTGTTCTTCTTTATGATTTCCTTTGCTGTGCAGAAGCTTTTAAGTTTCATTAGGTACCATTTGTTTATTTTTGTTTTTATTTCCATTACTCTAGGAGGTGGGTCAAAAAGGATCTTGTACTGATTTATGTCACAGAGTGTTCTGCCTAGGTTTTCCTCTATGAACTTGATAGTTTCTGGCCTTACATTAAGGTCTTTAATCCATTTTGAGCTTATTTTTGTGTATGGTTTTAGTGAGGGTTCTAATCTCATACTTTTATATATACCTGTCAAGTTTTCCCAGCACCACTTTTTGAATAGGCTTTCTTTTCTCAACTGTATATTATTGCTTCCTTTAGCAAAGTAAGGTTACCATATGTGTATGGGTTTATCTCTTTCTATCCTGTTGCATTGGTCTATATTTCTGTTTTTGTGTCAGTAGCATACTGTCTTGATTAGTGTATATTTGTACTATTGTCTGAAGTCAAGGAACCTGATTCCTCCAGATTCATTTTTTGTTATCAAGATGGCTTTTTCTATTGGGGGTCTTTTTTGTTTCTATACAAAATGTGAAATTATTTGTTCTAGTTCTGTGAAAAATGGTAATGGTAGTTTGATAGGGATTGCATTGAATGTGTATATTGCTTTGGGTTGTAGAGTCATTTTCACAATGTTGCTTCTTCCAATCCAGAACGTGGTATATCTACTTGTCTCATCTTTAATTTCTTTCATCAGGGTCTTATAATTTTCTGCATACAGGTCTTTTGTCTCCTTAAATAGGTTTATTCCTATTTATTTTTTGTTGCAATGGTAAATGGAAGAGTTTTCATAATTTCACTTTCATATTTTTCATCATTCGTGTATAGGAATGCCAGAGATTTCTGTGCATTAATTTTGTATCCAGCTACTTTATCAAATTCTTTGATTAGCTCTAGTTGTTTTCTGGTAGCATCTTTAGGATTCTCTATGTATAGTATCATGTCTTCTGCAAACCCTGACAGCTTTACTTCTTTTCCGATTTAGATTCCTTTTATTTCTTCTTCTTCTCTGATGGCTACAACTTCCAAAACTATATTGAATAACAGTGGTGAGAGTGGGCAACCTTGTCTTGTTCCTGATATTAGTGGAAATGGTTTTAGTTTTTCACCATTGAGGACAATGTTGGCTGTGAGTTTGTCATATACAGCCTTATGATATTGAGGAAATTTCCCTCTATGCCTACTTTCTGCAGGATATTTTTTTTATCAAAAATGGGTGTTCAATTTTGTCAAAAGTTTTCTCTGCGTCTACTGAGATGATCATATGGTTTTTCTCCTACAAATTGTGAATATGGTGTATCACATTTATTGATTTTTATATGTTGAACTATCCTTGCATTATTGGAATAAAGCATACTAGATCATGGTGTATGATCCTTTTAATTTGCTGTTGCATTCTGTTGGCTAGTATTTTGTTGAGGATTTCTGCATCTATGTTCATCAGTGATATTGGTCTGTAGTTTTCTCTCTTTATGACATCCTTTTCCTGTTTTGGTATCAGGGTTATGGTGGTCTCATAGAATGAATTTTGGAGTGTTCCTCCCTCTGCTATATTTTCAAAGACTTTGAGAAGGATACGTGTTAGCTCTTCTCTAAATGTTTGATAGAATTCGCCTGTGAAGCCATCTGGTCCTGGGCTTTTGTTTGTTGGAAGACTATTAATCACAGTTTAAATTTCAGTGCTGGTGATTGGTCTGTTCATATTTTCTATTTCTTCCTTTTTCAGTCTCAGCAGTTTTGCATTTCTAAGAATTTGTCCATTTCTTCCAGGTTGTGCATTTTATTGGCATAGAGTTGCTTGTAGTAATCTCTCATGATCTTTCTATTTCTGCAGTGTCAGTTGTTGTTTCTCATTTTTCATTTCTAATTCTATTGATTTGATTCTTCTCCCTTTTTTTCCTGATGAGTCGGGCTAATGGTTTTTCAATTTTGTTTATTCTCTCAAAGAACCAGCTTTTAGTGTTATTGATCTTTGCTATCATTTCCTTTATTTCTTTTTCATTTATTTCTGATCTGAACTTTATGATTTCCTTCCTTCTGCTAATTTTCGGGATTTTTTTGTTCTTCTTTCTGTAATTGCTTTAGGTGCGAAGTTAGGTTATTTATTTGAGATGTTTCCTGTTTCTTTAGGTAGGATTGTATTCCTAAAACTTCCCTCTTAGAACTGCTTTTGCTGCATCCCATAGGTGTTGGATCGTCGTGGCTCCATTGTCATTTTTTCCTAGGTATTTTTTTATTTCCTCTTTGATTTCTTCAGTCATCACTTCATTATTAAGTAGTGTATTGTTTAGCCTCCATGTGTTTGTATTTTTTACAGATCTTTTCCTGTAATTGATATCTAGTCTCATGGCATTGTCGTCGGAAAAGATACTTGATAACATTTCAATTTTCTTAAATTTATGAAGACTTGATTTACCAAGGCTTGACCCAAGATATGGTCTATCCTGGAGAATGTTTCATTAGCACCTGAGAAAAATGTGTATTCTGGTTTTTTTTGATTGAATGTCCTGTAAATATCAATTAAATCCATCTTATTTAATATATCATTTAAAGCTTGTGTTTCATTATTTTCATTTTGGATGATCTGTCCATTGGTGAAAGTGGGGTGTTAAAATCCCCTACTATGATTGTGTTACTGTCAATTTCCCCTTTTATGGCTGTTATTATTTGTTTTATGTATTGAGGTGTTTCTATATTGGGTGCATAAATATTTACAATTTTTATATCTTCTTGGATCGATCTCTTGACAATTATGTAGTATCCTTCTTGTCTCGTAATAGTTTTTATTTTAAAGTCTACTTTGTCTGATATCATAATTGTTACTTCAGTTTTTTTTTTTTTATGATTTCCATTTGCATGGAATATCTTTTTCCATCCTCTTTCAGTCTGTATATGTCCCTACTTCTGAAGTGGGTTGCTTGTAGAAAGCATATATATGGGTCTTGTTCTTGTATGCATTCAGCCAGTCTGTGTCTTTTGGTGGGAGCATTTAATCCATTTACATTTAAGGTAATTATCGATATGTATGTTCCTGTTTGCATTTTCTTAATTGTTTTTGCTTTGTTATTCTTGGTCCTTTCCTCCTCTTGTGTTCCTTGCCTAGAGAAGTTCCTTTAGTATTTTTTGTAAAGCTTGTTTTGTGGTGCTGAATTCCTCAGCTTTTGCTTGTCTGTAAAGGTTTTTATTTCTCCATCAAATCTGAGTGAGATCCTTGCTGGGTAGAGTAATCTTGGTTATAGGTTTATCTCCTTCATCACTTTCAGTATGTCCTGCCACTCCCTTCCGGCTTGTAGGGTTTCTGCTGAGAAATCAGACTGTTAACCTTATGGGTATTCTCTTGTGTGTTATTTGTTGCTTTTCCCTGCTGCTTTTAATATATTTTCTTTGGGGCTCTCCTGGTGGCACAGTTGTTGCGAGTCCACCTGCCAAGGCATGGGACACAGGTTTGTACCCTGGTTTGGGAAGATCCTAAATGCTGCAGAGCGGCTGGGCCCATGAGCCATGGCCGCTGAACCCGTGCGTCCAGAGCCTGTGCTCTGCAATGGGAGAGATCAAAAGAGAGGCCCGCGTATTGCAAAAAATATATATATATTTTTTGTATTTAATTTTTGATAGTTTGATTAATATATGTCTTGGCATATTTCTCCTTGGATTTATCCTGTATGGGACTCTCTGTGCTTCCTGTATTTGATTAACTATTTCCTTTCTCATATTAGGGAAGTTTTCAACTATAATCTCTTCAAATATTTTCTCAGTCCCTTTCTTTTTCTCTTCGTCTTCTGGGACCCCTATAATTCGGATGTTGGTGATTTTAATGTTGTCCCAGAGGTCTCTGAGACTGTCCTCAGTTCTTTTCTTTTTCTTTATTCTGATCTGCAGTAGTTATTTGCACTTTTTTACCTTCCAGGTCACTTACTCGTTCTTCTGCCTCAGTTATTCTGCTACTGATCTCTTCTAGAGTATTCTTAATTTCATTTATTGTGCTGTTCATTGTTGCTTCTTTCCTCTTTAGTTTTTCTACGTTCTTGTTAAATGTTTGCAGCATTTTCTGTATTCTATTTCCAAGATTTTGGATCATCTTTACTATCATTATCCTGAATTCTTTTTCAGGTAGACTGCCTATTTCCTCTTTGTTTGGTCTGGTGGGTTTTTATCTTGCTCCTTCATCTGCCATGTGTTTTTCTGTCTTCCCATTTTGCTTATCTTACTGTGTTTGGGGTCTCCTTTTGCAGGCTGCAGGTTGATAGTTCCCATTGCTTTTCGTGTCTGGCCCCAGTGACTAAGGTTGGTTCAGTGGGTTGTGTTGGCTTCCTGGTGGAGGGGACTAATGTCTGTGTTCTGGTGGATGAGGCTGGACTTTGTCTTTCTGGTGGGCACATCCACGTCTGGTGGTGTGCTTTGGGGAGTCTGTGACTTATTATGATTTTCGGCAGGCTCTCTGCTAATGGGTGGTGGTGTTTTCCTGTCTTGCTAGTTGTTTGGCATAGGGTGTCTAGCACTGCAGCTTGGTGTTCGTTAAGTGAACCTCGGTCTTGGTGTTGAGACAGAGATCTCTGGGAGACATTTGCCATTTGATATTACGTGAACCTGGATGTCTCTTGTGGACAAGTGTCTTGAAGTTGGTTTTCTCACCTCAGAAGCACAGCAGTGACTCTTGCCTGGAGCACCAAGAGCCTTTCGTCCACACAGCTCATAATAAAAGGGGGAAAATGTGGAAAGAAAAAGAAAGAAAGAAAGAAAGAAAAAGAAAGAAAGAAAGAAAGAAAAAGGAAGAAGGAAAGAGATAAAAGGTAATAAAATAAAGTAAATGAAAAAAGATATTAAAATAAGAAAAAAATAATTAAGAATAAAATTTTTTAAGTAAAAAACCAAACAAAAAAATCAGAAAAGCAGACGGACCGAACCCTAGGACAAATGGTGAAAGCAAAGCTATACAGACAAAATCTCACACAGAAGCATACACATACACACTCAGAAAAAGAGGAAAAGTGGAAAAAGTAATAACATCTTGTTCGCAAAGTCCATCTCCTCAATTTTGGATGATTCATTGTATATTCAGGTATTTTGCAGACGCAGGGTACATCAAGTTGTTTGTGGAGATTTAATCTGCTGATTCTGAGGCTGCTGGGACAGATTTCCCTTTTTCTTCTTTCTTTGCACAGTTCCCGCGATTTAGCTTTGGATGTGGCCCCACCTCTTCATGTAGGTCGCCTGAGGGCATCTGTTCTTCACTCAGACAGGATAGGGTAAAGGAACAACTGATTCGGGGGCTTTGGCTCACTCCCAGTCTGGGGGGAGGGAGGGGTTTGGATGTGGGGCAAGCCTGCAGCGGCAGAGGCCAGCACGTCATTGCACCAGTCATAGGCGTGCCGTGCATTCTCCTGTGGAAGTTGTCCCTGGACCACGGGACCCTAGCAGTGGCTGGCTGCACAGCCTCCCGGAAGAGGATGTGTGGGTAGTGAGCTGTGCTTGCACACAGGCTTCTTGGTTGCTGCGCTCTCCTCTGCGGCTCCAAAGCTTTCCCCCTCTGCCACCCGCAGTCTCCGCCCGCGAAGGGGCTTCCTAGTGTGTGAAAGCCTTTCCTCCTTCACAGGTCCCTCCCACTGGTGCAGGGCCGTATCCTTTTGTCTCTGTTTATTGGTTTTTCTTTTGCCGTACCCAGTACGTGGGGACTTTCTTGCCTTTTGGGAGGTCTGAGGTCTTCTGCCAGCGTTCAGTAGGTGTTCTGTAGTTGTTGTTCCACGTGTAGATGTATTCCTGATGTAACTGTGGGGAGGAAGGCAATCTCCGCATCTTACTCTTCCGCCATCTTCCGCAACTCCTCCTTTGTATATTTAAAGAGTTTTTCCAACTATCATTTTTTAAGCTGTTTAATATTTGCATCTCCTCAAGCCCCAAAATACTCTTTTTATATATTTCTGTGTAATGGTAGACCACTGTTGCTAGTCAAACTATTGAAAGATAAGGAGAACTGTTGTCCTTAAAATTAATGTATTACAGTAATTCATATTATAGCCAGAGTTCAAAGTAATTGTAGATTTTTATCCCACAATAAATGTCACATAGATTAACAAGTTCATTTATAATATAAAGTTACAATGCATGTAAGGTTAAGAATTATCAAACTATAACTACTGAAACTCTAGGCCTTGGATTGTGTGGGAATTGAGAACTCTGGGGGCTAGTTTTGCTTTACCATTTTCATAGGTGTTGCAGAGACTTCATGGTGTACTCACCACCTCCTCCCACTTGGTCTTGTTGGTTGCGGGGCCAAGCTCCAGAGGCAGGACAGGAAGCCTGGGGAACAGGGGCTGCATAGGGAACATCGGAGGCAGAGGCAGCTGGGGAAGCAGGGGTGGGTGAGGCTGCGGCTGGATGGCCGCTAGGAGGGCACAGGGAGGTGTGGCTGGTGGGGTTGGCTTGGAGCCATGGAGTGCTGGCCAGGAATTGGCATCATGGTTTGCTGGGGGCCCACGGGCTGCTGGGCTGGCACCATGGGGAAGTGGTGATGAGGCTGCAGGGCAGCCTGCTGGGATACCACGGGAATGATTTGGTGGTGCAGCCAGCTACCCATACGTTTGTAACTGTAGGACGGGTACTGGTGAGAAACAGAATCAGGTTTACCATCAGCTCCATTGACATCTGTCACCTACAAATTGTTACTTGCCATTGTCACTTGCCATCTTCTACAAGAATTAAATTATGAGCCACTGCAGCTTCTGACATTCAACACCCCCTGCAAGAAGTTTAGGGTGGAGATCAGGAATTAGCCACTCTGTGCTCTGAGAAAAACTGGCAGAACAGGTTTTCAGATGGTAAGTTATTTTCAGGAGAAAATTTTATGAGCCCAGTTCTTCAATCTCCTCACATCTAGAAAAGCACTAAAATCCTTCATGTCTGCTCCTCATGACTAGCAGCAACCTTCTGCAAAAACTATGTGCTTGATTGCATGTACTCCTCCTTCACCAAAATCACATATATACTGACCTTTCCCTCTACCTCTTTGGAGCAGTTTCTCATAGCCATTTGAAATCTGTCTCCTGGGCTATAGTTCTCACCTTGTCCCAAATAAAAATTAACTCACACTCATGTTCTGCATCTTTTTTTCAGTGAACACTTCCAGCTGGAGAAGTAGCAATGTTTTCTTTGTCACTGTGACAATATTAACACTTATTCATTTTTTCATGTTCAAGAATTTCTAACTGTGTATACAGATATGACCTTTTACAAATAGATTTCCCATTAGTGTCTATATGTGGCATAGATATGTTACCTCACTTAAAAGGGAACTGAAATGCATGCTTAATATTTTAAGGGAATAAAGAACAAAAACATCTATATACCGGGTGTCTTATTATGTTCTGGTACCACTTCAGAGGGGTAAGCACCTTCGGAGAAAGAGACATTAGAATACATTTGTTTTGATTTAGTTACATGAAACATAGACTCACTAATGCAGTCCTGTCAATACAGACAACCTGAAAATATGAGCTCTATGGAAGAAAGAATAAGGTAAACATTTGTCAGGTGCTTCCTATGTGTGAGGCTCTACCTTACATCCATGACACACATTTTTCATGTTTTCCCACATACTCTGAGGCAAGTATCTTCACCCTCACTTTCACAGACAAGGTCATGGAGAGTTAAAGAGGTACATGAGCTTGACAGAGGTTACAAAAGTAGTAAGTCTGTTTAATTCCCTGGCTCCTGCTCTTCTTTGCAAGAGGAAAACAAAATGGAAAATTAATGTCATATAACATTAATTATATACTTTTTTGATTTGATGTCACAATGAAAGATAAAGGAGGCAGAAACACTGTCCTTCATCCTAGAAACACAGGTTTTCAGGTCAAATATGTCAACTTTTTAAAGTTTAACAAAATGTTGCCTCAAAATTTTTTTGACACTTTTCTTTGGTTTGTATGAGTAAACAAGCTCATAGATTGTCATTTGAACTTATCAAAGAAGGAAGAGTTTCCTTCCTTTCTAAACAGTATGTATTCAGTTCACGTCAGGCCCAGGGACTCCTTCATGTAGTAGTACAGCATCTGATATCAATACAACGAACAATTCTTAACCTTGTTCAAGTTATACTTAACAAAGCACCTTTTATATTGCTTAACTATTTTGCTCCCCAAACAATATTTTGAAGTGTGAGTATTATTATTTCCCTTTCCAGATGAAGAAACCAAAGTTCTAGAGAGAGAAAATGATTTGCCCAAGGTCACATGGTTAGTATGGGGTTGAGGAGGGCCTCAAACCCGATTCCCAGAAATCTCATGCTTTCCATTGCTCTGCAGAATGTCTCACAGACCACTTGGTCACTAATATTTCAGTAAAGACAAATGATGGAGATGCATAGAGTATGAACACCTTAGAATTAGGAGTTTTCCAACTGGAAAGGATCTTAAATAACATCTTACCTGATTCCCATGTTTCACGGGCTGGTATAGAACAAAGTTGTTCAGCCAGAGTTCATTTCTGCTCTACTGTGCAGTCCCCCTGAGTGCTAGTTCATGATGGGTAAATTTTATAGCCATATAAGGAGGAGAAACTGAGTCAGAGAGGCCAGGTAGGAGTGTTCTGGGGAAATACAGGCTTGAGGTGACTCATCAGGGCTTAAACCAGGAAGCTGGTAGTGAGAACTGAAAAAGTGAGACTGAGAAACGTCTTGAATGAAGAATCAACACACTATTCTTTGCAGAGCCCAGTGCATTGTTAACTCAAACAATGGTCAAAATTAGTAAAGAGAAAAATTACCTCATAGCTGAAGTTGATATAACCAGGGTGCCTGGATGAGGTGGTAGCTTTTATAGGGAGGGGGAAAGGAGAAGAAAAAGAATGAGGGAGAGGGAGAGAAAGAAGGAGAGAAAGAGGAATATATGAAGTCAATATGCAATTTTCACATTAAGAGAGAATGAAGCTACTTTTTAAAAATCTATATAGTACAGAATATATCTGAGGTCTGCTTTTAGTTTGAACATGTATGTTGTGTAGGAGAGGAGCCGTCTTATTTTAAAGAGGTCCAGAACAACTAAATAACATGGAGGCAGAAAGCAGCACACATTTATCCTCAAGTAATCTTCAGACAGCCCTCCATAAACGTTTGTCAATTAATCCTACTCTATCTCACCCATCATTTCATTTCTTGATGAAATTCACTCCATGTTGGGAAGAGCAATATGTTTCTGTTATACAATAATAAAATACCAAGAAGAAGAGAACTGTCTCACAAACCTTCCCTTATAGATCAGGAGGTAGATAAGTGCTTAAGTACCAAAGAGATTACTCATAATTTGCATGCAAAGTAAATAACACAGCAACAACAACAAAAAACAACTCTGTATGATATCTTCATGAATGTGAAAACAAGATGGGTGCGGTAAAGTGGAAACATTCTAAATCCCATGGAAAATGAAACAGTTGATTTATGAAGTTTAGGCTTTTTTAAAAAAATTATTGTCACTGTCCTTATAGCAGAAAAAATTAAAAGTTCAAAATTAAAAACAACCTGAATAATTGTCAAAACCAGGACTGTCTGTCTTGTCAAAAGTGGAGGTCAAGTTATTGATGTCTGCATTGTGGAATTCTGTTTGGCCCTGGTGTTGGGGAGATGCAGAGGAGAGAGAATCATGCAGATCATCCTCCTCAGCCAGCAAGTTGATTAAGGCTCTATTCTCTTGAAATGCTCATATTTCATAAGAGGGTTTACTCCTCTCATCTGAGTGTGAATTATTATAGTCAGCTAATTGCCTTTCCTCTATATTCTGGATAGAAACCCTCAGAGAGTAGGAGTGTTAAATTGAAGAGGAGATAAAGGACTGAATTTGTAATGTGGGGGCCCTCAGGGGATTAGGAATTGCCACAATGCAGGATTTCAGGAAGGCAGAGCACAGAATCTTGGTCTTGTGGGTTTGAGAGAAGAGAGGAAATAAATATTCAAGATTTACTGGCTTCTGAATGCAAATGGAGCCTGCTTTGCTGACATGTGATCTAACCTCTGTACATATGTTTACAGAGAATTGGTCAGACTTCCTCATCCTTGGTACATTTGAATGTGAACTATATACTTATGTATTGGGCATAGGTAAGATTCTGGACAACAACATGTAAGTCATGTGCACATACACGAAAAGGATGAGGCCTCTGAAAACAGGGAGGTTGTTCAAGAATGGAATTCCTAACACAGAAATCTAACCCTCTGAAAGAAAAGAGCAGTGCAGTTTGGAGAGCAGGAAAATATTTACAGACTTGTAAGAAATTGGATTTCATGTAAAACTGGTATTTTTGTATATATATCTAAGGCTGATTAACTACTTACTCTGAAGGCCTTACAAGAGTCCATTCCAAAATTTCTTCCAGCTAGAGATGGGTAATGATATCTACAAGCTAATTGTTTCAACAGAATCTCCTGGGTGCTTGTTAAAATGCAGAGCAGTGGGCCCCACCCCAGCTATACTGAATCAGAATCTTTGGCAGAGGCATCTGGGAATCCAAATTTTTATAAGAAGCTCTTCAAAGAGTTTCTTAAACACAGAGACATTTGAGGACATCTGATTCTGTTCTAAACCCTGAAGTTAACCAAATGTGTGGCAGATGTTTATTTCCAAGCTTGTAGAATTAGGCATTGCTTTCTACTCACAGGCATAGCAAAGGCTGCTCCCAGAAAACAGGCAAACAAAATCCAGGTCCCCATTTCTTGATGGCCCTGAAATACAAGTCAACACCTGCTTTTCTTAACTCATATCAAACACACATGAAATTAGTGTTTCATAAAATACAAGTAGTTCACATTAGTTGGTTGCTAGTAAAAGATTGGGGCTACTTTTTGTGAGGTTACTTCACTCATATATAATGTTCAGTTCTCAGCCCATTTCATTGTTTTTGGAGTCACAGCAGTATAAAGATGCTTTTCATTTAGGTTGTCAGCTAAACAAGCTTAGAGAAATGAATCCCCTATTATTACCTAATTTATAATGCTGTTTTCCTGTACCTACTCAGACTTTATAGTCACCTAAAGTCACAAAAGCTAAATGTAATTTACAATTAATGATTAAAGGAACACAGTTGGCTCTAAAAGTTCAGGTGACATTGAAATATTTTTCATTATTGCATATTATTTTATACTTTTTTTTTTTTTTTTTTGCGTTACGCAGGCGTCTCACTGTTGTGGCCTCTCCCCCTGCGGAGCACAGGCTCTGGACGCGCAGGCCCAGCGGCCATGGCTCACGGGCCCAGCCGCTCCATGGCATGTGGGATCTTCTCGGACCGGGGCACGAACCCATGTCCCCTGCATCGGCAGGTGGACCCCCAACCACTGCGCCACCAGGGAAGCCCTATTTTATACTTTTAAACAAGGAATAACATAAATATTTCATATACTGTCCACGGGTATTGCTACTGCTGAGAAAAGGATATTAAGTAGACTGCGAAAATAGAATAAGTAGTGAATGGGTATAGTCCTAGTTGTTCTAACTCTGAAGGCCTTTAGACAAGACATTCAAGCAACACCTCTGAACTCCAAGAGTCCACACTGTAAAAGATACAGTTGAACAGAACTTCTCTCAGAAGGACAGGTTTTCAATTTTTGATTCTACTCTTCTTTTATTCTTCCATAAATGTGGAATGATTTTTACCCAAAAGATTCCATCTTTAGTCAATGGCATTTTCCTCTTGTTAGGTGCTACTTTGCAATTTCTCTACAAATTACACATATGGAATAGGAAGCAAAACCCAAACATCCTAAGAAATGCACATTGCTTCATGTCCCAAATTACAGCATCACTTTGAAAACTGTTAAGTAGAAAAAATCTTAAACTTCTTTTTTTATAGAAAGTCAATATAATGTCATAATGCTGATATAGGAACCACAATATGATTGTTGATATTCTAAGGCTGTTTTTTTTATGAATTAAGGAGAAAAAATGTGGAAAAGAAACATTTAGTTGATGGTTCTATTTATTTATTTATTTGCAGTACGCAGGCCTCTCACTGTTGTGGCCTCTTCCGTTGCAGAGCACAGGCTCCGGACGTGCAGGCTCAGTGGCCATGGCTCACAGGCCTAGACGCTCCGCGGCATGTGGGATCTTCCTGGGCCTGGGCACGAGCCCATGTCCCCTGCATCGGCAGGCACACTCTCAACTGCTGCACCACCAGGGAAGTCCGATGGTTCTATTTTAAAATAAGTTACTTGATGTACTTAAACAACTGTTTTTCAAAGTATGGTAACTCATAGCCTGAAAATATAATTTTAACAATAGGTAAATGATTAAATAAATATTTGCTCTGTGAGGTTTGGTTTTAGAAAGTCGTTGTGGGTTCTGGAACTCAAATTTAAAGAAACATAGACTAACACTTTGCTACGTTAAAAAAATAAAAACTTAATTTTAGTAATCAAAGACAAATTCAATTACAGTCCAAATGAAGAAGTTATTAATTCTGGAGAGACTAAAGTATTAGACATGTGCAATACCTTTGCATTTGTTAAACATGAAATACAGATAAACTAAGAAGCATAATAGAAAGAATATCAATTTATGAATAAAATTCACATACCTTTGAATGTACTCAGAAAAAGTTTCTGAAAGTCAAGGATGCCTGATCTCTTAGATTTCTTGCAGGTATGAACTCAATTTATATTATTCACAGCATCTATAACAACCAGTCATATTTCTGAAGGAAAAATGTGTGGTGTATAACTAAAAATCCTTGTATCATGAATTTTTAGCAACTGTAGGCAAATTTAAAATGGTATATTGTGATTAGTATACATAGTCTTTCATTCTTTCATTATGAGAAATAATAGGTTTAACAAACAAAAGGAATTCCACTGGACTGTTTTTAAGTCAGTAAATTGGCTCATTGCAAATGCTAATGCATTCAGGATTACTTTTAAGAACGTGTTATGTCTGAGGGAGTTACAATTTTGAAATAACCACTGCTCTATTTTCTGCTTTTATTGAAGGTATATTCTTTGTTCCCTGTTATTATCCTCTGATCACCATTGTGGCTGTCTACCCAAAAAAGGGACAAAATCTATCTTCTTTAGCCCCAATCTGAAACCTATTTGCCACCAAAGCAACAAAGGTTATCACAGTAACAATACTTTCACTATTGATCTGAAAGACAAGGCAAGTGACATATTACACACTACACAGCACACTTAAACTTATATTTTTAATTTTACAAACACAGGACACACTGCCCTGGCTTCCTCATTCTGCATAGAAATTATCTTTCTTAGTATTAAGGCACTTTTCCCCATGCATTACTAGAACATTACTGTTTTCTTTCATACAACAACCTGAATCTCTTCCTTTTTCAGAGCCTTTTAATTGTTTACTTGCATTGTCTCCATGTTCTTAGCAGTCCCTACTTTGCCTAAAAAACAAAGTCCATCTCTTTCTATGAGGAACATGACCTAGCTGTTAAATTCGTGCTCTATGACTTCAAAAACACAAAATGTGGGAGAATGGGGTAAAAATGTAAATTTTTAAGAATTTGTTTGAACTTAAATGACTACCTGTTTAAAATAAGTAGATATAGTTAAACATCAACATACATACATCCCATGTAACCACAGCTAAAATACCTACCATAGATACAAAAAACTAAGAAGAAAAGAAAAAGGCATACTACTAGAGAAAATCATCAAACCACAAAGGAAGAAATAAAAAGAATTTAAAACTGTACAGAGAAGAACTACAAAACCAAATGGAAAGCAAGCAAAACAATGGCAAGTACATACCTATAAATAATTACTTTAAATGTCAATGGACTAATTGCTTCAGTCAAAAGACAAAAGACGTAAGTAGCTAGCTGGATAAAAAAAGACCCATCTATATGCTCTTTAACAGAGGCTCACTTTAGAACTAAAGACACACAGGGACTGAAACTGAGAGGATGGAAAAGACATTTTATGCAAACAGATTTGACAGAAATTGGAGGTGGTAATACTCATATCAAGCAAAATAGAATTTAAAACAAAGGCTATAAAAAAACAAAAAAGGGGGCATTATATAATGATAACAAGATCAATACTAAAAGAGGATATTATATTCATTAAGAAATATGCACCCAACACAGGAGCACCTAAATATATGAAGCAAATACTAACAGATATAAAAGGAGAAACTGATCACACTATAAGAATAGGGAAATTTAATTCCTCACTTACATCAATGGACAGATCATCTAGACAGAAAATCAATAAGGACAGCGTGGTCTTCTATGACACAATAGACCAGTTGGACTTAATAGATATCTACAGGACATTATATCCAAAATCAACAGAATATTTTTTTTCAAGAGCACATGGAACATTCTCCAGGACAGATCACAGGCTGGACCACAGCACACATATCAACAAATCTAGGAGGACAGAAATTGTACCAACCATTTTTTCTGACCACAGTGCTATGAAACAAGAAATCAATTAAAAAAATAAGAAAACACACACATGGATATTAAACAACATGCTACTAAGAAACCAATGATTCAATAAAGAAGTCAAAGACAAAGTCAGAAAATACCTTGAGAAAAATGGAAACACAAAACTCCAAAATCTATAGGCTACAGCAAAAGCAGTTCTGAGAGGGAAGTTTACAGAAATACAAGCCTTCCTCAAGAAATAATAAAATTCTCAAATAAACAACTTAACCTACCACATAGAGGAATTAAAAAAAAGAACAAAACCCAAAGTCAGTGATGGAACGAAATAATAAATACCAGATAGAAAATAAATAAGAGGTCAAAAAATATAAAATATCAATGAAACCAAGGGCTGGTTTTGTTGAAAGATAACAAAATTGATAAACCTTTAGCAGGGCTCACCAAGAAGAAAAGAGGACTCAAGTAAGCAAAATAAGAAATTAGAGAGAAGAAATAACAACCAACAGCACAGAGATACAAAAATCATAAGAGAATACCACTAACAGTTAAATGCCAACAAATTGGACAACATAAATGAAATGGACAAATTTCTAGAACCATACAATCTGCCAAGACTCAATCAAGAAGAAACAAACAATTAGAACAAACTAATGACTATTAGTGAAATTAAATTTGTAATTAAAAAAAGAAAAGAAAAACTTTCAGCTAACAAAAATTCAGGGCTGAAATCCTTCATAGGGGTATTCTACCAAATCAAAGAAGAGCTTCTGAGAGTATTCCAAAAAATGGAAGACTATTCCAAATTCATTATAGGCCACCGTTACCTGAATACAAAGTCAGACAAAGATACTACAAAAAAAAAATCACAGATCAATATCTTTGATGAATATAGATGCAAAAATCCTCAACAAAATATTAGCAAACTGAATGCTACAGTATATGAAAAGAATCTTACAACATGATCAAGTGGGATTTATTCCAGGAATGCAAGGACGATTTAATATTCACAAATCAATCAATCTGAAACACCACATTAACCAAAGAAAGGATAAAATCATATGATATATCAAGTGACACAAAAAAAGTATTTGAAAAAATTTAATACACATTCATAATAAAAACTTTCAGCAACGTGTGTATACAGGAAACATAGCCAACTTAATAACAGCCATTTACAACAAACTTACAGCTAAACTGAATAATTAAAAACTTAATGCCTTCCCTCTAAATTCAGGAACAATTTTATTCTCATTGTCACCACCACTACTTAATAGTTCTATTGTAAGTCCTAGACACCACAACTGGACAGGGAAAAGAAATAAAAGGCATCCAAATTGGAAGTGAACTAAAACTGTCAGTACTTGCAGATGCCACGATACTTTATATAGCAAACCCTAAAGTCTCTATCCCCAAACTGTTAGAACTATTAAACAAATTCAATAAAATTTCAGGATACAAGATTAATATACTGAAATCTGAAGATATAGTATGTGAATATTAATGTACTGAAAATACACCATCAGAAAGACAAAGTTAAAAAATCTTGTTTATAATCTCATCAAGGAGTGTAAAGATACCTAAGAATAAACTTAGCCAAGGAGGAGAAGACCTACACTCTGAAAACTATAAATACTGATTAAGTTAAAGGAAGATGATACAAGGAAATGGAAAGACATCTCATGCTCTTTAACTGGAAGAATAATATTGTCCAAATAGCCATACTATCCAAAGCAATCTACAGATTTAATGCAATCCTTATCATCCTTATCAAAATACCAATGATACTTTTCACAGAATTAGGATAGACAATTCTAAAATTCATATGGCACCTCAAAATACCCCAAATTGCCAAAGAATCTTGAAAAAAAAAAAGGAACAAAGCTGGAGATATCATCATCCAAGACTTTAGCTTATACTAGAAAGCTAGAGTAATCAAAATAGCTTGGTTCTGGTGCAAAAACAGACATATAGATCAATGGAACAGAACAGAGAGCCCAGAAATAAAACTCTGCACATATGGTTAATTTATTTACTACAAAGGAGGCAAGAATATACACTGGAGAAAAGACAGGCTCTTCAATAGTGGTGCCAGGAAAACTGGACAGCTACATGTAAAAGAATGAGATTAGAACATTTCCTCACACAATATACAAAAATAAATTTAAAATGGACAACAGAACTATGTATGAGTGAAAGCTATAAAGTTCCTAGAAGAGAACATAGGCAGAACACTCTTCGACATAAATTGTAATGATATTTTTTGGCTCTGTCTCCTAAGGTGAAACAAATAAAATAAAAAATAAATAAACTAGACCTAATTAAACATAAAATCTTTTCCACAGCAAAGAAAACCATCACAATGACAAGGAGACAAAATAACCACTATAAAATACTAGAAAACGGAGTTCAATAGCATTAAAAAGATGGCAAAGTGTGATTTATTTCTGGAATGAAAAAATGGCTCAACACAGAAAGATCAATCAATATAACAGGCATACCTCAGAGGTATTACAGGCTCAGTTCAAGACCACTGCAATAAAGCAAATAATGCAATAAAGTGAGTCACACAATTTTTTGGTTTCCTAGTATATAAAATTTACTTTTACACTAGCACTAAGTCTAAAAAATTTTATATACCTTACTTCAAAGTACTTTATTGCTAAAAAGTGCTAACCAACATCTAAACCTTCAGTCAGTCAAAATCTTTTTTTTGCAATAATAACATCAAATATCACTTATTATGTATCACAATAACAAATATAATAATAATGAAAAAATTTGAAATATTCCAAGAATTACCAAAATGTGACAAAAAGACACAAAGTCAGCAAATGTTGTGGGAAAAATGACACCAAAAGAATTGCCTGTCTCAGTTTTACCACAGACCTTCAATTTTTTTAAAAAAAGGGCAATTTCTGCAAATCTCAAAAAAGCAAAGCACAATTTAAAAAACATGCTCATTCTCTAAGTCTCTATTCCTGCCCTACAAATAGGTCCATCTGTACCATTTTTCTAGATTCCTCATATATGAATTAATATATGATATTTGTTTTTCTCGTTCTTGCTTACTTCACTCTGTATGACAGACTCTAGGTTCAACCACCTTTCTACAAATGACCCAATTTCTTTCCTTTTTATAGCTGAGTAATACTCCATTGTATATATGTACCACATCTTCTTTATCCCTTCGTCTATCATTTAGGTGTTTCCATGCCCTGGCTGTTGTAAATAGTGTTGCAATGAACAACGGGGTACGTGTGTCCTTTTGAATTATGATTTTCTCAGGGTATATGCTCAGTAATGGGATTGTTGGGTCATACGGTAGGGGGAAGGGGAGGGTGGGACAAATTGGGAGATTAAGTTTGACATAAGTACACTACCATGTGTAAAATAGATAGCTAGTGGGAACCTGCTGTATAGCACAGGGAGCTCAGCTTAGTGCTTTGTGATGACCTAAATGGGGGAGGAATGGACGCCCAATAGGGAGGGGATATAGGTATACATAAAGCTGATTCACTTCATTGTACAGCAGAAACTAACACAACATTGTAAAGCAATTTTACTCCAATAAAAAATAAAAGTATGTGGATACTCCATATGAACTAAATGAAGAGGAAAAAGGCAAATGGTAACTTTAATTGATGTGAAAAAAGAATTTGGAAAACTCACTGTAAAAACATTCAATAAACTAGGAATAGAAGGAAACCATGCCAACATAATAAAAGCCGTAAGTGAAAAATCCACAGAGATTATCACTCTCAACTGTGAAAGACTGAAAACTTTTCCTCTAAGATCAGGATTAAGGCAAAGATATATACTTTCACTACTTCTATTAACTGGAAATTTTAAGTCCCACCAGATAAACTAGAGAAGAAAAAGAAACAAAATGCATTCAACTTGGAAAGGAAGAAGTAAAATCATTTCTATTTGCAGATGACATAATCATATACATAGAAAATCCTAAACGTTTTACACATAAAAAATAAGAACTAATAAATTCAGCACAGCAGCAGGATACAAAATCAATATACAAAATTGAGTTGCATTTCTATACTATCTGAAAATTAAAGAAAAAAATTATATTTACAATAGCATTAAAAATAATAAAATTTTGAAAACTATAAGATACTGATGAAAGAAATTAAAGATGATTCAAACAGTTGGAGAGATATACCATGTTCTTGGATTGGAAGAATCAACATTGTGAAAATGACTATACTACCCAAAGCAATCCACAGATTCAGTGCAATCCCTATCAAATTACCAATGGCATTTTTCACAGAATTAGAAAAAAATACAATTTATAGAAAAGACCCCAAAGAGCCAAGCAATCTTGAGAAAGAAAAATGGAGTTAGAGGAATCAGGCTCCCTGACTTCAGACTATACTACAAAGCTACAGTCACCAAAACAGTATGGTACTGACACCAAAAAAACAGAAATATAGATCAGTGGAACAGGATAGAAATTCCAGAGATAAACCCACGCTTCTCTGGTCAACTAATCCATGATAAAGGAGGCAATAATATACAATGGAGAAAAGACAGTCCTCTCAATATGTTTTGCTGGGAAAACTGGACAGCTAGAAGTAAAAATATGAAATTAGAACACCCCCTAACACCATACAAAAACATAAACTCAAAATGGGTTAAAGCCATAAATGTAAGACTGAATACTATAAAACACTTAGAGGAAAACACAGGCAGAATATTCTTTGATATAAAATGCAGCAAGACCTTTTATGATCCACCTCCAAGAATAATGAAAATAAAAATAAACAAATTAGACCTAATTAAATTTAAAAGCTTTTGCACAGCAAAGGAAACCATAAACAAAACAAAAAACAATGCACAGAAGTTGGAGAAAATATTTGCAAACAATACAACCAATAAGGTATTAATCTCCAAAATCTACAAACAGCTCATGTGGCTCAATATCCAAAAAACAAACAACCCAATTAAAAAGTGGGCAGAAAATCTACATACACATTGCTCCCAAAAAGACATATAGATGGCCAAAACATCACATGAAAAGATGCTCAACGTCACTAATGATTAGAGACATGCAAATCAAAACTACAGTGTCACCTTACACCAGTCAGCATGGACATCAGTAAACAGCCTACAAATAACAAATTTTGGAGAGGCTGCGGAGAAAAGGGAATTCTCTTGCATGGTTGGTGGCAATGTAAGTTGGTACAGCCACTATGGAGGTTCTTTAAAAAAGTAAAAATAGGGCTTCCCTGGTGATGCAGTGGTTGAGAGTCCACCTACTGATGCAGTGGACAAGGGTTCGTGCCCCGGTCTGGGAAGATCCCACATGCTGTGGAGTGGCTAGGCCCGTGAGCCATGGCCGCTGAGCCTGCGCATCCGGAGCCTGTGCTCCGCAGAGAGAGGCCACAACAGTGAGAGGCCCATGTACTGCAAAAAAAAAAAAAAAGTAAAAATAGATCTACCATATGATACAGCAATCCCACTCCTGGACATATATCTGGAGAAAACCGTAATTCAAAAACATACTTGCACCCCAGTTTTCACTGCAGCCCTATTTACAATAGCCAAGACATGGAAGCAACCTAAATGTCCATCGAAAGAGGAGTGAGGAGTGGGTAATGAAGATGTGGTATATATATACAATGGAATACTACTCAGCCATAAAAAACAATGAAATAATGCCATTTGCAGCAATGTTGATGACCTAAATATTATCATACTAAAGTCAGACAGATAAAGACAAATATCATATGATACCACATGTATGTAGAATCTAATAAAAAATGATACAAATGAACTTATTTACAAAACAGAAACAGACTCACAGATCTTGAAATCAAACTTATTTTTACCAAAGGAGAAATGGTGGGGGGGGGGGGAGTGATAAATTAGAAGATTGGGATTAACATATACAGACTACTATATATAAAATAGATAACTAACAAGGACCTACTGTATAGCCCAGGGAACTCTACTCAATAATCTGTAATGGCCTGTATGGGAAAAAAATCTAAAAAAGAGTAAATATATGTATATGTATAACTGATTCACTTTGCTCTACATCTGAAACTAACAGCACTGTAAGTCAAATATACTGCAATAAACATTTTAAGAAAACTAAAATCACAGCACATATTCATGTTAAAAATGCAAAGAGTAAAGAAAGATATAAAATTTTTCCTATGACTTCTTTTCTGGAAAAAGACATTGTATATATTTCCAAACATGTTCCAGGAGCTCTGAAAAAAATTATTGATGTAAGTGACATTACTGCCAAATTTACAGAAATGAAAAAGAATTAAATAGAAAGCCATGAACAATTGTACATCAAGAAATTTGATTACCCAAATCAAATGGTTCTATTTCTACAAACACATAAGTTACCTAAATTGATTCAAGAAGTAAAAAAATCTGAGGCAACAAATAAGAAAAGACAGTAATCCCATTCGTAATCAAAACCTATCAATTAAACAACAACAAAAAACAAGAGACCAAGGCCAGGTACCTTAACAGGTTAATTCTACCAAATATCCGAAGAAAAATTTACATCTAAAATGGAGGATGTGGGAACACTTCCTAACTCATTCTACTACACCACGTTTAGCCTGACACCAAAGTCAACTAGGACATAACAAGAAAAGTAATTTATAGATAAATACTTACTATGAATATAGATGGAAACATCCTCAAGAAAATGCTAGTAAATCATGTTCATTAGCTTATTAAAATGATGATATGCCATGATCTAGAGGGATTTATCCCAAGCATGCAAGGTTGGTTCAATATATAAATAAATTAATGTAATATACCATGTTAACTGAACAAAGTAATAACATACATATGTGATCATCTGAACTGATGAAGAAAGGGCATTTGACCAAATCCAACACTCAGACAACTAGGAATAGTAGAAACTTTCTCAACATGTTAAACGAAATTTTTGAAACACCTAAGCTAACATCGTACTCAATGTTGAAAAACTGAAGATTTCCCTCTAAAAGCAGTAACAAAGATGCAATGGAAAGATGACCATTTCACCACTACTACTCATCATTGTGTTGAAAGTTCTGACCAGAGCAATTAGGCAAGAAAAAGAACTAAGATACATTCAAACTGGAAAGAAATAAGTAAAATTATATCTATCTACAGATGACATGATCCTATATACATATACCAAATCCTGAAAAATTGACAGGAAACTTCTAGAGCCAATGATGGATTCAGCTATGACGCATAGGACAAGATCAACAACAAAAATCAACACTGTTACACTGTTATCAATAAACTGTCTGTAAAAAGAGGGAAAAAATAAATTTATATTGCATCTATAAAAGTAAAATACCTAGGAATAAATTTAAAATTAACATTTTGAATTTATACATTAAAATACTTAATTTTGTTCAGATGTCAGTACTACCCCAAGCTATCTAAAGATTTAAAATAATCTGTGTCAAAAATTCCAGCAGCCTTTTTCTTTTTGCAGAAAAGGAAAATTTCATCCATAAATTCAGAGGGTTTTAAGTAGTCCCAAATAGTCAAAACAATCTTAATAATGAAGAATACATTTGGCAGACACATTTCCTGATTTCTAAATGTACAATGCTACAGTAATTACAAGTGTAATTCTGGAATAAAGATATTTAGACCAATGGAATATAATTGAGGGTACAGGAATGAACTCATTATCAAAACTCTGTAATGGCTATTTCCCCTCACAGTAAAATCCCATTTCCTTATAGTCATGTTCAAGGACCCACATGACCTGATTCTCACTACCTTCTTGAACTCATTTCCAACCACTCTGCCTCTTACTCACCTAACTCTAGCCAAGAAGGCCTGTTTATTTTTTCAATGTTGTTCTCTCAATAGGCTTGTCCTGCTCTTGCCTTAATATTTTGTATGACAGTCCCCTCTACCTAGAAAGCTCATTGCCTGCATATTCTCATGATTAATTCTTACTCCTCTTTAAGTTTTGATAAAATAGCACATTGTTAGTAATTACACTACCTAAATCTTCAAATTACACATCCATGTCTCTAAAACCTATCAATCTCAGTCCTCCAAACTCTGTTTTATTATTTCATTTGCACTATTTTATTACTTTTGTACTATATTATTTTCTCATTTATTTTATGTCTTATGTTCACATAAATAAAAATTTTCAAAGCTAGCAGAAAGAGGAAATAATAAATATTTAAGCAGAGACAAATAAAATAGAGAATAGAAAAATAGTGAGAATCAATGAAACCAAAGTTGGCACTTTGAAAAGTAAAGAAATGATAGAACTTTAGCAACATACACATGCACACACACACAAAGGAGAAGAAGCAAGTTAGTAATATCAGAAATGAAAGTGGGAACATTACATCAGACATTACACAATTTAAAAAGTTTAGAAAATACTATGAATAACTGTATGGCAATGAATTAGATAACTGAGATGAACATATTCCAAAGAAAAAATCTACCAAAAATGACTTAAGAAGAATATGAACTCTGAGCAGATCTACAACAAGCAAAACAAGTAAAGAGATTTAATCAGTAGTGAAACAACAAAAAAGAATTGTCCAACGTCAGATGGTGTTTCCAATATAATATCTAAAGAAAAATTAATAGCAATACTACACAAAGTCTTCCAAAATACAGAAGATAAGGGAACTCTTTCTCATTCCATAAGTTTAGCATTATCCTGATTTTAAAACCAGACAACGGCATAACAAGAAGAGTCTACAGATCAATACTTATGAATACAAATGCAAAAACCCCCAACAAAATTCTAGCACACCAAATCCAACAACATATTAGAAGAATTATCATCATGACCTGTGGAACTTATACTTGAAATGCAAGGATGGTTCAACATACAAAAAAACAATTAATATAACATACCATTAATAGAATGAAGAAAAAAATACTTTACCTCTTTTGAGACAGAAAAGTATTCAAGAAACTCCAACACACTTTCATGATAAAAACGTTCAGCAATGAATAATGTTTAAAAAAAGAGAGAGAGAGACTTCTTCAACCTAATAAAGAGCATTTAAAAAAATCCCCACAGTCAATGCAATAGCTAGTGAAAAGTGTAAATAGTACTATACTCCTATAAGCAGGAACAAGACAAAGATGCCTACCTTTTCTACTGATATTCTTATTAGACTGTAAGTTCTAGCCAGAGCAATAGGACAAAGAAAAGAAATAAAACACATATGGATTGTGGAGAAAGAAGTTCAACTCTCTCTACTCACAGATTATGTGATCTTATATAGAGAAAAATCATAAAAAGTCACCAAAAACCATCATAGCTAATCAATGAATTCATCCAAGTTTCAGGACACAATCAAAACAAAAGTATATTTCTATACACACATCACAAACCATCTAAAATGATAATTAAAAAACATTTATAATAACATTCAAGCAGTAAAATACTGAAGAATAAATTTAACCAAAGAGAAGCAAGACTTACATGTTGAAAACTACAAACATTCCTTACAAAGTAAAAGAAGACCTAAATAAACGCAAAGACATCTGTATTTATAGGTTGGAAGATGTAATATGATTTAAATGGCAATAATATTTAAATCAACCTGCAGATTCTACGCAATCCTAAACAAAACTCTACTTTTCTTGAGAACTGGAAGCCAATTCTAAAAGTTATATGGGGGACTTCCCTGGTGGTTCAGTGGTTAAGAATCTGCCTGCCAGTGTAGGACACGTGGGTTGGAGCCCCAGTCTGGGAAGATCCCACATGCTGCGGAGCAACTAAGCTCATGAGCCACAACTAGTGAGCCTGTATTCTAGAACCCATGAGCCACAACCTCTGAGCCCGCATGCCACAAATACTGAAGCCCACATGCCTAGAGCCTGTGCTGTGCAACAATAGAAGCCACCACAATGAGAAGCCTGCTCACCGCAATGAAGAGTAGCCCCCATTCACTGCAACTAGAGAAAGCCTGTGCACAGCAACAAAGACCCAACGTCACCAAAAATAAAATTAATTAATTAAAAAACAAATAAGCAAGACAATTGCAGACCATCACAGATCTTTTAAAAAAGAAAAAAAAAGTCATATGGAATTACAGGGGACCTCAAATACCAAAAACAAGTTTGACAAAAAAAACCTTTGCATGATCATGTCTGAAAAACTGGACTTCATCATAATTTTTAAATTATGTATCAAAGAATAAAAGAAAGTGACAAAACCTACAGAATGAGAGAAAATAGTTGCAAATCATATACCTCTTATACCCAGGTCTAGTTTCCAAAATATAGAGATAACTGTCATAACACAGCAACAAAAAGACAAACCACCCAAGTTTTAATGGGCATCCCAGTAAGATCACAAATGGTCAACAACCACATGAAAAATCTCAACATCATTAGTTATTAGGAAAATGCAAATAAAACCCACGGTAGGATGCCACCTCACATGTAATAGGATGACTATAATCATAAAAGGAAAACAATGCACAAAAGCAGAAAAAATCATAAAACAAAATGGAGAATAACTTTTTTTTTAGATATGTAGATTTTGGACCACTCCTGCACTGTTGGTGAGAATGAAAATGTTTCAGAACCTATGGAAAACAGTTCAGTGTTTTCAAAACATAAAAATCATACACATAAAATTTCCAATTGACCCAGTAATTCCATATCTAGCTATTTACCCAAAATAAATTAAACTATGTATTCAAACACCAATATATGTTTTTGTAAATCATCAACTAAGCTTGTCCATGATTCACTCACATTATTTTAGAAATTCAAGATGATATTCATAAGATATAAAACTGACAAATGGGGTGTTTATGAAGTTACTTTTTCTAAGTAAAGAACCATGGAAAACCAACAATAAAGCATCAAACTTACATAATGAGGCAGTACTGTTAAGACATACAAGATTATTTTAGAGGGCAAATAACCTGAAGAATAAAAATAGTGTGAAATAAATAAGCATTAATTTACTTACTGTTGCTCTGCATGCTATATTGCTGCAGTGGTATTGTGTTCTATTTCTACTTCTTCCATGTTTCTTGTCTGTTGTGGGTTTTCGTATCAGGCCAACTTTCTTTTTTTTTTTTTTTCATTTTTTTTTTATACAGCAGGTTCTTATTAGTTACCTATTTTATACATATTAGTGTATATATGTCATCAGGCCAACTTTCTTCATGTTGGCTATAAGATGGCTATCATCTTATCAAACTAGCATCATACTCATAACTGATTATTCTGAATAAAGAGAAAATGAACCTATAACAGAATGACTGCAGATGGTGATCATCAATTATGAAGATTAATACATTGCACATAAAAAAGTGAGGCATTCTGACATTCTCCTCTTTGAGGAAAGTACATAACACCTCTTGTGAAATATTCTTATTCAAACCTAAATTCAGCAAATACTGATGCTATCACTTCATGGAAAATAAGGGAGAAGAATCTGCAAATGACACCATGGAGTGGCCAAATCCTGAGAAAATATGCAGTAGAAAATCAACGCTCTTTTCCCTCAAATTACAAGGAAAAAAAAAGAGAGGGGTAAATGTACACATTTTAAAAGTTAAGGGGGGAAGAGGAAGATGGCAGAAGAGTAAGACGCGGAGATCACCATCCTCCCAAAAGATACACCAGAAATACATCTACACGTGGAACAACTCCTACAGAACACCTACTGAACGTTGGCAGAAGACATCAGACCTCCCAAAAGGCAAGAAACCCACCTCGTACCTGGATAGGGCAAAAGAAAATATAATAAACAGACAAAAAGGATAGGGACGGGACCTGTACCAGTGGGAGGAAGCTGTGAAGGAGGGAAGGTTTCCACACACTAGGAAGCCCCTTCGCAGGCGGAGACTGTGGGTGGTGGAGTGGGAAGGCTTCAGAGAAGCAGAGGACAGCACAGCAACAGCGGTGCGGAGGGCAAAGTGGAGAGATTCCCGCACAGAGGATCAGTGCCGACCGGCACTCACCAGCCCGAAAAGCTTGTCTGCTCAGCCACCAGGGTGGGCGGGGACTGGGAGCTGAGGCTCGGGCTTCGGTCAGAGTACAGGGAGAGGACTGGGGTTGGCGGGGTGAACAAAGCCTGCAGGGGGTTAGTGCACCACTAACTAGCAGGAAGGGAGTCTGGGAAAAGGTTTGGAGCTGCCAAAGAGGCAAGAGACTTTTCCTTGCCTCTTTGTTTCCTGGTGTGCGAGGAGAGGGGATTAACAGCACTGCTTAAAAGAGCTCCAGGGACAGGCGCGGGCCCTGGCTAACAGCACGGACCACAGACATGGGCATGAGACGCTAAGGTTGCTGCTGCCGCCATCAAAAAGACTGTGTGCGAGCACAGGTCACTATCCACACCTCCCTTCTTGGGAGCCTATGCAGCCCGCCACTACCAGGATTCCAGGATCCAGGTACAACTTCCCTGGGAGAACACAGGGTGCGCCTCAGGCTGCTGCAATGTCACGCCGGGCTGTGCCTCTGCAGGCTCGCCCCGCACTCCACACCCCTCCCTACCCACGGCCTGAGGGAGCCAGAGCCAACGAATCAGCTGCTGCTTTAACCCCGTCCTGTCTGAGCGAAGAACAGACGCCCTCCAGTGAACTACACGAAGAGGCGGGGCCAAATCCAAAGCTGAGCCCCGGGAGCTGTGCGAACAAAGAAGAGAAAGGGAAATCTCTCCCAGCAGCCTCAGAAGCAGCGGATTAAAGCTCCACAATCAACTTGATGTACCTGCATCTGTGGAATACATGAATAGACAATGAATCAACCCAAATGGAGAAGGTGGATTTTAGGAGCAAGATTTATTATTTTTTCCCCTTATCCTCTTTTTGTGTATGTGTGTATGTGTATGCTTCTGTGTGAGATTTTGTCTGTATAGCTTTGCTTTCACCATTTGTCCTACGGTTCTATCCGTCTGTGTTTTTTGTTTTTTTACTTTAAAAATTTTTTTCTTAATAATTATTTTTAATTTTACTTACTTTATTTTATTTTACTGCACTTTGATTTTCTCTTAAACTTCTCCTTACTTTCTTTCTTTCTCCTCTTTCTTTCTTTCTTTCAATTTTTCTCACTTTTATTCTGAGCTATGTGAATGAAAGGCTCTTGCTGCTCCAGTCAGGAGTGAGTGTTGTGCGTCACAGGTGGGAGAGCCAACATAAGGAAACTGGTCCACAAGAGACCTTCCAGCAACATGTAATAATACACAATGAAAATCTCCCAGAGATCTCCATCTCAACACCAACAACCAGCTTCAATAAATGACCAACAAGCTACAGTGCTGGACACACTATGCTAAACAACTAGCAAGACAGGAACACAACCCCACCCATTAGCAGAGAACTTGCCTAAAATCATAATAAGTCCACAGTCACCCCAAAACACAGCACCACACGTGGAACTGCCCACCAGAAAGACAAGATCCAGCCTCATCCACCAGAACACAGGCACTAGTCCCCTCAACTAGGAAGCCTACACAACCCACTGACGCAACTTTAACCAGTGGGGACAGACACCAAAAACAACGGGAACTATGAACCTGCAGCCTGCAAAAAGGAGACCCAAACAGAGTAAGGTAAGCAAAATGAGAAGACAGAAAAACAGCAGATGAAGAAGCAAGATAAAAACCCACCAGACCAAACAAATGAAGAGGAAATAGGAAGTCTACCTGAAAAAGAATTCAGAATAATGAAAGTAAAGATGACCCAAAATCTTGGAAATAGAATACAGAAAATGCAAGAAACAAGGACCAAGAAGAACTAAAGATGAAACAAGCAACAATGAACAACACAATAAATGGAATTAAAAATACTCTACATGGGATCAACAGCAGAATGACTAAGACAGAGGAACGGATAAGTGACCTGGAAGATAAAATAGTGGAAATAATTACTGCAGAGTAGAATAAAGAAAAAAGAATGAAAAGAACGGAGGACAGTCTCAGAGACTTCTGGGAAAACATTAAATGCACCATCTGAATTACAGGGGTCCGAGAAGAAGAAGAGAAAAAGAAACGGACTGAGAAAATATTTGAAGAGATTATAGTTGAAAACTTCCCTAATATGGGAAAGGAAATCGTTAATCAAGTCCAGGAAGCATAGAGAGTCCCATACAGGATAAATCAAAGGAGAAACACGCAAAGACACGTATTAATCAAACTGTCACAAATTAAATACAAAGAAAACATATTAAAAGCAGCAAGGGAAAAACAACAAATGACACACAAGGGAATCCCCATAAGGTTAACAGTTGATCTTTCAACAGAAACTCTGCAAGCCAGAAGGGACTCTCAGGACATATTTAAATGATGAAGGAAAAAAACCTACAACCAAGATTAATCTACCCAGCAATGATCTCATTTAGATTTGATGAAGAAATTAAAACCTTTACAGCCAAGCAAAAGCTGAGAGACTTCAGCACCACTGAAAACCAGCTTTACAACAAATGCTAAAGGATCTCCTCTAGGCAAGAAACAAAAGGGAAGGAAAAAACCTACAATAACAAACTCAAAACAATTAAGAAAATGGGAATAGGAAGATACATATTGATACCTGCCTTAAATGTAAATGGATTAAATGCTCCCACCAAAAGACATACACTGCCTCTATGCATATACAAAAACAAGACCCATATATATGCTGTCTACAAGAGACCCACTTCAGACCTAGAGACTCATAAAGACTGAAAATGTGGAGATGGAAAAAGATATTCCATGCAAATGGAAACCAAAAGAAAGCTGGAGTAACAGTTCTCATATCGGAAAAAATAGACTTTAAAATAAAGACTATTAGAAGACCCAAAAAGGACACTACATAATGATCAAGAGATCGATCCAAGAAGAAGATATAACAATTGTAAATATTTATGCACCCAACATAGGAGCACCTCAATACATAAGGCAAATACTGACAGCCATAAAAGGGGAAATCGACAGTAACGCATTCATAGAAGGGAATTTTAACACCCCACTTTCACCAATGGACAGATTATCAAAAATGAAAATAAATAAGGAAACACAAGCTTTAAATGATACAGTAAACAAGATGGACTTAATTGATATTTATAGGACATTCCATCCAAAAACAACAGAATACACATTTTTCTCAAGTGCTCATGGAATATTCTCCAGGATAGATATATCTTGGGTCACAAATCAAGCCTTGGTAAATTTAAGAAAATTGAAATCATATCAAGTATCTTTTCCGACCACAATGCTAAGAGACTAGATATCAATGACAGGAAAAGATCTGTAAAAAATACAAACACATGGAGGCTACACAATACAATACTTACTAACGAAGTGATCACTGAAGAAGTCAAAGAGGAAATCAAAATATACTTAGAAACAAATGACAATGGAGACATGATGACCCAAAACCTATGGGATGCAGCAAAAGCAGTTCTAAGAGGGTAGTTTATAGCAATATAATCCTACCTTAAGAAACAGGAAATATCTCGAATAAACAACCTAACCATACACATAAAGCAATTAGAGAAAGAAGAACAAAAAAACGCCCCATAGTTAGCAGAAGGAAGGAAGTCATAAAGATGAGATCAGAAATAAATGAAAAAGAAATGAAGGAAATGATAGCAAAGATCAATAACACTAAAAGCTGGTTGTTTAAGAAGATAAACAGAATTGAAAAACCATTAGCCAGACTCATCAAATAAAAAAGGGAGAAGACTCAAATCAATAGTATTAGAAATGAAACAGGAGAAGTAACAACTGACACTGCAGAAATACAAAAGATCATGACAGATTACTACAAGCAACTCTATGCCAATAAAATGGACAACCTGGAAGAAATGCACAAATTCTTAGAAATGCATAACCTGCGAAGACTGAATCAGGATGAAATAGAAAATATGAACAGACCAATCATAAGCACTGAAAATTAAACTGTGAATAAAAATCTTCCAACCGACAAAAGCCCAGGACCAGATGGCTTGACAGGCGAATTCTCTCAAACATTTGGAGAAGAGCTAACACCTATCCTTCTCAAACTCTTCCAAAATATAGCACAGGGGGGGAACATTCTCAAATTCATTCTATGAGGCCACCATCACCTTGATACCAAAACCAGACAAGGATGTCACAAAGAAAGAAGACTACAGGCCAATATCACTGATGAACATAGATGCAAAAATCCTCAACAAAAACTAGCAAACAGAATCCAAGAGCACATTAAAAGGATCATACACCATGATCAAGTGGGGTTTATTCCAGGAATGCAAGGATTCTTCAATATACGCAAAACAATCAATGTGATATACCATATTACCAAATTGAAGGAGAAAAACCATATGGTCCTCTCAATAGATGCAGAGAAAGCTTTCGACAAAATTCAACACCCATTTACGATAAAAAACCCTGCAGAAAGTAGGCATAGAGGGAACTTTCCTCAACATAATTAAGGCCATATATGACCAACTCACAGCCAACATCGTCTTCAATGGTGGAAAACTGGAAGCATTTCCACTAAGATCAGGCACAACACAAGGTTGCCCCCTCTCACCACTCTTATTCAACATAGTTTTGGAAGTTTTAGCCACAGCAATCAGAGATTAAAAGGAAATAAGAGGAATCCAAATAGGAAAAGAAGAATAAAGCTATCACTGTTTGCAGATGACATGACACTATACATAGAGAATCCTAAAGATGCTACCAGAAAACTACTAGAGCTAATCAATGAATTTGGTAAAGTAGCAAGATACAAAATTAATGCACAGAATACTCTGTCATTCCTATACCCTAATGATGAAAAATCGGACATTGAAATCAAGAAAACACTCCCATTTACCATTGCAATGAAAAGGGTAACAAATCTAGGAATAAACCTACCTAAGGAGACAAAAGACCTGTATGCAGAAAATTATAAGACACTGATAAAAGTAATTAAAGATGATACAAATAGATGGAGAGATATACAATGTTCTTGCATTGGAAAAATCAACAATTGTGAAAATAACTCTACTACCCAAAGCAATCTACAGATTCAATGCAATCCCTATCAACTACCACTGACATTTTTCACAGAACTAGAACAAAAACTTTCACAATTTGTATGGAAACACAAAAGACCCCGAATAGCCAAAGGAATATTGAGAACGAAAAATGGAGCTGGAGGAAGCTGGCTCCCTGACTTCAGACTATACTACAAAGCTACAGTAATCAAGACAGTATGGTACTGGCAAAAAAACTGAAATATAGATCAATGGAACAGGACAGGAAGCCCAGAGATATATCCACGCACATATGGTCACCTTCTCTTTGACAAAAGAGGCAGGAATGTACAGTGGAGCTTCTTCAATAAGTGGTGCTGGGAAAACTGGACAGGTACATGTAAAAGTATGAGATTAGAACACTCTCTAACATCATACACAAGAATAATCTCAAAATGGATTAAAGACCTAAATGTAAGGCCAGAAGCTATCAAACTCTTAGAGGAAAACATAGGCAGAACGCTCTCTATGACATAAATCACAGCAGGATCCTTTTTGACCCACCTCCTAGAGAAATGGAAATGAAAACAAAAATAAACAAATGTGACCAATGAAACTTCCAAGCTTTTGCACAGCAAAGGAAAACATAAATAAGACCAAAAGACAACCCTCAGAATAGGAGAAAATATTTGCAATGAAGCAACTGACAAAGGATATATCTCCAATATTTACAAGCAGCTCATGCAGCTCCATAACAAAAAACAAACAACCCAATCCAAAAATGGGCAGAAGACCTAAATAGACATTTCTCCAAAGAAGATATACAGACTGCCAACAAACACATGAAAGAATGCTCAACATCATTAATCATTAGAGAAATGCAAATCAAAACTACAATGAGATATCATCTCACACTGTTCAGAATGTTCGTCGTCAAAAAATCCATAAACATTAAATGCTGGAGAGGGTGTGGAGAAAAGGGAACACTCTTGCAGTGCTGTTGGGAATGTGAATTGGTACAGCCACTATGGAGAACAGTATGGAGGTTCCTTAAAAAACTACAAATAGAACTACCATATGACCCAGCAATACCACTACTGGGCGTATACCCTGAGAAAACCATGATTCAAAAAGTCATGTACCGAAATGTTCATTGCAGCTGTATTTACAATAGCCAGGAGATGGAAACAACTTTACTGTCCATCATCGGATGAATGGATAAAGAAGATGTGGCACATATATACAATGGAATATTACTCAGCCATAAAAAGAAACGCAATTGAGTTATTTGTAGTTAGGTGGATGGACTTAAAGTGTGTCATACAGAGTGAAGAAAGTCAGAAAGAGAACGATAAATAGCATATGCTAACAGATATATATGGAATTTAGGGAAAAGAAATGTCATGAAGAACCCAGGGGTACGACAGGAATAAAGACACAGACCTACTGGAGAATGACCTTGAGGATATGGTGAGGGGGAAGTGTACGCTGTGACAAAGTGAGAAAGTGGCACTGACATATATACACTACCAAACGTAAAAGAAATTGCTAGTGGGAAGCAGCCGTATAGCACACGGAGATCACCTCGGTGCTTTGTGACCATCTAGAAGGGTGGGATACGGAGGGTGGGAGTTAGGGAGACACAAGAGGGAAGAGATATGGGAACATATGTATAACTGATTTACTTTGTTATAAAGCAGAAACTAACACACCATTGTAAAGCAATTATACTCCAATAAAGATGTAAAAAAAAAAAAGACAATGCATTAAAAAAAATGTTAAAAAAGTGCATTCACTTCTCACAGTTTTAAGCTTACTTTGAATACTGAAAAAAAATGTCTTTATATAGAGAAACTATATTATTAAATTTTTAATGTGTGATGTTACATTATCTGTTTGCTTTAAGAGACCTAATCTTTTAGAGGAGAATTTCTCAACCTCAAAATTATTGACATTTTGGCCTTTTTTACATATGCATTGATGATAGTATTTCACTTACAGAACTTGATTCTAAGAAAATCAGAAATGTAAAGAAAGAACTATCCACAGAGTTGTTCACAGTAGGCTTACTGAAAACAGAAAAAGAAAAGTGTATGTTGGGGCATCTCATACCCAGCGGGTGCTATGAAATAAATTGTGGAGTATTTATGTAACAGATTATTTTGTATCCATTTACATGACGTTTAAAAGAAATTTTTACTGGCATGAAAATTTTTGCAGCATAGTATTAAGTAAAAACATCAGCCCTCAAATATATGATTATATATTATAAAAATTATATTATACATACAAACACACATATACAGTTGATCTCAGTTATTGAAGAAACATATATTCACGGAGACAAGTTTGAAAAGAAATAAACCAAAATATCAAGTAATTATACACAAGGTCTTTTCTAAAATGCTTTATTTTTAATATTTTTCTGCATTTTCTGATTTTTCTTAATAAGTGTCTGTTTTAAGATCAGAAAAATCAGAAATATCTATTTTAACAAGAAGAGCTAAAAATCTCTATAAAATTCATATCTATATAATTATTCAAAATAATGAAAAAAGTTTTCATTACTCATTCTATTTCATTTTTTATTCATTCATTTCATTATTTCATTTTTTATATTGAGAAGGCATGGAAACATGTAATATCTCATGAGAAATTTTTTCTTCAGTTAATATTTTAACATAAAACAACTCTGGTTTTTAGAGGGCAAATAATCTGGATAATATAAATAGTGTGAAATAAATAAGCATTAATTTACTTACTGTTGCTCTGCATGCTATATTGCTCTAGTGGTATTGTGTTCTATGTCTACTTCTTTCACAGTTTCAAGGAAGAAAAGTCAACAGTCTTTGTGTGCTTACTTGTAGATCTCTAAACCTAAAATATTCCAACTTGAAAGCTCAAAAATAAGAGTGAGAGACAAGTAAGTGAAAGGGGTACATAACGTTTTATGTTCACTTGGCTTTCAATGAATTACCTTTAGCAAAGTTCAAGATTATGTAAGCTCATCTCTGATATCTTTTCTTTACTTTTCAACCTACTACAATGTAATTGAGTCCCCAAAACTAAAAGGTAAAATCTCAGAAATGTTTTTATAGTCTGTCCCTCTTAACCCCCTACCCCCACTTGCCCCCTCGTCCCATCCCTCTCCCCACTGCTAACCACTAGTTTTTTTCTCTGTATCTCTGAGTCTGTCTCTGTTTTGTCATATTCATTCATTTTACTTTTTAGATACATGTAAGTGACAACATACAGTATTTGTCTTGCTCTGTCTGACTTATTTCACTAAGCTCAATACGCTACAGGTCCATCCATGTTGTTGCAAATGGCTATATATAGATAAGCAACAAGGATATATCATACAGCACAGGGACTACAGCCTTTATTTTATAATAAGTATAAATAGAGTAAATCTATAAACACATTGAATCATTATGTTGAACACTTGAAACTAGTATACTATTGTAAATCAACTATAACTTGACTTAAAGAAAAGAAAGGTTTTGATAGAGTTAGAATGAAATGTTTCAAATTAAAATGTCTGGATGTGTCCATATTATGTACAACAAAAGAAAATTAATCCATAAATACTGTATTGAAATATGAAAAGTGGAATTCAGAGAGTTCCTAATCAAGTGATAATAAATACAAAATAATTACATAATACTTATTATTCTATTATACACTATACAAAATAACATTCTTTTTATATAAGATGCTTATATAAAACTTTATGACTTTACTGTCCCAAGAATTAATAATTTTGATTAAGTTTCTCTGGAATCATTGATCCTCCCCTTGCCCCCCAAATTTACTTGTAGACATCTGCACCTTCAACATATCTTGTACCTTAAGCCCTAAGTTGCATTCTTGCAATACAGTTTTTAACTTATTCAGGAATAGATTTCCTGATTACAGATGTATCTGTGTTTATGATCACTTCATGAAACACAATCTTTTGAGAAAAGAATTCCCTGGTTGGCTGAAGGAACATTAAAATGTTAATATTCTTTGCTGGTTCCAGAAGAAGGAAATAAGAAATTCAGCAACCCAGAAATAAAGAAAAATGAAAATAATTTTTAGTTTGATGGAGCTAAGGAAATTATGTGTTCATGCTATTGAAATTGTCAATTATCAATGTCTCCTAGTATAACTTTTTTGTCAAGATAAAAGAGGCTTTGAAAATAAATATATTTTACATTTGTTTACTTGGTTGTTTTTTTAATAGTCACATAAAAGCCTACTCATCAACATTTAATGCTTGACAACAGGACTTCCAGGAAGAAAGATAATATAATAACATTTATTAGGCCTCTCACCTGTGCAGAATTGCAGAATATTTTCGTATGCATTATTTCATTGAATCTGTCCACCAGCTGTGAAAGAAACCCCTGTTACCCATGTCTTTTGACGCTTAAGAAACTTAACAAGAGGTTAGGAAGCAACTCAATATCACACAATTTAACGAGTCACTCTGAGTGGATTCAGGTATGATGATTCTAACTGAAATAACTCACACAGAAAAAGAAACATCATAAGATATCACTAATACACGGAATGTAAACTTGGCTACACAGGAACTGAATTACAAGCCACTAAATTAACCTTAGCCAGTGGAGGCAGACACCAAAACCAATGGGAATTATGAACGTGCAGACTGTGAAAAGGAGAACCAAAACACAGTAAGTTAAGCAAAATAGGAAGACATAAATACGCAGCAGATAAAGGAGCAAGGTAAAAACCCACCAGATCAAACAAATGAAGAGGAAATAAGCAGCCTACCTGAAAAACAATTCATGGTAATGACAGTAAAGTTGATCCAAATCTTGGAAATAGAATGGAGAAAATACAAGAAATGTTCATCTTTCCATGGTTCATTTTTCCTGCATGTTTGTATGCTCAGAAAAAAACCAAAAAACGTGGTATATTTGAATGATCACAGATAGGAGTGATACAAATTGAAGCCTTTGGTCTGAATGGCTGATGTATGCTATTGGAAACTCTTACATCAGTGAGTATTTGGGGCAGTAATGGGTATTTTTATCAGGTGTAGAGGTGATAAATAAATTATTATACAAGTTTACTACATCGACTATTTTGATTAACTCATACAATCTTTTCTAAAGCAAAGAACAAAATATAAAATAAGTTGAGTATTCAAGGATTAAAGGTGAGTGCTGAGTTATTACTATTCTGTTTATTGCCATTGTATGTTCCTCCTGATATAAATGATAATAGACATGTTCTATTGATTAAGGTAGGGAATTCTTGTGGAAATTGTTAATTTAATGGCTACTCTGAAAAATCTACATCAGATTTTACTTAGTTATTGGTCTTTTAAGATTTCATTGAAAATAAATATTGTGGTCTTGAATTTTATCTTTTGCAGAAAAATGTCTCTTCTTTATTGTCAAATACCTCTGTAAAATGACAAGATTCCACCATGGCAGAATTGCTGACATGCAGAACTGCTGTGTACTGGATTACTCTGCCCCCCACTGCCCATATTTATAATTAACTTAAGTTCTATTCCATTCCCTAGTTCTTCCTCTCAATCTTCTGGATATTGCTTTAGAGACCAACTGCTTGCATAATTAACACTAAACCCAGAGGTACGTTTATTTAATAATGCATTTTTAAATATATATGTTCATGACTGGGTTGCATAGACTCTATAGATGAAAGCAACATGTTTGCTCCTCTTTCTTAGAGTCTGGGTTAACTAAATACCAGATGCTGTTTGTCATTGCACTTCTTTGCTCTTCGATATCTCTCTGGAGGAACATCACAGTGTTCACAATGTGGTGGCCTTGCTGAAAGACTTCTTGTTGGATCCCCTTCTCACCAGGGATCTGTACACAGCTTTCATCAATACTCTCTGTGCAAAATCCAGTGATTTGAAGAAATGAGTCCCTGGGTTACTGGGATGTCCAATTCACTCATCAAACCTGGTACATGTTTTCCTAATAACTTTTCACCGTATTTATTGGTCTTTAATGATCGGGCTATTGGGGAAATTTTCTGAGACTTATCCTAGGGAGAATTAGCAAGAAGAAAGTTGCAATAAAACAAGTGGAAGTAACAAAGAAAAATTTGGGATGCCTTTAAACGACTCTAGGATACTAGAGATTGCTATAAATTGATGATTTGGAGTAACAGACAGAGTTCACACTGAGTCTGTGCCTAAAATTGAGTTTGCATTTCTGGAACCTAGAGTGAGAAAGGGGGGCAGGAAACATTCCAGGGAAATCAGGATGGCATAGCCCAGTGTCAGGACTTCCAGTGTGGCTGCTTCAGGTCTAGAGACACAGATCCCACACAGGGGAAAAGGACAAGGAGAGGGAGGAGGAACAATCAGAACTGTTTCAGCCTCCATGAATTTCTTCATCCATGCTACAGTTAAGATCACAAAAGAGAGAGAAGACACTGACATTGGGCCGTATCTTGATTATTGCCAACAAAAAGTATACCTCATATATTGCTCAACAGACAACGGCCTCAAATGTGCTCTAAACTCAAATTTAAGAACATTCACAGGTTCTCAGTCATTGTTAGCAAATAGTTAACAACCATGGATGACTGTGATCCATAAAATATGTGATGATTTATACCAGGGAAAGGAGTGAGAAGAAAATAAGGGACATGAAGTTACCTTTCTAACCTGGATTATAATGATTTCTCTGGATGTTACATTTCCCCAGGTCGATTTTATCTTTCTATCTCTCATAGAACCTTACTGTTAAATTGTTAAAGCAATGGGAGAGTGGGTGAAGGAATGAAATGTGATCTGCCTTGCTAATCCTTTTCTGAAGGCAGTTGAGCATGAAGGGCATGACGTCCCCCTTTGACTTACTTGAAGCGCCTCTTTTTGCTTTGCTTAGTGTTGGAGCCTGAGGAAGAGCTGGCCACCTTGCAGCTCCTCATATACCTTCTACCTCCCTGCAATTGTGACATGCTTCACCGGCTGCTGCAGTTCCTCTCCATCACGGCCAGGCACACTGAGGACAACATCAGCAAAGACGGGTAAGAGCTGTGCTGCCCACCACCATGACAGATGCTCTGGTTCTTCCTTTTACCTGTTTTAAAAGGGAGACCTAAAAAATAATACAAATGGATGACTATGCAAAACAGAAACAGTACATCAAGGAGGCAGCCCCGAGAGAGCACTGCAGTGTTGAGACCATCTTAACACAGTACATGTGACTCAAGGCAGCCATGTGGCTGACAGGGCCTTGGTGCTCCAGCTGAATGTCAGGCCTGAGCCTCTGAGGTGGGAGAGCCGAATTCATGACATTGGTCCACCAGAGACCTCCTGGCCCCAAGTAAGACCAATTGGTGAGAGGTCTGCCAGAGATCTCTGTCTCAACGTTATGACCCAGCTCCACCCAACAGCCAGCAACCTCCAGTGCTGGATGCCCCATGCCAAACAACTAGCCAGACAGGAACATAACCCCACCCATCAGCAGAGAGGCTGTGTAAAATCATACTAAGTTCACAGATACCCCAAAATACAGCACCGGATGCCGACCTGTCCACTGAAAAGACAAGATCCAGCCCTACCCACCCTGCCTGGAACACAGGCACCAGTCCCCTCCACCAGGAAGCCTACACAAGCCACTAAATTAACCTTAGCCAGTGGAGGCAGACACCAAAACCAATGGGAATTATGAACATGCAGACTGTGAAAAGGAGAACCAAAACACAGTAAGTTAAGCAAAATAGGAAGACATAAATATGCAGCAGATAAAGGAGCAAGGTAAAAACCCACCAGATCAAACAAATGAGGAGGAAATAAGCAGCCTACCTGAAAAACAATTCATGGTAATGACAGTAAAGTTGATCCAAATCTTGGAAATAGAATGGAGAAAATAAAAGAAATGTTAACAAGGACCTAGAAGAACTAAAGAGCAAACAGACAATGATGAAAAACACAACAAATGAAATTAAAAATACTCTAGAAGGAATCAATAGCAGAATAACTGAGGCAGAAGAATGGATAAGTGACCTGAAAGAAAAAAAGTGGAAATAACTACTGAGAAGCAAGATAAAGAAAATGAATGAAAAGAATTGAGGACAGTCTCAGAGACTTCTGGGACAATATAAAATGCACCAGCATTCATATTATACAGGTCCCAGCAGAAGAAGAGAAAATGAAAGTGTCTGAGAAAATATTTGAAGAGATTATAGTTGAAAAATTCCCTAACATGGGAGAGGAAATAGTCAAGTCCAGTCAAGTCCAGGAAGCGCAGAAAGTCCCATACAGGATAAATCCAAGGAGGAACACACCAAGACACATATTAATCAAACTATCAAAAATTGAATTCAAAGAAAAAATATTAAAAACAGCAAGGGGAAAGCAACAAGTAATATAAAATGGAATCCCCATAGGGTTAACAGCTGATCTTTCAGCAGAAACTCTGCAAGCCAGAGGGAGTGGCAGGACATATTTAAAGTGATGAAAGGGAAAAAACTATAACCAAGATTACTATACCCTGCAAGGATCTCATTCAGATTCGACAGAGAAATTAAAACATTTACAGACAAGCAAAAGTTAAGAGAAGGCTTCCCTGGTGGCACAGTGGTTGAGAGTCTGCCTGCCGATGCAGGGGACGTGGATTCGTGCCCCGGTCCGGGAGGATCCCACATGCCGCGGAGCAGCTGGGCCCGTGAGCCATGGCCGCTGAGCCTGCGCGTGCAGAGCATGTGCTCTGCAACTGGAGAGGCCAAGGCAGTGAGAGGCACGCGTACCGCAAAAACAAAAACAAAAAAACGAACAAAAAGTTAAGAGAATTCAGCACCACCAAACCAGCTTTACAACAAATGCTAAAGGAACTTCTCTAGGCAGGAAACAAGAGCAGGAAAAGAACTACAATAACAAAACCAAAACAATTAAGAAAATGGTAATAGGAATATACATATAATTACCTTAAATATAAATGGATTAAACGCTCCAACTAAAAGACAGACACTGGTGGAACAGATACAGAAACAAGACCTGTATATATGCTGTCTACAAGAGACCCACTTCATACCTAGGGACACATACAGACTGCAAGTGAGGGGATGGAAAAGATATTCCATGCAAATGGAAACCAGAAGAAAGCTGGAGTAGCAATTCATATCAGACAAAACAGAATTTAAAATAAATACTATTAGAAGAGACAAAGAGGGACACTACATAATGATCAAGGGATCTATCCAAGAAGAAGATAAAACAATTGTAAATATTTATGCCCCTACATGGAGCACCTCAATATATAAGGCAAATGCTAACAGCCATAAAAGTGGAAATTGACAGTAACACAATAATAGTAGGGGACTTTAACACTGCACATTCACCAAAGGACAGATCATCCAAAATGAAAATAATTAAATACAAGCTTTGAATGACACATTAAACAAGATGGACTTAATTGATATTTATAGGACATTCCATCAAAAAACAACAGAATACATTTTCTGCTCAAGTGTTCATGAAACATTCTCCAGGATAGATCATATCATGGATCACAAATCAAGCTTTTGTAAATTTAAGAAAATTGAACTCATATCTTTTCTAACCACAACGCTATGAGACTAGATATTAATTACAGGAAAAAAACCCGTAAAATATACAAATACATGGAGGCTAAACCATATGCTGCTAAATAACCAAGAGATCATTGAAGAAATCAAAGAGGAAATCAAAAAATATCTAGAAACAAATAATGAAAACATGATGACCCAAAACCTATGGGATGCAGCAAAAGCAGTTCTAAGAGGGAAGTTTATAGCAATACAATCCTACCTCAAGAAACAAGAAAAATCTCAAATAAACAACCTAACCTTATACCTAAAGCAGTTAGAGAAAGAAGAACAAAAAAATCCCCAAAATTAGGAGAAGGAAAGAAATCATAAAGATCAGATCAGAAATAGATGAAAAAGAAATTAAAGAAACAATAGAAAAGATCAATAAGACTAAAAGCTGGTTCCCTGAGAAGATAAACAAAATTGATAAACCAGTAGACAGACTCATCAAAAAAAAAAGGGAGAAGACTCAAATCAATAGAATTAGAAATGAAAAAGGAGAAGTAACAACTGACACTGCAGAAATATAAAAAACCATGAAGGATTACTACAAGCAACTATATGCCAGAAAAATGGACCACCAGGAAAATATGGACATATTCTTAGAAACGCACGACCTTCTGAGATTTAAACAGACAAATCAGAAGCACTGAAATCGAAACTATGATTAAAAATCTTCCAACAGGGCTTTCCTTGTGGCGCAGTAGTTGACAGTCTGCCTGCCAATGCAGGGGAAGCGGGTTCGTGCCCCGGTCTGGGAGGATCCCACATGCCGCGGGGCGGCAGGGCCCGTGAGCCATGGCCGCTGGGCCTGCATGTCTGGAGCCTGTGTTCCACAACGGGAGAGGCCACAACAGTGAGAGGCCTGTGTACTGCAAAAAATAATAATAAAATCTTCCAACAAACAGAAGTCCAGGAGCAGATGGCTTCACAGGCGAATTCTATCAAACATTTAGAGAAGAGCTAACACCTTTCCTTCTCAAACTCTTCCAAAATATAGCAGAGGGAAGACCACTCCCAAAATCATTTTACAAGGTCACCATCAGCTTGATACCAAAACCAGACAAAAATGTCACAAAAAAAGAAAACTACAGACAATATGAACATAGACGCAAAAATCCTCAAGAAAATTGTAGCAAACAGAATCCACATTAAAAGGATCATACACCATGATCAAGTGGTGTTTATCCCAGGAATGCAAGGATTCTTCAATATATGCAAATCAAGCAATGTGATACACCATATTAACAAACTGAAGGATAAAAACCATATGATAAACACAATAGAGGCAGAAAAATCTTTCAACAAATTCAACACCCATTTATGATAAAAACTCCCCAGAAAGTAAACAGAGAGGGAACTTACCTCAACAAAGAAAAGGTCATGTATGACAAACCCACAGCCAACCTCATTCTCAATACTTAAAAACTGAAACCATTTCCTCTAAAATCAGGAAGAAGATAAGGATGCCACCTCTCACCACTATTATTCAACATAGTTTTGGAAGTTTTAGCCACAATAATCAGAAAAGAAGAAGAAATAAAAGGAATGCAAATCAGAAAAGAAGTAAAGCTGTTACTGTTTTAAATGACATGATACTATACATAGACAATCCCAAAGATTTTGCCAGAAATGTACTAGAGCTAATCAATGAATTTGTTAAAGTAGCAGGATACAAAATTAATGCACCGAAATCTCTTGCATTCCTATATACTAATGATGAAATATCTGAAATAGAAATAAGGAAACACTCCCATTTACCACTGCAACAAAAAGAATAAAATATCTAGGAATAAACCTACCTAAGAAGACAAAATACCTGTATGCAAAAAACTATGACACTTATGAAAGACATTAAAGATGATACAAACAGATGGAGAAATACACCATGTTCTTGGATTGGAAGAATCAGCATTGTGAAAATGACTATAATACCCAAAGCTATCTACATATTCCATGCAAGCCCCATCAAACTACTAATGGCATTTTTCACAGAACTAAAACAAAAAATTTCACAATTTGTATGGAAACACAAAAGACCCTGACAGCCAAAGCAATCTGGGGAAAGAAAAACGGGGCTGGAGGAATCAGGCTCCTGGACTTCGGACTATACTAAAAAGCTACAGTAATCAAGACAATATGGTACTGGCACAAAAACAGAAATATAGATCAATGGTACGGGATAGAAGCTCAGAGATAAACTCACGCACATATGATCACCTTAGCTTTGATAAAGGAGGCAAGAATATACAGTGGAGAAAAGACAGCCTCTTCAATAAGTGGTGCTGGGAAAACTGGACAGCTACACATAAAAGAATGAAATTAGAACACTCCCTAACACCATACACAAAAATAAACTCAAAATGGATTAAAGAGCTAAATGTAAGAGCAGACACTATAAAACTCTTAGAGGAAAACATAGGCAGAGCACTCTATGACATACAACACAGCAAGATCCTTTTTGACCCACCTCCTAGAGAAATGGAAATAAAAATAAACAAATGGGACCTAATGAAACTTAAAAGCTTTGCGCAGCAAAGGGAAACATAAACAAGATGAAAAGACAACCCTCAGAATTATAGAAAATATTTTCAAATGAAGCCACTACAAACGATTAATCTCCAAAATTTACAAGCAGCTCATGCAGCTCAATAACACAAAAACAAACAACCCAATCCAGAAGACCTAAATAGACATTTCTCCAAAGAAGATATATAGACTGCCAACAAACACATGAAAGAATGCTCAACATGATTAGAGAAATGCAAATCAAAACTACAATGGGATGTAATCTCACACCAGTCAGAATGGCCATCATCCAAATATCTACAAAGAATAAATGCTCAAGAGGGTGTGGAGAAAAGGGAACACTCTTGCATTGCTGGTTGGAATGTAACTTGATACATCCACTATGGATAACAGTATGTAGGTTCCTTAATAAACTGCAAATAGAATTACCATACGACCCAGCAATCCCACTACTGGGCATATACCCTGAGAAAACCTTAATTCAAAAACAGTCATGTACCGCTATGTTCATTGCAGCACTATTTACAATAGCCAGGACATGGAAGCAACCTAAGTTTCCATCGACAGCTGAATGGATAAAGAAGATGTGGCACATATATACAATGGAATATTATTCAGCCATAAAAAGAAAAGAAACTGAGTTATTTGTAATGAGGTGGATGAACCTAGGGTCTGTCATACAGAGTGAAGTAAGTCAGAAAGAGAAAAACAAATACTGTATGCTAACACATATATATGGAATCTAAAAAAAAATAAAGAAAAAATGTTTCTGATAAACATAGGGGCAGTACAAGAATAAAGATACAGATGTAAAGAACGGACTTGAGACATGGGGAGGGGGAAGGGTAAGCTGAGACGAAGTGAGAGAGTAGCATTGATATATATACACTACTAAATGTAAAATAGATAGCTAGTGGGAAGCAGCCGCATAGCACAGGGAGATCAGCTCAGTGCTTTTTGACTACCTAGAGGGGTGGAATAGGGAGGGTGGGAGGGAGACACAAGAGAGAGGGGATATAGGCATATATGTATACATATAGCTGATTCACTTTGTTATACAGCAGAAACTAACACACCATTATAAAGCAATTTTACTCCAATAAAGATGTTTAAAAAACCAAAAACAGAAACAGCCTCACAAACGTAGGAAACAAATGTGTGGTTAAAAACGGGAGAGGGATGGAAGGGATGAATTAGTGTCGTGGATTAACAGAAACAAACTACTATACATAAAGTAGAAAAGCAACAATATATATAGTGTATAGCACAGGGAATTATACCCACTGTCTGGTAATAACCTATAATGGAATATAATCTGTAAAAATACTGAATCACTATGCTATACACTTGAAACTAACACAATATTGTAAATCAATTATACTTCAACTTTTTTCTTAAAAAGGGGAGAGCTACACATTTGGTCAGATGTTTTACCTGGAGAAAATGAAGCTTCCCTCTCCTGGCTTATGTGTCTGTGTAGGAAGAGAACTAATTCAGGGTTGTTTTTCTCTTTTATTTCCTCCCTTTCTTAGGAGGCACAGTTCCTACGAGCACATTGGCCATTAATCTCCTTGTATGTTTCAAGAATGCTTCCAAATGAGGCTGTCATTTTCCATGATGATGCTTTACTCAAAACCCTGAATTTTCATTTGTGTGAAGAAGATAATTAGCTACAGAGGTGCTTACAAGCATGAAAAATGGAGTAATGGAGGTGGGGGAGATGGATGTCCTTGTAACTCATTTGATCTGCTTCTTTAACTTGAAGCCCAAATATAAGGTCACCTCTTCATTCTTCCATTTTATTCTGGAGCACCCATGTGTCCTATGGCTAGAAGTCTAGGATCTTTCTTTTTAGAGGTCTTTTTTCTCCTTCAATCTGCCCCCAAAATATGGGTCAATGAAGGGAGAGTGGATCCTTTCCACTTGACGTGGAAAGAAGTAGAAGGTCATAACTATTGACCATTGTCATGCATTTCAATGCCACATGGTATCAACTGCTAAAGACAGGTTCTGCACCATGTACCCCGTAGTCACTGTAGATTTGCAGAGTTATTAGAACATCCTAGCAGACAGCAGTAAAATATATTGAGGAAGTCTCCTTTTTATAAATCATACAAAATTTCTGCATTGGTTAGTGATACAGTAGGTCCAGTGACTAGTAAACGAAGTTGAGAAAAAATATATATATATGTATTTATGATATATATTTTATATATATATATTTATAAAAATACATATATATTTGTTATTTTCTATACTGTACCATATTTTCTATGCTGTACCATCTAGAATTTGGAGGTGGAAAAGGTAAAGACACACGGCACATATACAGCTCACAATCTCAGCAAAACTTCAGAGAAATATGGGATAGACATCAGTAAGAAAAATTATGAACAGCTCCATGGAGCAGATCAAATTTAAGCTACACATTAAAGAGATTCAGTAAATCAACTGTATAAGCACAGCATAGGGATGGCAGTCAGCTAAACCTCTTTCAATAGAGATTAGGAATAGAAGGAAGGAATGAGACGGGTTTTTGTTTACTATTTAGTTGGTTTGGCATGATCAAGTAGAAAGAACTATAGCTGTCAACTATATAGAGGATGAAAATCAAAAATTTAAATATAGTTCAAGAAACAATATTTTTCAACTATTTCTCATCTATTTGTTTTATTATTTATTTATTATGTAAATGTTTTTATGGATTGCAACAGGAAAGACAAACAAGCCTGTGTATTGAGAAACTTGGAGACTTGCACAGGATCTACCAACATCTTGTTACTTTCCCTTGTAATTATAAAATAGGGGGAAAGAGGAAGAAAAATGGAGCTGGAGGGGTCTTAGATTTCTTATGTATAAAATGCATGTAATATTTCCTTTCTAATAAATGCTTAAAATGTAATGCATTATTAACTGATGATATCTTAAAGATGTCAAAAATAACGGTATGAGAAAAATTATTGACTATTCAATCAGTGCTTTTGTGGGAAAAATAGAGATATTTCATCAAATAATGGTATCCTATCTTTTTGTGTTTCATTCCATTTTGTTTAGCTTACATTTGTTGGTTTCCTGTGCTCCTCAAGAAAAAAAAAGTAATTCTCAAATATAAGAAATATTTAATTTTTCTAAAGCAAATTTTGCAGGGAGAAAATTGAAACCTCTTCATCAGTGGTTTTTCAGAGACATTATCATTGCATGAAAGTAAAGAAAAAAATAGATACTTCTCTGGTAACATAGTTCATAGCTTTCATTCACTTCTTAAACGATTTATAAGGTAAAATATAGTTTATAAATCAGCAATCCAGTGCCATTCTTACTGAATTTTGGGAAGCATATGCCACTAGGAGTGGTAGGTTGCCAGGACCACGTCAAGGGTAAGGCAAATGAGGCCTTTCCCTTAAAGGAGGTATCAAACCCTCAATAATCTAGATAGTGTTTTAATGTGATATTTTAAAAAATCGAATGATCATAAAAAACATCTATGATGAACAAGAGTAACACTTTCAACAAATACCAGATTATTACAGGTATTAGAGGGATGCAATTGATGAAAACTGGGAGACACATGTTCACAAATAAGAAAATGGTGTAAAGTAGGGCCATAAGGTTTGCTTTACAACTCCACCACTCTTCAGCCATGGGCTCTAGTTATTACTTCCCTCATGTATGAATAAGGATAAGAATATAAGTAGCTTCATCAAAGCTTATAGTTAAAAAGAGCTAGAAACAGCTAAAAAGAAGCTCCCAAGTGCATTAGTGCATTAACCAATAATAAATGCTAAACTTTTATTAAATGTTAGGTATTCATCTTAGAATAAACTGTTGGGCTTAGGAATTCTTTAGTGTGCTTATTTAATGAAGATAATTTTTCCATTGTAAATTCATCAATGTACTTTGACTTAAATAGCTAATTAAATAAATATATTTAAATATATATTTGTACAAAATTAAAGTATTTTTATAAATTTTAAATAATTTTACATAGAAATCGAAAAAATATATTTAATATATCAATATGTAACTATATAGTGTATTTATATACTTAATATATAAAGTTTGTATATATATATATATTCAGACATACACATATATATATGAATATGGAGGACAAAGGAGGAAGCCTTCTGTGAGCACATCCAGTTTCCAGTTTAAGAAAACAAAAAACAGAATAAAACAACAAAAACAATGCACTAATAAAATTCAGCAAGGAATGGCTTGGTCATTGTCTGTAATTGGTGTGCAATTTTCCAGATAAAATGTGTTGCATTCCCAGAATAGCAACAGGGGAGGAGCAGAATGGAAACAGAATTCCAAATTACCTTTGTAAAAATATTCATTTAAATTAAAAAACCTTCTATTAATTTTTTTTTATGTTTAAAATTTACATTACTTTGCTTAGTGAAGAGAAAGGAGTAGAAAAAAGCACTTGAAAGACCTCTGCGTTCAAAAGGGACAAATATTTAAATTGCACACCACACACATTTTTATTCTTAACCATGAATTTCTAGAGAAATGAAAACAATTTTGATGTTAATGAAACAAAACAGAAATAAAAGAAAGTAAACTGCAAGAGACAACACATTTAAAATTCCCAGTGCTAACCCATGAAATAATTTCACATAGCCCCAAGTCATAGCTGAAAATAGCTTCGCCTTCTAAAAATAATGCACCCTGTGTGTCACACTGGGATGGTGGGGCTCCACAGTACAAGGGTGGGACTGAAGACTTTGTCTTAGCTGTCAACCAGTACTCTTGAATTCTATGTTGTGCATACAGTTGCTTCTCAAAGGGGCTACACATTTTCCCAAGCAAAGGATTCCTAAAAAGTCATAGTCCCCTACTTATCCAGACATTTCTAGATTTTCAACTAATATTCACAAGAGAAAAAAAATTCACCTAGAGATTTTCAACAAGGTGAGATTTTGCAATGCCTGGGAGACGTTTTTAGCAGAGGGCTGCTGACATCTTGTGGATGCTGCTAAACATGCCTTTTAAAATTTCAGTTGTAGGAATTCTTTCTCACACAATATTGAGAGAAGTTAAAAAAATGCATTTTAAAGATTTTTTTGTTGCATTGTGTATAGTGAAATAAGAAATTTTAAAATGTAAGTATTCATGACATCTCTCCTGGCTTTCCCAGAAGTGGCTCAAATACTCATCTCAACTAAATCTGAACTTATTACCTTCCATTCCTTTCTACCTCTCCACAAACCTGATACTCTCTCAATTGTTCAACGGCTCCATGGTTATGTTTTCAACCAGAAGCCCACAGTCACCCTCAGCATTACTCCTTCATTCTACTCCCTTCTTATAACTTCAGAAGCCGTGCCTTTTCCCTTCTTCTTAACTAGACGGTTGCAGTGTGTCACAGATAGTCTCATTTCATTTCAACCATCATCGGTGGTACATAGACTCCTAACATGTACATATGGTACATATACTCCTAACATGGTTCCTCCTAACATGTAAGTCCCAACTTCTATCTCTTATGTTCAGAATCCTCTTGGCCTTAGATCACTAAACCTAGATATAAATTTCTTGTGTAATGCACAAATATCTTCTTTCCTGGACCTTGCCTCATTTTCCTGCAGAACCTTCGGCCACACTGAGCTTCCTGGGGCACCCTGATATATTTACAAGTTTCTGTCTTTACATATGTTTTTTCCTCCACTATAAAAGTTCCTCATGTCCCAGGTACTCTCTTTTTCAGACCAAATTCTAGACTTCCTTCAAAATTTTGTGTAAATACTACCATCTCTGAGATAGTGTCCCTAGGGCTTCCAGAATTTATAGCGTCATGTGTTTTGCTCACTATTGTAAATGATGATAAGGTATTTTTCCTCCCTAAAATATTAAGTCCTTAAAATGAGGACTGTATTATAATTATTTTTGAAATTTAAAAAATAAAACCCATAAAAATGTCTAGCCTATGGTAGATGCTAGACTGAATATGGAAAGATGATTGTTGGGTGGGTGGATGGATGGACGGATGATGGATGAGTTGATAGATGGGAGGATGGACATCAATATTTCTTACCTGCAGAGAGAACAGAAAGCTTATATAGAACAAATTTCATAATATGATTTCAATATTCAAACTTTTACTCAATATGCTATTAAAATGGCTTCTGAGCTATAAATTTTAATCCAAGATAGGATAAAACAAGCAAAATTAAGGGAAAAAGTAGAAAAAGTTTCCATTGTTGAACCACCTAGAGTTTTGAAAGGCAAAAATAATTTTAAAAACCCTTGTGTTCTCTTATTTTGAGGTCACTGAGAACGAAATGACATCTGTAAACTTAGCATATCCGGACCAACGTTCTGCAAAAGCAGAAGTTGTCAAAGAATTCTCAATCCAAGGTTTGGCCTACATTGAGAAGGGTATGGCCATTATTTCTGTAGTGCAGAAAATGATTGAATATTATGAAACCTTGTTCATAGTACGTAGCCCTTCTTGAGCAGAATGTCTTGGAGAATTTGCCTGTCAGGTGCCACGTGGTAGCTTAATTACCTGTCAGGTGCCAGGTGGTTGCTTAATAAAACCTTCATCTAAACACTTTAGAAGCTAGAAGCTAGGCACTTGGGTAGAAATAGAAATTTCGAAACACATGATTTCACTGTAATTTGGTGGCTTCACTTTTAAACAAACATACCCAAAATTATAAATCCTGGTTTTTTGTCCCCTAAACAATAGGCTCTTTTTGGATACATTTAATTACCCATATAGCAATGTGCCTACTAAAAATATTCATAAGACCCTCAAAAGGGTTTACATCTGTGACCCTCATTATTCTTGAACCAAACTCAGTAGTCATCCCCTCTAAATGCAATATTGACATGTTATCTTTTACATGAAAATTTCCGTTTTTTCCTGTATCCTTCTTGTGTCATTTTCCATGCTATTTATTTGTCCATTCAGCCACACCAGCTTGATTGCTTTCTTTTTTTTTTTTTAACATCTTTATTGGAGTATAATTGCTTTACAATGGTGTGTTAGTTGCTGCTTTACAACAAAATGAATCAGTTTTATATATATATATATATGTTCCCATATCTCTTCCCGCTTGTGTTTCCCTCCCTCCCACCCTCCCTATTCCACCCCTCCAGGTGGTCACAAAGCACCGAGCTGATCTCCCTGTGCTATGCGGCTGCTTCCCATTAGCTATCTACCTTACGGTTGGTAGTGTATATATGTCCATGCCTCTCTCTCGCTTTGTCACAGCTTACCCTTCCTTCCCCCTCCCCATCGATGCTTACCTTATTTGGCATTGTGTTATAGTCATTAGGACTAATTCCTCTAACAGATCAGAAACATTTAAAACAAGAGCTGTACGCTTACAATTTCCCTATATCCTTGGTACACCTTTTGAAGACCCTCCCTCTGGTAGGTACTCAATAATTTTTTAGCTGTCGTTTGTGTTGAAGTACCAGCATCTATGGTAAAGTACTGATACCGACCAGGGTTCTTGGCCTTCCCTTAATCAATAGTAATTCATCAGAGGTCAGACAAAAATTCAGTCAAGGCTTTACTGGGGTCCTTGCTACAGCAGGGAGGAGCAAGAAGTAGTAACAGGTTCCCTTGCTAGCTTGCTCCCCAAGCGGGGAGGAGCTGGTTCTCTAGGGTAAGGGGAGGAGTGTGTCCAGGGGTCAGGTTGTAGGGGTGGCTTAAATGGCTTTCCCAACCCTCAAGTAGTGTTGAGTGCAGGGGGCATGTGCAGTACCCAGGTTTGCCCCCAACATCTTGTTTTTGCTCTTGTTTTGGTCTTCAAAAGTGGCAGTTGGGCTTTTTTTTTTTTGGTCTATTTGTATCTTTTGTCCAGAATTTGTCCCAAATACACAAGCATGCAGTCATTTTTAGTCCCATATGGTTTCTTTGTATTTTATTGCTCAAGGGAGGGTTTATCCAGGTGCAAGCATTGCAGCAAAGGGTCCCCAGGCCCCAGCTCCCAGCCTGTTTCAGTACTTCCTCCAGATTCCATGAAATATTAGAACAAATGCCAACTATCTTCTAACCACACAACCTGCATGTCAGAATTTACAGAAACTTTCCGTGTTCAGTCTTCCATTTCTCCTCACCGTAAATCCTACATACAACAATAGAACCTTCTTTGGCTACACCAGTATCCTAGTTTCTTTTTTTGAATCATCTTAATATCTTGTGTATACTGAGTTATTTCCTGCACTAGACTTCTTTTCATGTTTTTCTTCTACTAACTTTTGTGAATTTGACAGTCAATGATTTAAAAATCTTACCTTTTGTCTTACCTATATGATCTTGATCAAGTAGTTCCAAACACAATAAGAATCAAAATCAGATCTGTGAAATAGGAGAAGTAAAAATGTAACCTCATTCACAGGGTGGCTATCAAAATAGGTTAATAGGTAAAGTTATTTTGCAAATAGCATAATTCTAGGCAAATGCTAATTAATAGTTAACCTGAGTTGGGAAACACAAGCTGCCTCAAATCTCAGGGCTTCAACACTATAGTCATAAATGTCTTAATCAGATGGCTGGTGGATAGCCTTACTGGTAGTGACTTAAAGAACCCATCTTGCTTTTTTTTTTTTTTTTTTTTTTTTGTGGTACGCGGGCCTCTCACTGCTGTGGCCTCTCCCGTTGCGGAGCACAGGCTCTGGACGCGCAGGCTCAGCGGCCACGGCCCACGGGCCCAGCCGCTCCACGGCATGTGGGATCCTCCGGGGCCGGGACACAAACCCGTGTCCCCTGCATTGGCAAGCAGACTCCCAACCACTGCACCACCAGGGAAGCCCCCATCTTGCTTTTTGAGGCTCTGTCCCTATTATTTCACGGGCTAAACCTAGAAGGAATATCCATCCAGTCTGTGTGTGTCTTGAGCTCCGAGGCTAAGTCCCCTGTAGGTAGCATAATACAGATTTTTAAAATCTGGTCAGCCACCCTATGTGTTTTGTTCAGAACATTTAGTTCACTTACATTTAAGTTAATCATTGATAGGTATGTATGTACTGCCACTTTATTTGTTTTCTCTTTGTTTCTGTAGTTCTTTTTTTTTTTTTTTTTTTTGCGGTAAGCGGGCCTCTCACTGTTGTGGCCTCTCCTGTTGCAGAGCAACAGGCTCTGGACTCGCAGGCTCAGCGGCCATGGCTCACGGGAGCAGCTGCTCCACGGCACGTGGGATCCTCCTGTGCCAGGGCACGAACCTGTGTCCCCTGCATCGGCAGGCGGACTCTCAACCACTGCACCACCAGGGAAGCCCTCTGTAGTTCTTTTGTGTTCTTTTCTTCTCTTTGTTTCTTGATTGCAGTTTTATGGATTTCTTTAGTGTTGTGTTTGTATTTCTTTGTCTATTTTTTCTGTATTCAATGTAGGCTTTTGGTTTGTGGTTACCAAAACAGTTGAGGTTCATATATAACTATTTGTGTGTGTGTGTGTTACATATATAGCCATCTGTTTTAAGCTGTTAGTCACTAAAGTTCAAAAGTAGCAGAAAAGCATTTCTAGGGATTTATCCGTTTCTTCTAGGTTGTCTTTTTTTTTTTGGTGTACAATTGTTCATCATAATCTTATAAACTTTTGTATTTCTATTCTGTCAGTTGTAGCTTCTCCTTTTTCATTTCTGCATTTACTTATTTGAGTACCTTCTCTTTTTTCTTATTGAGTCTGTATAATGGTTTATCAATTTTCTTTGTCATTTCAAAGACCAGCTCTTAGTTTCATTAATGTTTTCCATTTAGTTTTAGTCTCTATTTTATGAGTTTCTATTATGATCGTTATTATTTCCTTTCTTGTACCATTTTTGGGTTTTGTTCATTCTTCTTTTTCTTGCCTCATTAGGTGTTTAAGAAATTTCTTGTTTTTAAAGCAGGGTTGTGTCACTTTAAACAGTCCTGTTAGTACTATTTTTGATGCATTCCTTAGATTTTGGAACATTATGTTTCACTTTTTCCTTTGCCTTCAGGTATTTTTTATTTCCACTTTGATTTTTTTGTGACCCATTATTTAGCAGCATATTGTTTAACCTCCACATGTTTGTGGAGAAATCAGCCTTACAAGAAATGTTAAAGGGTCTTCTTTAAATGAAACATAAAATGCTACAATTAGAAATTAGGATATGTATTTTAAAAATGCACTGGTAAAGGGAAAAAGTATTGAAGAGGATGAAATGATTTTAAACTCATTCTACAAGGCCAGCATTATCCTAACATGAAAACCATACGAGGCCAACACTAAAAAAGAAAATTACAGGCCAATATCATGGATAAACATAGAGGCAAATATCCTCAACAAAATATTAGCAAACCAAAATCATTAATACATTAAAAGAGTAATACAGGGCTTCCCTGGTGGCGCAGTGGTTGAGAGTCCGCCTGCCAATGCAGGGGACATGGGTTCGTGCCCCGGTCCGGGAAGATCCCACATGCCGCGGAGCGGCTAGGCCCATGAGCCATGGCCGCTGAGCCTGTGCATCTGGAGCCGCAACGGGGTAGCCACAACAGTGAGAGGCCCGCGTACCACAAAAAAAAAAAAAAAAAAAAGAGTAATACAACATCAACTGGGATTTAATTCAGGATGCAAGGATGGTTCAATATCCACAAATTGGTCACTGTGATACACTACATTAAAAAATGAAAAATAAAAATCGTATGATTATTTCAATAGATACAAAAAGGCTTCTGACACAATTCAACTTATACTCATGATAAAAACGCTCAACAAAATAGGTATGGTAGGAACCATCTCAACATAATATATGCCATATAAGACAACTACAGCCAACACTGTACTCATTGATGAAAAGTTGAAAGCACTTCCTCTAAGATCAGGAAAAAAGAAGAATACCGACTCTCCCCAGCTTTATTCAACACAGTATGGCAGTCGAAGTCACAACAGTCAGGCAAGAAAAAAAAGTAAAGAAATCCAAATTGAAAAGGAAACATTAAGACTGTCACTATTTGCAGATGACATGATACTATATGGAAAAATCCTAAACACACCACCAAAAAATTTAAAGAAATAACAAATGAATTCAGTAAGCTCTCACGATAAAAAATTAATATACAAAATCAGCTGCATTTTTATACATTGAAAACAGTATGGATGTTTCTCAAAAAATTAGAAATAGAAGTACATATAATACAGCAATTCTACTGCTCAGCATTTTTCCAAAGAAAACAAAAACACTAATTTGAAAAGATATATGTACCCCTATGTTCACAGTAGCCAAGACTTGGAAGCAACCTAACTGTCCATTAACAGATAAATTGATAAAGAAAATGTGGAATGTGTGTGTGTGTGTGTGTGTGTGTGTGTGTATATATAAAATGAAATATTAGTCATAAAAAATAAATTTTGGCATTTGAAACAACATGGATGGACCTAGAGGGTATTCTGCTCAGTAAAATAAGTCAGACCAAGAAATACATATACTCTATGTTATAACTCATATGTGAGATCAAAAAAACAAAATAAATGTATATAACAAAACAGACTCATAGATATAGAAAACAAATTAGTGGTTACCAGTGGAGAGAGGGAAGGAGCAAAGGGCAAGAGAGGGGTAGGGGATTAAGAGGTATACACTAGTATGTATAGAATAAATAAATGACTGGGATATATTGTACAGCACAGGGTATTATAATCATTATCTTGTAATAACTTTAAATGGAGTGTAATGTATAAAAACATTATTATGTTGTACACCTGAAACTAATGCAATATTGTAAATCAACTCTACTTAAAAATAATAATAAAATAAATTTAAATTAACTAAAATTCAATTAAAAATAAAAGAACAAGGATGAGAAGGAAGAGAGATGGTAGTGTTATTAGATTTGTCTACTTTAAGCCAAAATAAATCAATAAAGCTGAATAGCTGCTGTCAATAAGTAAGCACTACTCAGGAGCAGTGTTTTTGATTGTTGGGTCACGTGGACCCCATCCTAGGGGAAGCAATAAGCTGACGGCAGCAAAAATAGTTTAAACTCTTGTTACACTTTCAGAGTTATTTTCCAGTACCTCAATAAACTTTTATTTTTCTCCCACAGCGAAATAGCCCAAGGATGTAATCTCCTGATATTATTTCTTACAACTGCATATGAATCTACAACTGTCTCAAGATAAACAATTTAATTTTAAAAAATATTTCCAAAGATTTGGCTCTGCTTATCCATCCAATACTGAAGACATAATATGGAAAGTATGGAAAACACATACTTTCCTCTGTGCAATGGACTTGGTCTAAAGTGTCTTCATAAAAACACTTGTGACCTTAGAAACTTTAATAACTTAGGAGGTAGGACATTATTTGTAACTGACTTTTAAAAGCAAAATGCTTTTAATCTTCATGTTTCTTGTGTGTCAGGTGATAATTAAAAGTGGCCAGTAAAGCAGAAGGCCAACTCTGAAAATGGCTAACAGAGTGAAGGTCTAGGCAGTGTTCAGTCATAATTCACCCCATCCCCAGCCCCATGTACAGAAAACACTCAGTGCACTGTGAATATGGAGAGAAGGGGTCCAGAGACAAACCCATTCTCCTTGCCTGTTCAACTGTTAAGCACCAGCAGAATATCCCATCACCTAAGGAAAAATTTTATTTTCAAGAGACAGATGGAAGCCTTCAGAGAAACACAAACCCAAGCCACAGTGCAAATTCACTTCGCCATTCCACACTCACTAGGATGGTTACAGTAAAAAAAAAAATAAAAAAGGGAAAAAAAGTCATATAACAACGTTACTGGTGAGAATGTGGAGAAAATAGAACCCTGTCATCAGGAATGTAACTATTGTTCAGCCACAGTTCCTCAAAAGTTGGAAATATTGATATCTGTGACAATATGAATGGACCTAGAGAGTATTATGCTAAGTGAAATAAGTCAGAGAAAGACAAATATAGTATGATTTCACTTCTATATGGAATTTAAAAAACAAATCTAATGAACAAACATAAAATGGAAACCGACAAATAGGTTGTTGCCAAAGGGGATGGAAGTGGAGTGGGATGAAGAAAATAGATGAGGGATATTAAACGGTACAAACTTCCAGTCACAAAATGTCACCTGGAATGAAATGTATGGTGTAGGAAATATAGTCAAAAATAACATAATATCTTTGTATAATGATGAAGGCATTTCAAAAGGAAAAATTCCAAAATTATAGAATAAATAAGTACTAGGGATGTAATGTACAACATGATAAATATAACACTGCTACATGTTATATTTGAAAGTTGTTTAAAGAATAAATCTTAAGAGTTCTCAATACAAGAAAAACATTTTCTATTTCTTTAATTCTGTATCTATATGACACAATGGATGGTCACTAAACTTACTATGGTCATCATTTCATGATGTGTGTAAGTAAAATCTTAAGCCGTACACCTTAAACTTGTGCTACATGTCAATTATATCTCAATAAAACTGTAAGGAAAAAATAGACGAGGATATTAATTTAAATCTCATAAAAAAGTGAACGCAGAATTTTACATTCCCACGAGCAGTGTACGCATATCCTGGTTGCTTCATATTCTCATCAACTCTTTTTCTAAATTTCTTTTTTATTGAGGTAGCATTTGTTTATATCATTATATAAGTTTCTTATGTAGAGCAATATATTTCTACTTCTGTATATAACTTGCTCACCACAAAAACTTTAGTTTCAATCAATCACCATACAGTTGATCCCCTTTACCCATTTCAACTCTTCCCCACCCTTTCCCTCTGGAAACCACTACTGTGCTCTCTGTATCTGCAAGTCTGTTTTTCTTTACTTTCATTTGTTCATTTACTTTGTTTATTTATTTATTTTTTACATCTTTATTGGAGTATAAATGGTTTACAACGGTGTGTTAGTTTCTGCTTTATAACAAAGTGAATCAGCTATACATATACATATATTCCCATATCTCTTCCCTCTTGCTTCAAAGCCCCGAGCTGATCTCCCTGTGCTATGAGGCTGCTTCCCACTAGCTATCTATTCTACGTTTGGTAGTGTATATACATCCATGCCATTCTCTCACTTTGTCACAGCTTACCCTTCCCCCTCACCATATCCTCAAGTCCATTCTCTAGTAGGTCTGTGTGTTTATTCCTGTCTTACCCCTAGGTTCTTCATGCCTTTTTTTTTTCCCTTAAATTCCATATATATGTGTTAGCATATGGTATTTGTCTTTCTCTTTCTGACTTACTTCACTCTGTATGACAGACTCTAGGTCCATCCACCTCATTACAAATAGCTCAATTTCATTTCTTTTTATGGCTGAGTAATATTCCATTGTATATATGTGCCACATATTCTTTATCCATTCATCCGATGATGGACACTCAGGTTGCTTCCATCTCCGGGCTATTGTAAATAGAGCTGCAATGAACATTTTGGTACATGACTCTTTTTGAATTATGGTTTTCTCAGGGTGTATGCCCAGTAGTGGGATTGCTGGGTCATATGGTAGTTCTATTTGTAGTTTTTTAATGAACTTCCAAACTGTTCTTTAGTGGAGTCTTTAGAATTATATATATATATAATTATGTCATCTTCAAATAGTGACAGGTGTAGTTCCTGTTTTCCAATTGGATTCCATTTACTTCTTTCTCTTGCATAATTGCTATGGCTATGACTTCCAATATTAGGTGGGATGAAAGTGGGGAGTGTGTACATTCTTGTTTTGTTTTTGATTTTAGAGGGACAGCTTTCAGTTTTTCACTATTGGGTATGATGTTAGCTGTGGGTTTGTCATATATGACTATTAATACATTTTATTTATGTTTTTATCATAAATGGAATTTGAAACTTGTAAAATGCTTTTTGGTATCTATTGAGGATATTATATGTTTTTTCCCTTCATTCTGTTAATGTGTTATGTTGATTTATTTGCGGTGTTGAACCACCATTGCATCCCTGGAATAAACCCCATTTGATCATGGTTTAAGTCCTTTGAATGTATTTACTATTATTTTTGAGAATTCTGCATCTATGTTTATCAGAGATTTGGGTCTGCAATTTTCTTTTTTGTGTACATTTTGTCTGGTTTTGGTATCAGGGTAATGGTGGCCTCATAAAATATTCTATATAGTGTTCACTACTCTTCAATTTTCTATAGTGTTTGAGACGGATAGGTATTAAACATTCTCTGAATATTTAGTATAATTCAGCACTGAAGCTATTTGGTCCTGGCCTTTCTTGTGTTCTGGGATTTTTGATTACTGACTTAACTCCCTACTAGTGACCTCTATTCAGATTTTCTATTTCTTTCTGATTCTGTTTTGGAAGATTGTATGATAATAATAATTTTGTTAAAGAGCTGCAACTTTCTGATTCTATTTATCACTTTACTCGTTAGTTTTATGTGCTTCTGCCTTTTTGTTTCTGCTAGAAGAGCACCCTTAAACATTTTTTGTAAGGCAGAGATAGTACTGATGAACTCCTCAACTTTTGTTTGGGAAAGTCTTTATTTCTCCTTCATATCTGCATAACTTTGCTGGTTATGGTATTTATGGCTAACAGTTTTCATATTTCAATATTTTGGCAGAGTCATTCCACTCCCTCCTGGCCTGTAAAGTTTCTGCTGAGAAATTTGCTGATAGCCCAATGGAGATTCCTTTGTGGGTTACTATTGTTCCCCCCAACCTGCAGCTGCCTTTAAAATTCTTTCTTTGTTATGGACTTTTCATGGTTTCAATATAATGTGTCTTGGAGAAAGAAGTTTTTGCATTGCAGTAATTAGGTGTTGTTTTAACTTCATTTGCCTTGTATATCCAGTTCCTACCCCAGGTTTGAGAAGTTCTCAGCTATTATTTCTTTATATAAACAGTCTGCTCCTTTCTATCTCTTTTCTTCTGGGATACTCACTTTCTTAATATTGTTATTTCTAAAAGATTTTGATAGCTCTTGTAGAATTCCCTCTGGGATTGTTGGTGGCTTTCTGCTGCCAGTGTCACTGGCATTGCCATCCAGAGAAGTAAGGTGATGGGCTCCTCTGCTGCATCGGAGACTCCCTGAGTTACAGGCTCTAACACTAACACCATGGGTGCTCTGGCAGGCCAGGGGGTACCCAGGACCACAAAGTTGAGTATGCTATGTCCAGCTGTTGGAAAAACTAATAAAGTAGTTTTGTTCAGGCTTCAGAGGCAGAAGCAGGCCTCCACCTGACCTGTGACCCTGACTGGACTGTGTGTCTGCTTGCTCACTTAACAATTGCTACTAGCAAGTCAAACGGCTCTTATGATGCGAAAGGGAGTATGTCTTGGAATTTTTTGTGCCCTGGGGACAAGGCCAGTCCCCCAGGGTCTGGAAAATCTCGTGACTCACACGATGAAACCAACAGCATTGTTAAAGGGAATCCAGAGCTGCATTTTGCACGCAAACTGATGGTATCAGTTTGTGGCCTGGAATTACAAACAGAAGCCCCAGAATTGCAATCTGAAGTCTCATCTGTAGAGTGTATGCACTGCCTGGACCCTTCCCAGCTGGGGTCCAGATTGTTGTTACTTGGGACTTCCCAACACTATTTTTACCTGGAAGTAGGTGTCAGCCCAATTCAGTGATGTATGCTCTGTTGTATTTCTCTAATATTCTTATTCCTTTCCCTCTAATGATTCTATATTATAATTAAGTTAAATCACCTTTCATTAAAGAATTGATTAAAGCTGTTTATTTGTGTGAAACGAGTGGTTATTTTGCCAGGGAATCCAACGAACCTTAAAACCGAAAGCAGGCTTCCGGCAAAACACCAGCACTGTCAGCATTGTCAGGTTCACAACCTCTGGTGCTGTGAGTGTTGGTGGATGGCATCTCCATGGCTGCAAGGACAGGGCCCCAGGGAATTCTGGTAGTATCCCATTCACACCTTGAAGTAAGGTATTGTGGAAAGACCATGGGCTTTGGAATGAACTACCAGAATTCAAATAGTCACTCAGGATTTAATTGTTATGTCATTTTAGGACCCTATTTAACTTTTCTCTTGTAAAAAAAAAAAAAGATAAAGCTACTTATTTAGCAGGATTTCATTGAGAATTAGAAGTAACTTTTAAGTCAGCTGAGCTAGGGATGGGTATATATGAGGCTATTGTAATATTAGGTTGGTAATATGCCTCTCTCAGCAAAGCACATGCAACTGTCATCGTCACAATGATGCCTACCCTGACATCTATATACCACTGTAAGCTGTCCACACACACACATATTACTGGTTCTTTGTCTTATTCTTAATATCCTCTTTTCCATAGTTTTTATCATTTTTTAACTCACTATATAATTGCTAATTTATTATGCTTATTAGAACTAAAAAATGTAAATTTTAAAAGAGCATAAATTTCTGTTTTGTTCACTGACATATCCGAAGTGTCCAGGATAGCACTTGGCAGGCAGGTAATAGATGCTCAGAAATTATTTGTTCAAAGAATATTGCAGCACTACATTATTTGGAAAATGTTTACTGTTAACGTTTATGTTTGGTTTAGTACCCATGCCCCTTAGATTCTCTTCCCTTTAAATCCTGACCCTCCTTTCTGTATATACACAATTATTTAAAAACTGGAAAAATAAAATTATGTTCTCTCGGAACACTGGAATATACCTAGGAGTGATCACTTATATCATTACTAGGAGAAAGCATTCACTTACTATGTCACTGACAAACTAATCGTTCTTAAAGTTGTTGCTGAGAATCTGAGAAAACGTATCATTGCTTGTGGAATTAATAAAAGCTTCAGAGCAGAGTGAAGAAAACACTCAATTCATTCTAAGGGCTGATATTACACAGTTCCTACTAGAGCTTCTTTTTGAGAGATGGGAAAGGAAGAAAAGTCACACCCTTACAGGTTGAGTGCAGTGGAGACATGGGAACCAAAAGCCAATGCATTCCCACTTGCCTGCTAGTCAGCCTGAGCTGGGGACCAGCAGAGCACACATTGGATAGTTTAAATGACAGCTACTGAGAGCAAGGTAGCTGTCATTTAAACAAGGTCAGAGGTCATGATAAGTATTCCAAACTCAGAAGCCAAGACTTGTGTTTTCATTTTCTCTATGCAAATTAAACTTTCTTAAAGCTTCTCTGCATGCAAAGTTAAAAGGATTCAATCAGTAATCCAGGTAATCAGCAAGACACTATGCCCTTCCAACAAGTTCAGGTTATTGTCTATGCTTTCCATTTCCTTTTTTATAGTACAGTAAAAAGTAACCACTATTTCCATGCTGGGTCTGGGCTAGTAATTAACTACATCACTAGTATATCTAAATTTCACCACCATTTCATGAGGAGTAAGCCAAGTAAACTGTTTCTACAGCATGTTCTTTCCCACTCCAAAAACAAACAAATAAATATTTAAAAATAAAGGTGCATTGATGTTTCTCAGATATGGAGTCCGTTTGGAGAGTAAAAAAGAAACCATTATTTTAGCAAGTGTGAAAATTAGAAGCAAAATAGTTCTTTAACAGCACAGTCCCTTATGACTAAGCATAGGACCAACCTGCCTGATGTTATTTAATTGAAAATTAATATTAAGTAATGTCAAAGAAATAGCAGAGTGGGAAATCTTAAGCCCTGTTTCTCTATGGATATGAAAAAAAAGGAAGCTAGAAAGTGCCAAAAATCAATTTATAACAGTTCTGGGAAATAGTCAATGGTCTACAGCAACAAAATGAATGCCTATTAACAAAAACCAAACTATATATTGAAGATGGTAGGAAATGTTATGGTGTTTTTACTTGCCTTTACTCCACCTTACCCATGCTATGGTGTACTCTGAAGGAAGTAGCAGCCAGCCCCAATACCCAATTCCCAGTCCCAAATTAAAGACAGCCATGTTGACCTTATTTGCAACATTTTACTGTGCCAGAAGATGAAGAGGTAATAGTCTCTGTTTCCCTTTACAGAAGTACGGTTAGGCTGAATCAAAGTTTAATTGGGGAAGAGTGATGGAGCTTAGATGTCAAATTAGAAAAGTCACTGGGAAACAGCAGAGGGTGGGCACTTATTATAAAAACTGCAAAGGAACTACAGCTCTGCAGACACCTGGGCCAAGAGATTATGACAACAGGAATAAATAGAAATAATAAAACCACAAGAAGGGGAACTGAAAACCTATGAAAAGTAGCCAAAGCCAGACAGAGACCAAGAAAAGCCAGAGAAGACCTTAAATCTTCAACCTGGACAGATTCTAACGCAGAGAATATGCCATGATAAATAGTGATGGTTTTCTCTGCTGCAGAGTAGATCGCAAAGATGGGGAGAGGTGGATTTTTCTTCAGCTATCCAATTTTGAACAAAAGATCACAAGGCATACAAACAAAATACAACCCAATCAAAGGAAGAAAACATAGTTGCAGAAACTATCCTTGTGAAATCATGGGCATCAGACATACTAGAGAGACCTAAAAACTATCTTAAATATGCTCAAACACTAAAGAAAATCCAGACATAGAAAAATGAAATTAGGAAAATAATAGGCAAACAAGATGAGAATATGAACAAAGATAAAAATTATCTAATAGAAAATAAAACAGAAATTCTGGATCTGATAAATACAGTTAACTGAATTGAAAATTTCACTACAGGAAACAGATCAACAGCAAATTCAAAAAGAAAAGAACTAATGAGTGAACTTAAGAAAAAGACATCTGAAATTACTGAGTCTAAGTAGAAAAAGGAAATAAAAAAAATTAGGGAGTCTAAGAGACTTATGATATACAACAATCTGACCAATGTGCATGTACAGAAGTTATAGAAGAAAAAATGGAGCAGACAGATTACCTGAAGAAACAATGTAAATTTGAAAAGAAGACATGGGTCTACAAATTCAAATAGCTCAATAACTCAAAGTAAGATAGATCTAAACAGACTGCAATCAAAGACACATTATAATCAAACTTTTGAAAGGCAAAGAGAGAACCTTAAAACCAGCAAGAGTAAAGCAACTCATCATGGAAAATGGAATCTCAATAAGATTATCAGTGGACTTCTCAGAAGAATGTTGAGATGCCAGTGGCAATGGTGTATTTCCAAAGTGCTGAGAGAAAATAATAATAATAAATAATTCTTTATCAGGGAAAACTTTGCTTCAAAAATGATTTTAAGTTTTTCCCAGACTGAAAACTTAAATTGACAATTGCTAATTGCTGAAAGAGTTAATTGCCAATAGGTCTGTTCTAAAAGAAATGATTGAGGAGCCTGGGAATTTACAAGGATGAAATGTATATAAAAGGATGCTTGAAGCCCTGTCAATATATGAAGATCTCTCATATAGGTAAATATATGGGCAAATATAAAAACCAGTATTATTGCAAGTTTGGTTTGTATTTTTACTTTATATTTTAATAGGATTTTTAAAACAAATACATAAAATATTATAAGTGTATGTTGATTGGTATTAAATTTAAAAATATGTAATTTGTGACATCAATAATATAATGTGCTGAGGAGATAGCACTGAAAAGGAGTAAAGTGTTTTATAGCTGATTGAAGTTTAGGTTATGTCAATGTAAAATAGATTTTTATAACTTCAGAATGTCATATGTGATCCTCATGATAATCACAGGAAATATATCCAAAGAATTTACAATACATAAAAAGAAGTAAGAAAGAAATAAAAATGTCTCACTACGAAAATAAGCTGAATACAAAGGAAGGAATAATGCAAGAAAAACTATAAAATATATGGAAAGTGACTCAATAACAAATTAAATTCTTATCAATAGCTACTTTAAATATAAATTAATTAAATGCCTTAATCAAAAGATACAGATTGGTAAAACAGATTAAAAAGTGAAAATAAAAGAATTCAAATAATGCCTAAAAGAGACTCACTTTAGACCTATGAACACTAGTTATTTAAAAATAAAAGGACAGGGCTTCCCTGGTGGCGCAGTGGTTGAGAGTCCGCCTGCCAATTCAGGGGACACGGGTTGGTGCCCCGGTCCGGGAAGATCCCACATGCCGCGGAGCAGCTGGGCCCGTGAGCCATGGCCACTGAGCCTGTGCATCCGGAACCTGTGCTCTGCAATGGGAGAGGCCACAACAGTGAGAGGCCTGGGTACCACAATAATAATAATAATAAAAATAAAATAAAAGGACAGAAAAAATAACTATAAGAAAATACTAAGAAAAAATAGTATAAAAAAGGGGCAAAATAGACTAAGTTTAAAAAATGTCGTTGGAGAAAAATAAAGATATTGATAAAGATATATTGATAAAAGACTTAATTTATAAGAAAAATATAGCATTTTATAAACATATATACTTCAAGATTAAAGCTCCAAAATATGTGACGCAAATATAGAATTTAAAAGAGAAATATACAACTCTACAATAATAAGACAGAAATATTCCACTTTAAATAATGGATAAAACAACCGGACAGAAGACCAATAAATAAACTGAGGACGTGAACAACACTGAAGACCAACTGGACTTAACACAAAATAATAGTAAAATACACATTTTTTTCTAGTGTACATGAAACATTCTCCAAGATAACATTTTAGGCCACAAAATAAGACTTAAATTTTAAAAGTTTAAGATTATACTTTTTTTCTAATTATAATGGAATAAAATTAGGAAACAGCAGAAGTAAAACTGGAAAATTTACAAATGCGTGGAAATTAACAATACACTGTTAACAACCAATGAGTCATAGAAGGAATAACAAGTGGACTTATAACATTATCTGAGACAAATGAAAATAAACACATATCATAATGTATGTAAAGCAGCAAAAGCACTGCTAAAAGGGAAACATACAGCTGTAAAGTTTTTGTGGGGAAAAAAGATATCAAATCAATAAATTAACTACAATCTGAAGACAAAGGAAAAGAAGAAAAAACTAAATCCAAATCTAGTAAAAGAAAACATAATAAGGTTAGAGCAGAGATTTAAAATGGAATAGAAAAGACAGAGAAAATCAATGAAACCCACAATTTGTTTTTTGATGTTTCTTTATTTTTTAGTTTTTTTTTTTTTTTTCTGGGAACTCTTGTGCTAGGTTGACTAAGAAAGATATAAAGAAAGAATTTTCTAATAACTAAAAGCAGAAGTAAAGATGGACATTGCCACTGACTTTACAAAAATATAAAGGATAATAAAGAGATCTAAAAAAATTGTAACCCAACAAATTGAATATCCCACCACTGAAAAATAAAGAAACAGAAAAATCTGGACAAGTCTATATGTACTAAGAAGATTGAGTAAATAATCCACCCTCCTTTCATGTATTTGTTGGCAATGTGTATATCTTCTTTGGAGAAATGTCTATTTAGGTCTTCTGCCCATTTTTGGATTGGGTTGTTTGTTTTTTTGTTATTGAGCTGCATGAGGTGCTTGTAAATTTTGGAGATTAATCCTTTGTCAGTTGCTTCATTTGCAAATATTTTCTCCCATTCTGAGGGTTGTCTTTTCTTCTTGTTTATGGTTTCCTTTGCGGTGAGAAAGATTTTGTTTCATTAGGTCCCGTTTATTTTTGTTTTTATTTCCATTTCTCTAGGAGGGGGTCGAAAAGATCTTGCTGTGATTTATGTCATAGAGTGTCTGCCTATGTTTTCCGCTAGGAGTTTGATAAGTTTCTCACCTTACATTTAGGTCATTAATACATTTTGAGCTTATTTTTGTGTATGGTGTTAGGGAGTGATCTAATTTCATACTTTTACATGTAGCTGTCAAGTTTTCCCAGCACCACTTATTGAAGAGGCTGTTCTTTCTCCACTGTACATTCCTGCCTCCTTTATCAAAGATAAGGTGACCATATGTGCATGGGTTTATCTCTGGGATTTCTATCCTGCTCCATTGATCTATCTTTCTGTTTTTGTGCCAGTACCACACTGTCTTGATTACTGTAGCTTTGTAGTATAGTCTGAAGTCAGGGAGCCTCATTCCTCCAGCTCTGTTTTTCGTTCTCAAGATTGCTTTGGCTATTCGGGGTCTTTGGTGTTTCCATACAAATTGTGAAATGTTTTGTTCTAGTTCTCTGAAAAATGTCAGTGGTAGTTTGATAGGGATTGCATTAAATCTGTAGATTGCTTTGGGTAGTAGAGTCATTTTCACAATGTTGATTCTTCCAATCCAAGAACATGGTATATCTCTCCATCTATCTGTATCATCTTTAATTTCTTTCATCAGTGTCTTATAATTTTCTGCATACAGGTCTTTTGTCTCCTTAGGTAGGTTTATTCCTAGATATTTTATTCTTTTTGTGCAATGGTAAATGGGAGTGTTTTCTTGATTTCACTTTCAAATTTTTCATCATTAGTGTATAGAAATGCCAGAGATTTCTGTGCATTCATTTTGTATCCTGCTACTGTACCAAATTCATTGATTAGCTCTAGTAGTTTTCTGGTACCATCTTTAGGATCCTCTATGTATAGTATCATATTCTCTGCAAACAGTGACAGCTTTACTTCTTTTCCGATTTAGATTCCTTTTATTTCCTTTTCTTCTCTGATTGCTGTGGCTAAAACTTCCAAATCTATGTTGAATAAGAATGGTGAAAGTGGGTAACCTTGTCTTTTTCCTGATCTTAGTGGAAATGCTTTCAGTTTTTCACCATTGAGGACGATGTTGGCTGTGGGTTTGTCATATATGGCCTTTACTATGTTGAGGAAAGTTCCCTCTGTGCCTACTTTCTGCAGGGTTTTTATCATAAATGGGTGTTGAATTTTGTCAAAAGCTTTCTCTGAATCTATTGAGATGATCATATTGTTTTTCTACTTCAATTTGTTAATATGGTGTATCACGTTGATTGATTTGCGTATATTGAAGAATATTTGCATTCCTGAAATAAACCCCACTTGATCATGGTGTATGATCCGTTTAATGTGCTGTTGGATTCTATTGGCTAGTACTTTTTGAGGATTTTTGCATCTATGTTCATCATTGATATTGGCCTGTAGTTTTCTGTCTTTGTGACATCCTTGTCTGGTTTTGGTATCAGGGTGACGGTGGCCTCATAGAATGAGTTTAGGAGAGTTCCTCCCTCTGGTATATATTGAAAGAGTTTGAGAAGGATAGGTGTTAGCTCTTCTGTAAATGTTTGATAGAATTCACCTGTGCAGCCATGTGGTCCTGGGCTTTTGTTTGTTGGAAGATTTTTAATCACAGTTTCAAATTCAGTGCTTGTGATTGGCCTCTTCATATTTTCTATTTCTTCCTAATTCAGTCTCGGCAGTTGTGCATTTCTAAGAATTTGTCCATTTCTTCCAGGTTGTCCATTTTATAGGCATAGAGTTGCTTGTAGTAATCTCTCATGATCTTTTGTATTTCTGCAGTGTCAGTTGTTACTTCTCCTTTCTCATTTCTAATTCTATTGATTTGAGTCTTCTCCCTTTTTTTCTTGATGAGTCTGGCTAATGGGTTATCTATTTTGTTTATCTTCTCAAAGAACCAGCTTTTAGTTTTATTGATCTTTGCTATCGTTTCCTTCATTTCTTTTTCATTTATTTCTGATCTGATTTTTATGATTTCTTTCCTTCTGCTAACTTTGGGGTCTTTTTGTTCTTCTTTCTCTAATTGATTTAGGTGCAAGGTTAGGTTGTTTATTCGAGATGTTTCCTGTTTCTGAAGGTAGGATTGTATTGCTATCAACTTCCCTCTTAGAACTGCTCTTGCTGCATCCCACAGATTTTGGGTCGTCGTGTCTCCACTGTCATTTGTTTCTAGGTACTTTTTTATTTCCTCTTTGATTTCTTCAGTGATCACTTCGTTCTTAAGTAGTGTGTTGTTTAGCCTCCATGTGTTTGTATTTTTTACATATCTTTTCCTGCAGCTGATATCTAGTCTCATAGCGTTGTGGTCAGAAAAGATACTTGATACAATTTCAATTTTCTTAAATTTACCAAGGCTTGATTTGTGACCCAAGATATGGTCTATCCTGGAGAATGTTCCATGAGCACTTGAGAAAAATGTGTATTCTGTTGTTTTTGGATGGAGTGTCCTATAAATATCAATTAAGTCCCTCTTGTTTAATGTATCATTTAAAGCTTGTGTTTCCTTATTTATTTTCATTTTGGATGATCTGTCCATCGGTGAAAGTGGGGTGTTAAAGTCCCCTACTATGATTGTGTTACTGTCGATTTCCCCTTTTATGGCTGTTAGTATTTGCCTTATGTATTGAAATGCTCCTATGTTGGGTGCATAAATATTTACAATTGTTATATCTTCTTCTTGGATCAATCCCTTGATCATTATGCAGTGTCCTTCTTTGCCTCTTCTAATAGTCTTTATTTTAAAGTCTGATATGAGAATTGCTACCCAGGTTTCTTTTGGTTTCCATTTGCTTGGAATATCTTTTTTCATCCCCTCACTTTCAGTCTGTATGTGTCTCTACATCTGAAGTGGGTCTCTCGTAGACAGCATATATATGGGTCTTGTTTTTGTTTTTGTTTCTTGAGGTACATGGGCCTCTCACCGTTGTGGCCTCTCCCGTTGCGGAGCACAGGCTCCGGATGCGCAGGCTCAGCGGCCATGGCTCACGGGTCCAGCCACTCTGCGGCACGTGGGATCTTCCCGGACCGGGGCACGAACCCGTGTCCCCTGCATCGGCAGGTGACTCTCAACCACTGAGCCATCAAGGAGGCCCGATTGTGGAGCTTTAATCCACTGCTCCTGAGGCTGCTGGGAGGGATTTCCCTTTCTCTTCCTTGTTCGCACAGCTCCCGGGACTCAGCTTTTGATTTGGCCCTACCTCTGCGTGTAGGTCGCTGGAAGGCGTCTATTCTTCGTTCAGACAGGGCGGGGTAAAGGAGCCGCTGATTCGGTGCCTCTGGCTCATTCAGGCCGGCTGGAGGGAGGGGTACCGAGTGCAGGGCGAGCCTGCAGCGGCAAAGGCTGGTGGGACGTTGCACCAGCCTGAGGCGTGCAGTGCTTTCTCCCAGAGAAGTTGTCCCTGGATCCTGGGACCCTGGCAGTGGCAGGCTGCACAGGCTCCCCGGAACACGGGTGTGGAGAGTGACCTGTGCTCACACACAGGCTTCTTGGTGGCAGCAGCAGCAGCCTTGGCGTCTCATGCCCATCTCTAGGGTCCGCACTGTTAGCCGTAGCTCACACCTGTCTCTGGAGCTGCTTTAAGCCGCACTCCTAATCCCCTCTCCTCGCACACCAGGAAACAAAGAGGGCAGAAAAAGTCTCTTGCCTCTTCAGCAGGTCCAGACTTTTCCCCAGACTCCCTAGTCCGGCTAGCCGTGGTGCACTAACCCCTTCAGGCTGTGTTCACGCCACCAACCCCAGTCCTCTCCTTGTGCTCCGACCGAAGCCTGAGCCTCCACTCCCAGCCCTGCCTGCCCTGGCGGGTGAACAGACAAGCATCTCGGGCTGGTGAGTGCCGGTCAGCACTGACCCTCTGTGCGAGAATCTGTCCGCTCTGACCTCTGCACCACTGTTGCTGCGCTCTCCTCCGTGGCTCCAAAGCTACCCCGTTCGGCCATCCGCAGTCTCCACCCGCAAATGGGCTTCTAGTGTGTGGAAAGCTTTCCTCTTTCATGGCCCCCTCCCACTGCTGCAGGTCCCATCCCTATTTTTTGTCTGTGTTTATTCTTTTTTCTTTTGCCCTACCCAGGTACGTGGTGGTTTTCTTGCCTTTTGGGATGGTTTGAGGTCTTCTGCCAGCATTCAGTATGTGTTCTGTAGGAGTTGTTCCACGTGTAGATGTATTTCTGATGTATCTTTTACAACTTCTAGAGCTGCATTCCTTGGCTTGTGTCTCCTTCCTCCACCTACAGTGACTGTCATTCCTGAGTATTTTATTCTTTTTTTTGCAATGGTAAATTGGATAGTTTCCTTATTCTTTTTCTAATCTTTCATTGTTACTGTACAGGAATGCAAGAGATTTCTGTGCATTAATTTTGTATCCTGCAACTTTACATAATTAATTGATTAGCTAGAGTAGTTCTCTGGAGGCATCTTTAGGATTTTCTATGTATAGTATCATGTCATCTGCAAACAGTGACAGTTTTACTTCTTCTTTTCAAATTTGTATTCCTTTTATTTCTTTTTCTTCTCTGATTGCTGTGGCTATCACTTCCAAAACTATGTTGAGTAAGACTGGTGAGAGTGGATATCCTTGTCTTGTTCATGATCTTAGTGGAAATGCTTTCAGTTTTTCACCATTGACAATGATGTTTGCTGTGGGTTTGTCATATAAGGCCTTTATTATGTTGAGGTAGATTCCCTCTATGCCCATTTTCTGGAGAGTTTTATCACAAATCAGTGTTGAATTTTGTCAGAAGATTTTTCTGCATCTAGTTCTGACATATGTTTTTTATTTCTCAGTTGGTTAATATGGTGTATCTCATTGATTGACTTGCATATATTGAAGAATCATTGCATTCCTGGGACAAATCCCCCTTGAATGTGTTGTTGGATTCTGTTTGTGTTTCGTAGAAGATTTTCATCTATGTTATCAGTGATATTGGCATGTAATTTTCTTTTTTTGTGATACCTTTGTGTGGTTTTGGTTTCAGGGTGATGGTAGCCATTTAGGATGAGTTTGGGAGTGTTCTATCCTCTGCCTTTTTTTGAAAGAGTTTGAGAACAATAGGTGTTAGCTCTTCTCTAAAATGTTTGATAGAATTTGCCGTGAAGCCATCTGGTCCTGGACTTTGTTGGAAGGTTTTCTAATTATAGTTTCAATTTCATTACTCGTGATAGGTCTGTTCATAAGTCTCTTTCTAATACTTCCTGGTTCAGTCTTGGATAATTGTACCTTTCCAAGGATTTGTCCATTTCTTCAAGGTTGTCCATTTTATTTGTATATAGTTGCTTGTAGTAGTTTCTTATAATCCTTTGTATTTCTGCAGTGACAGTTGTAACTTCTCCTTTTTCATTTCTAATTTTATGGATTCGAGTCCTCCCCCTTTTTTTCTTGATGAGTCTGGCTAAAGCTTTATCAATTTTGTTTATCTTCTCAAAGAACCAACTTTTAGTTTTACTGATCTATGCTATTGTTTTTTGTTTCCATTTCATTTACTTCTGCTCTGATATTTATGATTTATTTTCTTTGACTTTTGGTTTTCTTTGTCTTCTTCCCCTAGTTGCTTTAGGTGTAAGGTTAGATTGTTTGAGATTTTTCTTGTTTCTTGATGTGAGATTGAATTGCTATATACTTCTCTATTAGAACTGCTTTTGCTGCATCCCATAGGTTTTGGGTCGTTGTGTTTTCGTTTTCATTTGTTTCTATGTATTTTTTAATTTCCTCTGATTTCTTCAGTGATTTCTTTGTTATTTAGTAGCACACTGTTTAGCCTCCATGCATTTGTGCTTTTTACAGGTTTTTTTCCTGTAATTGATTTCTAATCTCATAGTATAATGGTCAGAAAAGATGTTTGATATGGTTTCAGTTTTCTTAAATTTCCCAAGGCTTGATTTGTGACCTAAGATGTGATTTTTCCTGGAGAACGTTCCATGTTCACTTGAGAAGAAAGTGTATTGTGTCGCTTTCAGGTAGAATGTCCTATAAATATCAATTAAATCTATCTGGTCTATTGTGTCATTTAAAGCTTGTGTTTTCTTATTTATTTTCTGTTTCGATGGTCTGTCCATTGGTGTTATATGGGTGTTAAGGTCCCTGACTCTTATTGTTTTACTGTCGATTTCCCCTTTTATGGTTGTTAGCATTGCCTTATGTATTGAGGTGCTCCTATGTTGGGTGCATAAATATTTATAATTGGTATATCTTCTTCTTGGATTTATCCCTTGATCATTATGTAGTGTCCTTCCTTATCTGTTGTAACAGTCTTTATTTTAAAGTGTGTTTTATGTGATATGAGTATTGCTACTCCAGCTTTCTTTTAATTGCCATCTTCATGGAATACCTTTTTCTATCCTATCACTATCAGTCTGTAAGTTTCCCTAGCTCTAAAGTGGGTCTCTTGTAGATAGCATATATAAGGGCCTTGTTTTTTGTTTTGCAGAACAAGGGCCTCTCACTGTTGTGGTCTCTCCTGTTGGGGAGCACAGGCTCCGGATGCACAGGCTCAGCAGCCGTGTCTCATGGGCCCAGCCACTCCGTGGCGTGTGGGATCTTCCCGAACCAGGGCACGAACCCGTGTCCCCTGCATCGGCAGACAGACTCTTAACCACTGCACCACGAGGGAAGCCCCAGGGATCTTGTTTTTGTATCCATTTAGCCAGTTTGTGTCTTTCGGTTGGTGCATTTAATCCATTTACATTTAAGGTAATTGTCAATATGTATGTTCCTATTACCATTTTCTTAATTTTTTTTAGGTTTGTTTTTGTGGGTCTTTTCTTCTCTTGTGTTTCCTACCTGGAGAAGTTCTTTAAGCATTTGTTGTAAAGCTAGTTTGCTGATGCTGAATTCTCTTAGCCTTTGCTTGTCTGTGAAGCTTTTGATTTCTCTGTCAAATCTGAATGAGATCCTTGCTGGGTAATCTTGGTTGTAGGTTTTTCTCTTTCATTACTTTAAATATATTCTGCTGCCTTCTGGCAGTTGCAATACCAGCTGATAACCTTATGGGGATTCCCTTGTATGTTATTTGTTGCTTTTCCCTTGTTGCTTTTAGTATTTTTTCTTTGAATTTAATTTTTGTTCGTTGATTAATATGTGTCTTGGTGTGTTTGTTTTAGGGTTTATCCTGTATGGGACACACTGCACTCCCTGGACTTGGATGGCTATTTTCTTTCCCATGTTATGGATGTTTTCAACTATAATCTCTTCAAATATTTTCTCAGACCATTTTTTTCTCTTCTTCTTCTGGGACCTCTATAATTCGAATGTTGGTGTGTTTAGTGTTGTCCCACAGGTCTATGAAACTGTCTTCCATTCTTTTCATTCTTTATTCTTTATTCTGCTTCTCGGCAGTTATTTCCACCATCCTATGTTCCACTGAAGAGTGTGGTCAAGGTGGCAGAGTAGAAAGATGCTGAGCTCACCTTGTCTCATGAGCACTCCAGAATCACAACTATCTGCAGAATGACCACTGAAGAAAAAGACTAGAACCTACCATAAAAGATCTTCCACAACCAAAGATGTAAAGAAGGAACCACAGTGAGACAGGTAGGAGGAACACATTCATGATTCAATCAAATCCCATATTCCTGGGTGGGCGATTTATAAGATGAGACCCCAGAGCATTTGGCTTTGAAGGCCAACAGGGTTTAATTTCAGGAGCCCCACAGGACTGGGGGAAGCAAAGACCTCTCTCTTAAAGGGTGCACACAAAATCTCATGCACATGGGGACCCAGGGCTAAAGCATTAATACGATGGAACCCTGGGACACACCTACTTGCTGGTCTTAGAGAGTCTCCTGGAGAGGTAGGGGTGGCTAATGGTCACTTTCAGGTCACAGGCACTGGTGGTAACAATATTTGGGAACACTCTACCATGTGAACACTGTTGCTGGCAGCTGCCATCTTGGCTCCTTAGGAGCAAGACCAGACCCCACCCAACAGCCTGTAGGCTCCAGTGTTGTGACACCTCAGGCCAAACAAGTAATTGGATGGGGACATGGCCCCACCCATCAACAGACAGGCCACCTAAAGACTGAAGAGACCATATCCACCTCTAGGCACAGCCCTAGACATGGACAGAAAGTTAGGAACCAACTCCACCCACCAATAAGCAGATAATAGCCTTTCCATCCAGGAAGGCTTCACTAGCTTATAACCACCAGAGGGAAGATACCAGACACAAGAAAACTATGATACTGCAGGCTGCAGACCCAGCTCTTTCACAGCAGGCCAGACCCCACCTCAGATCAGTTAGGCCCTGGTCCTGTCCATTAGCAGGCCATTGCAAGGTTTGGGATGCCCTGAACCCCATATCCAACTATGTCAGGAATTGCACTCACCACCACTGATCTGAAACAAACTCTGGGATCCCTGGACCCTGCAGCCAGACTCCAGGATTCAGCACTGTGTGTTCATAATTCAGCACTAGCCCCAGTAACTGGTTTCACCCACCACTGGGTGGGCAACAGCTTCAGGCGCTTTGGGAACCTGATTCCAACCACCAATGAGCCAGCACTAGCCCAGGCTCCTCCCGGGGTTCTGCAACCAGCTACCTTGTGACCAGGCCCCACTAACCAGCAGCATCCATGCAAGGCAGAGCCTGGCAACCAATCAGACCAGGGCCAACCAAGCCTACCAGACCACCCACATAGTCACCCCATCACAACAAAGGACCCATGTAGCCCTCTAAGGGGGAATCCCTGGAGCATATAGCCCAAATGTGAGATGGACGTGCACTGCAGGGATGAATAGGATGCCTTGTACAGAAGGCCACTTTGCAAGGTTGAGAAACGTAACTACCCTACCACATATATAAAAATACAAATAGAAACTTAAGACAAAATAAGGTAGCAAAGGCATATATTCCAGGGAAGAAACAAGATAAAACCCCAGAAGAACTAAGTGAAGTGGACAAAGGCAATCTACATGAGAAAGAGTTCAGAGTAATGATTGTAAAGATTATTATACAACTCAGGTGAAAAATGGATGCACAAAAAAAGTTAGAAATTTTCAACAACAAGTTAGAAAACATAAAGAACAACAAAACAGAGATGAAGAATACAATAAGTGAAATGAAAAATACACTAGAAGGAACCAATAATAGACTCAGTGGCTCAGAAAATGGATCAGTGAACTGGAAGACAGAATAGTGGAAATCACTGTCACCAAAAAGAATGAAAAGAAATGAGGACAGCTTAAGTGATTTGTGAGACAACATCAACTACACTAATATTCACATTATAGGGGTCCTGGAAGGAGAAGAGGGAGAGAAAGGGCCTGAGGACATGTTTGAAGAGATAAGAGCTGAAAACTTCTGTAACATGGGAAAGGAAACAGTCACCCAAGTCCAGGAAGCACAGAGTCCCATGCAGAATCAACCTAATGAGGAACACATCAAGACACAGTGTAATTAAAATGACACAAATTAAAGACAAAGAGAGAATATTAAAAGCAACAAGGGAAAAGAAGCAAATAGCATACAAGGGAACTCCCATAGGCTATCAGCTGATTTCTCAGGAGAAACTCTGCAGGCCAGAAGGGAGTGGCAGGATATAAAGTAATGAAAGGGAAACATTTACAAGCAACACCACTCTACCCAGCAAGGTTCTTGTTCAGATTTGATGGAAAGATCAAAAGTTTAGCATACAAGCAAAAGTTAAAAGAGTTCAATACCACAAAACAAGCTTTACAACAATTATTAATGGAACTTCTCTAGGCAAAAAAAAAAAGGCTACAAGTAGAAACAAGAAAATTATGAAATAAAAAATCTCATAGGTAAAGACAAACACAGAAAGGTAGGAATTCATTCACACTAAAAGCTAGTAGGTTACAAGACTAAAGTAGTAAAATCATCCTTATCCACAATAAGGAGTTAAGAGATCCCCCAAAATTCTTAGATTTAAAATCTTATATCAAAAGCAGTGGGCTTCCCTGGTGGCGCAGTGGTTCAGAGTCCGCCTGCCAATGCAGGGGGCACTGGTTCGTGCCCCAGTCTGGGAAGATCCCACATGCCATGGAGCAGCTGGGCCTGTGAGCCATGGCCACTGAGCCTGCATGTCCAGAGCCTGTACTCCGCAACGGGAGAGGCAACAACAGTGAGAGGCCCATAACCACTAAAAAAAAAAAAAAAACAGTAATCATGAGGGTATGAAAGTACAAATGCAGCATTTTGGAAATGCATGTGAAATTAAGAGATCAGTAATTTAAAATAATCACATATATATAAAATAATATGCTACAGAAAATCCTCATGATAATTGCAAACCAAAAATCTGTGATAAATAGACATATAAAAAAGAAAAATAAATCCAAACATTACACTAAAGATAGTCAACAAATCACAAGAGAAAAACAACAAAAAGCGTTAAAAAGAACTTAAAAAAATCCAAAACAATTAACAAAATGGCAATAAGAAATGCATATTGATAATTACCTTAAATGAAAACAGACTAAATACTCCCAAAAAAAGACACAGACTGGTGGAATGGATACAAAAACAATACCTGTTTATATGCTGTCTACAAGACACCCACACACCCACTAAGCAAACATACAGACTAAAAGTGAGGGGATGGAAAAAGATACTCCATGCAATGGAAATCAAAATAAAGCTAGAGTAGCTATACTCATACCAGGTAAGTTAGACTATAAAATAAAGACTGTTATAAGACATAAGGAAGGACAGTACAAAATGATCAAGGGATCAGTCCAAGAAGAAGACACAACAATTGTAAATATTTATGCACCAAACATGGCAGCACTGCACTACATAAGGCAAATGCTAACAGCCATAAAAGGGGAAATCGACAGTAACACAATAATAGTGGAGAAATTTAACACCCCACTGACACCAATGGACAGATCATCCATACAGAAAATAAATAAGGAAACAAAAGCTTTAAATGACACAACAGACCAGATAGATTTAACTGATATTTATAGGACACTACACATGAAAGCAGAAGAATACACTTTCTTCTCAAGTGCACATGGAACATTATCCAGGAGAGATAACATCTTGCATCACAAATCAAGCCTTGGTAAATTTAGGAAAACTAAAATCACATCAAGCACCTTTTCTGACCACAACACTTTGAGATTAGAAATCAATTACATGAAAAAATATATATATAAAAATCACAAACATATGGAGGTTAAAATAATATGCTACTAAATAGCCAAGAGATCATCATTTCAAAGAGGAAATCCAAAAATACCTAGAGACAAATGACAATGAAAACACAATGACCCAAACCTATGGGATGCAGCAAAAGCAGTTCTAAGAGGGAAGTTTATAGCAACACAATCCTACCTTAAGAAACAGGAAACATCTCGAATAAACAACCTGACCTTGCACCTCAAGCAATTAGAGAAAGAAGAACAAAAAAAACCCAAGGTTAGCAGAAAGAAAGAAATCATAAAGATCAGAACAGAAATAAATGAAATAAAAGCAAAAACAATAGAAAAGATCAATAAAACTAAAAGCTGGTTCCTTGAGAATATAAATAAAATTGATAAACCTTTAGCCAGACTCAAGAAAAAGAGGGAGACAACTCAAATCAATAAAATTAGAAATGAAAAAGGAGATGTGACAATGAATACCACAGAAATTCAAATGATCATAACCAACTATTAAAAGCAACTATATGCCAAGAAAAAGATGACCTGGAAGACAGGGACAATTCTCAGAAAAGAATAAAACCTTCCAAGACTGAACCAGGAAGAAACAGAAAATATAATCAGACCAATCACAAGTAATGAAATTAAAACTGTGATTAAAAATCTTCCAACAGGGCTTCCCTGGTGGCGCAGTGGTTGAGAGACCACCTGCCGATGCAGGGGACACGGGTTCGTGCCCCGGTCTAGGAAGATCTCACATGCCACAGAGTGGCTGGGCCCATAAGCCATGACCGCGGAGCCTGCACGTCCAGAGCCTGTACTCCACAACGGAGAGGCCATAACAGTGAGAGGCCCACGTACCGCAAAAAAAAAAAAAAAAAATCTTCCAACAAACAAAACCCCAGGACTAGATGGCTTCACAGGTGAATTCCACCAACATTTAAAGAAGAGCTAACACCCATTCTTCTCACACTCTTCCAAAAAACTGCAGAGGAAGGAACACTCCCAAGCTCATTCTATGAAGCCAACATCACCCTGATACCAAAACCAGACAAAGATATCACAAAAAAAGAAAATACAAACCAATATTACTGATGAATATAGATGCAAAAATCCTCAACAAAATACTAGCAAACAGAATCCAAAAACACAGTAACAGGGTCGTACACCATGATCACGTGGGATTGATCCAAGAAATGCAAAGATTCTTCAGTATATGCAAATCAATGTGATACAGCATATTAACAAATTAAAGACTAAAATCCATATTAGCATTTCAATAGATGCAGAAAAAGCTTCTGACAAAATTCAATACCCATTTATGATAAAAAACAGTCCAGAAAGCAGGCATAGAGGAAACCTACCTCAACATAATAAAGGTCATATATGACACTCCCAGAGCAAATATCATTCTCAATGGTGAAAAACTGAAAGCATTTCCACTAAGATCATGAACAAGACAAGGATGCCCACTCTCACCACTCTTATTCAACACAGCTACTGAAGTCCTAGTAATTAGTAATCAGAGAAGAAAAATAAATAAATATATACAGATTGGAAAAGAAGTAAAAATGGCACTGTTTGCAGATGACATGATACTATACATAGAAAATCCTAAAGATACCACCAGAAAACTATTAGAGCTAATCAATGAATTTGGTAAAGTTGCAGGATATAAAATTAATGCACGGGAATCCCTTGCATTCCTATTCACTAACAGTGAAAGATCAGAAAGTGAAATTAAGGAAACAGTCCTGTCTACCATTCCAACAACAACAAAAAATACCTAGGAATAAACCTACCTAAGGAGATAATAGAGCTGTACATAGAAAATATAAAACAATGGTGAAAGGAATCAAAGATGACACAAACAGATGGAGAGATATACCATGTTCTGGGATAGGAAGAATCAATATTGTGAAAATGGCTATACTACCCAAAGCTATCTACAGTTTCAGTGCAATCCTATCAAAGTACCAATGACATTTTTCACAGAACCAGAACACAAAATCTTAAAATTTGTATGGAGACACAAAAGACCCTGAATAGCCAAAGCAATCATGAGAAAGAGAAACAAAACTGAGCTGGAGGAATCAGATTGCCTGACTTCAGACTGTATTACAAAGCTACAGTAATCAAGACAGTATTATACCGGCGCAAAAACAGAAATATAGATCAGTGGTACAGGATAGAAAGCCCAGAGATAAACCCACACACCTGTGGTCAACAATTCTATGACAAAGGAAGCAAGGATATACACAATGTAGAAAAGACAGCCTCTTCAATAAGTGGTGCTGGGAAAACCTGACATCTACATATAAAAGGATGAATTTAGAATACTCCCTAACACCATGTATGAAAATAAATGCAAAATGGATAAAAAACCTAAATGTAGAGCAGACATTATAAAACTCTTAGAGGAAAACATAGGCAGAACACTGTTTGACATAAATCACAGCAAGATCTCTTTTGACCCACCTCCTAGATTAATGGAAATAAAAACAAAAATAAACAAATGGGACCTAGTGAAAATTAAAAGCTTTTGCATAGCAAAAGAAACCATAAACAAGACGAAAACACACCCCTCAAAATGGGAGAAAATATTTGCAAACAAATCAATGGACAAAGGATTAACCTCCAAAATTAACAAGCAGCTCATGCATATCTAAAAAACAAACAACCCAATCCAAAAATGGGCAGAAGGCCTAAATAGACATTTCTCCAAAGAAGATATACAGATTGCCAACAAACACATGAAAGGATATTCAACATCACTAATCATTATAGAAATGCAAATCAAAACTACAATGAGGTATCATCTCTCACTGGTCAGAATAGCCATCATCAAAAAATCTACAAACACTAAATGCTTGAGAGGGTTTTGGAGAAAAGGGAATACCTTGCACTGTTGGGGGGAATGTAAATTAATACAGCCACTATGGGAACAGTATGGAGGTTCCTTAAAAAATTAAAAATAGAATTACCATGTGATCCAGCAATCCCACTACTGGGCATATACCCAGAGAAAACCATAAGTCAAAAAGACACATGCACCCCAATGTTCACTGCAGCACTATTTACAACAGCCAGGTCATGGAAGCAACTTAAATGCCCATCGACAGATGAATGGATAAAAAGATGTCAGAGAACTATACAGTGGAATGTTACCCAGCCATGAAAATACACAAAATTGGGTCATTTGTAGAGATGTGGATGCACCTAAGGACTGTCATACACAGTGAAGTAAGTCAGAAAGAGGAAAACAAATATCGTATATTGATGCATATATGTGGAATCTAGAAAAAATGGTACAGATGAACCAGTTTGCAAGGCAGAAGTAGAGTCACAGACATAGAGAACAAACGTATGGACACCAAGGGGGGAAAGAAGGGGTGGGATGAATTGGGAGATTGGGACTGACATAGAAGCACTACTATGTTTAAAATAGTTAACTAATGAGAAACTGCTGTATAGCACAGGGAACTCCACTTCATTTTGCTGTTCAGTAGAAACAAACACAACACTGTAAAAAACTATACCCCAATTTAAAAAGAAATCTAATGTAATACATGAAACTTAACAGAATTCAGGTTTAAATTTAAATGTGAGGAGAAGATCAAGATGGCAGAGTTGGAGGATACTGAGCTCACCTCCCACAATGAGCACATCAAAAATACATGTACATGTAGAGCAACTCAGTGAAAACTAACTGGATACTGACAGAAAGGCCCTGGTACAACAAAAGCTGTAAGAAAGATATGCACAGAGTTAGGTAGGAAAGGGGGAGAAGCAATCAGGTCAGGACATGGGCCCCAAGGAGGAGACACAGAAGAAGTGGATATCGTGGGCTTGGAGATACTCTCTAGGGAAGAAGGCTTGGGTATATTCATATCAGACAAAGCGGACTTTAAAACAACTTGGTAACATAAGAAAAAGAAGGTCATAATAAAATGATAAAGGAATCAATAGAGGAAGGGAATGTAACATTTCTTAACATATGTGCACCTAATATAGGAGCACCTAAATACGTAAAATATTGATTAATAAGCGTTTAGTCAGGCTCATTAAGGAAAAAAAAGAAAGAGGACATAGAAAAAAAATAAGAAATTAAAGAGAAGAAATTACAACCAATGTCACAAGGATACAAAAGAACACTGTAAAAGAATACTAGGGACAGTTATATGCCAACAAAATGGACAACCTAGAAGAAAATGATAAATTTTAAAAACATACAATCATCCAATACTGAATCAGGAAGAAACAGACAATCTGAACAGACTGATCACCAGAAGTGAAATGAGTTAGTAATGAAAAAACTCCCAGCAAACAAATTTTCAGGAACAACTTCACAGGAGAATTCACACAAGCACATAAAAAACAACTAGACAGAGAGATCAAGACAGTGGAGCAGAAGGACGTGGAGCTCACCTTTCCCCACAAACACATCAAAAATACACTTACTTGTGGAACAATGCTCACAGAAAATCAACTGAAAACTGGCAGCAGATACAACCAAAGCTGCAAGACAAATCACACAAAATGAGGTAGGACCAAAAAACAAAAAGAATAGGTACGGGATCTGCACCCCCAAGAGAAAGCTGTGAAAAAGGAAAGTTTCCCTCACCCTGGGGATTCCCTTTCCTAGTTGGTAGGTCCACTGGGACAGATTCAGAGCTAGAGTGACCTGGACTTTTCTCAAGAGGAGTGTGCAAGTACTGGTTTGCTAACAAACAACACAGAGAGAGGTCAGTACTGAAGGCTGACATGTTGCTGCATTTTGCAGCCCAAAATTCACACCTACTTACAGTATACATGAGGGCTAAGTCCTGAAACTGAGGCATCAGTAGGTGGACCAGGGAAATGATACAGGTTTGCTGTAGAAAGATGGACCAAGGAGCCTGGAGTGTGGTCCAGGCTGCCATAGTTGAGTGGGAGCAAAATGGTGCACACGTCTGCACCATAGGAGCCCCACTATCAGTGTGCTCATTGCAGGGCACAGCTCCAATGGTGCTGGGCTTTGTGACTGTGCACCGTGCAGTTACATGGCTGATAACTGAGCCAATTATCAGCACTCCCATGGTGGGCTCAGCTTTGGCAGCAATGGGCTTTAAGAACATGCACACACCGGGAGCAGGCCTGATCTGAGGCTATTATCAGTGCTCCTCCAGTGGTGTTGGGTCCGGGGTGGCTCTAGCAGTACTGGACATTGATCATGCTCACACCAGGTGGTGGGTGGCATCATGTCCCTGGCAGACAGCCTCTGGGGAGGTATACACAGTGGCTCCTTTCCCAGTGGGAGCACTCCAGTCCCACCTACCTCACACTGCTGCTTAGAACTGGATCTGAGGGCATCTACTCCAACAGTGTTGTGACCGTCACAGAGCAAAGAAGAGGCCCCACCCAACATCCAGTACAGGCTCTGGTCACCAAACACCAAGCACATCCACTATCAAGGGGACAACGGCCAACACATTCTGAGGAAAGATGTGGTATGTATCCATAACAAAAACAACCCTCACACTAAAAATATGGGACTCACACAGTCTACACAGGGACACTCCCATATAAAAATAGCCCTGTAAGACCACAGTAGATACCTGTTTCTCCTAAATTCATACAGTCAGAGAATTTTAAGTAAAATGAAGAACGAGAGGACTACTCCCAATTAAAAGAACAAGAGAAATCCCGTGAAAGAAAAAAACAGTGAAACAGACCTCTCCAGTCTAACAGAACCCAAGTTCAAAAAGGTAATAAAAATGCTAAAGGAATTTAAAAAGGCATCAACAGAAATGCAGAAAGCTGTAACAAGGAACTAGAGCTATAAAGAGAAACTGATCAAAATTAGACAATTCAATTGCCGAGATAAAAACCAAGCTAAAAAATAAAAAAAAAAAAACCCAAGCTAAAAGCAATGAACAGAAGACAAAGTAAAACAAAAGAATACTAAGTGATCTGGTAAACAGAAAAATAGAAATTATCCAATTGGAACAGCAGACAGAAAGACAAATTTAAAAAAATGAAAGTGCACTGTGAGATATATGGAATAATATAAAGTGTGCCATATTAGGGGTTTCATTATAATAGGGGCTTCAAAAAGAGAAGAAAGAGAAAGGGGGAGCAAAATGTATTTGAAGAAATTATGGCTGAAAACTTTCTAAATCTAAACTATGAAACAGATATCCAGGTACGAGGCACAGAGGTTCCCAAACAAGGTAAACCCAAACACACACCAAGACATATCACAATAAAGAAGGCCAAAGTTTAACATAAAGAGGATTCTAAGGGCAACAAGAAAAAAAACAAAGAGTCAGTTACAAGGGAACCCCCAAAAGGTTATCAGCTGATATCTCTAAAAAAACTTTGCAGGCCAAAAAAAAAGTCACGATATATTCAAAGTCCTGAAAGGGAAAAACCTACAACCTAGGATACCTTAACCAGCAAGATTATCATTTAGAATAGAAGTAAAGGTAAATAATTTCTCAGACAACTAATAAATAAAAGAATACAACAATCCTAAACCTAACTTAGAAGAAACATTAAAAGTGCTCCTCTAAATAGAAAAAAGCAAGAATTTACATCAAAGGAGAAAACACAGTAGGAAGGATAAATACATAAAAGTATTAAAGATCACTTGAATAAGCCACTATGTAAATCAAAAAACAATCAAAAAATTTTTGCAAAACTGTAATTACAATTAACAGCAAAAGGATAAACATGAAGATGTAAAATAGAACATCAAAATAACAAATTGTAGGGAAGAGGAGTAAGAAAAAGTAAATATTTTAGAATGTGTTTGTAGTCATGTAACTATCAGTCTAAATCAAAAACATACTATAATTCACAAAAACAAACAGACACCCAAACATAATACAAAAGAAAGCCATGAAACCACAAAAGGAAAAATAAAGAGAATAAGAAATGAATAAGAACTACAAAATCCACTGAAAAACAGGTTTAAAATGACAATAAGTACATACTTATCAATAATTACACGTCAGTGGACTAAATCCTCTGATCAAAAGACAAAGAATGGCAGATTAGATTTTTTTTAAAAAATACCAAGAACCTACAATACACTGTCTTCGAGACACTGACTTTAGGGAGAAAAACACACATAGATTGAAATCGAGGGGATGGAAAAAGATGTTTCATGCAGACAGAAGTGACAAGAAAATGGGGTAGCAATACTCAAATCAGACAAAGTAGACTTTATAACAAAGTCCATGAAGAAAGACAAAGAAAAGAAGGACACTATATAATGATAAAAGGATGAATACAAGAAGAGGATATTACACTTAAAAGCATATATGTACCCAATGTAGGAGAACCTAAGTATATAAAACAAATACTAACAGACATAAAGGGAGACACTGAGAGGAATGACAATTGACAATAATAGTAGAAGACCCACTGACATCAATGGACAGATCTTCCAGACAAAATCAATAAGGCAACAGAGATTCTAAATGACACAATAGAACAGCTGGACTTAATTAAAATCTACAGAACACTACATCCAAAAAAAACAGAATACACATTCTTTTCACTTGTGCATGGACATTCTCTAGGACAGACCACATACTAGGACACAAAACAAGTCTCAACAAACTTCAGAGGATAGAAATTATTTCAAGCATCTTTTCTGACCACAATGCTATGAAATTAGAAATCAACCACAGAAAGAAAAATGAGGGGAAAAAATCATTACATGGAGAATAAACAACATGCTACTAAAAAACCAATGGGTCAATGATGAAATCAATGAAGAAATAAGAAAATACCTTGACACAAATGACAATGAAAACACAACATTACAAAATCTATGGGACACAGCAAAAGCAGTTCTAAGAGGGATATTGATAACCTAGAACAAGAAAACAAGAAAAATATTTTCTTGTTTTTCATTGCAAGAAAAATTTCAAATAAACAATATAACCCACCCCGTAAAAGGGTTAGAAAAAAGAATAACCAAAACCCACTTCCCCGGTGACACAGTGGTTAAGACTCTGCCTACCAATGCAGGGGACACGGATTCGAGCCCTGCTCTGGGAAGATTCCCACATGCTGTGGAGCAGCTAAGCCCATGCGCCACAACCATGAAGCCTGTGCTCTAGAGCCTGTGAGCCACAACTACTGAAGCATGCATGCCTAGAGTCCAAGCTCTGCAACAAGAGAAGCCACTGCAATGGGAAGCCTGCACCCAGCTACGAAGAGTAGCCCCCGCTCTCCACAACTACAGAAAGCCCGTGGGCAGCAATGAAGACCCAATGCAGCCAAAAATAAATAAGTAAATACATAAATAAATTTATAAATAAAGATTTTTTAAAAACCCAATGTCAGCATAAGGAAGGAAGGAAACAATAAAGATCAGAGAGTAACTAAATAAAATAGAGATCAAAAAATAGAAAAGATCAATAAAATGAAGAACTGGAGTTTTGAAAGGGTAAACAAAATCAATAAACCTCTAGCTAGACTCAGCAAGACAGGACTCAAACAAAATAAGAAATAGAAGAGGAGAAATAACAACTGACACTACAGAAAAAAAAATACTATGAATAGTTATATGCCAACAAAATTGACAACCTGTAAGAAATGAACAACTTTCTAGAAACATACATCCTGCCAAAATTGGGTGAAGAAGAAACAGATAATTTCAACAGACTTATGCCTAGAAGTGAAATAGAATATGTAATGTTTTTAAATTCCCTGCAAACAAAAGCCAGGATCAGATGGCTTCACTGGGGAATTCTATCAAACATACAAAGAAGAACTTAAAACTATCTTCAAAATCTTCCAAAAGACCGAAGAGGAAGGAACACTCCCAAAGTCATTCTATGAAGCCACTATCACTCTGATAGTAAAACCGGACAAAGAGAAGGAAGGAAGGAGGGAAGGAAGAAAGAAAGAAAGGGAGTTACAGGCCAATATTTTTCATTAATACGGAAGCAAAAATACTCAACAAAATATTAGCAAGCCAAATCCAACAATGCATACAAATGATAATACACCATGATTAAGCTGGATTCATTAAAGGGTCTCAAAGATGGTTCAACACATGCAAATCAATCAATGTGGTACACCACATTGACAAAAGGAAAGAAAGAGATTCACATTATCATCTCAATAGGTGCAGAAAAGCCATTTCATAAAATTCAATATCCATTCATGATAAAAACTCTTAACAAAGTGGATTTAGAGTAAACGTATCTCAACATAATAAAAGCCATTTATGACAAATCTACAGTCAATATAATACTCAACAGTAAAAAACTGAAAGCCTTCCCACTAAATTCCGGAACAAAACAAGGATGCCCATTCTCACCACTCTATTCAACAAAGTACTGGAAGTCCTAACCACAGCAATCAAAGAAAAAGAAGTAAAATGTACCCAAATTGGAGGGGAAGAGGTAAAACAGTCATTATATGCAGATGGCACGAGAGTCTACATAGAAAAGCCTGAAGACTCCACACAAAAACTATTAGAACTAATAAATTCAGCAAGATAGCAGGATACAAGATTAATATACAGAAACCTGTTACATTTCTTTACACTAATAATAAAATATCAGAAAGAGAAAGTAAAAACATCACATTTTAAATCACATCAAAATAAATAAATCACCTAGGAATAAACCTAATCAAGGCAGAAAAAGACCTAAACACAGAATTATAAAACACTGATCAAAGAAATTGAAGATGATTCAAAGAAATGGAAAGATGTCCCTGGCACTGGACTGGAAGAATTAATATTGCTAAAATGGCCATAATACTAGAATCAATCTACAGACTTAATGTGATTCCTTTCACACTACCCATAACATTTTTCACAGAACTAGAACAAATAATCATAAAATTTGTATGAGACAACAAAAGACCCAGAATTACCAAAGCAATCCTAAGGAAAAAGAATAAAGCTGGAGGCATAACCCTCCCAGACTTCAGATAATACTACAAAGCTACAGTAATCAAAACAGCATGGTATTGGCACAAAAGCAGACACATAGATCAATGGAGCAGAACAGAAAGCCCAGAAATAAACCCACACACCTACTGGGAATTAATCTTTGACAAAGGAGGCAAGAATATACAATGGAGAAAAGACAGTCTCTTCAGCAAGTGTGGTAAGGAAAGCTGGACAGCTGCATGTAAACCAATGAAATTAGAACATTCCTTCATACCATATACAAAGACAAACTCAAGATATCTTAAAGACTTAAATACAAGACATGACACCATACAACCTCTAAAAGAGAACATAGGTAGAAAACTCTTTGACATAAAACATAAAACAATATTTTTTGACCTGTCTCCAAAGGCTAAGAATAAACATATGGGTCTTAATTACTCTTAAAGGCTTATGCACAGCAAAGGACACCATTAACAAAATGAAAAGAAGACCTATGGAATGGGAGAAAATATTTTCAAATTATATAACTGAGAGGTTAATATCCAAAATACATAAAAAGCTATTTAACTCAACATCAAAAGCAAAGCAAACAACCCAATTTTTAAAAATGGGCAGAACACCAGAATAGACATTTTTTCCAAAGAAGATATACAGGTAGTCAACAGGCACATGAAAACATGCTCACTATCACTAATCATCAGAGAAATGCAAATCAAAACCACAATGAGATATCACTTTGTAACTGTCACAATGGTTGTCATTAAAAAGACCACAAATAAGAAATGTTGGCAAGGATGTGGAGAAAAGGGAACACTGTTGATGGGAATACATATTGGTGCAGCCACTATGGAAATCAGTATGGAGGTTCCTCAAAAAAATGTAAATAGAGCTACCATATGATCCCGCAATTCCACTCCTTAGTATATATCAGAAGAAACAAAAACAATAATTCAAAAAGTATATGTACCAAATACCCATGGCAGCATTACTTACAATGGCAAGATATGGAGGCAACCTAAGTATCCATCAACACATGAATGGATAAAGAAGATGTGGCACATGTAAACAGCAGACTGTTAATCAGCTATAAAAAAAAGAATAAAATTTTGCCATTTGCAACAACATGTATGGACCTAGAGGGTATTGTACTGGGAAAAATAAGTCAGCGAAAAGCAAATATTGTACTTTCTCACTTAAATATGGAATCTAAAAAACAAAATACACGAATATAAGAAAACATAAACAGACACACAGACATAGAAAACAAACTAGTGGTTATCAGTGGGAGAGGGAAGTGGGAGGAGCAAGGTAAACATAGGGGAATAAGAGGTACAAAATACTATGTATAATATTTAAAAGCTACAGGGATATATTGTATAGCACATGCAATACAAGCAGTATTTTAGAATAATCTTAAATGGGTTATGATCTATTAAAATATTGAATCACTTTTTTATACAACTGAAACTAATATAGTGTTATCAATCAACTATACTTCAATAAAAATTTTTAAATGTGATCTGAATATTGGGTGACATTATTGACTTATTGTTAATTCTGTGTAATTAAACTATGGTGGATATATCTTTTAAAGTGCTTTTCTTACAAAGTTTACAATGAAATATTTAGAAATTAATTATTCTGTTGACTGCAATTTATGTATAAGTGATTCAGAAAGAAAAAACAGAAAGAAAACAAATGTGGAAAAACGTTAACAAAAAGAATCCAAGTAAAGATACATATGTGTGTACATGAAACCACTGTTACAAAGTCTGTAAATCTGGACAACTTCAAATAAAATAAAACTGCAAAATAAAACCTTGGGAGGGAAAATGTAGCTGCCTACATTGAGTGGAGTGGTGGTGGAGAAAGATAAAGCCAAGAATTATTTTTTCTTCATTGATATGTTTTAGCAATAAGTAACTTTACCCATGTTCATGTATTACTTTAAATAATTTTCTAATATATTCAAAACAGTGAAATTGAATAATACTTCATAAAATAAGATGTTGTTTTATTAAAACTGCCATGTTTTCAACTTTCCTGCATTAAACACTTGAACTAAAATAATCTTATCTGCAATGTCTCCCTTTTTATGCTATGTGAAATTCTAAATTTTGTAATAATACAAATACAATAGAATAAATAAGTCTATATTATTCAAAAACAAAATTTTATCAAAATCTTGAAACAAGACATACATAAAGAATACAAACTATATCCCTCTACTTTGTATTGAGAAAGTCTTTGTTCTCTCTGGGAAAACTCAACTGTAAGAAAGAACACAGGTCTAATCTTGCCACAAAGGAATATTGTTTAACTCAGTTGGCAGCTCCTAGAAACCCTTTACTCCCTCCTGATTTGTCGTAGTTACTTGAGAACAAATTGCCATAGCAAATGTCCATTGCATTCACTCAACAAGAGGTAAAAATTTTCTCAAGGGTACTATGACCAAATTTCCTATGAAATCACCCTGGTTTTATGGTTGCAGAAACTTCCCAGTGCCCCTGCCTCTTCATAGTCATTATTTTGTCTTGACAGCTATAGATTGTGGCTGAGAAGAGCAGAACAGACTACCAGACCTGAGACTTGTCAGAGGCTTGGAGCCCCAGGTAAGGAAAAAGAGGTTTCCTCCTAAGGTCAAACAAATTTTCTTCTAGCTCTGATTATTCTAATTAATTTCATGAAAGAAAGGATGGGCAGCTTTTTCGTTGGGAGGAGACACTATATTAAGGCAACTGGGAGCCCCCAGTGAGTACGCCTCCTATGCAATAGCAGCCAATGTAGGTCTATAGGAAGGCTTGACTTAACGGTTTCTACACTTTGGAACCAGTGACATTTGAAGATGAATTATTCTTTGTTTAGGGGAATGTCCTATGTATTTCAAGATGGTTAGCAACATCTCATGCCTCTACATGCCAGTACAATGCAATACCCCAGTTGTGTCAATCAAACTGATTTCCAAATATTACCAAAGTCCCCAGTGGATGGAGAACAAAATTACTCCAAGTTGAGAACCACTGCCCATATTAAAACTTATGAAAAACTTCCATAACAGTTTGTCTATAGCCATGGAGGCAGACACCATGGGATATCCTCTACTATTTGGGGACATCCTCCAACAATCTCTCCGCAGCCCATAACTAACATCTGGCACCAACTTTGGGGCACTTTCAGCATTACCCCTAGCAGGGAGCTTTCCAAAAAGGATGAGACACTACAGGTGGAAAAGAAACATTACATTACTCAGCCCCACGGTTCTCAGTACTTCATTTAACAGGTATTCTAAAATGCACATATTCCAGAGCTCTGTATATTTGAAAATGATGCTGGACATCCAATAACCCCTGGGTATAGTCTTGGCTGTTCTCTGTCCCAGAAGCCTTACCAGTATGAAAGATATCAATGTTCTCTAGATTACAGGGGAAAAATGTGGATGGAAAGCAACAGAAGGCAATAGATAATGAGAAACAGGATGTCACAGATTTGTTTCCTTGGCTGCCTCTTTTTGGGGTCAGGGCTAGTGACGGGGTCCTTGACAAAAGGCCTCTAAAGAACTGTGCCTCCAGCACCAGTATGGAATCACTCATAAAAACAAGTTATGAAAGTGTTTCAAGTGGTAGCGACTCTTCAATAAATTCCCTCTAATGTTGAGCAAAGTAACTGTCCTTCTTAGTGGGTTTCCTATATCATCATTTGTAAAAGACATGCCTTCAAATCTAATGAAAATTATGACTCTGGGAAGATGATGGAGTAGGAAGCACCAGAAATCTGTATTCCCATCAAACAACAATTTCACTGGAAAAATCTGTCTGATTCAACAGTTTTGAAACTCTGGCCTTTGGTGAAGGTTACAACTTCCAAGAGAAGACATGGACCATAAATTCTGGTCAATTTCAGCTCTTATCTTAGCAGCATGTAAAAATCCCCCACCCCCAGCCACAAAACAGACAGCTATGCATATGTTCCTGCAGCAGCATGTATACAGCTTGCAGAAGCCAGGGTAAGCACAAAGCACACTGGGCTTAAAATATTACAGGCCCATGTTCTGACTACTGACTGCTGCTTTTTGATTACAGAGATAAAGACACAGAAGTGGGCAGCTATTATTTCATTTCCCCACATTGTTGCAAATCCCCACTCCCTGGCTGAAGTGACTTCTGGGAACTTAAAGGGTAATAACCATTTCTTCCTCCTTCATTTTTCTCTTTTTCCTCTTTTAGAAGCCAGACATTAAACACTAGGATATCCCCAAAACTGCATATACAAGAAAAAAAAAGTGAATGAACATGCCCAGGGAAAAGGTAAGAATAAACCTGAGAAGACATTAAGTTTACCCATCAGATGCTCCTCAGTGCAGGAATGGCTGTAATACTCATTAAAAAATTTCAAAAACAACAAAAATAGAAAACCCTAGGAAAAGAGAATGAACCATATTTCCAGAGTCACTGGCCTATTAAATTCAGATGTCATCTATACCATTTTTCTAGATTCCATATATATGTGTTAATATACGATATTTGTTTTTCTCTTTCTGACTTACTTCACTCTGTATGACAGTCTCTAGGTCCATCCATGACTCTACAAATGACCCAATTTCATTCCTTTTTATGGCTGAATAATGTTCCATTGTAAATATCTACCATATCTTCTTTACCCATTCCTCTGTTGATGGACATTTAGGTTGCTTCCATGTCCTGGCTATTGTAAACAGTGCTGCTATGAAAAAGATACATGCACCCCAATGTTCATATATACAAACTTCTATGACAAAAACCTCATGGTAACTGCAAACAAAAAATCTATAATAAATGTACATTCAATAAATAAAAAGCAATCCAAATATGACACAAGAGATAGTCATCAAATCACAAGACAAGAGAACCAAAGAACAAAGGGTGAAAAGACCTACAAAAATAAATCCAAAACAATGAAAAAAATGGCAAGAAGAACACACATATTACCTTAAATAAAAGTGGACTAAATGCTCCAAACAAGACACAGACTGGCTGAATGGATACAAAAACAAGACAGCATATTTGCTGCCTACAAGAGATGCATTTCAGATCTAGAGTCACATACAGACTGAAAGTGAGGAGATGGAAAGAGATGTTCCATGCAAATGAAAAACAAAGGAAAGCTGAGCAGCAACACTCATATCAGACAAAAGCCTTTAAAATAAAGACTGTTACAAGATACAAAGAAGGACACTGCATAATAAATAAAAGATCAATCCAAGAAGAAGTTATAAGAATTGTAAATATACATAAACACAACATAGGAGCACCTCAATATATATGGCAAATGTTTACAAACATAGAGAAATTTAGAGTAACACAATAATAGTGGGGAATTTAAATACCCCACTGACATCATAGGACAGATAATCCAGAGAGAAAATCAGTAAGGAAACAGAGACATTAAATGACACAGTAGACCAGATGATGGACTTATTTGATATGTATAGAGGATTCCATTCGAAAGCAGAATACAATTTATTTTTAAGTGCATCTGGAACATTCTCCAGGATAGATCACGTGCTGGGCTGCGTATCAAGCCTTGGCAAATTTAAGAAAATTGAAGTCATATCAAACATCTTTTCTGACCACAATACTATGATATTAGAAATCAATTATAAGAAAAAGAACTTCTAAAAAACAGAAACATGGAGGCTAAACAACATGGCACTAAGCAACCAATGGATTAATGAAGAAGTCAAACAGCAAATAAAAAAAGATACCTAGAGACAAATCAAAAAGAAAACACAAGGATCCAAAAGCTATGGGACATAGCAAAAGAAGTTCTGAACGGGAAGTTTATGGTGAAAAAAGCTTACCTCGGGAAACAAGAAAAATCTCAAAAAAACAATCTAACTTTACATTTAAAGCAACTAGAGAAGGAAGAACAAACAAAACCGAAAGTTACTGGAAGGAATGAAATAATAAAGTTCAGAGCACAAATAAATGAAATAGAAACTTAAAAAGAAAATCAAAAAGATCAATAAAGCTAAAAGCTGGTTCTTCTAAAATATCAACAAAATTGATACACCTTTAGCAAGATTCATCAAGGAAAAAAAAAGGAAGAGAGCCTAAATCAATGAAATCAGAAATGAAAAGGTAAAAGTTACATGAAACACCACAGAAATACAAAGAACCGTAAGAGACCACTATAAGCAAATACAGGCTAATAAAATGGACAACCTTGAAGAAAGGGACAAATTCTTAGAAAACTACAAACTTCCATGACTGAACCACGAAGAAATAGAAAATATGAACAGAGCAATGAAAAGCACTGAAATTGAAACTGTGATTAAAGATCTTCTGACAGGGCTACCCTGGTGGTGCAGTGGTTGAGAGTCTGCCTGCCGATGCAGGGGACATGGGTTCGTGCCCCCGTCCAGGAAGATCCCACATGCCACGGAGCGGCTGGGGGCCCATGAGCCATGGCCACTGAGCCTGCGCGTCCGGAGCCTGCGCTCCACACGGGAGAGGCCACAGCAGTGAGAGGCCCGCATACTAAAAAAAAAAAAAAAAAATCTTCGGACAAACAAAAGCTCAGGACCAGATGGCTTCACAGGCAAATTCTATTAAACATTTATAGAAGAGTTAACACCTACCCTTCTCAAACTCTTCCAAAATATAGCAGAGGGAGGAACATTCCAATACTCATTCTATGAGGCTACCATTACTCTGATACCAAAACCAGACAAAGATGTCACACACAAAAGAAACTACAGACCAGTATCACTGATAACATAGATGCAAAAATCCTCAACAAAATACTAGCAAACAGAATCCAACGACACATTAAAAGGATCATGCACCATGATCATGTGGGATTTATCCCAGGGATGCAAGGATTCTTCAATATACACTGTGAGAAACCACATTAACTAAAGAATAAAAACCATGTGATCATCTCAGTAGATGCAGAAAAAGCTTTTGACAAAATCCAACACCTATTTATGATAAAAACTCTCCAAAAAGCGGGCATAAAAATATAACTCAACATAATAAAGGCCATATATGACAAACTCACAGCTAACATCATACTCAACAGTGAAAAGCTGAAAGCATTTCCTCTGAGAGCAGTAAGAAGACAAGGACGCCCATTCTCATCACTTTTATTCAACACAGTTTTGAAGTTCCTAGCCACAGCAATCAGAGAAGAAAAAGAAATAAAAGGAGTCCAATGTGAAAAAGAAGTAAAACTGTCACTGTGGCAGATGATATGGCTATACACAGAAAATCCTAATGATGCCACCAAAAAACTATTAGCACTCATCAATGAATTCTGTAAAGCTGCAGGATACAAGGTTAATGCACAGAAATCTATTGCATTTCTATACACTAACAATGAAATTTCAGAAAAAGAAATTAAGGAAACAATTCAATTTCCCATTGTATCAAAAAGAATAGAATACCTAGTAATAAACTATCTAAGGAGGCAAAAGAACATTACTCCAAAAATTATAAGATACTGATGAAAGAAACCAACAGTGACACAAACTGATGGAAAGATACACTGTGTTCTTGGATTAGAAGAATCAATAATGGGACATCCCTGGTTGTCCAGTGGTTAAGACTCCATGCTCCCAATGCACAGGACATGGGTTTGATCTCTGGTCAGGGAACTAAATTCCGCATGCCACAAAGAGTGGCCAAAAAAGAAAAAAGAATCAATATTGTTTACAGGATCATACTACCCAAGACAATCTACAGATTTACTGTAATCCCTATCAAATTACCAAGAGCATTTTTCACAGAACTAGAACAAAAATAATTTTTAATTTATATGGAAACACAAAAGACTCTGAATAGCTGAAACAATCGAGAAAGAAGAATGGAGCCACAGGAATCACACACTCTGACTTCACACTATACTACAAACGTTAAGCAATCAAAACAGTGTGGTACTGGCACAAAAACGGAAATACAGAGCAATACTACAGGATAGAAAGCTCAGAAATATGTCCACACTGTTATTAATCTGGTCAACTAATCTATGACAAAGGAGACAAACATATACAATGGAGAAAGACAATCTCTTCAGTAAGAGGTGCTGGGAAAACTGGACAGCTACATGTAAAAATATGAAATTAGAATACCCCCTAAAACCATACACAGAAATAAACTCAAAATAGATTAAAGACCTAAATGTAGAATGAATACTATAAAACTCTTAGAGGAAAACACAGGCAGAACATTCTCTGACATAAATCTCAGCAATACCTTTTTTTGGATCCATCTCCTAGAATAACGGAAATAAAAACAAAAATAAACAAGTGGGACCTAATTAAACTTAAAAGCTTTTGCACAGTAAAGGAAACCATAACCAAAACAAAAAGACAACCTACAGAATGGGAGAAAATATTTGCAAACGATGCAATAGACAAAGGACTTCCAAAATATACAAACAGCTCATACAGATTAATAACAAAAAACAAACAATACAATAAAAAAATGGGCAGAAGGCCTAAATAGACATTTCTCCAAAGAAGACATACACACAAGCCATACAGATGGTCAACAGGCACGTGAAAAGATATTCAGTATCGCTAATTATTAGATAAATGCAAATCAAAATTACAATGAGGAATCAATTCACTCCAGTCAGAATGGCTAATTATTAGATAAATGCAAATCAAAATTACAATGAGGAATCAATTCACTCCAGTCAGAATGGCCATCACCAAAATGTCTACAGATAATAAATGCTGGTGAGGGTGTGGAGAACAGGGAACCCCCCTACACTGTTGGGGGGAATGTAAATTGGTGCAGTCACTAAGGAGAACAAAAACCCTAAAAACAAGAAGAACTCTAAAAATAGAGTTACCATATGATCCAGCAATCCTACTCCTGGGCATATATATGAAGAAAATTCTAATTCGAAAAGATACATGCACCCCAATGTTCATAGTAGCACTTTTTATAATAGCCAAGACAGAGAAGCAACCTAAATGTCCATCGACAGATGAATGAATATAATGGATATATATATAATGGAATATTACTCAACCATCTGAAATATTATGCTGTACTTTTGTGCTGCATCATTTTGCTGTACACCTGAAACTAACACAACATTGTGAATTAACTGTACTTAAATTAAAAAAAAAGGATATTGCTAAGACCAATGTCAAAGAGCATACTGTCTATGCTTTCTTCTAAGAGTTTTATGATTTCAGGTCTCACAGTCAAGTCTTTAATGCATTCTGAATTGACTTCTGTGTACAATGTCAGACAAATATTTTCTGGTTTCATTGTTTTGCATGTGGCTATCCAGTTTTTCCAACCCAATTTATTGCAGAGACTATCCTTTCTTCATTGTATGTTTTTTACTTATTTGTCATAAATTAATTGTCTATATATTTGGGGGGTTATTTCTGGGCTTTCATTCAGTTCCATTGATTTATGTCTCTTTTATAATAATACCATGCTGTTTTGATCATTATAGCTTTGGAATATAGTTTAAAATCAGGGAGAGTAATACCACTGGTTTTGTTTTTTCCTCAGGATTGCTTCAATAAAAAAATTAATGGAACCAGACATAAGATCAATAAAGAAATAAAAATGTGGAGCCATATTATTTAATACATCATAATCTATTGTAATTAGCAGACATATATAGAAGATACCACCCAACAAAAACAGAACACAGATTCTTCTCACGTGAACAAGGAACATTCTCCTCAATAGACCATAAGCTATGCCAGAAAAGAAGTCTCAAAAAATTATTTCTTTAGAAAACTGAACACACACTTTTCTGAACACAGTAGAAGGACTATAGAAATAAATAACCTGAGGAAAACTGAAAATTTCACAAATATATGCAAATTAAACTACATATGCTTAAATAACCTGTGGTTCAAAATAAATCAAGGGAAGTTAGAAAACAATTTTACACGAACAGCTGTACACCAACAAATTGGGCAACCAAAAGAAATGGACAAATTCTTAGAATCATACAACTTTCCAAGACTGAATCATGAAGAAACAGGAAAACTGAATAGACCAATCATAGTCCAGAGATTGAAACAGTAATCAAAAAGCTGCCTCCTCCACCAAAAGAAAAGTCCAAGACCAGAGAGCTTCACAAGTGAATATTATGAAATATATTTTAAAGATTTAATACCTTTCCTTTCAAACTCTTCCAAAAAATTGTTGAGGGAGGAACACTTCCCAACTCATTTTATAAGATGAACATCACCCTGACACCAAAACCAGACAAAGTCAATGCAAATAAGAAAATTACAGGTTAATGTTTCTGATGAGCATAGATTCAAAAATCCTCAACAAAATATCAGCAAATCATATTCAGCAAACAACACAACAAAATGATCATACACCATGATCAAGGTGGGATCCATTCCAGGGATGCAAGGATAGCTCAACAACTGCAAATTAATCAACATTATACACCATATTAATAAAATGAAGGATAAAAACCAAAACATACAGAAAATGCAATTGACAAGATTCAACACTCATTTATAATAAATATTCTCAATAAAGTGGGTATAAAAATACCTCAACATAATAATGGCTACCTCGAATCCACAGCTAACATCATAATCAATGGTAAAAAACTATTCCTCTAAAATCTGGAACAAGACAAGGATGCCCACTTTCACCACTCTTATTCAGAAGCACAGAATTAGAAGTCCTAGCTAGAGTAATTAGGAAAGAAAAAGAAATCAAGGGCATCCAAATTGGAAAGGAAAGAGTAAAACTGTCACTGTTTGTGGATGACATGATTTTATACTCAGAAAAACCTAAAGACCACCAAAAAACTATTACAAAAATAAATGAATTCAGTAGAGTTTTATGGAACAAAATCAACATAAACAAACCTGTTGAGGAGAGACCTTCAAGATGGCGGAGGAGTGAGACATGGAGATCACCTTCCTCCCCACAAATGTATCAGAAAACATCTACATGTGGAACAACTCCTACAGAACAGCTACTGAATGCTGGCAGAAGACCTCAGACTTCCAAAAAGGCAAGAAACCCCCCACGTACCTGGGTAGGGCAAAAGAAAAAAGAAAAAACAGAGACAAAAGAATAGGGACAGGACCTGCACCTCTGGGAGGGAGCTGTGAAGGAGGAAAAGTTTCCACACACTAGAAAGCCCTTTCACTGGTGGAGATGAATGGTGGCGGGGGGGAAGCTTCAGAGCCATGGAGGAGAGTGCAACAATAGGGGTGCTGAGGGCAAAGCGGAGAGATTCCCGCACAGAGGATCAGTGCCGACCAGCACTCACCAGCCTGAGAGGCTTGTTTGCTCCCCCGCCAGAGCAGGTGGGGTCTGGGAGCTGAGGCTCCGGCTCCAGAGGTCAGATCCCAGGGAGAGGACTGGTGTTGGCTGCATGAACACAGCCTGAACGGGGCTAGTGCACCACAGCTAGCTGGGAGGGAGTCCAGGAAAAAGTCTGGAACTGCCTAAGAAGCAAGAAACCATTGATTCTGGGTAAGCAAGGAGAGGGGATTCAGAGCACTGCCTAAACGAGTTACAGAGACAGGCAGGAGCCACGGCTATCAGTGCAGACACAACAGACTGGCATGAAACACTAAGGCTACTGCTGCAGAACCAAGACATCTGTGTGCAAGCACAGGTCACTATGCACACCTCCGTGCTGGGAGCATATGCAATCTGCCACTGCCAGGGTCCCGTGATCCAGGGACAACTTCCCCAGGAGAACAGATGTCACGTCTCAGGCTGTTGCAATGTCATGCCAGCCTCTGCCACCGCAGGCTCCCTCTGCATTCCTTACCCCTCCATTGCCCCAGCCTGAGTGAGTCAGAGCCCCCTAATCAGCTGCTACTTTAACCCAGTCCTGTCTGAGTGAAGAATAGGCACCCCAGGGGACCTACATGTAGAGGCAGGGCCAAATACGAAGCTGAACCCCAGGAGCTTTGCAAACAAAGAAGAGAAAGGGAAATCTCTCCCAGCAGCCACAGGAGCAGCAGATTAAAGCTCCACAATCAACTTGATGTACCCTGCTTCTCTGGAATACCTGAATAGACAACGAATCATCCCAAAATTGAGGTGGTGGATTTGGGGAGCAATTGTAGACATGGGGTTTGCTTTCTGCATCTAATTTCTTTCCAGTTTTATGTTTATCTTAGTTAACTATTTAGAGTTTCTTATCATTGTTAGATTGATTTATGGATTTGGTTGCTCTTTTTTAATCTATATATATATAGGTTATATTAAAAAATATATATATATTTTTCTCTTTTTGTGAGGGTGTATGTGTATGCTTCTTTGTATAATTTTGTCTGTATACCTTTACTTCTACAATTTGTCCTAGGGTTCTCTCTGTCCTTTTTTTCTTGGATAGTTTTTAGTGCTTGCTATCATTGGTGGACTTGTTTTTTGGTTTGGTTGCTCTCTTCTTTGTTTCTTTTTTTTTCTTTTTTTATTACTTTTTAATTGTTTTATTATCAACAATTTTTTATTTTAATAACTTTATTTTTCTTTTCTTCTTTCTTTTTTTCTTCGTTTTCTTCTGAACCTTGTGACTGACAGGGTCTTGGTGCTCCAGCCAGGTGTCAGGCCTGTGCCTCTGAGGTGGGAGAGCCAAATTTAGGACAACATTCACCAGAGACCTCCTGGCTCCACATAATATGAAACGGTGAAAGCCCTCCCAGAAATCTCCATCTCAACGCTAAGACCCAGCTCCACTCAATGACCAGCAAGCTACAGTGCTAGACACCCTATGCCAAACAACCAGCAACACAGGAGCACAACCCCACCAATTAGCAAAGAGACTGCCTAAAATCAAAATAGTCACAGACACCCAAAAACACAGGACTGTATGTGGTCCTGCCCACCAGAAAGACAAGATCCAGCCTCATCCACCAGAACACAGGCAACAGTCCCTTCACCAGGAAGCCTAAACAACACACTGAACCAACCTTACTCACTGGGGGCAGTCCAAAAACAACAGGAACTACGAACACACAGCCTGCAAAAAGGAGACCCCCAAACACAGTAATTTAAACAAAATGAAAAAAAAGAGAGAACACAGCAGATGAAGGAGCAAGGTAAAAACCCACCACAGCAAAACAAATGAAGAGGAAATAGGCAGTCTACCTGAAAAAGAATTCAGAGTAATGATAGTAAAGATGATCCAAAATCCTGGAAACAGAATGGAAAAAATACAAGAAATGTTTAACAAGGACCTAAAACAACTAAAAAGCAAACAAACAATGATGAACAGCAAAATAATTAAAATTTAAAATTCCCTAGAAGGAAACAATAGCAGAATAACTGAGGCAGAAGAACGGATAAGTGACCTGGAAGATAAAATAGTGGAAATAACTACCACAGAGCAGGATAAAGAAAAACGAATGAACAGAATTGAGGACCGTCTCAGAGACCTCTGGGACAACACTAAATGCACCAACATTCGAATTATAGGGGTCGCAGAACAAGAAGAGAAAAAGAAAGGGACTGAGAAAATATTTGAAGAAATTATAGTTGAAAACTTCCCTAACATGGGAAAGGAAACAGCCAACCAAGTCCAGGAAACTCAGAGAGTCCCATACAGGATAAATCCAAGGAGAAACACGCCAAGACACATATTAATCAAGCTATCAAAATTTAAATACAAAGAAAAATATTTGAAACACCAAGGGAAAAACAACAAATAACGTACAAGGGAATCCCCATGAGGTTAAAATCTGATCTTTCAGCAGAAACTCTGCAAGCCAGAAAGGAGTGGCAGGACATATTTAAAGTGATGAAAGGGAAAAACCTACAATGAAGATTACTCTACCCAGCTAGGATCTCATTCAGATTCAATGGAGAAATTAAAACCGTTACAGACAAGCAAAAGCTAAGAGACTTCAGCACCAACAAACCAGCTTTACAACAAATGCTAAAGGAACTTCTCTAGGCAGGAAACAAAAGAGAAGGAAAAGATCTACAATAACAAACCCAAAATAATTACGAAAATGGTAACAGGAACTTACATATTGATAACTACCTTAAATGTAAATGGATTAAATGCTCCAAACAAAAGACACAGACTGGCAGAATGGATACAAAAACAAGACCCATATACACTGTCTACAAGAAACCCACCTCAGACCTAGGGACACATACAGACTGAAATTGAGGGGATGGAAAACATATTCCAATCAAATGGAAATCAAAAGAAAGCTGAGTAGCAATTCTCATATCAGACAAAACAGACTTTAAAGTAAAGAGTATTACAAGAGACAAAGAAGGACACTACATAATGATCAAGGGATAAATCCAAGAAGAATATATAACAATTGTAAATATATATGCACCCAAGATATGAGAACCTCAATACATAAAGCAAATGCTAATAGCCATAAAAGGGGAAAACGACAGTAACACAATCGTAGTAGGGGAATTTAATGCCCCACTTTCAACATTGGACAAATCATCCAAAATGAAAATAAATAAGGAAATGCAAGCTTTAGAAGAAACATTAAACAAAATGGATTTAATTGATATTTATAGGACATTCCATCCAAAAACAACAGAATAAACTTTCTTCCCAAGTGCTCATGGAACATTCTCCAGGATAGATTATATATTGAGTCACAAATCAAGCCTTGGTAAATTTAAGAAAACTGAAATCATATCAAGTATCTTTTCCGACCACAACGCTATGAGACTAGGTATCAATCACAGGAAAAAATCTGTAAAACATACAAACACATGGAGGGTAAACAATACACTACTAAGTAACCAAGAGATCACTGAAGATATCACAGAGGAAATCAAAAAATACTTGGAAAAAATAACAATGAAAACATGACCCAAAACCTATGGTATGCATCAAAAGCAGTTTCAAGAGTGCAGTTTCTAGCAATACAATCCTACCTCAAGAAACAAGAAACATCTCAAATAAACAACCTAACCTTATACCTAAAGCAAATGGAAACTAAACCATATGCTGCTAAATAACCAAGAGATCACTGAAGAAATCAAGGAGGAAATCAAAAAATACCTAGAAACAAATGACAATGAAAACACGAAGACCCAAATCCTATGGGATACAGCAAAAGCAGTTCAAAGACAGAAGTTTATAGCAATACAATCCTACTTCAAGAAACAAGAAACATCTCAAATAAACAACCTAACCTTATACCAAAAGCAATAAGAGAAAGAAGAACAAAAAAAGAAACCCAAAGTTAGCAGAAGGAAATATCATAAAGATCAGATCAGAAATTCATGAAAAAGAAATGAAGGAAACAATAGCAAAGATCAAAAAACTAAAAGCTGGTTCTTTGAGAAGATAAACAAAATTGATAAACCATTAGCCATTTCTCATTAAGAAAAAAAGGGAGAAGACTCAAATCAATGGAATTAGAAATGAAAAAGGACAGGTAACAACAGACACTGCATAAATACAACGGATCATGAGAGATTACTACAAGCAACTATATGCCGATAAAATGGACAACCTGGAAGAAATGGACAAATTCTTAGAAAAGCACAACCTTCAGAGACTGAAGCAGGAAGAAATAGAAAATATAAGCAGTCCACTCACAATCACTGAAATTGAGACTGTGATTAAAAATCTTGCAACAAAAAAGCCCAGGAGCAGATGGCTTCACAGGGAAATTCTATCAAACTTTTAGAGAAGAGTGAACACCTATCCTTCTCAAACTTTTCCAAAATTTTGAGGGAGATTTTGGAGGAAGGAACAGAGGGAGGAACACTCCTAAAACTCATTCAACAAGGCCACCATCTCCCTGATATCAAAAACCAGACAAAGATATCACAAAGAAAGAAAACTACAGGCCAATATCACTGATGAACATAAAGGCAAAAATCCTCAACAAAATACAAGCAAACAGAATCCAACACCATATTAAAAGGATCATACACCATGATCAAGTGGGTTTATCCTAGGAATGCAAGGATTCTTCAATATACCCAAATCAATCAATGTGATAAACCATATTAACAAACTGAAGGAGAAAAACCAAATGATCATCTCAATAGATGTAGAAAATGCTTTTGACAAAATTCAACACCAATTTATGATAAAAACCCTCCAGAAAGTAGGCATAGTGGGAACTTACCTCAACATAATAAAGCCCATACTTGACAAACCCACAGCCAACTTCGTTCTCAATGGTGAAAAATTGAAACAATTTCCTCTAAGATCAGGAATAAGACAAGGAAAACAAGGTTTTCCATGCTCACCAGTATTATTTAACATAGTTTTGGAAGTTTTAGCCACAGCAATCAGAGAAGAAAAAGAAATAAAATAAAACAAATACAAATCGGAAAAGAAGAAGTAAAGCTGTCACTGTTTGCAGATGACATGATCATATACATAGAGAATTCTAAACTTGCTACCAGAAAACTACTTGAGCTAATCATTGATTGGTAAAATAGCACAATACAAAATTAATGCACAGAAATCTCTTGCATTCCTATACATTAATGATGAAAACTCTGAAACAGAAATCAAGGAAACACTCCCATTTACCATTGCAACAAAAGAATAAAATACCTAGAAGTAAACCTACCTAAGGAGACAAAAGACCTCTATGCATAAAACTGTAAGACACTGATTATAGAAATTAAAGATAGAAACAGATGGAGAGATATACCATGTTCTTGGATTGGAAGAATCAACATTGTGAACATGACTATACTACCCAAAGCAATCTACAGATTCAATGCAATCTACAGACTGCAAAGCTATCTACAGATTCAATGCAATCCCTATCAAACTACCAACCATATTTTTCACAGAACTAGAACAAAAATTTCACAATTTGTATGGACACACAAAAGACCCCAACTAGCCACGGCAATCTTGAGAAAGAAAAATGGAGTAGGAGGAATCAGGCTCCCAGAATTCAGACTATACTACAAAGCTACAGTAATCAAGACAGTAAGGCACTAGCACAAAAACAGAAATATAGACCAGTGGAACAGGATAGAAAAACCACAGATAAACCCACACACATATGGTCATCTTATCTTTGATAAAGGAGGCAAGAATATACAGTGGAAAAAAGATACCCTCTTCAATAAGTGGTGCTGGGAAAACTGGACAGCTAAAAGAATGAAATTAGAACACTCCTTAACACCATACACAAAAGTAAACTCAAAACGGATAAAGACCTATATATAAGGCCAGACACTATAAAACTCTTAGAGGAAAACATAGGGAGAACCCTCTATGACATAAATCACAGCAAGGTTTTTTTGGTTGTTTTTTTGTTTTTTCAGTACGCAGGCCTCTCACTGTTGTGGCCTCTCCTGTTGCAGAGCACAGGCTCCAGACGCGCAGGCTCAGCGGCCATGGCTCATGAGCACAGCCACTCCATGGCATGTGGGATCTTCCTGGACCGGGGCATGAACCCATGTTCCCTGCATCGGCAGGTGGACTCTTAACCACTGCACCACCAGGGAAGCTCGCACGATACTTTTGACCCACCTCCTAGAGAAATGGAAATAAAAACAAAAATAAACAAATGGGACCTAAAAAGTTTTTGCACAGCAAAGAAAACCATAAACAAGACCAAAAGACAACCCTCAGAATAGTAGAAAATATTTGTAAATGAAGCAACTGACAGAGGATTAATCTCCAAAATTTACAAGCAGCTCATGCAGCTCAATATTAAAAAAACAAGCGACCCAAACCAAAAATGGGCAGAAGACCTAAACAGACATTTCTCCAAAGAAGATACACAGACTGCCAACAAACACATGAAAGAATGCTCAACATCATTAATCATTAGAGAAATGCAAATCAAAACTACAATGAGATATCATCTCACACCAGTCAGAATAGCCATCATCAAAAAATCTACAGCAGGGCTTCCCTGGTGGCGCAGTGGTTGAGAGTCCGACTGCCGATGCAGGGAACATGGGTTTGTGCCCCGGTCTGGGAAGATCCCACATGCCGTGGAGCAGCTGGGCCCGTGAGCCATGGCCGCTGAGCCTGCACATCCGGAGCCTGTGCTCCACAATGGGAAAGGCTACAACAGTGTGAGTCCCGCGTAACGCAAAAAAAAAAAAAAAAATCTACAAACAATAAATGCTGCAGAGGGTGTGGAGAAAAGGGAACCCTCTTGAACTGTTGGTGGGAATATAAGTTGATACCGCCACTATGGAGAACAGTATGGAGGTTCCTTAAAAAACTGAAAATAGAACTACCATATGACCCAGCAATCCCACTATCCCTGAGAAAACCATAATTAAAAAAGAGTCATGTACCACAGTATTCACTGCAGCTCTATTTACAATAGACAGGACATGGAAGCAACCTAAGTGTCCATCAACATATGAATGGATAAAGAAGATGTGGCACATATATACAATGCAGTATTACTCACCCATAAAAAGAAATGGAATTGAGTTATTTGTAGTGAGGTGGATGGACCTAGAGTCTGTCATACAGAGTGAAGTAAGTCAGAAAGAGAAAAACAAATATCGTATGCTAACACATACATATGGAATCTTACAAAGAAAAAAATGGTTCTGAAGAACGTAGGGGCAGGACAGGAATAAAGACACAGATGTAGAGAACGGACTTGAGGACATGGGCAGACGGTAGGGTAAGTTGGCACAAAGTGAGAGAGTGGCATGGACATATATACACCACCACATGTAAAATAGATAGCTACTGGGAAGCAGCCAGTGCTTTGTGACCACCTAGAGAGTTGGGATAGGGAGGGTGGGAGGGAGACGTAAGAGGTAGGAGATACGGGGATATATGTACAGGTAGAGCTGATTCACTTTGTTGTATAGCAGAAACTGACACACCATTGTAAAGCAATTGTACTCCAATAAAGATGTTAAAAAAAAAAGCCAAAAACCTGTTGAGTTTCTATACAACAATGAGCTAGCAGAAAGAGAAATTAAGAAAACAATCCCATTTATAATCACACACAACAAAATAAAAAACCCTAGGAATAAATTATACCAAAGTTGTGAAAGACTCCCACCATTAAACCATAAGATATTTTTGAAAGAAATTGAAGAAGACATAAAGAAATGTAAAGATAGATATAAAAGGTTCATGAATTGGAAGAATTAACATTGTTTTAATGTCCATATTACCTAATGCAACCTACAGATCATTTCAATCCCTATCAAAATCATAAGGACATTTTTCACAAAAATACAATCAAAAAGTCTGAAATTTATACAAAACCACAAAAGACCCAAATAACCAAAAAGAAGAAAGCTGGAGGTACCACACTCCCTGATTTCAAACTATATTACAAAACCACAGTAATAACAACATCATGGTATTGGCAGGAAAACAGACATGTAAATCAGTGGAACAGAATTGAGAGACCAAAAATAATCGCACAGATATAGGTACAATTAATTTTCAACAAAGAGCAAAGAATACACAATGTAGAGAAGACAGTCTTTTCACTAAATGGAGCTGGGAAAACTGGACAGCCACATGCAAAATTAAAAAAAAAATAAAAGTGAAGCTAGACAACTATCTCATACCACCCATAAAAAGGCAACTCAAAGTGAATTAAAGACTTGAATGTAAGACCTAGAACCCTGAAACTCTCGGAGGAAAATACAGGCAGTTATGCTCTTTGACACTGGTGTTAGCAATATCTTTCAACATATGATTCCTCAGGCAAGAGAAAAAACAAAATTAAACAAATGGGACTACATCAAACTGAAAAGTCTTCTGCACAGCAAAGGAATTTATCAACAAAAGGAAATGACAACATACTGAATGGGAGAAGTTAGTCACAAATCAAATATCCAATATCCAAAATATATAAGGAATTTATACAACTCAAAAACAAAAAGACAATCCAATTAAAAATGGGCAGAGGACTTAGACATTTTTCCAAGGAAAACATACAGATGTTCAACATGAAAAGATGTTCAACATCACTAATTATTGGGAAATCATTATCGAAACCACAATGAGATATCACCTGATGAACCTCCCAGAATGGCTATTATCAAAAAAAGGCAGGAAGAAACAAGTGTTGGCGAGAATGTGGAGACAAAAGAACCCTCCTACACTGTTGGTGGGAATATAAATTGGTGCAGGCTATGGAAAACAGTAAAAAGTTTCCTCAAAAAATTAAGAATAGAACTAGCATATGATCTAGCCATCCCAATTCAGGGTATCTATCCAAAGAAAACGAAAACACTAATTCAAAAAGATACATGCACCCCAAATGTTGAGAATAGCATTATTCACAATAGCCAAGATATGGAAGCAACCCAAGTGTCCATTGACAGATGAACGGGTAAAGAATATGCGGTACATTTACACAATGGGATACTTACTCAGCCATAAAAAAAAGGTGACCTTGCCATTTGCTACAACATGGATTGACCTAGAGAGAATTATGCTAAGTGAAATAAGTCAGTCGGAGAAAGACAAATACCACGTTGATTCACTGACACGTAGAATGTGAGAATATTAAAAACAAACAAAAATAACAACTTAAAAATAAGTGAAAAAAGCGAAGAAAAATATGCAGATACAGGCAACAGAGTAGTGACTACCAGAGGGGAAGAAGTTGTGAGGGGAGGATAAAATGGGTATAGAGGATCAACTTCATGGTGAGAAATGGAAGCAAAATTTTTGGTGGTGAGCATGCCACAGGGTATATAGTAGAAATACAATGTTGTATACGTGAAATTTATGGAATGTTATAAAGCAATGTTACTGCAATTTTGAAAAACACCCTAAAATTAAAAAACAAAATAAATGAATATTAAAAAGCTGGAATTTACATAAAACTGAATATTATTCAGGCTTAAAAAGAAAAGTTCATAAACATGCTACATGTATGAGACTTGAGAACGTGACAATGAAATAAGTACACAAAAGGACCAATGTTGTATGATTCCATTTACATAAAGTATCTAGAATAGGGGAATTCATGAAGACAGACAACAGAATAGAAAATAATACAGAGGAGGGAGGAAAGGGAAATTATTGCTTAATGAATGCAGAATTTCTGTTTGGAATGATAAAATGTTCTGGAAATAGTGGTAATGATTGTATGAAATAACATTCATATTTTATGGCAAGACAAGAAAAATTTTAAAATAAAAAACTCTTCTCTGCCCTTTGGCCTCCGCTCTCTCCCACTGTGCATCAACCAAACTTCCCCATCAGTAGAAATACCTGCTTAACCATAAAGAGCAAGCATGTTTTCTAGAAACCATAAATAGTAATTACAAGCTTGCCAATCTACAGAATGTTAATGTAAAAGTACAGTTTATAAATGCTTACTTCTTATTTTTGCTAGAAACTAGGCTTTAAGGTTAAGATGATATTATATATGTAACTAAAGCTACTAAACTAGTGGGGGAAACATTTCAGTATACAAGGAAAATGGGAAGTGAGTTTTCAGAACAAGAGGATATACGGAATGGAAATGAATTTTGTAAAAGGAAAAAGAAGTGCTTTTGTCCTAGAGCTGGCTGTTTTTGAATGGAAAAGAGTGAGGACAAATTAATATGGATACAGAAAGCTATGAAACGTTTGTGAAGAAGGAACATTGAGGGCTTCCCTGGTGGCGCAGTGGTTGAGAGTCCGCCTGCCGATGCAGGGGACACGGGTTCGTGCCCCGGTCCGGGAAGATCCCACATGCCGCGGAGTGGCTGGGTCCGTGAGCCATGGCCGCTGAGCCTGCGCGTCCGGAGCCTGTGCTCCGCAACAGGAGAGGCCACAGCAGTGAGAGGCCCGCATACAGCAAAAAAAAAAAAAAAAGAAGGAACACTGAGAGAAGAGTTTTATGCCTAGCCAGGATTGGCTAAGATTGTATTGAATTTAATAAGGTAAATGAATTTTGTTATTAAGAGTATGCTGATGCAAGACATGAGTTTGGTTTTCTCTCTCTGCTGGGAAAATAAAGTTTTCTTAAAATATTGACCTGTTTCTCATAGTAGATTGTGTTAGTTGCTTTGACTTTAAATGATTCACTACAACCTTTGAGATCTTTTATCGTCCCTTTTGTTAAGTGAATGGGTATTGTTTCTTCAAACACCTGGTCAAATAGGATCATAGGTCATTGTGAACATATGAAACTTGTTTGATATTTTTGACAAACTTTCCAAACAGCAAATTCTACATGAAGTTCATTTGACCTCTAGCTAAACCTGGGACACCTCAAATATTTGTTTTCTCTCCATCTCAGAGAGAGGAATATTAAACTAATTAGGTTTATTTGGTATGTTATTACATGGGAACCATTGACAAATGGTGATAAAACTTCTTAGGTTATATTCTTGAGTTGTACAGGTAAGTATTATTAATATATATAATCTAGAAATTATATGAAACTCCTGAATATCTGATATGTCCTTGCAAATGTTATCTATCATAATTCTAGTTATTATCTTAAACTGTTGTATGCCACAGCAATAGCCAAGTTTGTCAACTGCATTGTAATTAGGTCTTTAACCTTGCCTTTTTAAGTCTTTTATCATTCATAGACAGTGCTGTACTCTGACACTTTTGCAAAAAATGCTTCATCCTCAAGAGCATCCACAGAAAGGGCTTTCTGACAAGTACAGGTTTCTGATAACTTTCAGATCATACTGCTGAACTGGGTAAGAGATTAAAGAATTCTAATGGTAAACCTGTGGGCTTCTTACAACTATTAATGGCAGATAAAGATCAATGATAAAACTGAGCAAATTCTGTCTGAAATACTACTGGTTTTTAATGTGTTTTCCAGGCATAAGGAAACCTTCCCCCTTAAGATAATTATGATTTACAGCAATTTGGTAAATTATATCTTTTTAAGTAGAATTGAAATATTTATCTTTTCACTCTTTCTGATCCCTCCAGAATTTAGAAACTCTTAGGTTCCCAGGCACTTATCAAGTAAATAAGGAAGGCCGCCTCCTAAGGTATTCTGGGGACCTGGAGAAGAGAGGAATTCACTGAAACCTAACACCCAAATCTACAGATATTGCATGCAGAATCTGTGACACCCCCTTGGGATGACATTCTTTATCTTGATGGTTTTTTAAAAGTTCAATCTGAGATTCCTAATGAAAAATGCCAGAACATCCAATTTAAAAGACCTTATGTGGTCAATTAACCAGGTTTATTTTGCAAACAAATAAGGTGGAATATGGTTACATTTGGTAGAAATTATGGTAATTTTAGAGAAAAAAAAGATTATGTTTCAGTGGACATTAAATTCTAGTTTTTGTTAACTGAGGTCTGTATTTACTGCCTAAGACTCACTTCCCAGAAGGCTCCCTATTGTTATGTCATTATTGTAAAGTTTACTTGAGTTATTAAAAGGGCACTCTAAGTTTGTGTCTGAAGCTTACCACAGCAATCTAACTTTGGATGACAATCAGATGTCCCATGACCTGCAACCAGGAGATTACGTATACTGGAAATGACATCAGATAAAGGACTCTTTATAGCCACGTTGGAAGGAACCATATCAGGTCTCTCAGATGAACTACAACTCCCATTTCTGACACTCAACTTCAACTAACTGAGACCAGCACTACCAGACGAGGATCAGAAGAGGATGACACCTGAAGATGAGCCAAGATGCCAGACCAGGCCTGTTAATTACTATTAACAGGCCTATTAATTACTTTGATAATTATCTGTACTTTTGCTTATGAATGAAAAGTATTATTTCTTCCTTAGCCACAATGATTTGCAAATGTGAAAAATAAGTCCAGTTGCTGGATTTGTGGCCAATTATCTATGTCCAACACTTCTGGACTACCCTGGTGGATTACACTTCTTCAGTGTTCAGCCTGGCTAGCCCTACAGGATTTTATCTTAGAAGAAACTCTAGTGCTCACAGCCAATATCACTAAGCCAGTCAATGACACCTGTTCTGAACCTGGCCATAAATACTGCTTTTCACTAGATGTTAAATATTGGGTACCTCCTAATGGAACCCAGTGTATTTATGGAACAAGTATATGGCCTTGACTCTCCCCAACTTGGTTAGAAAGACGCACAGTTAGTACCCCTTGGGCCCAAGGTCACCTACAAGTAGCCTTGGAAACAGCTCCGGTCAATCTGTCTTTAATATGAGCATACTGGTTTCTATCACTCTTCCCACAGTATGATCATTTGACCATGATATTTGTTAACTCATCTTATGACATATTAAGAGTCAAATTTCCACTCTGAACAATCTTTTTCCCGGTTTAGGGTGAATACGAGGAACATGGTTTAGTTCAGGAGGATTTGGGCTTAAATCTTTGCTAATGACATTGTTCATCTTATTGGCAATTTTAAGTGTAGCTTGTGGAACTTATAAGCTGATAGTTTCTTGCCTTTCACATTGTGTGTCACCTACTTGTACTAAGATAATGATATCTAAATGACTTGAAAGTATAAATCATACCTATAGTTGTCTATAAAATAATGGTCATATACAGTGCACATAAATGGAAAATTGGCTTAAGTCTTATTTGGACAACGTAGAATTGACTCTAAGTCCTTGCCAGACATTCTGCCAGTAAAACCAAAAAAAAAGGAGAAAACCAGGCTATTAGGACCCAGCATCAAGGAATATGAGAAACCCAGAGCAAGTAAGCAACCACCCTGGCATCAAGGGACCAAATATTTGATTACCTAATGCTTTCTATCAAAAGATTTATAACCAAAAGGGAGAAATTGTAAAATAAAATTCATATTTTATGGAAAGATAAGAAAAATTTAAACATAAAAAAATTTTTCTGCCCTTTGGTATCCTTTCTCCCCTCTACTGCGCATTGTGTGTCTGCATTATGCACCTCCCCAAGCAGAAATACCTGCTCAACCATAAAAAGCGACATCCTTCTAGCACCAACAAGACAATTCCCTAAAAAATAACATTCCTTCTTAATCTTGTAATGGTCCACAATGACCCATGACCCACTACATGATACACAGAGGAGGATACATGTGACCACAAAGGTAGAGACTAGAGTGAGGTATCCACATGTTCAGGAATACCTACAGCAGCTAGAAGCAGGAAGAGGCAAAAAACATATTTTCCTTTAGAGCAGCCTGCTTGCTTTTAGACCATGGCCTCCAGAATTCTGAGAGAATAAATTTCTGTTGTTTATGTACAAAGTTTATGACAATTTGTTACAGAAGCACCTGAAAATTAATAATATATCACCCATGTGATTGATTCATAAAGTCTCACTCAGCACTCAGATGCTAGAATATGATGACAAGAACAAGGCACAAATGAAAAAGTCTCTTCCTAACTTCTCTCTCAGAAAGTATAATTGAAAGAATTAAGGGCAAGGGGAGAGTAGATGGAGGATTTTAGAAATTATCATCTGTGACTGTTAGGATTTTCACTGTCCTTTCAAAATGAAAAAGAAATAGCTGTAAGGCTAGCAGCCTGCACCTATAATACACCAATTAGAAAGTGTGGTCTCAGAAAATACAGTGGGTTTAAACAGTTTGATCCACCTAAAGGTGTTATTGCCCATGGAAAGGGACACTACTATTGACAATCACCAACAGTAGACATCCCTCAGGTTAAAACTCTTTTTGTTTCCTATTTTCTACCTAAAAGCCTAGGCCAGAATGCTTCCCTCTAATAAGTCTGTCTTGAGTAATGCCTCTTTAATTGGATTATATCCATGTTCTTCAGTAGAGAACAAGATCCTTTACTTCATTATTTTTGTTTGAACTTATTTTGAGCCTTCTCCAATTCTAAGTCAAAGTAGATTCTCAGTTAAGTGATGCTTTACTCAATGATGCTTTGAAAAAATTGACTTGTTAATGTTTACAGATGACAACTCTATCATAACATCCTCTCAAAACTCTAAACCTCCACCAAAAAAAAAAATCTCCTATATCTATAAAACTCAATTTTTGCTTCCTTATCTTCATGCTGGAAATAGTATCAAAAGATCAGGCATTTGCCTAAAGCAGCCCTGAAAATCCCTTGTCAGAGGTTCTGTAACTGTCACATCTGTATATTAAGCTGGTAAGGACTACACTAGGGAATATGAACACAGAAGCTGTCTTCTATTTGTGTGTAAATTATACCCTGGTCTGTAATAATAATTATGTACAGTAACTGTAATGTTTATAATTGTAACAATAATTTTAATAGCAGTTATCACCATAAGAAACTGCACATCAACTCAAATGGAGGCATATCAAACCCAGCAGGCCCATTAATTATATGAAATGTCCAATTTGATTTAAATCAAGTTTTTGAATGTCCAGCCCCTTTTGGTAGCAGTTCAAGAAAATTCAATGTATTATAAATACCAGATATATAACCAAGAATATAAGCCATGCTTAATAAAAGCGTTAAACTGTGTGAGTCAAAAACTGACAGAACTGAAAGGAGAAATAGATGACTCTACTGTCATAAGTGTAGATTTCAACACACCCCTAACAGAAATGGACATATCCAACACGCTAAAAATCAGTAAGGACATAGCTGAACTCAACTACATCATCATTCAACTGGACATAACTGACATCTATATACTACCCCGCCCCAAAACAGCAAAATACACACTCTTCTCAAGTTTATGTGGAAGATTCATCACACACGCACACGCGCGCGCACACACACACACACACACACACACACACAGAAGTGCACACACACACCACATTCTGGGACATAAAACACACCTTAACAAATTTTAAAAAACAGAAATCATACAAAGGTCTGCTCTCACCACAATGGAATTTAACTAGAAATCAACAACAGAAAGACAGCTGGAAAATCTCAAAATACTTGGGAGATAAAACAGCATGGATCAATAGAGAAGTCTCAAGGGAAACTAAAAATATTTTGAATTAAGTGAAAATTAAAACACAACTTATCAAAATACCCTTTATGGAATATAACAAAAGCAGCACTTAGAGGGGAATTTATAGTATTAGAAGAGTAGAACAATCTAAAATCAATCATCTATGTTTCCATCTTAAAAAACTAGAAAAAGAGCAAATTAAATCCAAAGAAAGCAGAAAAATAATAGTAGAGCAGAAATCAAAGAAAATGAAAACAAGAACTCAAGACAGAAAATCAGTGAAACCAAAATCCTGTTTTTTTAAAAAATAAAGATCAGTAAAATTAATAAGACTCTAACCAGGCTAACTAACAAAAGAAGAGAAAAGACAAAAATAACAAATATCAGAAACAAAAGAGGGAACTCTTCACTAAAGATCACAGGGGCATTAAAAGGATAGTAAAGCAGCACTTGAACAATTCTATTCCCATCAATTTGAAAACTTAGAAGAAACGGACCAATTGCTGAAAACTAGAATGTTTATGCACACAACAGGAATACAAACAACATGAACAGGCCTATATCTATTTTAAAAATTGAATCGCTAATTAATAATCTTCCAAACCAGGAAGTAGTGGGCCCAGATGAGATCACTGGTAAATTCCACCAAACATTTAAGGAAGAAATTATACTAATGCTCTATAATGTCTCTCAGAGAATAGAAGCAGAAGTAATATATTTGAACTCATTTTATGTGGCCAACATTGCACTAATACCAAAACCAAAGACATCACATGAAAGATATCTACAAAAGATATCCTAATAATTCTCATAAACAAAGATCTTCAACAAAACATTAGCAAGTCAAATTCTACAATGTATAAGAAGAATTATACACCGTAACCAAGTGAGATTTATCTCAGGTATACAAAGTTGCTTCAATGTTTGAAAATCAATTAATGTAATCCATCACACCAACAGGTTAAAGCAGAAAAATCACATGATCATATCAATAGATGCAGTAAAAATATTTGAAAAAAATCTAACATTCTTTCATAATAAAAAGTCTCAGTAGATTAAGAATAGAGAGGAACTTCCTCAATTAGATAAGGAAGATCTAACGTCATACTTAACTGTGAGAATCTCAAAGCTTTCCCACTAAGATCAGGAATAAAACATGAAAATCGCTTATTAGCAGTGCTTTTCAACATTGTGCTGGACTTCCTAGCTAATGTAACAACACAACAAAAGGATATAAAAGCATATACATAAGGAAAGAATAAATAAAACCATCTTTCCTCACAGATGACATGCTCATCCAAGTAGAAAATATTAAAGAACCGAAAAGAAAAAAAAACCTCCTGGAACTAATAAGCAAGTATAGCAAGGTTGCAGCAACAAGTTAATATACCAAAGTAAATTGCTTTTGTATATAGCAGTAAGAACAAGTGGAATTTGAAATTTAAAATCCAATACCATTTACATTAGAACCCCCCAAATTAAATACTTAGGCATAAACCTAACAAAATATGTGCAAGATCCTCGTGAGGAGAACTATAAAACTCTGATGTACAAATCAAAGAAAAACTAAATAAGTGGAGGGATACTCCATACTGAATAGAAAGGCTCAATATTGTCAAGATGCCTGTTCTTCCCAACTTAATCTAAGGCAATCCCAATAAAAATCTCAGCAACTTATTTTGTGGATATCAACAAACTGATTCTAACATTTAAATGGAGAGGAAACACACCCAGAACAGCCAACACAATAATGCAGAAGATTAAATTAAGAAGAATGACACTATCTAACTTCAATGTTAACTACAAAGCTACAGTAATCAACACTGTGTGGTATTGGTGAAAAAAAAGAGATAGAATAGAAACAGATATATGGAACAGAGAGTCCAGAAATACACCCTGATCTTTGACAAAGAAGCAAAATCAATACAATGAATAAAAATAGTGTGTTCAACAAATGGTGCTGAAACAACTGGACACCTACATGCCTAAAAAAAAAAAAAAAAAAAGAATGTAGATACAGCCCTTATACCTGCCACAAAAATTAATGCAAATTGAATCACAGATCTAAATATAAAACACAAAATTATAAAATTCCTAGAAAATAACACAGAAGAAAATCTAAAAGACCCTGGGTTTGGTGTTAGGAGGAGAAAAGCTCAAGGAGATGAAATGCCCTGCAAACAAGGATCTCTTGCCAGCACTAATGTATCAGCATCTGTGTTTGTTTAAAATATTGAGAGACAGAGAGAGAGAGGGGAGAGAGAGAGATTTTTGCTTTCTTGCAGAACATTCAGAGCAAATTTCAGCACCCAGATCTTCTTCAGAAAACCTCATGGAGCTTCTTGAGGTGTGACCGGGAGTTAAGGGAAGAATTTCCTGCCAGAACTGGAAAATTCTAATGATAACTGACGTTGGATTATTATTTTAAAGGAAAAAAGAAACTGCTACACACTTGAAATGACACAGGTGATCACAGTGATATTTATGCTGAGTCCTGGAATTTCAAGTACATTAATGGGCTTCAGCAGTTTGCAGAGTAGGTGCAAACTGCAGCAGCATCTGGGAGCTGGTTAGAAATACACATCTCTCCCAGATCGTAGGAATCAGTAACTGCAATGGGGACCTGGCACCCTGCATTTAACCTGGAAGTTTAATCCTCCAGGGGATTCTGATGCCCACTCAAGTTTGAGAAACACTAAGTGCCTTTAAAAACCACCAGCAGAAATGATCTCTAGACTCAAACACTTATTCTTCCCTACTGATTACCCTCACCGTGTGCAAGACACTCTCCTTACCCTCAGCTACAATCAAAGCTAAGGAGGATACATCTTGCCAGCTACCAATTCTCTGGTCAATATGCAAATGTATCCCTTGCAAAGCCCTATGTCCTAGTTGCCAGAACAGCAGGAAGGAAGTCAAATGAATAAAAATTGCTCATTTGGCTATTCACGGACAGCCAGTGCAAGGTTTCTCATCCTGAGCATTATTGAGTTTGGGCACATGATAATATAATTCTTTGTCTTTGGGGGCTGCCCTGTTCATTGATCATATGTTTAGCAGCATCCCTGACCTCTATGTACTAGATATGTCAGTAGAGCCACACAACAGACATTGCCACAGGGGACAAAAACACCTCTGTTGAGAACACTGGGTTAAACCAAGTGAGCTGGTTCTGGAAACTAAACTACATTGGATAGTTAAGACTATGAATTCTATAAAGGCCTAAACTATACACAGTGCCAATATCCCACAACACTTACCAACCTCCTATCTCCAGCCTATGGAAATAGAATATAGGCAGACAACCCCAGATTTCAGGCTACATTGACAGAGCCAATCCATTCTCCTACCCAAATTTAGTCATGACTGTAATCCAAAAGAATGACCCTCAGTTTGCTATACTTCTCAAAATGTTATAATCTTTCAATCTGCTGCTCAAGATTTTCATTGTTATTTTCATAACATGTGATTAAAACAAATAAAAAGTTTATTGGGTTATAAAATGCCATGGAGTCATCACAACTCTTAGTTCACAGATAACATTTGTTTTGAAAATGTGAATCTGCACAACTAAAATTAACAAAATTAACAGAAAATTTAATCATAATATAAATTTACCATTTGCTTATGTGATTTCTGAATGCATATAACGACACCCGTCTGAGCCCAGTGGCACAAAAATATGCAAAACACACACCTGTTCACATAATACATCTGTAAGCTACCTCAGCTCATGTATATGCTAAGAGCCATACCTCTCTTCACAGTAAATCACAGTAACTCAGCGCTTTGATGCCTACTTCTACAAAAATTGTCAGGTCTTCCTTAATGTAAAGAATAACATATTTATTATAATATTTATGTATTTCTTATCCATTAAATGTGTAGAACTGTGCCATTTCTTTTATTAGGGTTGCATCTTGTGTGTGTCAGCCAAGTGTTTGAACGTTGTGCGTCTAACCCCATTTCTTTCATTAGCCCTGAGATTTTCGTTGCTCGTTTCTGCAGAAAGCCATGACTTGGAAGACGGGTATCCCAGTTCAGAGTCTGAACGTCTTCTGGCGCCAGAACCAGGGCACTGGAAAAGCAGCCAAAGCCCCTCCCCGTGGGCTCCTCCCCTCGGACTCCACCTTCAATCTCAGGGCAGAGACAGCAGCCGCACCTGGAAGCCTGAGTCCCAAGCTCGCTGGCAACTCCTCCTCCTGGGCTCACCTACGGACATCTCTTCCGAGCACTGCCACCCACCCCCCTGCCCCGGTCCCCGCCAGTCCCTCAAGGGCTGAGCCCGCGTCCCCTTCATCTTGTTCCCCCCAGGGTCCCGCCACTCACCCGCTCCGCGTCACCAGGCACTGGCGGAGCCCCAGCTTCCGGAAGATGTCCACCACCGTCTCCATGGGGGTGTGGTCCGTGACGGTGAAAGGGCTGAGGTTCAGGAGGCGCCGCAGCTTCAGGGGCTGCGGGCTGTTGGCTGGCAGCTCTGGGGGCTCCTCGGTGAAGTACATGACCGAGTCGCTCACGATGCCCTCCTGCCTCTGGCGTTCTCCGCAATGGGCGAGCAGGACGGTGAGCCTCACGAGACTCCCTTGCGGAGTCCCTTCCCCCACCCCATCCCACAGCAACACGCGACTTCCCTCCCCCAGCAGCCTAGAATCCCACAGAGGAGGGGCGCGGAAGGCAGACTCTACATTCTTAATGAGGAGCTTCAGCCAAACATCTGTGAAACTGGCATCTCTCTCTCTCAAGCTAATGCTGCGCGAGACCCCCCTGCTGTGACCTGATCATTCACTGCCAAAGTCTTGCAACGCGGGCCCGACCAGGCTACTTCCTCTAGCGAATGCACTGCTTCTGCCTGGAGGCCAGGGTGCCCAGCTGGCCCAGGGCCTGCCACCCTTGCTTTCCTGACACACCTTCACCTCATCAGGGGCTGAGGTTTGACGTGAAAAGAAACCTCACTTAGCTGCCCAATGACCTTAATACATGGTTTGCTTTTTTTTTTTTTTTTAAAACTAACGTATAACTGGCCCAGATGGCATTATAAATCCTGAAAGGAACAAGAAACCAAGAGGACCATCCTAGGCTCACAGCCCAGAAACACAGGTCAGTCTAACTATGACCCTTGGGACCAGAGAAATAACCCTAGAAAAGCTGCATTCCTCCCACCCCTTGGATCTCCTCTCTTAAATATGGGCCATTTGGTGGATTTCTCAAAGAAAGATAGTAAAACTGTTATGGTAACAATTAGCCTATTTCTAGCTGTAGGCAGGCCCACGTGAAAGAAAGCTGAAGAAAAGTAGGGTAACAGGAACTCATTAGAAATACAGCTTTATGCGGTACTAGAAACCTAGGCTATTTTAAGTCACACATGAAATAAATCCATCGGTCTCAAGATATTTCTCCAAGGCGATTTTCCTTCTGTTGGAATTTTAATCTTTCTTTTGCTTCATGGGAAAAGGTTAGGGAAAATGTACAGCAAAGCTTGCCTTAAAATGGATCCTGCTTTCTATAATACTTTTTTTTTTTTTTGCCTTCTCAAAGACTACTATTCACCTATATTGTTCTTTGAAAAATAAAATTCTAACTGCTGGCTCTAAAGCTATTTATTGCAACAGAGTACTCTAATGGAAAACTGGCAGCATTCGGGGTCAGACTGAGTTTGAAAAAGGGTCTCTGTTTAAAAGGGGAACAGAGGGCCCGCTGGGCAAACGCCTGCACAGTATGTGGGTCAGGTTCAATCGAGTTACAGCAGATGGCGTACAATTCAACCACAAATACCAGATGACACTGATGCACAACATGCTTTCAGCCGTAGGTGCCACACAGTACACACTGCATTTCTCTCCTAAATCGAGATGGCTCTGTCCTGAAATGCTAAGGTGGGCGGCAAACAGTCAACACACACTTATCGCCCATTTTCATAGACCGACCGATTCTCTAAAAGTCCCATGCAACAGGAATCCCATCTATTTCAACAATCCAGTTGAACATCAGGATTGGATCAAGCCACAAAACCCCATCAAGAACTGATCACATGGATTTGCTGAGCCCCCTCATAAAACCAAACACAACCTAGCCAACTGTCAATTCACTTGGTGAAATGAATAACAAGCTTCTATTGCCTCTGAATCTACCGATTGAGTTAGAAGCCCTGATGCGAACAGCACCTAGCTCCGTGAATTCTTGATCAGCACTGCAATCCCAGTGCCTGCACAATGCCGAGAATACAGCAGACACAAGACAGGTATTTGCCAAGTGCACACATGCGTCAGTCACAAGTGGATGAACGAGTGGGTAGGTCTACTGAACGTCGGTGTCCTTGGCTCTGCCTGTCACGTAGAACAAAGCCTATCTTACAAAGGAGGCATTAGGAAGGAAAGCCCTGAGCTATCCACTGCCAAACAAGAATCAAAGGCAACAGCTGGGGTCAGAGCCGGAGACCTGAGCAGCGCTCCTTGGTACTCCAAGAGTAGCAGCTGTGGCTCTCTCCAGAAGGGCTCTCTTTGAGGCCACTAAGACCTATCTTAAAGACCTATCTTAAGACCTATCTTAAAGCCTTGATTGAACTTTGGGCGTGGAGGTACGACGCACAGCCAAAAGCTGGTGAATGGAAGAATCAGCAAGAAAGCTCTCCTCATCTCTCTACTGGGGGAACCATCTACTCCCACTATGGACAAGAAATCATCTGTCACCAAAATGCCTGCAACAAACTCCAGCATGAAAGTTCACAGAGGGCAGAGCCTGGCTGCTGTCATCGCTGTGCTCCCAGCTCCCGGGACAGCACCAGCACATGGTGGAGGCTACACGAAATATTTCCTGTACGAAAGGGTAAACCAAGCCCTCACCCAGCACATGATCCAGTGCTATGAGAGTATAGGCTCCCAGACCCCAGGGACTCATAGGAACCTGTGTTAGAAAAGAAGCCAAAAAAAAAAAAAAAAAGATAGCCCAACATTACATGTGTAAAAGGCCTAAAAGATAAGAAAAGCGCTAAATATTAACCAGAGCCTTCTACGGTGTTGAAAATGTGGGCACCTTGTTAATTTTCTCTTTTGCTTCTGATTTCCCCAACATTCTGAGTATTACTTTTACTTTAAAAAATGTAATAAACTTCATTTTTGTTGTAAAGATCATTTTGTTACATCTAAACTTTTGTTAGCCCCTAAACTTTTTTAAATTGTTGTTAGTATTGGGGGTCTGCCGTTCTATTCTACCACAACTACCATCAGTGGCTGCAGCTCCTGAAAAATGATGTACCTTTTACGAGTGCCTGTTAAGGTCATTCAACCTGACATTCCACTTGCTAGCAGCAGAACGATCATAAGGCCAGGTGCAGGGAAGGTAATGAGGAAAGTGTTGATAAAATGAATTCCACAAACTATGATAGGCCAAGAAATTTTAAAAGACTGGAAATAATCACATATCCAGTAAGTGATTACAATGGCTTTAGAGCAATGGTTCTCAACTGGGAGTAATTCTGCCTCCACCCTCAGGGTACACCTGGCAATATCCAGAGACATTTTGGGGTCTCATAACTGGGGGGATGGGGTTGCTACTGACATCTAGTGGGTAGAGACCAGGGATGATCCTACAGTGCACAGGACAGCCCCTCTCAACAAAGAATGATCCAGCCCCAATGTTAATGGCGTTAAGGTTGAGAAACTCTAACCATGTTTTTAGAGGGGTAGTACGTTATCATCCTGTTCGTTCAAAATGCTTCCATAGGGACTTCCCTGGAGGCGCAGTGGTTAAGAATCTACCTGCCAATGAAGGGGACAAGGGTTCGAGCCCTGGTCCGGGAAGATCCCACATGCTGCGGAGCAAGTAGGCCTGTGAGCCACAAAAACTGAGTGTGCACTCTAGAAACTGAGAGCCACAACTACAGAGCCTGCATGCCTAGAGCCTGTGCTCCACAACGAGAGAAGCCACTGCAATGAGAAGCCAGCGCCCTGCAACGAAGAGTAGCCCCCACTCATCGCAACCAGAGAAAGCCCGCGTGCAGCAACGAAGACCCAACACAGCCAAAAATAAATTAATTTTTAAAAAGAAAGAAAAAATAATGCTTCCATAGATAAACAACACAGTCCTACTGTATAGCACAGGGAACTATATTCAATCTCCTGTGATAAACCATAACGGAAAAGAATAAAAAAGAATGAATGTAATCTATATGCATAACTGAATCACTTTGCTGTACAGCAGAAATTAACACATTGTAAATCCACTCCACTTCAGTAAGAAAATCAAAATTTAAAAAATCTTTTTTAATTTTAAAAAAGCTTAGGCAGATGCCAGACATCAAAGGTTAAAAACATGCTTCCATAAAACAGACGTAATTGACAAGAAAGGTTAAAATGGAAAATTAGAAGCAACTATAGTGGTGGTCAGTACAAAGGTGATGTGGTAAAAAAGTAAAAACTATTTAGAAGAAAAAGCAGATGATTTTCTGACAAGTTATAGTTTATAAGGCATGGAGAAGTCCCTCTGCATGTATTTTTTCATCCCCAGCAGAAAGAAGCAGATGACACCACTGTTCTCCATGGCCTATCCCAATCATTAACAAACAGCTCTCCCAGGAATAAACCTCTTTATCCCTAAAGAACCCATCCAACAGATCTGATACGTACATATCTTTTGTTCAGTTCTGGACATAGATCCCTTTCTGCAAGTGGGCCTCTTCCACATGCTGGAGAATCACCATCAAATCATCCACCAGGCGAAAAAAATGAGAGTTCCCTTAACTCTGGCCCATGACTCTAACTTGCCATCCCTTTAATCATCTTTGCGGCTTCCCACGGAGTCCTTTCTGGATCCAGCCTCACTTAACTGTGGAACTCAAGACTAGAGGAGCCTGAGCCTGCTGAGCACAGAAAGAGCCTCGTGTTTGCAGAGAGCACCAAGAGGTAAAGTCCCATCTACCAGGAACTTGAACAAGGGCCACATATGGCCCTACGTGTGAGTACGTGACAGTGAAAGGGCCACGTTTCCGAGGTGCTGTGACTAACGGCTCTCCAGCAGAGACAACAGCTATGGTTTGGCATTCCAGAGAGAGACTGAAAGGAAGACATTTTCAGCCTCACGGGAGCAACTGACACCTTTTTAAACATGACACGTGAGAAAAAAATCTTTGCCTCACTTACTACTTTTTTCTTATCTTGGATCTATGTAAAATCTCTGCTCCTCAGTCCCCTGAAAGGGAAATTGGCATGGGATCGTTACTAGCTAAATGCTTACGTCCTATTTCTATATTCACAAAGGGGCGTCTAAGTCTGCAAATACAGGTAATGCATTTCTCCACCGGAGTACAGGACTTTTCTATATCCACGGAGCAGGAAAACAGCTTTTCTCACTGCTCACAGCCAAACACTCCTTGCTTTCCCGCAAACCATGTAAATGGCAGCTTCCACACTCTTAACAGTGTGATGTAAAGCATAAAGGTATTATTTACACCGCGTGTTGCCTCTTCAGACATTCCAAACATAGCTTCTAGGAGGGCACTGGGTTGGCAAGCTTAAATTTCTTCTCTAACCGGCTGATGACAATTACTGCTTCCCACTTGATTGCAGTAATGGGTTTCAGCAAAATTAGTAAGCTCTCTCTTAGCAGGTGTGCCTGGAGCTACACAATAGGTAATGGATTCCGTGACATTTATTACTAGAGTGTTTAAATTTCAACCTTTGCTTAAAAGATTTTAAGGATTGAATAAATTTTTAAACCCTGCTGATTACATTAATTTAAAACAAACCCAACCTAGGCTTCCCTGGTGGCGCCGTGGTTGAGAGTCCGCCTGCCGATGCAGGGGACACGGGTTCTGCCCCGGTCCGGGAAGATCCCACGTGCCGCGGAGTGGCTGGGCCCGTGAGCCATGGCCACTGGGCCTGCGCGTCCAGAGCCTGTGCTCCGCAACGGGAGAGGCCACAACAGTGAGAAGCCCGCGTACCGCAAAAAAAAAAAAACCGTACTATACAGCTTTTTAAAAGAAAATCTCATTATTTATAAGGCAATGGTCATGACTAAAGGCACCTACCTGTTAAGTGACAGGACATATAATAAAGAGAAGCATCATGGAGCACTTAAAGCACAAATGTACTTTCGTGTCTAAAATATAAAATCAACTGTTCCTTTGGGGGAGGTAAATATGTTTGAGCAACAAGCTAAAATTAGAGGCTATATAGCTTATTTAAACTTATTTTTATAAAGCCTTTGATGAAGATACTTTAAAAACATTTTACAAGCTATTTAACATAGCGAAGAGGTTTTAGAAACTCAAAGGGCGAGCCTAAGAAATAGTTAACAAAGGGCAGGGATAAGCTAAGGTGTGTTCCCGGTGGGGCGTTCTACCATCATACCTGAAAAAGTGCCCCTTCCACAAATGTCGTGGAAGTACAGTCATCAAGGGCACACGTGAGCCATGTCGTGGGCCCCGGTGTACCGTGAGATGCAGAGGTGCTGAGCCGGCGCGCATTAGTGTTTACCGTGCGCCGCGGATGCGCTCTGCAGCTCCCTGCCCCCGCTGCATCAGGAAGTCCGGAGGGACCACCCTGGGGGAGCCCCGCTAAGATCTGCTGTCCCTCCCTCCTGAGCCTAGTAAGAAAACAAAGAGTTTATTTAACTCTTCTCCCATAACTCTGATTTTTCCATTCCCACTGGGTCTTGTTTGAGTCCTCATTTTGATAAAGTCCTTGATGAAGATAATTTCAAAATATTTACAAAGCTGTTTATAAACTTTTTTTAACATTGGGAAAAAGTTTCAGGAATTCAAAGGGAGTGCCTTATAAATAGTTAACAAAGAACAGGGATAAGCAAAAGGTTGTCTGGCCAAGGTATATTCCCAGGGGAGCATTTCACCATTATACCTCGACACGTCCCAGTGGCAAAATTCATAAATATTCTTGAAGATGACATACACAGTAAAATCAAGTGCACACATAAGCCATGTCATGGGCTACAGCCTACCCTGAAATGATGTGATAGTGAGGAGGATCTCATTTGCTGGTCCCTGCCCCCTCTCCACCTGGAGAAAATCCTCTAAGAGTCACTGCTCCTCCCTGCCTGGTCCTTCAAAGACTCACACCGGGCCTCTGCCTGTGGAATCCTCCCACGTCCCGCTCCCCTTCCAGGCGCTCATCCCTGGGCCATCGGGAGCCCCGGGCTTCTCTGAGCCACCCGTGTCGGGAACATCCAGCTGGGCATCATCCCCTCTCTGCTCTCCCAACTCAACAGCCTGCCCCTCAGCCCAGCTGATCCAGTTAGCGCACGAGGAGGAAAAGCATCCCACGGAACTGACTGCACCCACGTGGGTCTCTAACTGATGGCACCGGACATCGTGGCGAAGTGACGGGCTTGAGCGGCGCCGAGGGAGGCGTCTGAGGCAAAGGGCTCAGCATCTGAGCCGGTCAGCCTGCCTGGAAGTCTGTCTCTGCGAGCAGCTGGCCCGGCCAGCCCAAGCTCTCCCACCGCTTCCTGCTGAGCTTCGCCCAGCAAGTCCCTAAAAGGCGGAGCGCGTGTGTCCTAGCGGGAGCGGCCCAGGGGGCTGCTTGCAAATGTGGTGCTCGGTGTCCAGCCAAGAATGCCTCCGACAAGACACTGTCCCTCACGGTGTGACTTGGGGGCAGCAACAGCAGCATTGAGAGGGAGCTCGGGAGAAATGCAGAGTCTCGGGTCCCACCCCAGACCTACGGCAGACTGGCCAGACGCCCAGGTGAAACGGAATAAGCATTAAAGCGTGAGAGACCCTGGGCTGAAGCCCTCCGACCCTCGTGCGCTCTGTCGAACCTCTTTGAGAATGTCGGGGCACAGAGCTGCTAGTCGTCTCCGTGAAACGTGAGCCTCCCTGCTTTACTCACTTATGGCAGGAATCAGCTCCCTCCTCTGGGCGAACCCGATGAGGCGCTCCGAGTCCCTGGAGACGACCACGGGGAAGCCGTTGTAGTCGGTCTCCTTGATGAGCGTCTCCACGTCCTTGACGGTCATGCTGCCCTGGGTGAGCACGGACAGCGGCGGCTCCCCCCGCCTTGGCCGCATGACGTCGGTGGCCAGCGTGCGGTGGGTGAACTCGTCCTTCACGTCCAGGAACGGGTACCCATTTAAGTGGATGTGGGCCTCGTAGATGCCTTCCTTCCCAAAGGCATCAGCCACCCACTTGCTGGTCACGGCTGCCGCCATCATGGGCACGATGTACTCGAGACCACCCGTCCATTCAAACACGATGATCACCAACGACACCGTCATCCTGGTAACTCCACCTGCAACCAAAGGGAGGAATGAAATTGCAGGACTCGACTCCACACCTGCAAGAGGACATGAACTGTGGAAACCGAGAAGCCGGCTCTACCCTCCCGGCACCTGTTCTACTGAGACAGTCCAACACGGCGCCCAGGCTCGGACCTCTGGGCCAGAGGCCAGACTCGGTAAGCACAGCCTTGCATCAGGAGCCGTAAGTCAACATCTCCCTGAGGGGCTCTTCTCCCATGAGGGACAGTGAGTTGTCTATTCACCCAGGACAACACGCCTTGCTTTTTGGTGAGTGGAGCCTACTTGGGCCCTGCAGGTTTCTGACTCAGCAAGCATCGCTCTCTACCAGAACCCATAGAGCTGGAAAATTGCAGAGACTATCCACTATTGTAGATGGTACAGCTGCAAGCAAACACGCGCGCGCGCACACACACACACAGACACACACACACACACACACACACACACCCACCCACCCACCTAGGCAGGCGGCAGCTCCCACCATGGCATAGAGCCCTGGGGTGACGCAGTCTGCTCCGGGCCTGCACCAATTCCTAAAGATGATCCAGTCGTGGTGATGGTAAGCCAGTTGCTCCACGCCAATTCCCACCATCCTGCCTGCCATGGCCCCCACTGCCATGCTGGGGATGAAGAGACTGGACGGGATCTGTGGGGAGCACAAGGGAAAGAAGCATGAGGGAAGGGGGCCCCGTTCCCACCGCCCTGCCGCCGGGAAACTCAGGCCACCCTCGACAAGCTTGCATTTTGCTTCGGTCTTCAAAGGAAGGGCAACGCTTCAAAACATGGGTCACCTGGGAAACCATGGGACCAGTGATTTCACCTGCTTGGTCGTATCTACTGTGACCTGGAGAAAATGCAATTTTACACTTTCATTTCCTTCAAAAGCTGGCCTAGTTTGTCTGCTGTGGATAAAAGAATGATAAGCCCCACTGAAAATTACATTCAAACTGCACATCGGTCACTTGAGATACTCACCACTTTCTCTCTCCCCTCACATGCCATTCAGATTAGCTTTTAAAATTAAATGTCAAGCCACAGCATGAAAATGGAAAAGCAAGGCCTCAACTGTTCACAGGTCAAAGAAAGAAGCTAAAAGCATCAGTGTAGCTGCCCTGCATCTTCCAAAAACCTTGGCACGGGCTTACTGCCCTCTTGTATGTACAGTGGCCAAACACCTGTCAGAGAGAGATGGGGGGCAGGTCCGTCTTCCTAACAAAGTCCATTTTCCGAAAAGTATTCTGAATATCTTCAAGCCAGGCTAGATGCAGCAAAGAAATAGACATTGAAACTGAAAGGCCTTGGTGATAGCGTGTTTTATATTTGCTGTGTGAAAAACATGTTCATTCCTCTAGTGATCAGACATGTGCTACAGAACAGACTTGACTCTGTTTGTGGAGACTGCATGTGACCGCCGATCCTGACCGGGAGCTGCATTTATGTCACCCCTACCCCACCCCCGCCCCCCAGCTGTCATCAACCTGAGGATGCAAGTGGATCTTTACCCAAATTCAAGTTAAGTTTGGATTCTCCGGTGTGATTTCCAGAGTGTGAGACATTCCTGAGGAAATTGTTCCTTTCTCAGCACCCCTTATCCCCCCATCATTTAATCCCCTGTACCTTCAAAGCAGGCTTCTCCCAGTAGGCACCAGAAGAAAATAAATCCCTTTGCATCAGACCGTCACCTAGTTAATAACGTTCATCCTTCCTTGTTCTTAAGGCAAAAATTCAGGTTTGTGTTTGACCACTGCACCCAAGTGCACGGCTTCTCAGACTTTTTTTAATATTTATTTATTTATATTTATTTATTTACTTTGGCTGTGTCGGGTCTCAGTTGCGGTACGCAGGATCTTTCGTTGCTGCGCGCAGGCTTCTCTCTAGTTGTGGCATGGGGGCTCCAGATCGCGTGGGCTCTGTAGTCTGTGGCAGGCGGGCTTAGTTGCCCCTCGGCATGTGGAATCTTAGTTACCACTAGAGATTGAACCCATGTCGCCTGTATTGGAAGGCGGATTCTCAACCACTGGACCACCAGGGAAGTGCCTAGACTTTTTTTTTTTTTAATTCGTAAGAATACCACAAAAAGCAACAGTCATGGAATACAAGGGGGTTCTGGGGGGTTCCCAGTGTTCTGCTCCTGACCCTGGGTGCTGGTCACACAAGTGTGTATGTTTTGTGAGAATTCATCAAGCTGTACACGTCTCCATATGAATGATATACTCCAAGCCTTAGCTTCTTCACTTGTAAAATGGGGTTATAAATCTCTATTCCATAGGCTTGCTGTTTATCAAAAGCATTGTTTCTTGTTGATTAAAAGAATGTCAAGTGCCCTGCGCATGAGAACGTTCAGTAAAGGTCACCTCCCCTTTTCCCCTCGTCACAATCTTATTCTGGGGACTAGGGTGCTATCCCCAGAAGGATAGAGGTTGCCTCCCTCCCCTGACACCTTCCCTCCCCTTCACTTACCTTCATGCCAAAGGTAAATATGGTAATGACGATTTTGAAGATCAGCGCCAGGGCCAGCTGCCACATGGCCGTGTAAACCCCGACCCCGGCCGGGCGGTCGGGGATGTCATCCACGGGCCACGTCATGTTGGGGTCATTGATGTAGTCACAGAGCTGGGAGGACTCGAGGGCCCCGCAGTCATTGAAGAGCTCGGATATGAGCTCGCTCGTGCTGCGGCGCGTGTAGGGGTTGGGGTAGGCGACGATGGCAGTGATGGCGGTCACCGCGATGACCTCTAGCACCGGGTACTTCCCCAGCTTGGTGGTTTTGCGCCTCCTGCACCAGGCGATGTTGCAGCGGATGAAGAGGGTTCCCCACAAGCCCCTGAAGACCCCAAGCAGGATGAAGGGGAAGAGCTCGGCCATGTACCAGGGCGTGTGATACTCCACGTAGAAGAGGACAAGGCGGCTGTTCCCAAAGGGATTGATGGATCGCAGCGTGAAGGCTGCCACCAGGGCCGCAAAAAAGGACCGCCACAAAGTCTTTAAGAGAAAGTAGTAGCTGACCTGCGACCAACGAACAGGTGGAAAATCAGAGACTGGCGGAAGAAAGAGCTGCCCAGAGCCCCAGCCCCTGATCAGCAGCCACCTGCTGGCATAGGCCACAAAGTCACACTCAAGACCAAAGATGGGCACTTCCTCAACCTAGGTGTGAGTATGGCCCAAATGCACTAACAAAGATACTTAAAGGACTCTATGTCTAAAATTGGAACGGATACTAGTCAAGGTGTGTTTGAGCTATTTTTTAAGAGAAATGAGAACACTTCATCATAATTCTGTTTATGGCACAGAGACCATCCTAAAAGAAAAGAAACCTCTGATTTGATTCTCCAGACAACAGATCATGGGTTGAAACCCCTGGCCCAGCAAACGTACCTGGAGGGCACGTGAGTTAAGAACGGTTTGTACATTTTTAAATGGGTGGGGGAAGAGAGAATTATTTTGTGACATGTGAAATATTCGAAAGAACAAGACTTAGTGACAAGTGGTAATGATATAAAATCCAAACTTCAGCATCCATAGGGAAGGTCTTGTTGGAAGGCAGCCATGCCACGCACGCACGTGTTGTCTGCGGCGCCTTCCACGCTACAAGGGCAGAGCCCAGTGGTTGCGACCGAGCCCTGAGACCCACAAAGCCTAAAATATTTGCTACCTGGCCCTTTACAGACAACGTGGGCCAACTGCTGGACTAGATCCATTTGCGTTGCAAAACATAAAAATGCTTCATTGTGTTGTTTATGAAAACGAGAGAGGAGACTGCAAATCTCCCCCAGAAATCACACCGGCAAGTTTTCAACAGGACTCGAAAACACGTATTTCATGGCGAACACTGCGGCTCCTTAATGAGCTGCAGGAATCTCTCAATCCTCCTTCGCATCTAGTCCTCAGAGGGCTAGAGAGGATAGCCTCCTGCCGCCCCGAACCCCCATGTGTTCCTCGGCGCTCAGAACCACGGGGCCCTCCAGAGCCCACGCTCACCTCTTCCAGACTGAAAAGCACACCCCCGATCGGAGCACCAAAGGCGACAGAGACCCCAGCAGCGGCCGCAGCTGACAGCACCTGCGAAGCAAAGAGCTCCCCGTCAGCCCAAGGCCTTTCCGGCAAATCAGCGGGTACTGGTGAGCCCGGAGAGGGTGGGAGGGCGCTTCATCCTGCACCTGCTCACCTCGCGCCTCTTGCCCTCGTTCTTGCTGTACTTGGAGAAGAGGCTGCTGAAGAAGTTGCCACAGCAGCATGCCACATGCACCAGCGGCCCTTCCTTGCCAAGGCTCAGGCCCAAGGACACCACCAGCACCAGGGTGACAGTCTTGATCAGCAGGGTCCACTTGCCCCAGTAGCCCCTAATGATGAAGCCCCTCAAGATGGTCTTTATCTGAAACACAGGATGGAGAACGATAGGGAGTGAGCCGCTTCAGCGCCACGGCTAGGAAAGTAACCTCTCCCTCCTCTGAGAAGCATCTTTCAAACTGAGATTCACTAATCATATGGAGGACAGGCTGCTTTAGTTGTTAATTTAGCTATAATTTTATATTGAGAATTTATATTAACGCCTAATTTTATATATTAATGGAACCCTGAAACAATTTCAATGCATAGTAAATCTTAATAATTCCGAGAGTAATGAGAGATCATAACGAGGACTGAGTAAGTAATTATCAGTCTCATTTTATTTATGGCATTTATCCTGTGCATTTTACCCTCTGTTGTGTTGAAAATTGATTTTAACTGTTCTGTATCTATTGATTTTAACTGTTAATTTTTCACTACTGAAAGATGGCTGGATATGTGACAAAGCAAATACAACAAAGTATCAATTGAACTTTAGATCAGGGTCAGCAAACTATGGCCCACGGGCCAAATCCAGCCGACGGCCTGTTGTGTATGGCACAAGACAGAGATCTTGATAGAGATCTGTTTCTTAATTCAAGGACAAAGACCAACAGTGAGCGAGCGTGTAGGCATCCGTTCGAAAGAACTCACTAAGATCCTTCCTAGAGAACACAAGTGAGGGCTTCCAGCTCTACAATCAGATGGTATTTCTTGAACTAGCCTTTAACTAAAGGCAGACAAACTAGCAGTGGTTAAACTGGTCTTTAACTAGTGCTAGTGGGCCTATTTGAGCCTGTGCTCTGGGGATCTCAGATCCCTTTACTTAAGGGACGTTTTAGTATGCCTGCCACTATCCTGCCCTTTTGTGTTGCCTAGAATAAAATTATCTATGATTTTTTGTCAGTTAGTTAATGTGGATTTGGACCCCAGAGTACAGCTGAAGAGCGTAACACCATTTAGAAAATTACAAGCTTCTAAATTACCTGAGCCTTTGCCAGCCATGACATGTGGTGAATTGAACAATGTAAGAGGTATTTTGTAATTCTCTAAAATGACTTTATAAAATTGTCATGATCAAACTAGGGACTAAAGAAGGCAAACTCATTCCCAGTAGATGCCAAAATCCAATCGCTTGCTTTAATTTGGATCAACAGAGACTGAATCAAGCAGGGCTTTAGGGCGATGTATTGCAGCACATTTGTGACTTGATGGTGGTAACTTTAAAACCTCTCTGGCAAATATTTGTGAGAGAGTTCACATTGTATAGAACTGAAACGTCAACTCAAAGTAAGTTCTAGGGGGGCATGATTACTTTTTTTTCCTTCATTTTATTTATTTGGCTGCATTGGGTCTTCGTTGCTGCGTGCGGGCTTTCTCTAGTTGCAGTGAGCGGGGGCTAGTCTTTGTTGCAGTGCGCGGGCTTCTCATTGCAGTGGCGTCTCTTGTTGCGGAGCATGGGTTCTAGGCGCATGGGTTTCAGTAGTTGTGGCACATGGGCTCAGTAGTTGTGGCTCGCGGGCTCTAGAGTGCAGGCTCAGTAGTTGTGATGCACGGGCTTAGTTGCTCCACGGCATGTAGGACCTTCCCGGACCAGGGCTCAAACCCGTGTCCCCTGCACAGGCAGGCGGACTCTCAACCACTGCGCCTCCAGGGAAGCCCCTGGCAGGTAGATTCTTAACCACTGTGCCACCAGGCAAGTCCGTAGGAGGACGTGATTTCTTATACGGTCCACAGTGGTTCTATGAATGAAGCAGACAGTAGTAGAGTCATCCTTGCCCAGTTCGTTCTAAGTTCTGAAGCCCAAGAACTAGTGTGGACTTTTAAATGTGCTTTATAGAGCTAATACAAGACCATTTATTACACAGAAAAGAAATGGTCTCTAAATTTGTGGGGTTTTTTTAATGTTTCAAAGGAATTTTTGACACTGGCTGGGACCTGGGACCCTTTGCTGCAGTGCTGCAATGCTTGTACCTGGACAAACATCTAGCAACAAAATACAGAGAAATTATAAGGGACTAAAAGTAACTGCATGCATGCCCGGTTGGGGCAAATTCTGGACAACAAGATACAAAGAGACCAAAAAGCCCCACTGCCACTTCTGAAGAGCCAGGAGCAAAAGCAGGGCACTACGCATGCCCGCTGCACTCAACACCACCAAAGGGGTGGGCAGACCCCCTAAGCCTCCCCTCCCGCCAGACCCCTGGACACACCCCTCCCCTCACCGCATATCAGGAACCAGCTCGCCCTGCCCCCCAGCAAGTAAGCCAGCAAGGGCACATGTTACTTGTTCTCCCTCCCCCGCTGCTGCAGCTCTGGCCCCAATAAAGCCTTGCCTGAATTTCTTGCCTGGCCTCTGATCACATTCTATTGATTAAGGAGGTCAAGAACCCTGGTCAGTAACGTTGTCATCCAAAGTAATCTAAATGTTTCAGAAGCAAACATTATAAAGGATGCGTGATTTTTAAACTGTGTAGAAGTGCACTGCCTTCAAAGTTTGTTCAGACACTGCACACCAGGAACAGCTTACAGCAGATCACCTCCTACGATGGGAAGTGTATTTTCTATCTCATTTAGTATCTTTCCTGAAGTGAAGAATAGCCCTGTATCTCAAACTGAGTAGAGCTGTTTGCATGGTCCGTTGGGTTTTAACTGGAAGGACATCCTTTATATCCAGGAACTACTTATTTGCACTTACTTTTCACTCTGCCCCTCTCCTCCAAGAACTGGGGTAGGTATTGCACCCTTAGGTTAGGAATTTCAAGCTCTACTATAATAACAGGGAAAATTTTCTACTACTGAATCATAATAACCAAAGCTTAATTATGAAATCTCCACTGGGCTCCTGGTACTTGAAAAGATTATTGTGAACTCTTTTATAAATAGAGACATGAACCTGTTACATATTATACACGGCTGAAAGCATGTTCATGTACCCACTACCAAGTTTAGGACAGAAGAGCAGGTACCTTTGAAAGCCCTGTTTGCTTCCTCAGTGGAACCTTCCTCCTCCCGCCTCCAATCATTCCCTTGCCTTTCTTTATAGCTTTAGCACATATGTATATCACTATACAGTATGCTTGTTTCATTTTGGCTGTTTTAGGGACTCTACATAAATAGATTCATACTTTATTTAGATATTCTTCTGCAACTTACTTTTTTCACTTGATACCGCTTTTATGAGTTTTATCCATGTCAGTGTGTTCCTTGTGCTTTGTCACACGGGAAACAATGCTCAACTCAGTAGTTTATTCCTTTTGAGTTCAGCTGTCACAAATAAAGATGCCCGCTTTGGACGAAGACCAGGTCCAGCCAGCCCCTCCCAGATAGAGTTCCCTGTCTGTCTAAGAGCTGAGCCACGCACCTCTGGTTCTTGGAAGGGGAAGATGGGATTGCCCCCACATCTTTTATTGCTGCTTTAAATTCCCCACCAGTTCCCCACTGGCCATCTCCTTATTTTGATAGGCGGCTTGAGTCGAAAAGCGCCTGCTGTTGGGCATTGCGATCAGAAACCAAGATGCCAACAGTAATCTGTTCTTTTTAGTGTCCCAGGTGCCTTCGGTCTTCGATATCCAATAAAACGCAGTCAGTTCTGCCTGAACACTTGTTTGGAAAACCCAAATTTGTTCCAGTGTGATTCATGCAGTCAGGGCAGAACTTGAGCATAATGCCAATTTCGCATCTGTTTCTGCACAATTTCATCTGGGAGAAACACAAGGCGGAAAACTGCAGCTGCGAATCGAGCCGTGCAGGGCTACACAAAATGCACACAGGCACACGTCTCAGACGACTCCCAGCTCACGCATGTACTAGGGGAGTATTCACACATTTCTTAACCATTTAACGTGTGTCTAACTCTGCTACTGCTTTTATGAGGTTCCCGTCTTTTTCATGTGTCACCAGTGAAGTTTCTGAGTGCTGTGCCCCTCGCCCCATCTTCCCCACAAGCTCTGTGGTTTTGATGATGCAGTTTTGTGATTTTTAGGAATGCATATGGTGCCTTAGAGCAGCAGTGGCTGTACCGAGGAAACAGGATGGTATTGCAGCTTATTTTTCAGGCTCCTGCAGCAACACGCTCATATAAACCATCCAAAGTTCAGCATGAAATAGTCTTTTTTTTTTTTAATCTTTTCCTGGATCAAGACAATGTTGAGCTTTCCTTTCGATGATCCTTTAATTACCCCAGCCCTTTGCATGAACTGCCCAGACCAGCGGCGGTGCTGGCGACACCACCAAAGAGTGTGGGTGCACTGCCATGACCGCTCACATCTTTATCGACTCGGCATCTCCGCCGTCTACGGGCGCTGCTGAAGCACCGACTTGAAGGAGAATGGAACAGCAATGATTAGAATGATCACCTAAGAGCTTTTAAAATGATTTCTGGCTAAAAGTTTTACTATGTGGGCTTTTCGGGAATTTGCTCAAGCATCGTTATTCTAACCCAGCAGATCTCCTTGGTCTGAAGTTTGCTCTTGGGCATTCCTCCTGATCGATGAGGTCACTTCCATCATACTCTGGTTATAAGAAAGTGCTGAAAAATATTTAGAAGAACTCTGAACCCACAAGGGTGCATTCACGGCACATGTACTGAACGTGGAATTCATTTTTTAAAGATTGCTATTACCCTGTCACCAGAAGAGCAAAACGTGGCGAGGGAGTTTACTCATCAGTAAGCTTTCTGAGCAGTAAACCTCCACCGTTGTCCTCTTTCACGTTCTATCACAGACGCACTTATGAGTTACTAGAGTGCCACGTTTGTGTGTGTGGTTAACGGACTCTGACTCCACAGGCTTTAAGGGTTATGCCTGGTTTGTAAAGACAAGAATTTAAGCAGCTGAGAAGCAACAGAGCATAAAGCCAGACAGCTGGATTCGACTCCCAGCTCACCGGCTTAGTGACCTTGGGCAAGTTACTTAACCTCTCTGTGCTTCAGTTTCCCCAACCGTCAAATGAAGAATAACAGTACCTACCTCATAGGTTCCCTGTGAGGACTAAATGAGTGAACAGATGTCCAATGCTTGGAACCGTGCTTAGCACAGAAGTACCACGTAAACATTTGCTATTCTTATTATTGGCACAAAAGAAATTCATTCAGCCCCCACTCACCTCGGGTATACCAGAGCCACAGGCGTATGGTGCAAATACTCGTACCAGGGAGACGGCCAAAAACGCAAACAGCAACGCCCACAGGATGTACATTAAGTAATTCAAAATGTAAGCGCTGGCACCCTAAACAAGACACAGAACAAGAAAGAACACGTGAGCCACCGCAGAACCGAGCGACGCACCTGCCCCTCCGCCAGGCAGCTTCTCTCCGGGTCCTGTGTCAGCGAAGAGGCAGGGTTGGCTTTATCAGCTGCTGCTATTGCTACAGTCGGTTCACACACACAGCGCTGGCTGCTTCTCCGGGAGCTGTGTACACACACCTTCTACCAGGTGAGATCTCAGCAGTCATAGAAACTGTGAATGAGGCTTGGTTTTAATGGCTCCGGGCCCTCAAGTTAATGAAAGGTGTAAGAGAAAATTCTGCCTTCGAGCCCCGGGAAGGTTTGTTTGGTCTCGTGTATGGTGGATCAGCCTCTTTGCTTTCATGAAGGCCACATCCGTGCCGCAGCACGCAGCTGCCCTGCCAATGAGGAAGTGTGGGAACTGCATTTCAGAATACCGCTACCCAGATGTGGTCCCTGGACCTGGGCGTGGGCTGGAAATGCAGAGTCTCAGGCCCCGCCCCAATAGTTCAAATTATCTGATGTGTGGGGAACATTTTCTGAACCAAATACACAGTCTGGGGTCTCTGAGGCTGAGGACCTGGTCTGTGGGCAGAGACCACAATTCTCCAGGCCTCAGCTTCTTGCCACCATCTGGATGCCGCACGTGATGGAGAGGGAAAGTGAGGGCACCTACAAGCCAGGCTGTGGGCACGGCTACACGTGTGCCTGTAAAACGCAAAAACACGCTCCAGGAGACGGCTCTAGCCTTAACAATCACAGATATTCACACCCTATGTGGTGAGAAATCAGACTGAGGAATACATTTCACCTAGTGAAAAATGGACTTTTTTTTTTTTTTGCAGTATGCGGGCCTCTCACTGTTGTGGCCTCTCCCATTGCGGAGCCCAGGCTCCGGACGAGCAGGCTCAGCGGCCATGGCTCACGGGCCCAGCCGCACCGCGGCATGTGGAATCTTCCCGGACCGGGGCACGAACCAGTGTCCCCCGCATCGGCAGGTGGACTCTCAACCACTGCGCCACCAGGGAAGCCCGAAAAATGGACTTTTTTGAGACTAAAAATAACGTCTCACCCTTGATAACAGTAATTCTTTGAATCAAAGTATAAATCTTAGAAATGGCTGAAAAGCTAGACGGCCATGTTTCCCCCCAAATTAGGAGAGAAGAAATCAAACATGGCGCCCAGCCAATTCTGCCTGCCCACCTCCATCAACTCAAGTAGAGAATTTATTTTTGGAAGTAATGGAGAGCACTGAGAACGTATGAGATTTCAAGATCCCGGTCTACTTCTGAGATTTGAAGGAATTAATTTTCAACTCCACTGAGAAAGAGCTTTAGCAAATGCCAAAGTGCATTCCAAATGTCTTCAGCTGCATTAAGTCAATCGGGCAAGAGAGCAGGAGAGGGAAGAGGAGAATAAAGGGATCACATCTATCTTCCAAGAACACTTCTAGCTTGAATGGTCCTCACATTGCCCCTAATGTGAATCGTTCCAACCTAACTCCCCCTCACCTGGGCTTCTGATCTGTCGATGACCCACAGTCATTGTGGTAACCACTGAATTCGGTTAGAAACTAACCCTTTTCCCCAGCTAAGATGTGTATGTGGATCTGAAGCTTGGAGTGCCATGAAGGCAAGCAACAGGTCTGTGCTTCACTGCTACATCCCCTGGGCCTGGGATATTCCCATCACAGAAGGCCCACAAACATCCTCTGTAACGTGCTCCTAAGATGCACTGGAAGATGGTAACTTAATCCACAATGAGCCAGCACTTCACACCTGTTAGGAGGGCTATAATCCAAACCAGATAACAACTGGGGTCGGTGAGGATGTGGGGAAACTGGAACCCACATACACTGCTGCTGGAGTCTCAAGTGGTGCAGCCACTCTGGAAGAGAGTCTGGCAGCTCCTCAGAAGGTTAAATATAGAGTTGCCATGTGACCCAGCAATTCCCCTCCTAGGTATCTACCCAAAAGAAATGAAAACATATGTCCACACAAAAACCTGTAGACAAACGTTCAAAGCAAAATCATTCATAATAGCCCAAAAGTGGAAGCAACCCATGTTACTCAGCTGATGAGTGGAGAAATGAAATGTGCTCTATCCAGACAATGGAATGTTATTTGGCCATGAAAAGGAATAAAGTACCAATCTATGGTATGACACGAACGAATCTGGAAGACATTACGCTAAGTGAATGAAGCCAGACACAAAAGTCCACTGATTGATTGTATGATTCCATTTACATGAAATGTCCAGAACAGGGAAATCTGCAGAGACAAGAAAGTGGATTCGTGGTTGCCTAGGGCTGGCGGACGTGGGGAAATGGGGAGTGACTGCCGATCCAAAAAGGATTCTTTGGGGGCGATGACAATGTTCTAGACATTCACAGAAAGACAGACAAGATGAAAAGGCAGAGGCCTATGTACCAGATGAAGGAACAAAATAAAACCCCAGAAAAACAACTAAATGAAGTAGAGATAGGCAATCTTCCAGAAAAATAATTCAGAATAATGATAGTGAAGATGATCCAGGACCTTGGAAAAAGAATGGAGGCAAAGATCGAGAAGATGCAAGAAATGTTTAAAAAAGACCTAGAAGAATTAAAGAACAAACAAACAGAGATGAACAACACAATAACTAAAATGAAAAATACACTACAGGGAATTAATAGCAGAATAACTGAAGCAGAAGAATGGATAAGTGACCTGGAAGACAGGAATGGTGGAAGTCATTGCTGCGGAACAGAATAAAGAAAACAGAATGAAAAGAAATGAAGACAGCCTAAGAGACCTCTGGGACAACATTAAACACAACAACATTAGCATTATAGGGATCCTAGAAGTAGAAGAGAGAGAGAAAGGACCAGAGAAAATATTTGAATAGATTATAGTTGAAACTTCCCTAACATGGTAAAGGAAATAGCCACCCAAGTCCAGGAAGCGCAGTGAGTCCCATTCAGGATAAACCCAAGGAGAAACACACCAAGACACAGCATAATCAAATTGGAAAAATTAAAGACAAAGAAAAATTATTGAAAGCAGTAAGGGAAAAAGGAAAAATAACATACAAGGGAACTCCCATAAGGTGAACAGCTGATTTCTCAGCAGAAACTCTACAAGCCAGAAGGGAGTGGCATGATATACTTAAAGTGATGAAAAGGAAGAACCTACAACCAAGATTACTCTACCCTGCAAGGATCTCATTCAGATTTGATGGAGAAATCAAAAGCTTTATAGGCAAGCAAAAGCTAAGAGAATTCAGCATCACCAAACCAACTCTACAACAAATGCTAAAGGAACTTCTCTAAGTGGGAAACACAAGAGAAGAAAAGGACCTACAAAAACAAACCCAAAACAATTAAGAAAATGGTCATAGGAACATACATATCCATAATTACCTTAAACGTGAATGGATGAAATGCTCCAACCAAAAGACACAGGCTTGCTGAATGGATACAAAAACAAGACCCATCTACATGCTGTCTACAAGAGACGCACTTCAGACCTAGGGACACATTCAGACTGAAAGTGAGGGGATGGAGAAAGATATTCCATGCCAATGGAAATCAAAAGAAAGCTGGAGTAGGAATACTCATATCAGATAAAATAGACTTTAAAAATAAAGAATGTTACAAGAGACAAGGAAGGCCACTACATAATGATCAAGGGATCAATCCAAGAAGAAGATATAACAATTATAAATATATATGCACCCAACATAGGAGTACCTCAATACATAAGGCAACTGCTAACAGCTATAAAAAAGCAAATCGACAGTAACACAATAATAGTGGGAGACTTTAACATCTCACTTACACCAATGGACAGATCATCCAAAAAGAAAATAAATAAGGAAAGAGAAGCTTTAAATGACACAATAGACCAGATAGATTTAATTGATATTTATAGGACATTCCATCCCAAAACAGCAGATTACACTTTCTTCTCAAGTGTGCATGAAACATTCTCCAGAATAGATCACATCTTGGGTCACAAATCAAGCCTCAGTAAATTTAAGAAAACTGAAATCATATCAAGCATCTTCTCTGACCACAAGGCTATGAGATTAGAAATGAATTACAGGGGAAAAAAAGTAAAAAACACAAATACATGGATGCTAAACAAGACGTTACTAAATAACCAAGAGATCACTGAAGAAATCAAAGAGGAAATCAAAAAATACCTAGAGACAAATGACAATGAAAACACGATGATCCAAAACCTATGGGATGCAGCAAAAGCAGTTCTAAGAGGGAAGTTTATAGCTATACAAGCCTACCTCAAGAAACAAGAAACATCTCAAATAAACAATCTAATGTTAAACCTAAGGGAACTAGAGAAAGAAGAACAAACAAAACCCAGAGTTAGCAGAAGGAAAGAAATCATAAAGATCAGAGCAGAAATCAATGAAATAGAAACAAAGAATACAATAGCAAAGGTCAATAAAACTAAAAGCTGGTTCTTTGAGAAGACAAACAAAATTGCTAAACCATTAGCCAGACTCATCAAGAAAGAGGGAGAGGACTCAAATCAATAAATTTAGAAATGAAAAAGGAGAAGTTATAACAGACACTGCAGAAATACAAAGCATCCTAAGAGACTACTAAAAGCAACTCTATGCCAATACAATGGAAAACCTGAAAGAAATGGACAAATTCTTACAAAGGTATAAACTTCCAAGACTGAACCAGGAAGAAATAGAAAATATGAACAGACCAATCACAAGTAATGACATTGAAACTGTGATTAAAAACCTTCCAACAAACAAAAGTCCAGGACCAGATGGCTTCACAGGTGAATTCTGTCAAACATTTAGGGAAGAGCCATCCTTCTCAAACTCTTCCAAAAAATTGCAGAGGAAGGAACACTCCCAAACTCATTCTATGAGGCCACCATCACCCTGATACCAAACGCAGACAAAGATACTACAAAAAAAGAAAATTAGAGGCCAATATCACTGATGACTATAGATGCAAAAATCCTCAACAAAATACTAGCAAATAGAATCTTACAACACATTAAAAGGATCATACACCATGATCAAGTGGGAGTTATCCCAGGGATGCAAGGATTCTTCGACATACGCAAATCAATCAATGTGATTCACTGTATTAACAAATTGAAGAATAAAAACCATATGATCATCTCAATAGATGCAGAAAAAGCTTTTGACAAAATTCAACGCCCATGTACGATAAAACTCTCCAGAAAGTGGGCATAGAGGGAACCTACCTCAACATAATAAAGCCCATATATGACAAACCCACAGCAAACATCATTCTCAATGGTGAAACACTGAAAGCATTTCCTCTAAGATCAGGAACAAGACAAGAATGTACATTCTCACCACTCTTATTCAACATAGTTTTGGAAGTCCTAGCCATGGCAATCAGAGAAGAAAAAGAAACAAAAGGAATACAACTCGGAAAAGAAGATGTAAAACTGTCACCAGAAAACTACTAGAGCTAATCAATGAATTTGGTAAAGTTGCAAGATACAAAATGAATGCACAGAAATCTCTTGCATTCCTATACACGAATGATGAAAAAATCTGAAAGAGAAATTAAGGAAATACTCCCATTTACCACTGCAACAAAAAGAATAAAATACCTAGGAATAAACCTACCTAGGGAGACAAAAGACCTGTATGAAGAAAACTATAAGACACTGATGAAAGAAACTAAAGATGATACCAACAGATGGAGAGATATATCATGTTCTTGGATTGGAAGAATCAATTTTGTGAAAATGACCATACTACCCAAAGCCATCTACAGATTCAATGCAATCCCTATCAAATTACCAATGGCATTTTTTACGGAACTAGAACAAATCATCTTAAAATTTGTATGGAGACACAAAAGACCCCGAATAGCCAAAGCAGTCTTGACAGAAAAAAACGGAGCTGGAGGAATCAGACTCCCTGACTTCAGACTACACTAAAAAACTACAGTAATCAAGACAATATGGTACTGGCACAAAAACAGAAACACAGATCAATGGAACAAGATAGGAAGCCCGGAGATAAACCTACCTATGGTCAACTAATCTACGACAAAGGAGGCAAAGATATACAATGGAGAATAGACAGTCTCTTCAATAAGTGGTGCTGGGAAAACTGGACAGCTACATGTAAAAGAATGAAATTAGAACACTCCCTAACACCATACATAAAAATAAACTCAAAATAGATTCGAGACCTAAATGTTAAGACTGGACACTATAAAACTCTTAGAGGAAAACAAGGGAAGAACACTCTTTGACATAAATCACAGCAAGATCTTTTTTGATCCACCTCCTAGAGTAATGGAAATAAAAACAAAAATAAACAAATGGGACCTAATGAAACTTAAAAGCTTTTGCACAGCAAATGAAACCATAAACAAGACGAAAAGACAACCCTCAGAATGGGAGAAAATATTTGCAAATGAATCAATGGACAAAGGATTAATCTCCAAAATATATAAACAGCTCATGCAGCTCAATATTAAAGAAACAAACAACCCAATCCAAAAATGGGCGGAAGACCTAAATAGACATTTCTCCAAAGAAGACATACAGATGGCCAAGAGGCACATGAAAAGCTGATCAACATAACTAATTATTAGAGAAATGCAAATCAAAACTACAATGAGGTATCACCTCACACGAGTTAGAATGGGCATCATCAGAAAATCTACAAACAACAAATGCTGGAGACGGTGTGGAGAAAAGGGAACCCTCTTGCACTGTTGGTGGGAATGTAAATTGATACAGCCACTATGGAGAACAGTATGGAGGTTCCTTAAAAAACTAAAAATAGAATTACCATATGATCCAGCAAACCCACTACTGGGCATATACCCAGAGAAAGCCATAATTCAAAAAGACACATGCATCCCAGTATTCATTGCAGCACTATTTACAACAGCCAGGTCATGGAAGCAACCTAAATGCCCACTGACAGACAAATGGATAAAGAAGATGGATAAAGAATGGATAAAGAATACAATGAAATATTTCTCAGCCATAAAAATGGATAAAGAATACAATGGAATATTACTCAGCCATAAAAAGGAACAAAATTGAGTCATGTTTAGAGGTGGATGATGTGGATGGATCTAGAGACTGTCATACAGAGTGAAGTAAGTCAGAAAGAGAAAAACAAATATCGTATATTAACGCATGTATGTGGAACCTAGAAAAATGGTACAGATGAACCGGTTTGCAGGGCAGAATTTGAGACACAGATGTAGAGAACAAACGTATGGACACCAAGGGGGGAAAACCCCGGTGGGGTGGGGATGGTGGTGTGCTGTACTGGGCGACTGGGATTGACATGCATACACTGATGTGTATAAAACTGATGACTCATAAGAACGTGTTGTATAAAAAAAAAAAAAAGAAACTAATACTAAACTTTCTTTGGGTTATTTGTATGGAAATACGTTAATATGAATGTTTCAGACATTACATGAAATTCTAAAAATCTTATATGCCCTGGTATAATGTTATAAGTCATAATTCTAGTTATTACTTTAAAACGTATATCTCAGAAATAACTAAATTTCTTTGTCAACTGCATTATTATGAACTTTCATCAAATCTTTAACCATGGCCATTTTTAAGTCTTTTGTCATTTACAGACAGTTCTGGGTGTACTCTGATGCTTTTGCAAAGATGTTCCTATAAAAGGGTTTCATCTTCAAGGAATTCATGGAAAAGGCTCTGACAAGTACAGGTTTCTGGTAATTGACTATACTGCTGAACTGAATGAATAAGCATTTTCAGAACTCTAATGGAAAACTGATGAATTCATAAAAGTGCTAAAAAAAGACCAAGATGAAAAAATTAATAACATGGGACTGAGTGAACTGATGAGGATAATTATAATTTTTGCGACTTTCTGTTTGAATAAAAAAAAATGTTAAAAAAAAACAGTTCTAAAATTAGATCGAGGTGATGGTGGCACAACTCTGTGAATATCCTAAAAGCCATCGCATTGTACCCGTTAATGGGTACGCCCCACAGAATATGGATCATGTCTTACTAAATCTGTTATTAAAAAACTTTTCTTCTCAATCAGACGGGATAAAAATCAACCCTATTTCTTCAGCATGATCAAGAGATCTCTCTCAGTAAGAAAAATAAAGCCAAACAAAAGGCTTTAAAGAAAATACATACATAGTGCACATGAAATAGTGGAAAAGGATTTTCCAAGTGAAGTTTGAACCCTAGAGCTAGAAAAAGCCAAGTGGCACTCGTAGTAGCCACAACGACGGTCAGGAGAGACACTGCAAGGTGAGAGCTCGGACGTCCCCCCACACCAGCCACGGGGCTCCCAGCCAGGACCCGCCCCTGCACCCACCTCCGACTGTTTCACCAGCAGCTCCAACCACTTCTGCCACCTGTCCCTGTCCTCAAACGTGGTCTCATTGGAAGTCCAGCAGCACTGCTCATGGCTGTACCAGAAGGCGGACAGGCAGATGCCCTCCTTCAGGTCTGTCATCCAGTCGACGGCGAGATCGATGACCCCGGCCAGGGTGCCTGGAAGAAGCGAGAGCCACTCAGAGGGACGGCAGGCATGGGCCAGGGCAGCACGTGCGCCCAGAGGGCCAGGCGGAGATGCCCGTGCCCCAGGCTGCCACGCACCCAGGAAGCCTCTTTCTTCAGTCTTGAGGTCACCTGAGCGAGTGGCAGGGCACCAGGTGTGGCAAAAGTGGTGCCCAGCCCAGTGAGACACAAAGGCCAATGATACGCTGTCCTCGGGGGTCTTCGATAGGGTGGGAGGGAGAGACCTGCAGCGCTGACCCCCACCGCAAGCCCCTGGGGCCGAGCAGCTTTCAGAACCAGCCCTCCGAATCTTAGAAACAGGGTACCTACACCCTATAAATCATGTAACCCCCTCAGCGGCTTCTGGGGCAGGATGCTGGCATCACACACATGAATATCCTCCAGGAAACCTGACAATTCAGACAAAATGGAGACAAAACCATTTATAACTGCCTTGTCATTGAAATAAAGTTTTGCCATCAAATGGAATCCAGCTTGAAAAATCTCACTTGTTAGAACTTTCTGGATTTTTAAAAAATTATGGATAAAGGACTGAGGAGCTACATAAGTAAATAACTACTTGAAAGGCCGATAGGAGTGGGATAAAATCGAGTGTGCAGTGGGTCAGAGAAGGCCATTTTAGGTCTCTTTCTAGAATAACCCATTCCAGTCTTTTACAAAGGCAGGGAATACCTTTGCGCTACCAAACTTTTCACACTTTTACTGGGTCCTTATTAGAACATCAATTCCCAAAGGCAGCCATACGCCAGCCTCAGGCGACCTGGCCTTGCCACTCTCCTGGTTCCATCAGCAGTCGCCCACTGTTCTAGCCAGAACACCCGAATCCTCAGCAGCGTGCAGGCTCTGACCGCCGTTCCCACGTTTCTCTCCAGGCTCCTCTCTCTCCATCACGAATCCCACGCACAGTGTTCCTTGGCACACCAGGCCCTCCTCTCTGCACCACCTCAGATAGCACTGTCCTCCCCCAACCCGCCAAGCTCCTATTTATCTTCCAGATGCTGGCATTTATATCACCTCCTTCAGGAAGCCTCCCCTGATTTCCTAAGTCTGGGCTAAGTATACTTCCCAGGCACTCCCCATCACCATACCTATCACATCCTGATATGATCAGTATTTATATATATGTGTATACACACACACACACACACACACACACACCACTCACATGCACACACACACACTCCAACTAGTCTGTAAGGGTGGGGGGAGTCTCTTGTCTGGTTTGTGTGCCACGGTGGGGATCAAGCCAGGTGTCTAGACCCTGTGTTCCCTTTAAGTGGGCAAGGGCCATTGTATTCACGTCAGGTACATAGCTGGAACTATATATCCATGTTGAATGAATGAGAGCAACAAACGAATGAAAATCAGGAAACTCAGGTCCATCCATTCACTCAAGGGCTATTTATTGAGCACCTACGTACTACATGCCACGTACTGTTCCACACCCTGGGGTACAGCAGTGAACAAAGCAAACTCAGGTCCCTGCCTTCGTGGAATCTCAGCTTGTGCGAGAAGACACTAGATTGAATAAGTAAGTAAATGAGGGGCTCCAACAGAAGGTGGTAGGTGCTAGAGAGGAGAATACAGCACGTTCCAATGGCAGCCATTTCCTACGATGGTGCAGGAGAACAGTCGGACACGTCCTCAAAAAGTTAAACAAGGAGTCACCACCTGACCAAACACTTCCATTCCTAGGCATCTGCCCACGAGAAATGAAAACATACACCCAACACAAGACATGTACGCAAATGTTCACAACTGCATATTCACAAAAGCCGAACAGTGGAAACAACCCATATGCCCATCAATTGCTGAATGGAGAAAGAAATGTGGTCCACCTACAATGGCAACCAAAAGGAATGAAGCGCTGACACATGCGACAGCATGGATGAACCTTGGAAACGTTATGCTGTAAAAGAAGCCAGTCACAAAAGACCATATATTGTATGCTTCCATTTTATGAAATGTCCAGAGTAGGCAAATCTACAGAGACAGCAAGTAGATTAGCGGTTGCCCAGGACTGAGCGGAGGCTAGGGACACTGGGGCTGATAGCTAAAGGGTAGGAAGCTCTTTGGGAGCTGATGAAAATGTTCTAAAATTGGCCTTGGTGATGTTGCAAAACTCTGTGAGTACACTAAAAACCACCAAGTTGTACACTTTAACTAGGTGAACTGTATGGTATGTGAGTTATATCTCAATAAAGCTGTTACGTACACACACACATACATACATATAGTGGGCGAGGGCGACGAGGCTCAGAGAGGGAGACGTGCTTTTAGAAAAGCTGGTCAGAGAACACCTCAAGCAGATGACGACATTGGAACAAAAACTGCCCTGTGTGGAACAACAGCGACACCCAGTGGTGGCTCCTGGTTAACGCCCTGCAGAGGAGCCACAGCTTGGGCCTCTCCGTCTTGGGCGTCGGAATATAATGCCGGGCTGCCTGCCACTACGGAGGTGACAAGCCAGACAGTGGGACCCCTGGGGCTCGCCACTGGGGAACGGGAAGGTGAATGGGGCAGTTTTCTGGCTTTTCCTTCATCCAGATCAAAAGAACACTTTCGCCACCTTCACTGCCAAGATCATCTCTTTCTTGCCTCCCTCCTATACTCATCTGCTGATGTGACCATGGGATCGCCCTTCTCCAGCAGTCCTCACCCCTGGCTGCATATCAGAATCACAGGGGAAAGGGGGCTTTACTCAATGATAGGGTGTCATCTCCAGGGAGCTACTATTTAATTGAAGCCTGGGCAGCAGCATTTTTTTTTAATTCCCCAGGTGATTCTTCCTGAAAGAACTGATGGAAATCGGATTAACAGTGAAGCCCGATGGTCGGTATCTGACTTGTTAAAGACAGCCCGACAGGGCTCTGAGATCAGTTGATAAATCTATACTGTGTGACTCCAGCAGGAAGCCAAGACATCTACTCTGATTCCTTCATTTCCCGTATTCATCCCTCCTTCCCAGGAGCCAAGAATAACACAGGGTACAGTTTTATAAATCTATTCTAAAGAAAGACATCGAAGTTCGCAGCAAACTACCCTCCCCGCCCTCTCCCCCCCACCTACCTTTAAAGGACTTCATAGAGCCTAATGAATGGGTGGCAAAACGCCATATGTCCATGAACTCGAATTCCCTCCCAGCACTGCTGCCAATATGTACCGGGAGCGCCACTGGGAGGGGAAGGACAGGATGGGCGGAATGGGTGGGTAGCTGCTGTGGCCGGAAGGAGAGGACTGCCCCTTCAGCACTCTCCTGGGCCCTTTAGGACATGCCAGGCAGAGGGAGCCCCTCCCCGGCAACCAGGCCCCTCTTACCACTGTAGATGTAACGAGTGACAGGGCAGCCAGAAATCAAAGTCCTCTAATCACAAAATTTTACCCTATGCCCCGCAGGTGCTCTGCGAGTACGTACTATATTCAACCTGTATCACACAGCCATTCTCTGATCAGTCCTATAAGCAGAACTAGTGTGTTACTACAGGCAGGGGGAGTTTCTTAAGGGAATCTCTTCAGCATGATCAAATTTTTTTCTCCTTAGACATTAACCTTCACAGCCTCCTGAAAGCAAGTAAGTTTCAGGAAACAATTTCCATGGAGGGCTGTGCATTTTCTATGAAAAGGGGAGGTGTCCCCTCCAGATACTCATTCATTCATTCTGGAAACAGCTACTGCTCACAAACATGGTGCTGGGATTATAAAAATGAAGGACACGGAGTCGCTGAGGGTCAGAACAACCCATGGGCTGGAGGCACCCCCCCGCCCCGGGCCTACCTCAGACCCTGTGGTGTCTCGCGTTACCGTGAGCGTCTCTCGATGTTTACAATTCATCTCAGGGCCTGCCGGTGTTAGTAAAGGCCAGTCTCATATGTTTTATTTTTAGAGATCAACATGTTCCCGTCCTTTCTCGCCTTCTACGTGGCCAAGTACTATAGAAGGTGTGTTTTCAATAAAATCCAGCATGGCGGTAAACCTTTGTACAGTGTGGAAAGGGCCAACCCGCCTTCTCGGTACCGCGCTCCAATGACCATACCTGGGCCTGTCCGTGCCTTGGGGTCTTTTTGCTTTACTGATGATAGATTTATGTTAAGTGTATCGTCATGTATTGTGCCCTTAGGTATTTCAAGTAACAGCCCCTTTGCCTGAAGTACAAGAGAAACACTCCACGTACCTGCCAGCAGGCCGATGAGCAGCATCACCGCCCATCCCGACCAGGCGTCCAGCAAGCTCTTGATGAACTCCCATATGGACTCCTTGCTTTTGCTGGTTATCTAGAAGCAGAAAGACATCGGAGCTGATGTGGACACACTTTCCAATTCAGGCTTCCTTCTCTGAAACTGTTTCCTCAGGAAACACGGTGATTGAGAAAACGAATATAATGAAGCAACTAGACTGCCGCTAACGTGACTCTTTCAGTTACCTAGCACAGTGGTTAAATGGGCTTTCTAGTTCACAGAGCTAGAAAGATGCCATGGTAGTCTCCAAAGAATCCAAAAAAGTTCACTTACTTAAAAAAACCTCACTAAGTGTGATGTGATCTTTGATTATTTCAAAGCCATTCTGAAGGAAGACATCACTTCGGTGTCACCGTTTTGAATACAAATCATTATTTTAGCCTAAATCGTAAGGTCTGTTCACAAAAAAGACCCTCTTCGACAAAGACTTCAATTCCTTCTTTCATTTTCCAAGCTACACGTTAACAACAAGAACGAACTTTCCTTCTCTTTCTTCATTTCTTCCTCCCTCCCTCCTCCCTCCCTTCCTCCCTCTCTCCCTCCTTCCTTCCTTCCTTTCCTTCCTTTCTTCATGGCTGTGTTGGGTCTTCGTTGCTGTGCGCGGGCTTTCTCTTAGTTGTGGCGAGCAGGGCCTACTCTTCGTTGAGGTGCATGGGCTTCTCATTGCAGTGGCTTCTCTTGTTGCGGAGCACAGGCTCTAGGCGTGTGGGCTTCAGTAGTTGTGGCACATGGGCTCAGTAGCTGTGGCTCGTGGGCTCTAGAGCGCAGGCTCAGTAGCTGTGGCACGCGGGTTTAGTTGCTCCGCGGCATGTGGGATCTTCCCAGACAAGGGCTCAAACCCATGTCCCCTGCATTGGCAGGTGGATTCTTAACCACTGCACCACCAGGGAAGTCCCAAGAGCTTTCTTTTTTTAACTGAAGTATAATTGATTTACAATGTTAATTTCAGGTGTACAGCAAAGTGATTCAGTTATACCTATATATTCTTTTCCCGATTCTTTTCCATTATAGGTTATTACAAAATATTAAATATAGTTCCCTGTGCTATACAGTAGGACCTTATTGTTTATCCATTTTATATACGGTAGTGTGTATCTGTTCATCCGAACTCCTAATTTATCCCTCCCCCACCCTCTTTCCCCTTTGGTAACCATAAGTTGGTTTTCTATATCTGTGAGTCTGTTTCTGTTTTGTAAATAAGTTCACTTGTGCCAGTTTTTTAGATTCCACATATAAGCAACATCATATGACATTTGTTTTTCTCTGACTCACTTCACTCAGTATGATAATCTCTAGGTCCATCCATGTTGCTGCAAGTGGCATTATTTCATTCTTTTTCATGGCTGAGTAATATTCCGTTGTATACATGTACCACACCTTCTTTATCCATTCCTCTGTCAGTGGACATTTAGGTTGCTTCCATGTCGTGGCTATTGTGAATGGTGCTGTTAGCTTTGTGCAGTGGCAGTATCATAGCCAATGAGGTTTATCCGAGGCGTGATTACTGCTAATTGTAAATAGCGCTGCTATGAACATTGGAGTGCATGTGTATTTTCAAGTTAGAGTTTTCTCTGGATACATGCCCAGGAGTGGGATTGCCGGATCACGTGATAACTCTAATTTCAGTTTTTTAAGGAACCTCCATACTGGTCTCCATACTGGCTGTATCAACTTACATTCCCACCAACAGTGTAGGAGGGTCCCCTTTTCTCCACACCCGCTCCAGCACTGTTGTTTGTAGATTTTTTGATGATGGCCATTCTGACCAGTGTGCGGTGATACCTCACTGTAGTTTTGATTAACAGCAAGAAGGCTGAAGGAGCCAGCCTGGATCACGCTTTCCAGGCAGATGGTTACATCTAAACACATTGTAAGAGCACCCGTTTGCCTCCCTGTGTTAACAGAAACCTACATTCCTGAGATCATCATTCCCCTCATAACCCTTTAGAGCAAGGGCTGGCAAACATTTTCTGTAAAGAGACAGAAGGTAAATATTTTCAGTTCGGCAGGTCAGATGGTCTCCGTGGCAACTACTGGACTCTGCTGTTGTAGCACAGGAGCAGCCATATAGAGCATGCGCACATGCGGGCGAGGCTGCGAGCCAAGGAACCGGCGCTGAGCGGACACGCGCTGCGCTGGATTTGCTCGCCCTCGGTCGCCGACGGCCCCCTCACGGCTGCTTCGTCTCCGACTTGACCCCTCCGTGGAGGGGGCCCCGTCCTCGCCACTCTCTCCCGCCTTTCACTTGTGGCCACTCTGCTGGCTGCCCTCCTTCACCTCTATCTGCTTCCGCTAAGCATCCGTCACTGAGCCCCAGCCTGCCCCCCAGAACCCACTAACTCTGGCACTGCTCTGGGGCCCAACTGCTCCTGACCTCTCTCTCCAGACCCAGGCCACCTGGGCCGCTTCTAAAGCTTCAGCACCCAGTCGCATGCCAAGGACCCCTCACGCTCCACCAACAGCCCTGACCCTGCCCTTGAACTGCACAGGCTTCTCTCGCCTGCCTACCCGCTCCAGCCACAGGCTGGACAAACAGTTCAAACTCACAGCGCCTGAAACCGAACTCAGTGGCCTCCCCCTGAAATCTGCCGCGTCCCCTTTCCCTCCTCTCGTCATCCAAGGCATCACCCTCTTCTGACCACAGCCAGGGCGTCATCCTGGCCCCACTGCCCACCTCCATCCTGGCAACGGCTCCTGTGAAGGATCTGGACCCCAAGCCTCTCTCCATCGGCACTTCACTGCCCTCTGTCAGATCTTCTTCCTCTTTCTCCTGAGCTCATTTCCAAGCTTCCTGTTTCTCCCCTGGCAGTGCATCTCTCTGTATCCTGTGGCCATGAAAACGAAATCCAGGGCTTTCCCGGTGGCACAGCGGTTGAGAATCCACCTTCCATTGCAGGAGACACGGGTTCGAGCCCCGGTCCAGGAAGATCCCACATGCTGCAGAGCAGCTAAGCCCGTGCACCCCAACTACTGAGTCTGCACTCTAGAGCCCACAAGCCACAACTACTGAGCCCACACACCGCAACTACTGAAGCCCGTGCGCCTACAGCCCATGTTCCACAACAAGAGAAGCCACCTCAATGAGAAGCCAGCGCACCACAACAAAGAGGAACCCCCGCTCGCCACAACTAGAGAAAGCCCACGTGCAGCAATGAAGACCCAACACAGCCAAAAATGAACAAACAAATAAATAAATAAGTAAACAGGAAATCCAGGGACTTCCCTGGTGGTCCTGTGGTGGAGAGTCCACCTTACAATGCAGGGGCCGCAGGTTCGATCCCTGGTCAGGAAACTAAGATCCCAAATGCTGTGGGGCAACTAAGCCCACGCACCACAACTACTGAGCTGGCGCACCTCAACTAGAGAGCCCATGTGCCATAAACTACAGAGCCCACGTGCTCTGCAGCCCGTGTGCCACAACTACAGACCACAATTACAGAGCCCACGCACCCTGGAGCCTGTGAGCCACAAGTAGAGAGAGAAAACCCACCCACCATAACTAGAGAGAAGCCCACGCGCCACAATGAAAAGATCCCGCATGGCTCAACGAAGATCCCGTGTGCTGCTGCTAAGACCCGCCGCAGCCAAAAATAAATAAAATTTTAAAATAATAAAATAAATCTTAAAAAAAAAAAAAGGAAATCTAAACTCCTCTTCATGGTCTACTCAGTGGTTCCCAATGTGGCCCCATCGCCCACGTGGCCGGACTCATCTCTAGTCCTCCCCTTCCGTGAATCTGCCACCAAACCTTAGAGCTCCTTGAACTGCCTAAATGTGCCACGGTATTTCATGCCTCTGTGACCTAAAAAAGCCACTCCTGATGAGAATCCTTTCCCCTTCCTCTGCCTGGCAAATTCTTAGTCATCCTTCAAGACCCCACTGAGATCGCACCCTCTCTAAATACTCCCTCCCTAAACATCCCTCCTAAATGACCCCACAGCACTTGATACATAACTTTACTGCAGCCCATAAAAATATATATTGACTGCCTACGAGAGGCCAGGCACTGTAATATGTGCTTTCATACACATAGAGCCCCATTTAATCTTCTGGTATAATTACTCCATCCTTACAGATGAGAAGATGGGGTCCAGAAATGGCACCCCAGAAGTCAGCCAGCCTAAAGATGTCAAAGTCAGGATGCACCCAATCTGTCTGGTTCCAGAGCCCCACTCCTTGCCCTCCACACCACATCTCTGTATGACATAGCCTTCCACCCAAAGCACCTGGTATTACAATTACCTGTCCACATCTCTGCCTCTCCCACTAGCCCTTCTCTTCTCTAGAACCTAGCTCAGCACACGACACATGAACCCAAGCTCTAGCTCAGTGACTGTCCGATAGAAGCATGGCCCAGCCCTCCGAAGGGATTCCCCTCACAGTGTCCTTATGAACAGCATGTACCTTTCTGTGTCTGTCGGTGTCCCGTGACTTCTCCCTCAGCCAGTCGATGGTGTGGAAGTCCTCATACGTCCCCACATCAGGGAACGGCTCGTCAAGGAAATCCATCAGGTTTCCAGAGCCACTCATCGCTCCTGCATTGACCATGCTACTTACACCTGGGAGAGAAAACCTGTCGTTAAAAACGTGAGCAGAACATCTGCACAGACCTGGCAGAACAATCCACGCGTGCTATTTTTTTGCACAGGAAAGACATTTCAGCATAGGCACCTCTGCTGTGATGAAAGATACATACAGTCTGTCTTAGTGAGCACAGGCTGCTGTAACAAAAATACCACAGACTGGGTGGCTCATCAACAACACACATTTATTTCTCACAGTTCTGGAGGCTGTGAAGTCCAAGATCAAGGCACTTACTTAGAGATTCAGTGTCTGGTGAGAGCCCACTTCCTGTTCACAGGTGGCCATCTACTCACTGTGTCCTCATCTGGTGGAGCTCTCTGGGGTCTCTTTTATAAGGTCACTAATCCCATCCATGAGGACTCAGCTTTCATGACCTCATCACCTCCCAAAGGCCCCTCCTCCCAACACCATCACATTGGGGATTAGGTTTCAACATATGAATTTTGGGGAGACACAAACGTTAATTTTTTTTTTTAAATCTTTATGTTATATTGGAGTATAGTTGATTAACAATGTTGTGATAGTTTCAGGTGTACAGCAAAATGATTCAGTTATACATATACATGTATCTTTTTCCAATTCTTTTCCCATTTAGGTTGTTACAGGATATTGAGCAGAGTTCCCTGTGCTACACAGTAGGTCCTTGTTGGTTACCTATTTTATATACAGCAGGTGTACATGTCAATCCCCAACTCCCTAACTATCCCTTTCCTCCACCCTTCCCCTCAGTAACCGTAAGTTCATTCTCTAAGTCTGTGAGTCTGTTTCTGACAAATGTTACTTTCTTATTATTTGTGGTAGTTTTGTGCTATAAAGTCACCATGGCCACCTAATTAGTGAGTACTAAATCACCGTCCCCAAGAGAAATTACAGGGTTAGGTTCCTTCGAGCCTCTGGTCAGAACATCTTCAGCAACCAATCAATATACAACCTTGTTTTGTGTGTTTCTGTTTAAAGACACCTTATCAAATATATATCGTTGGTTCATCCACTGAACTCATAGCCAAACAGCACTGTTACTCACGCTGCAGGAAGCTTGTCTAACAAACATATTCTCTCCATGAGGCCCAGCACAGCCTTCTCGTGAAGGCTACAGACAGAAGGCTTCTCGAAACACTACAGACACTCCTGCCCTGCATTTCAAGGCCGCTGCAAACGGCAAAATTACCAATAAAAAAAAGCACAAAAATGCGAAAAATATGGCACTAAAGAGACTGTGAAAAGAACGCTTGTTTCTGGTCTGGGCACTGAAACAAGACGGCAGAGCACCAATTTCTCCAACCTCAGCTGGGATCGTGCATTCCTGGCAACTCCAACTTTTTGAGGCTCTGCACGTGCACTGTGCGAATGACTGGGCAAGCGCCCCATGTATTGCTCTGGATGTTACAAATACATTTTAGTGAGCAGGCAAATTCACAAATACGGAACCAACCGCTCATAATGAGGGTCAACTATAACCATTTCTGGAAAACCTCACCTTCTGCAAAAGCAGGGCATCAACATGAGAGGCCTGGGGGAAACAGGGTTGAGGCATACCACTCAAAACCAAATCACTGTAGTCAAACCAGTAACCGGTTCTCCTGGGAGATAAAGCGGACCACTGAGGCAGACAACCTCTGCGGATACTCGAGACGTACAGCAACAGCAGAGTGAAAATGCTAAGACTTAACTCACTGGTGGGAGCCAAGGTGATCCACAGAGGGAGTGGTCCTCTGCACTGGGGGCGGGCGGGGGATGCCATGGGGATGACAAGGAGGCAGGACAACCTGCCACGTGAGCCATGCTATGGTCTGAACGTGTGTGTCTCCCCACCCAAATTCATACATTGAAAGCCTAACCCCCAAAGGATGGTATTAGAAGGTGGGGTCTTTGGGAGGTGACTGGGTCATAAGGGCAGTACCTTCAAGAATGGGACTAGTGCCCTTATAAAAGAGGCCCCAGGGAGCTCCTCTGCCCCTTCCACCATGTAAGGACACAATAGGAAATCTGTGACTGGAAAAAGAACCATCACCTGGCCATGCTGGCACCCTGATCTCAGACTGCCAGCCTCCCAAACTGTGAGGAATAAATGTCTGTTGTTTATAAGCCATCCAGTCTGTGGTATTTTGTTATAGCAGCAGGAACAGACTAAGACAAAGAGCCATACCAGGCTGGCAGCACACTGCCCCGGGCAAGCAGCCCTGAGTGCAGGCCCTCACTTCTAATTTTCCTTAAAATACAGTCAAAAGGGTGCCTGCTGCCAGGGCAGTAAGCAAAGTGGAGGATTTCTTCCTTTCCTGCCTAAGATAATAATTCCGCTCCTATTATTCCGCCTCCCATTGTCTGGAAAACAATCTCAAATAAACCAAGTCATCTTCCATGTTACACCACCATCAGAACCTGATTTACAGATCACACAGGAAATAATCAGACACAGAGAAAACGCTTTGCAGCAGGACCAATGTTCACCACCAGTTAGCAAGAAAAATAATACACTCTTACAAAGACAAGAGGTTGGAATAAACACTAAACCAAAATTTCTTTGGCAAGGAGCATGGAAATTTGAATTATAGGACGGGAACCACAAAAGTGCCGGAATAAGATGGTTAAAGAAGTGCAGGGTAGTTATTAAAATATTTGAGCACAGGCTTCTCTCAATTGCTTTATGTATTTTTATATCTGGAGGACTCAACCACGACCTGACAAAACTGCATTTTGATCAAATTGAAAAGTCGCTACAGGTAAAGTGGAGTAATCACCTTACAAGCAATAAAATGGCGATAGTTATTGATTTATTGACTGTCTATGCAACTTTGCTACTTTAAAAGCTTGAAGTCTGAGCCATGTCAAGCTGAAAACTATACCCACTGATTAATGTCCAGGGAAGAATCATATTGCAGAAGTCAGTGGCAACCAATAATAAAAGGGAAGGAATAAAATTAGAAAGCAAAGATTTCATTTTCATTTCTAGAAAAACAAGATGGTAATAGCCTTGTATTTTATGCGGTAAAGAAAATCTCTGAGGGGAAAAAGAAGATGGCAGGCTGCTGACCCACAATGGGTAGCCCGTGTAAGAAAACCCGAGCCAGCAGATCGAAGAATTGCAGAGACCTGGACATTCTATTAAAAAGAAGTTCATGGGCTTCCCTGGTGCCGCAGTGGTTGAGAGTCCGCCTGCCGATGCAGGGGACACGGGTTCGTGCCCTGGTCCGGGAAGATCCCACATGCCGCGGAGCCGCTGGGCCCGTGAGCCATGGCCGCTGAGCCTGCGCATCCGGAGCCTGTGCTCCACAACGGGAGAGGCCACAACAGTGAGAGGCCCGCGTACCGCAAAAAAAAAAAAAAAAAAAAGAAGTTCATGTTACCTGAAATTTAACCAAATCTCTAGTCAAGCAACAACTCCAGGCAATAATGATTGAAACAAAAAGTCACTCTGGAGAACAAATGTATCTTTAAACTTTGGTGGAGCATGTCATCGTCCTGACAATCAGACGCATAATTGGTAAAGGAAAATAAACATGATCTAATCCGTAGATCTAATTGGAGGCTTTCCCTGGGGGCCCAGAAGGAGGTGGTCACTTCGCTTCTGAAGCTCGGGTTAAGAAAGACAGGAGGACCAGAAGCGTAAGAAGAGGGCATCCAGGTCAGAAATAACGGAAAGCGGGAATTCCCTGGTGGTCCAGTGGTTAGGACTCAGCACTTTCACTGCTGAGGGCAGGGGTTCGAACCCTGGTCAAGGAAGTAGGATCCTGCAAGCTGTGTGGCATGGCCAAAAACTTTAAGAAAAGAAAAATGGAAAGAATTCTATCTGGGATCCCCTGGGAGATATAGATGGATAGGAAATGAGGATCCAGCCAAACACAGGAACAAAAAGGAATGAACTCCAGGGACTTGATGATAAATAAACTTAACCTGTGTAAGTTCAATACGGCACCCAAAGGGATGCAAAGACTGCTGACCCCTGAACAACCCAGGTTTGAACCGGGTGGGTCCACTTATACGTGGATTTAGTTCGATAAATATCATACCTGTATTTTCGTTTTACAGATCTTTACCTACGTGAGGGGAAAAGTTTGTGTTCGATTAGAGAGCCCAATATGTAGAATCACAAGAACTAGGGTTTGAGTCCTGATTCTATCCAGACTGTTTCAGCTTCCTGCCCTTGGGTGAGTCATTCATCAATTCCTTTGGTTTTGAGGCAGTGAGAGCAGGATGCGGCTTTTCGACTGCGCTGGGGGTCAGTGTCCCTAACTCCCACGTTGTTCAAGGGTCAACTATAGTCATCTGCACCTTAGAGGGGAGCCCTTGCTCCTCTCACCTGGTTTTATTTCTTCTCGCCAATAAGAGCACTTCTGCTGGCAGATGACACCTCTGCTTATGATTTCAGGAAGGACAGCATCCTAGATCCTGCATCTGAGATTCCTACTTGGTCTGGATCGTCGAGGTCAGAGCACAGCAAACTGCAGGCTGTGGGCTAAATCCGGCCTGCTGCCTGACTTTGTAAATAAGTTCTAGAGGAACACAGCCATGCCCACTCCACATATTGTCTATGGCTGCTTTCACATCGCAAGTTGAGTAGTTGAGTAGTTATGACAAAGGCCAAATGGCCCCCAAAGCCTCAAATGTTTACTATTCGGCCATTTACAGAAAACGTTTGCTGACTCCCGATCTACACGGTGGACTGAACACAGAGCCAGCTCAGATTCTCTACCTGTCCCTGCATCTACAGCATTTTCAGTGGGACCTTGCAGCTCCTCTTCATTAAGAGGTAGAGTCTATTTCTCCAGCTCTTGAATCAGGGCTGGCCTTGGGACATGCAGTGGAAGTGACAGCATGCATGTACTGAGTCTAGACCCCAAAGGCGACGCGGCCTCTGCTTTCTTCCTTGGCCTTCTGCCATGAGCAGAAACCTAGGCTACATGCTGGAAGATGAGCGACCACAGGGAGTCAAGGTGGGTCATCTCAACTGAAGCCATCCTAGATCATCCAGGCTCACCAAGCACAGATTCATGAGTGAGCCCAGCCAAGAGCAGCTGGCTTTGACCCAATCAAACCACCCAGCTGACCTGCAGACCGTGAGAAAAATGAATGGTTATTGTTTTAAGCCACCAGGTGTTTCTGAAAGGGTTGTCATGTAGCAGCATCATAACAATGTTTAACAGGTATGATTTACGTGGGCTCCAAGGGAGAGAAGAAATGAAGATGGCTAGGTTAGTTGCAAGGGAGGACAACTAACTTAGTTGCAGCAACAGATAACACAGCTGGCAACAGAGACAGGATGGAATCGAACTTCACACTGGAGGTGACCATCCTGAAGAAAGAGCATCTCTCTTACACAACCATATTTACACAGGGACTTTGGAAGACACAAAGGGCACCTAGGTCTTTTATCCAATCCTTAAAAGCAAGAGAGGATCTACAGAGTATGAGGGTAGCTGCGGGCTTTTCATATTCAACAAGCTATCCTAGCTTGTTGAATGTTTTTAATCACGAAAGGGTGTTGAATTTTGTCAAATGTTTTTTCTGCATCTATTGAGATGATTATGTAATTTTTATTCTTCATTCTGTTAATGTAGTGTATCACATGGGTTTATTTTCAGATGTTGAACCATCATGGCACCTAGTGATAAATCCCATTTGGTCATGGTGTAAGATCCTTTTAATATGCTGTTGAATTCAGTTTGTAGTATTTTGTTGAGGATTTTTGCATCTATACTCATCAGGGATACTGGTCTCCAATTTTATTTTCTTGTAGTGTCTTTTTCTGGCTTTGGTATCAGGGTAATGCTGGCTTCATAAAAGAGTCTGGAAGTGTTCCCTCTTCTTCAATTTCTTTTAGAAGAGTTTGAAAAGAAACTGAATTAATTCTTCTTTAAAAATTTGATAGAATTCACCAATGAAACCATCTGGTCCTGGGCTTTTCTATGTTGGGAGGCTTTTTTATCACAAAGTCCACCTCTTTACTAGTTACAGGTCTGTTCACATTTTCTATTCCTCATTATTCAGTCTTGGCAGGTTGTATAGTTCTAGGCATTTATCAGTTTTTTCTAGATTATCCAGTTTCCTGGCATATAACTCCTTATAGGAGTCTCTTATAATCCTTCTTATTTTTGTGGCATCAGTTGCAATGTCTCCTCCTTCATTGCCGATTTTATCTGAGTCTTCTCCTTTTTTTTCTTAGTCTAGCTAAAGCTTTGTCAATTTTGTTGACCTTTAACAAAAAGATGGGGCTATTTAACAAAAAATTGATGTTAACACCAACTCTTAGTCTCATTGATTTTTCAACTGCTTTTCTATTCTGTATTTCATTTATTTCCCCTAATCACTATTATGTCCTTCCTTCTGCTAACTTTGGGCTTAGTTTGTTCTTTTTTTGGTCATTGAGGTGTAAAGTCAGGTTGTTTATTTAGAATCTTCTTTTTAAATGTAGGTGTTTATCACTATAAACGTCCCTCTTAATACTGCTTTTGCTGCATCCCATAAGTTTTGGTATGCTGTGTTTTTGTTTTCATTTGTCTCAAGATATTTTCTAATTTTCCTTTTGGTTTCTTCTATGACCCACTGGTTGTTCAAGAGTGCGTTGTTTCATTTCCATATGTTTGTGAACTTTCCTATTTTCCTTCCACTGATTTATCGTTTCATTCCATTGTGATCAGAGAGCATAGCTGGTATAATTTCAATCTTCTTAAATTTGTTGAGACTTATTCTGTTGACATAACATGAGATCTATCCTGGAGAATGTTGTGTGTGCTTGAGAAGAATGTGTATTCTGCTACTGTTGGGTGGAACATTCGACAAATGTCTGTTAGGTCCACTTGATCTATACCACTGTTCAAGTCCTCTGTTTCTTCTGGCCATCTTGCTCTCTTGGTTGTCATTTGTATGGAATATCTTTTTCTATCCTTTCACTTTCAGCTTCTATTTGTCCTTAATTCTAAAGTGAGTCTCTTACAGCCTGCATAGAGTTGGATCTTGGTTTTTTTTTAATCCATTCAGCCACGTGAAGTCTTTTGATTAGGGAGTTTAATCCATTTACATTTAAAATAATTATTGATAAGAAAGATCTTACTACTGCCATTTTGTTCATTGTTTTCTGCCTGTCTTGTAGCTCTTTTGTTCCTCTTTTCCTTTCTTACTGTTTTCCTTTGTGTTTCATTTGATTTTTTTCTTTGGTAGGTACATGCTTTGATTCCTTTTCATTTTCTTTTGTGTATCTTCTATAAGTATTTTCTTGTGGTTACCATGGGGCTTACATAAAACATAGTGATAAAAATTTACTTTAAGTTGATAACAACTTACTTCAATCACATACAGAAACTCTACACTTTTACCTCTCCCCCCATACACATTTTATATTATTGATGTCATGAGTTACATATTTTATATTGTGCACCTGTTAACATTTTTTATAGGTATAGTTCTTTTTTATACTTTATTTTTTTAACTTCTATACCAGAATTCACTGATTTACACACCTCCACTGCAGCATTACAGTATTCTGTATTTGTCCATATGATTACCAGCGAGTTTTAGACTTTCAAATGTTTTTGTGTTGCTGTTTAGCATCCTTTCATTCCACCTCAAAGGACTCCCTTTAGCATTTCCTAAGGCAAGTCTCGTGGTGACGAACTCCCTCAGCTTTTGTTTATCTGGGAGTCTTTATCTATCCTTGATTTTTTTAAGGACAGTTTTGCCAGATATAGAATTCCTGGTTAGCTGGGGTTTCTTTTTTTTTTTTTTCCCCAGCACTTTGAATATGTCATCCCACTCTCTTATGGCCTGCAAAGGTTCTGCTGAGAAATCCACTGACGGTCTTATGGGGGAGTCTTTGTATGACATGAGTGGATTTCTCTTGTTGCTTTCACAGTTCTATCTTTGACTCCTGACAGTTTGATTACAATGTGACTCAGTGTGGACTTCTTTCATTCATCTTTTACAGAATTTTTTTGGTTTCTTGGATCTGGATGTCCATTTTCCTTCCCAGATTTGGTAAGTTTTCTGTCATTATTTCTTTAAATAAGCTTTCTGCCCTTTTCTTTCTCTTCTTCTTCTTCTGAGACTCCCATATACATGTACTTTTTCACCTGATGGAGTCCCTTAAGTCCCTTAGGCTTTCTTCACTCTTTTTTTTTTTTTTTTTTGGTCCTCTGATTGGATAATTTCCAATTACCTGCTTTTGAGGTCACTGATTCTTTCTTCTGTTCCATCAAGTCTGTTGTTGAACACCTCAAGTGAGGTTTTCTGTTCTACTATTATATTCTTCAGCTCCAAAATTTCTGTTTCTTTTTTATATTTTCTATCTCTTTGTTAAAATGCTCGTTTTATTCATGGATTGTTTTCCTGAGCTTGTTGAGCATCTTTATGACAGTTTACTTTGAATTCTTTATCAGGTAAATCATATACCTGTGTTTCTTTGGGATTGGTTTCTGGTTATTTATTTTGTTTATTTGGTTGAGTCGTGTTTGCCCATTCATCATGTTCTTTCAACTTTGCTATTGGTATCTACACATGTGAAAAGAGAGCCACCTCTCCCAGTCTTTACAAACTAGTTTTGTATCGAGAAGGACCTTCACTAGTCAGCCCAACTAGAGAATCTGGAGGCCTCTCAAACCTTTTCTGCTGATGCATTTTCTCTGGACCTGTGCGTGTAAAGTACTAATTAAAGGAACTTGCCAGTTTATTTGTTCACGAGATCATAACCTCTTGCTCCCTCTGGTATCTGTCCTTGGCTCTGCAAGTTCTCTGGTTCTATAGCAGCAAGCCACCTCACTCTCCTGGGTTCTCAGTGGCAACCAGGCAGCTCCTTGTCCATACCTCTAATCAGACCAAAGAGAAATCAATTCCTCAGGCAGCCCTGCAAAAATCCAGAGAGCTGGATGCAAACTCCACCTCTCTTCCTGTCTCTTGCTCCAAATGAGGAATGAAGTTAAACAGAACCAGTCCCCTCAGGCTGTCCTCAGAAAAGCCAGGACATTGGACGCACTCTTTACTCCTCTCCCTCATGAGTGAGAAGCCTCAAGTTGAGGGTCTTCTCCCAATCATGCAAATCCATGCCAGCTGCCACAAGCCACCCACCACTTTCACTGTTCTCAGCTACCCTCAGGCCTCCAACCTATGCTGGTTCCATCAGTGCTATAAGTGGGGAGGAAGGCGAGCCCTGAGGTAGGGCTCTGAAAGGTTGAGATGTTGGAGACACGTTCTACTCTCTCTTTCCCCAGGAGGAGAAACTGCAGGCAGTCTCTCTCACTGCTGAACTGTGCCATCTTGGAGGAGGGGCCGACACAGGTAAAGTGAAATCACTCCTCTTATCTGTTTCAAAGCAACTGTTTTTGGCTTTGTGCTCTTCTGGGGTCCTGCAACTTCCTGACCGGAATCTAGAATTCTCATAAAGGTCTCTATATCATTGTTATTGCTGTTTCTGTGAGGGAACAATAGCCGCAGCTTTCTATCTTACCATTTTGCTGATGTCACTCTGCCCCAAAGCATTATCAGAACTCCTAATTACATTGTGGCTGGAACATCTTCCCACTCCACCATGACCCTCTGCAGTGACGAAAAATGACTTACTTATATTTGCACTCCCATCACTGTCTCTGGCATGTGGTCAATCTTCACTGAAGTGTTTTGAGTTCCTTTAAGTGTGTGGTTATCTCTGAACCGCCGCGGTAACAAAGGCAAGGCCCCATTACAGAATTTTTTTAGGTTCCATCTACGCACCTACCAAAAATGTCTAAGTCCCAATTTTATCACACATAGGATAAACAGACTCAAAAATAAATCTGTGAGCAGATGAGACAGCCTAGAAAAAAAAAAGTACAAAGAGAATTAGCTTGTCAGTTTGACTCCTGCACAGCCTCATGAGTCCAGACCAGTCTCCTCTGCACTGGCATCCTCAGGATGATTTGGGGGACATCTGACCCTCAGAAAAGGATGGTAGGAGCCACCAAGAACACCCCCAAGCAGTCCCTAGCTCTGTGCCATGGCTTCCAGGAGCACTTCAGGTACAGAGAACAGAGAGCACCTTTCCTGAAAATTCTAGCCCACGCCTCATTCTGAGTTACTAAATCAGCATTCAAGTTAACAACAAAGTTTCTTTTAACAGTTTTTGGTTTGTCCATCCTCTTAAATCTGATTGGCTCTGCTTCCCGGGAAAAACCAGACTTCTGTGCTAAGGTCCAGGCCAACTTATGTCTGCCATGGGGTTCTACCCAAGCCTTAAACTCTCTGTGCCTCAATTTCCTTATCTGTAAAATGGGTACAGTAATAGTTCATATCCCTCCTGGACTCATCAGGCATCTTTTCCGACCACAATGCTATGAGATTAGAAATCAATCACAGGAAAAAAAAACTGTAAAAAACACAAACACGTGGAAGCTAAACACTATGCTGCTAAATGACCAAGCGATCACTGAAGAAATCAAAGAAGAAATTAAAAAATACACAAAAACAAATGACAATGAAAACACAAAAACTCAAAACCTATGGGACGCAGCAAAAGCAGTTCTAAAAGGGAAGTTTATAGCAATTTAATCTCACCTCAAGAAACAAGAAAAATCTCAAATAAACAATCTAAACTTAAACCTAAAGCAAGTAGAGAAAGAAGAACAACAACAACAAAAAAAACTCCAAAGTTAGTAGAAGGAAAGAAATCATAAAGATCAGAGAAGAAATAAATGAAATAGAAAAGAAGAACACATAGCAAAGATCAATAAAACTAAAAGTTGGTTCTTTGAGAAGATAAACAAAATTGATAAACCTTTAGCCAGACTCTAAGAAAAAAAGGGAGAGGATTTAAATCAATAAAATTACAAATGAAAAAGGAGAAATAACAACTGACACCGCAGAAATACGAAGGATCATAAGAGACTACTACAAGCAACTATATGCCAATAAAATGGCCAACCTGGAAGAATGGACAAATTCTTAGAAAGATACAACTTTCCAACACTGAACTAGGAAGAATTAGAAAATATAAACAGACCAATCACAAGTAATGAAATTGAAACTGTAATTAAAAATCTTCCAGCAAATAAAAGTCCAGGACCAGACGGCTTCACAAGCGAATTCTATCAAACATTTAGAGAACAGCCAACACCTATCCTTCTCAAACTCCCCCAAAAATATGCAGAGGGAAGAACACTCCCAAACTTGTTCTACGAGGCCACCATCACCCTGATACCAAGATCAAAGATATCACAAAAAAAGAAAATTGCAGACCAACATCATTGATGACCGTAGACGCAAAAAAAACTCAACAAAAGCAAACAGAATCCAACAACACATTAAAGGATCATACACCATGATCAAGTGGGAGTTGTCCCAGGGAAGCAAGGATTCTTCAACATACGCAAATCAATCAATGTGATACAGCATATTAACAAACTGAAGAATAAAAAATGTGATCATCTCAACAGATGCAGAAAAAGCTTTTGACAAAATTCAACACCCATTTATGATAAAACTCTCCAGAAAGTGGGCATAGAGGGAACCTACCTCAACATAATAAGGCCATATATGACAAACCCACAGCAAACATCATTCTCAATGGTGAAACACTGAAAGCATTTCCTCGAAGATCAGGAACAAGACAAGGATGTCCACTCTCACCACTATTATTCAACATAGTTTTTGAAGTCCTAGCCATGGCAATCAGAGAAGAAAAAGAAATAAAAGGAATACAAATTGGAAAAGAAAAAGTAAAACTGTCACTGTTTGCAGATGACATGATACTATACAAAGAAAATCCTAAAGATGCCACCAGAAAACTACTAGAGCTAATCAATGAGTTTGGTAAAGTTGCAGGATACCAAATTAATGCACAGAAATCTCTTGCATTCCTAAACACTAACAACAAAAGATCAGAAAGAGAAATCAAAGAAACAATCCCATTTACCATCACAACAAAAAGAATAAAATACCTAGGAATAAATGTACCTAAGAAGGGAAAAGACCTGTATTCAGAAAACTATAAAACACTGATGAAAGAAATCAAAGATGACACAAACACATGGAAAGATATACCATGTTCTTGGACTGCAAGAATCAACATTGTGAAAATGACTATACTACCCAAAGCAATCTACAGATCAATGCCATCCCTATCAAATTACCGATGGCATTTTTCACAGAAATAGAACAAATCATTTTACAATTTGTATGGAAACACAAAAGACCCCCAAATAGCCAAAGCAATCTTGAGAAACAAAAATGGAGCTGGAGGAATCAGGCTCCCTGACTTCAGACTATACTACAAAGCTACAGTCATCAAGACAGTATGGTACTGGCACAAACACAGAAATATAGATCAATGGTACAGGATAGAAAGCTCAGAGATAAACCCACACACCTCTGGTCAAAAAATCTATGACAAAGGAGGCAAGAATATACAATGGAAAAGAGGCAGTCTCTTCAATAAGTGGTGCTGGGAAAACTGGACAGCTACATGTAAAAGAATGAAATTAGAACACTCCCTAACACCATACACAAAAATAAACTCAAAATGCAGTAAAGACCTAAATGTAAGACCAGGCACTATAAAACTCTTAGAGGAAAACATAGGAAAAACACTCTTTGACATAAATCACAGCAAGGTCTTTTTGGACCCCCCTCCTAGAATAATGAAAATAAAAACAAAAATAAACAAATGGGACCTAACGAAACTTAAAAGCTTTTGCACAGCAAAGGAAACCATAAACAAGACCAAAAGAAAACCCTCAGAATGGGAAAAAATATTTGCAAATGAAGCAACCAACAACAGATTAATCTCCAAAATATACAAACAGCTCACGCAGCTCAATATCAAAAAAACAAACAACCCAATCAAAAAATGGGCAGAAGACCTAAATAGACATTTCACCAAAGAAGACATACAGATGGCCAAGAGGTACCTGAAAAGATGCTCAACATCACTAATTATTAGAGAAATGGAGATCAAAACTACAATGAGGTATCACCTCACACCAGTCAGAACGCCGTCATCAAAACACCTACGGACAATAAATGCTGGAGAGGGTGTGGAGAAAAGGGAACCCTCTTGCACTTTTGGTGGGAGTGTAAATTGATACAGCCACTATGGAGAACAGTATGGAGGTTCCTTAAAAAAGTAAAAATAGGGGCTTCCCAGGTGGCGCCGTGGTTGAGAGTCCGCCTGCCGATGCAGAGGACACGGGTTCGTGCCCTGGTCCGGGAGGATCCCACATGCCGCGGAGTGGCTGGGCCCATGAGCCGTGGCCGCTGGGCCTGCGCTTCTGGAGCCTGTGCTCGGCAGCGGGTTGGGGCCACAGCAGTGAGAGGCCCATGTACTGCAAAAAAAAAAAAAAAATGTGAAACTAGAACCACCATATGACCCAGCAACACCACTACTAGGCATATACCCAGAGAAAACCATAATTCAAAAAGAGACATGTACCCCAATGTTTATTGCAGCACTATTTACAATAGCCAGGACATGGAAGGAACCTAAGTGTCCACCGACAGATGAATGGATAAAGAAGATGTGGCACATATATATAATGGAATATTACTCAGCCATAAAAAGAAACAAAATTGAGTTACTTGTAGTGAGGTGGATGGACCTAGAGTCTGTCATACAGAGTGAAGTAAGTCAGAAAGAGAAATATAAATACCGTATGCTAACACATATATATGGAATCTAGAAAAAAAAAAAAAAAAGGTCAGGAGAACCTAGGGGCAAGATGGTAATAAAGATGCAGACCTACTAGAGAATGGACTTGAGGATATGGGGAGGGGGAAGGGTAAGCTGGGACAAAGTGAGAGAGCGGCATGGACATATATACACTACCAAATGTAAAACAGATAGCTAGTGGGAAGCAGCCGCATAGCATAAGGAGATCAGCTCGGTGGTTTGTGACCACCTAGAGGGGTGGGATAGGGAGGATGGGAGGCAGACACAAGAGGGAGGAGATACGGGGATATATGTATACATATAGCTGATTCACTTTGTTATACAGCAGAAACTAACATACCATTGTAAAGCAATTATACTCCAATAAATATGTTAAAAAAAACAACAGATGAACGGATAAAGATGTGGCACATATATACAATGGGATATTACTCAGCCATAACAAAGAATGAAACTGGGTCATTTCTAGAGATGTGGATGGACCTAGAGCCTGTCATATAGAGTGGAGTAAGTCAAAAAGAGAAAAACAAATATCGTTGTGTTAATGCATACATGTGGAACCTAGAAAAATGGTACAGATGAACCTATTTGCAGGGCAGGAATAGAGACGCAGACATAGAGAATGGACATGGGGGGTGGAATGGGAGGGTGGGATGAATTGGGAGAATAGAATTGACATATATACACTACCACGTGTAAAACAGATAGCTAGTGGGAACCTGCTGTGCAGCACAGGGACCTCAGCTCAGTGCTCTGTGATGAACTAGATGGGCGAGATTGCGGGGGTGGGGGGGGCGGGGAGGGAGGTCCAACAGGGAGGGGATATATGTATACGTATAGCTGATTCACTTTGTTGTACAGCAGAAACTAACACAACATTGGAAAGCAACTACACTCCAATAAAATAATAATAATAATGTTTAAAAAAAAAAAACCCTTAAGTATTTCATGAAAACACATTTTCCTTACCGCCCTGCATGTTCCCTCATTCCCAAAGTTTATCTAATCAGTCCTTTGCTGTCTGTAGCTCACAGAAGGGACCTGATGGATTCCAGTTCTGCTCAGGGAGATTAAGCAAGTCAAACTGAACGTTTGGGGGACCTGCTGCGATTTCTGTTCACCAAGAACTCGTGAGGCCATTAAAACACGAATCCATGCCTGGCATTTTAAATATCTTCTCCTGAAAACTCCTCAAAGTGTTTACATTTATTAGAGACTATTTTCTTTCAAATGAAATACATCTACTCAAAATGAAAAGACCACTAACCGAGAAATTTGCGTGAATCCCATCTGGCTGTGTGACCTCCGCTGACCCCCGCTGACCCTCACCGCCCTCCTCTCAAAAACTACAGTCCTGGGCTGGACTGTTTCTCAGGTGCTTTCCACCCAGAGCAGATGTCACAGAGACTGAATCTTAGTACCCGCCCCTTCCACACGCTCTGGGACAAGCAAAGAATCTTTATTCATCAAAACTTTTTGTCTCTGCACAAATACTGGTTAAGCCTAGGGAACTTTCCAGAAATTTCAGAGCTGTCTTCACTGACAACTGTTTCTATCAGTCATTACAGAGCAGAAAATCATTTGAAAAAAGAACATAATCTTCACTGTTGGCAAAATTGAGATCATCTGAGTGATAATCTCACATCCTCAAAAGCTATAGAGATATCTGTGAGCATTATTGCCCTTAACAGTTAGAAATGGGAACCCAAAAGTGCAACTCAGAAAAGATTATTAAAAACATAGAAAAAGCAAGCCCCAGGTAAGCAGGGGGATCTTGTAACCAGCAAGAAGCCAAGAGTCCACGCTCCTGTCCTTGATGGAAATGCATGTGCACCAGTAGCTGCTAGGAAGATGCTTGCTCCTCTCCAATCAAGCCAGAGGGAAATAGAGACCAGGGACGCCGGACTGGCCTGGGCATAATCACAGGGCAAGTCCAGGAAGTGAGTTATCTACAATCTTCCAACTTGCCCTGTTTTTCGTGCAACTGCTATTTTAGTAAACAGAAGTAGCAAATCTAACGTCCTCATTTTACTTATGTTCTGGAAACTGCTCTGCATTACTCATCTGGCCTGGATCTGGGGGCAGGTCTGGATTACCTGGTGGAAAAGTCAGGCCTTCCCCCTGTCAACCTTCGAGTCACCTGTGCTTGGAAGGGCAGCACGAAAGAGCAGGCGAGGTGGCTGTCATCTTGGGACCTTCTCCTTCTGGCTACAGAGGTGCACTATCTAATTCTAGAAGTTTTCATCCTCTACAAGTAACCCCATGCCCACAGCAGTCCCTCTCCTGGCCCAGCCCCTCGTAACCACTCATCTGCTTTCCTTCTCTGCAGATTTGCCTCTTCTGGACACGTCACAGAAATGGCATCATATCATATGCGGCCTTTTGTGTCTGGCCTCTTTCTGTTATTATAATGTTTTCAAGGTTTGCCCATGTTGGAGCATCAGTGCTTCACTCCTTTTTATGGGTGAATAATACTCCGTTGTATTTGATATACACATGTTGTGTTTGTCTACTCATCAGCTGATGGACATCTGGGCTGTTTCCACTTTGGGGCTATGGTGACTAATGCTGCTATGGTCATTCCAGTCTTCACGTAGACATGTATTTTCAGTTCTCCTGGGTAGACACCTAGGAACAGAATTACTGGGTCATATGGTAACTCTACATTTAACCTTTTGAGGAGCTGTCAGACTGAAATCACTTTTCTTAAGTAAGCTTTTCATTGAAATAAACATCTATCCATAAAAAGGCAAAAGTCCTAAGTGTACACCTCCTCAAATTTTCACAAAGTGAGCTCACGCACATAACCAGCTCCCAGATCAAGGACAGAACGTGACCAGCGCCCAGAAGCTCCCTCACGGCCCCTTCCAGGCCCCTACCCCACCTGTAAAGGTTATCACTATCCTCACACCACAGATGAATTTTGCCCGTTTTTGAACTTTATATAAACGGGATATTTTGTTTCCAGCTTCTTCTGTTCTACACTGTGTTGTAAGATCTACCCATGGTGTTGAGTTTATCTAACTATCGTTCATTCATTCTCTATGCTCTACAACAGTGAACTTTTTCTATTAAGGGCCAGAGAGTAAATATCTGTAGCTTCGTGGGCCATGTGGCCTCTGTCGGGACTACTCAACTCTGCCACTGTCACGTAAAAGCAGCCAGAGACAATACACAAATTAATGGCTGGGGCTATGTGGCAATGAAACTCGACTTATCGACAATGAAGTCTGAATTTCATATAATCTTCACCTGTCACCAAGTTCCTTCAGTTTCTTTGCATCATTAAAAAATATAAAAATCAATTCTTAGCTCATTTTGGCTCAGGCAGTGAGCTGGATTTGGCCCACGGGATGACGTTCTTTGCCGCTTCCTGTCCTATAGTATTCAATGGTGCAAACAGACCACAGTGAGTTTATCCATTCTACTGTGGATGGACATTTGGCTGGTTTCCCACTTGGAACCATGACACTACTAGCTAATCCCCAGATGACTTGGGCAGATGGAACGAAAAGTCATCACCCAGATTAAAATATTAAAAGTCTCGGAATTCCCCGGCGGTCTAGCGGTTAGGACTCTGCGCTTTCACTGCCAAGGGCCCGGGCTCGATCCCTGGTCGGGGAGATAAGATCTTGCAGGCTGCACAGTGCGGCCAAAAAAAAAAAAAAAAAAAAGTCGAAAGTCTCCAATCAGCAAGGAAGGCTGGTCACCCCAAGGGTGAGTTCCAGCAGGTTCCTCTGGCAGTGTGGGCATGGGAGAAACTGCCACCAAAACCTCATCCCGGCCCCGTGAGCCTTTCCAGCAAGCTGGCCTTGCCGTTTGTCTCCTCCCTGTGCCCTCGCAGTAACTCAACTGCCATTCGGGGCTTGGCAAATGTTTCCTACAAAGGGCCAGATGAGAAATATTTTCAGCTCAGGGGCCATGCAGCCTCGGTTACAATTCGTCTACTCAGCCCTTCGGTCATTGAAACACAGAGCAGCCCAGACAGAGCAGAAAGAAGACATGTGCCTGTGTGCCCTGACGCGCGACCTACAGAAAGAGGCCGCACTCGGGGGCTGCTGGGCGCTACTTGACACAAGCAGTCACGGGGCATCTGCCACCTGCCAGGCCCTTGTCCACAGTGCCAGAGCCACTGGCAAGCCTTCAAGCCTCACCTACCAACAGAAGCAGCAAAGCAAGCATCACCAATCACTGGGAATGTACAAAGATGAAGAGGCGGGCTTCCCTGGTGGCGCAGTGGTTGAGAGACTGCCTGCCGATGCAGGGGATACGGGTTCGTGCCCCGGTCCGGGAGGATCCCACATGCCGCGGAGCGGCTGGGCCCGTGAGCCATGGCCGCTGGGCCTGTGCGTCCGGAGCCTGTGCTCCGCAACGGGAGAGCGCGCAACAGTGAGAGGCCCGCGTACAGCAAAAAAAAAAAAAAAAAAAAAAAGATGAAGAGGTATGGCTGTCCTGCACAGGATTCTGGAAAGGAAGGATGGGACCCTGCAAATGCAAGCACAGGACCTCCCGAGCGACGTTTCAACCTGGAAGCTGCAAGGGAATAAAAGGTAGTTCTTAACACGCACACATACACATCAAGGTTTCTAGGATATCCTACCATCAGAAAAGTTTCTCCAGCAAGTTAGGTATCCTAATGCTTCAAGACACCAGATGCCCCTGGCTTGTGAATACAAATATGGTCATAGCATCACTTTGACAAAGTGGTCAAGGCCATCAGGGCTAGAGATCACACATACTCACAAGAGACCGTGAAAAGGAGTAGGACACAAGGAGGAGAGGATCCCAGAACACTGAGTTCAGAGCCAGGCCTTAGATGACAACTAAAAACAAAATATATGGAAAAAAGCTTCATGTCTTACAGATTTTCCAGAAGCTCCAACAACCAATCACAAGTCACTTTTCTTGCAACCTGCATGGATTACAGCAGGCACTAAACTCAGGGCTGACGTCTGCTGGCCGCCAGCTCCTTGGTGCTGGCCGCTCCTCTGAAGGCCACCAGCCTGGGCTCCCTGGGGCTCAGAGGGGGTGTCACTGCACCACGGGGCCACCAGAGGGTGCTGTGTGAGCAGCCCTGCTGCCTGGGGCAGCTGAGTCCACTGGGCGGGGCCTGCCTCCTCTCCATCTGCTCCAACCAGTACCCTGCCCTGCCTCACCTGCCATCCTTCCCTCAGCCTCCTTTAGCCCCAGCTCCTGCCTCAGGTCACAGGAACTCCTGTCTCCACAGCCCATGGCTTCTGCTCTGTGCCCTGAGCAACTCAAGGCCAATTCCCGCTCCGACCCGTGGCCACTCCTCTGTCACCTTCAGTGGCTTCTCGGCTTCTACACACCCTCTGACTCCAGTGCTTCCCAAGGTGTGCTTGCAGTGGGTGTGTCTCACACAGCCTGCTGACCGAAGAGTCGAGTCACGTCAGAATCCACACTGTGTGATTCCATCTACGTGGCATCCTATAAATTATACGTTAGGTGGTGACATGAGACTTCGTGTTCGATCCATTAAGCCATACAGTCAGGTGTTATGCACTTTGGGGCGTGTTTGCTATACTTTGCAATTTGAAGAAGTGTTTGAAAATGTGGGCTGCCCATCAGGAAATGCAGCTTCTTAGGCACGATTCTCATTTGTGGCTTTTGCCCAGCACGCATCTGTTCCTTCTTCCGGCGATAGCAGTGTCATTTTTCTTTGGAGCACAATCCCTTCCCCACTCTCCACGGTCCTGGAGGTTTGGGTAGAAGGGGACTCTGGAGGGAAGAAAAGCTCCAGTTCGATGGGCAGGGACTTCGGGGCTGCCTAAAAACGCTCGCTTTCTTTTGAGATGCGGAAGTGTTTGGAGAAGAAGAGGATGCTCTGAAAGAGCCCTCTGACAGGCCCGTGGAGGGAGGCCTGGAGGAAGAAGCTGAAGGGGGCATGGGGGCTTAGGACACCTGGGCCCTGCAGGCCAATGTGGGTGCCTCCAGCCCCGCCGAGCCTGGGCTGCTCACCTGTAAAAGGGCTGAGCGCCCTCCAAGGTGGCCTGGAAACAGGCAGAGAAACGCCGGCACCTGGCATTCGCTAGACGAGCTGGTTACTGACTAGATGGTAGTGCAGCCGAGCATTTACCTGCGCACAGGAGTGCAAGGGCAGGCCATTCTCGCCCCCCCCCAGAATTATCCCCCCCCTCCATTTGGTACCAAAGCTTCCCCTCCCCACCGTGGGCACGTGACCCAGGCTGGCCAATGACAGTCGCCAACCGCCAGGCACAGCGACTGGCTGTGGGGCGAGCAGAAGACCCATGCAGTGCCACATGCGGACGACAGAGAAAAGGAGGACCCTCTTTCCAGGGGAGTGGCTACCCTGGGAGCCACCACCTCTACGGCGGGTCTACAGCGGGGGGATGAGACTGGGCGACACAGACCAACGATGGACGGACCAGTGGCTCCCAACAGGCAATTCTGCCCCCAGGGGTCACTGGGCACATTTTGTCACCTCAGACAGGGGTGCTGCTGGTATCTAGTGGGTGGAGGCCAGGGATACTGCTCAGCACCCTACAGTGACCAGGTCGGCCCCAAGTGCCGACAGCACTGAGGTGGAGAAATTCTGCCTTAATTCAAAACTGGACCAAACGAGCCTTTTGGGCACTTCCCTGCAGGGGTTATATTTGGGGGCCCCAGAGTCAACTGGTGACCTTTGAACCATGTGGATTCACAGGTCATTTCTCCCCAAAGTGGCCTTCCAGGGCCAACTGTGTCCCTAAGCAGCCACTTGGCAGTGCCTGGAGACATTCTCGGAATGTCACAATTGCGGGGGAGGTCGGGGAGTGGCATCAAGTGGGTACAGGCCAGGGATGCTGATAAACATCCTAAATGCGCAGGACGGCCGAACAGCAAAGAACGGCCCGCGCCAATGTCAACAGCGACACCCGAGAAACTGACTAAGTAAAGGCCTTCCAGTTCCTGAGGCCGGGTTCCCTGGCTCCTGCCAACGCCACCAGTTCTCCCCGCCGTGACAGCGAGAGCTGCGCCCCTCCCACCAGTTCTCCCCGCCCTGGCAGGCAAAGCGGCGCCCCTCCCACCAGTTCTCACGGCCCCGACGGCCAGAGCGGCGCCCCTCCCACCAGTTCTCCCCGCCCTGACAGCCAGAGCGGCGCCCCTCCTACCAGTTCTTCCGGCCCTGACAGGCAGAGCGGCGCCCCTCCTACCAGTTCTCCCCGCCCTGGCAGGCAAAGCGGCGCCCCTCCCACCAGTCCTCCCCGCCCTGACGGCCAGAGCGGCGCCCCTCCCACCAGTTCTCCCCGCACTGACAGCCAGAGCGGCGCCCCTCCTACCAGTTCTTCCGGCCCTGACGGCCAGAGCGGCGCCCCTCCCACCAGTTCTCCCCGCCCTGACAGCCAGAGCGGCGCCCCTCCTACCAGTTCTTCCGGCCCTGACAGGCAGAGCGGCGCCCCTCCTACCAGTTCTCCCCGCCCTGGCAGGCAAAGCGGCGCCCCTCCCACCAGTCCTCCCCGCCCTGACGGCCAGAGCGGCGCCCCTCCCACCAGTTCTCCCCGCTCTGACAGCGAGAGCAGCGCCTCTCCTACCTTCCCCCACATTTGGAGCACTGGACAGCTGGCTAAAATGCGGATTCTGATCCAGCATGGCCAGGGTAGGGCCTGAGACTCTGCATTTCTCACAAGCTATTGCTGCCAGTCTGCGGACCACACTCTATAGAAAAGGGACCGGGCTGAAGTCAGAAACCTAGGGAGGAGGGAGGGGTGAATTGGGAGATCGGCGCTGACATATACACACACTACTAGATATAAAGCAGATAGCTAGTTAAGAACCTGCTGTACAGCACAGGGAACTCTACTCAGTGCTCTCTAATAACCTATATGGGAAAAGAATCTCAAAAGAAGAAACGCGGGGAGCCAGGCGGGACTGGGGGCCAGAGACAGAATCACGGACCAAGCAGATTAAGAAGCCGTGGTCAGGGGCTTCCCTGGGGGCTCAGTGGTTGAGAATCTGCCTGCCAATGCAAGGGACACAGGTTCGAGCCCTGGTCCGGGAAAAACCCACATGCCACGAGGCAACTAAGCCCGTAAGCCACAACTACTGAGTCTGCGCTCTAGAGCCCGCGAGCCACAACTACTGAGCCCACGTGCCACAACTACTGAAGTCCGTGCACCTAGAGCCCATGCTCCGCAACAAGAGAAGCCATCACAATGAGATGCCTGTGAACCGCAACGAAGAGTAGCCCCCGCTCGCCACAAGTGGAGAAAGCCGGCGTGCAGCAATGAAGACCCAACGCAGCCTAATTAATTAATTAATTAATTTAAAAAAGAAGCCATGGTCAGAGGCAGGCAGGAGGGCAGGTGTCTTGGTGGCTGAGAAAGGAGAGTTCTGTGGAGGTGCAGTGAGCAGGTCCCAGGCCTGTCCCAGCCCTGGCTGCACAGCCCAATCACCTGGGGCCTTTCACAAAGGCCCCCAACCCCAGGTCCAGCCCGGAGTAGTTAAAGCCGGGTCTGGGGGGCCCAGTCATCAGCATTTCTAAAGCTCCCCAGGTGCTTCCAAAGTGCAGCCTCTCAGTTGAGAGCCTGAATCAGGCTGGGATGAGCCCATGAATCCCCTGGGGTCTTATTAAAATGCAGATTGTGATACTGGAGGGGGGACTGGGGAAGAGGGCAGTCTTGGAGCTCCTGCTTTTGAAGAGTGTCACACCTCTACTCGAGGCCTGCATTACCACGATCATCATCATGAACTTGTGATCCAGTGTAAACCCTTTCCCCCCAGCCCCTCCTCCTAGGGCAGCCAGGCCAGCTCCCCATCCACTCAGTTCTCTGACTGGGGCGGGGGGGGGGGGGTGAATCAGGACCTTAAAATGAATGAGGGGACGCGGGCCTGCCTTTGTTCATGCCCTGGATCTCTGTGCACACAACCCCATGACACGCTTCAAAAATGCAATCCAATACAAATTCACAGCTAACTTCAAATTACACAGCAGACACGGGTCTCCCAATGTGCTCGTGTGGATAAAGAAAAAAAATTATTTTGCCATGCATGTTTGAGGCTATAGCAAACATTTGTTAAACATACAAGTATCTTCTGCCCCCACAATGCTCGCTCACTCACACACACACACACACTAAGGGACTTATGGGACTCCATCAAGTGAACAAATATATGCATATGAGAGGCTCAGAAGAAGAGAAAGAAACAGGCAGACACAGGGAGGAGGTGCCCATCCATGGCTCTCCTGGTGCCTCCTACCCAGCATTCCTGCCACAGCCCAAGGAAGTTAGAGGGAAGCCTTGACCTTGGTCGTTTCAGCCACAGTTGTAATACTGCCGCATGCCTACACGCATGTGAACTGCCCTGGACACACGGCTCTGTCGTCCCCACCCAATTTCTAGAATAACTACTGTACCTGATGCTCCCAGTGCCCCACCCATATCCCTCAAGACCTTCCAGTGAGCTCCAGCTGATTCCCAGCTGTATGTGTGTGCCTGAGGTCACTGCCTCCGGCCCCGTGGAAGGTGGCTCTGCTGGCGTGGCACGCCTGAAGAGCATTACTGGGAGCAGGTATTAACCGATGTCTCGAGAACTGGTGCATAAATACTCCCACTGCCTCGCCCCCTGAATGGGGTCATTTCAAGGCATGTGTTTCATACCTGTGCAGAAAAGACTTAGCACTGCAGGCCAGAGACTGCTCTCTTCAGGAAGGCCTGCTGGCAAGGCTGGCCCTCGGCTGGCACCTGGGAACGTGGATTTCGGGAGGGTTGACACCATCCCCAGAACTGATAAGAATGGCTCGCGGTACCTAAACTGGCTGTCCAAATACTGTGACTGATACTGAACCCCTGCTCTCCTTCTGGGAGTCTGGAATTTTGATACAAGCTGGACAGAGAGTGCCTACAGGACCCGCCCCCCAACAGAAATGTGGGCACTGAGACTAACAGGCTTCCTGGGTAGAGAGCACTTCACCCGTGTTGCCTCAGCTCACTGTGGGAAAAGGAAGCGCATCCCTGTGGGACTCCACGGGAAGAGGACTCTGGCAGCCGGAGCCTGGTTTCCTCCAGGCTTTGCCCCATCGCCTTTTCCCTTTGCTGATTTTGCTTTATATCCTTCCATCAGAGGAAGTCACAGCAGCGAAGACAACTATACACCGAGTCCCCTAGGTCCTCCTAGTGAACCCACAGGTGACTTGGGGAGCTCGTGACACTGCAAGCATCATTTCCTAGAGTTTCCAAAGCATGCAGTTGAGCTCCGGCTGCCCACATGGTGAGCTGCATTAACAGCCCAGGCTCTAACGGGTGCCTTCTTCTCCCAGTCGCCCCTCCCAGGGTCCCTGCAGCACCCAAGAAACGCCCTGCCCCAGAATCCTCGTCTCAGGCTCCGCTTCTGAGAGAACCCAAATGAAGGCAGCATCGCAGGCCATTTTCTCTTTCTTCAACCAGGGATGCCTTTGCCTGCGTAAATCCCTGAGTGATGTTTATGGCCCTGTACAAATGGGCAAAATCTTCGTGACCTAGGGCTAGGCAGAGTTTTTAGGGATGACACCAAAGCACGACCCTTAAAAGAAACCAAATGGGTAAGTTGTACTAATGGGCAAAGTAAAACCTGCCATCCATGTAAGAACGCAGGAAAACTCCCTGATACACTTTACTGATTGCAACAGGTGACCTGGCAAATCGTGAGGGCTGGGTCCCCGTCCCGCCCGCAGACATTCAGCTTCAGCAGCTCTGGGGCACGGTCTGAGAATCTGCCTTTCTTACAAGCTCCCAGGAAGGCTGCTGCTGCTGCTGGCCCGCAGACCGGGCTTTAACAACCAGGGGCCCTTATAACCCTTCATTCCGCTCCTGTTCCCCACTCCATTTCCTTCCCTGCATCCTTCCCGTCGTGTTTTAATTACTACTATTTTGATTACCGATCTTACTTATAAACTGGAATCATTGTTTCAAAGCTTGCTGCCTCTGAGCTCCTGAGGGCAGAGGCCTGCGTTACTCACCCCCATCCACCATCTGCACCTTTGAGGCAGTGTTTGCTGAGCCTGCTGTACAGTTACAATATCCGTTAACCCTAAAAAGCTTCACCCACCGCATACACGATCTCTCCTCTACAAGGAGCGTTATTAAAACTACATCCATCTAGACCCAGAGATGATCACACTCAGTGAAGTAAGTCAGACAGACAAATACCATATGACATCACCTATATGTGGAATCTTAAAAAATGATACACGTGAACTTCCTTACAAAACAGAAATAGACCCACAGACTCAGAACACAAACTTACGGCTCCCAAAGGGGAAAGGGGGAGGGAGGGATAAATTCAGAGTTTGGGATTAAAATATGAAATAGATAACCCACGAGGACCTACTGTACAGCACAGGGAACTCTACTCAATATCTTATAATAACCTGTAATGGAAGAGAATGTAAAAAAAAGAATACATATATTTACATATATACGTGTAACTGAATCACTCTGCTGTACACCTGAAACTAACACAACATTGTAAATCAACCACATTTAAATAAACATTTTTTTAAAAAAACAAACAATATTATATCCATCTAGAGATAGAAAACTCTATCAAGAAGTCAGCTCAATCCTTGGGACATCACTGCACAGGCACACTCAAAAATAAATACAAGCAAGATAGCTTACCTGTGAGTATACACAGGACAAAAAGAATACGAAAACCATACTCAAGTCACTAGACGTGAAAATGAGAGGTTGGGACACGTCTCTTTGATTGCATCGCCTTTCACATGCACCATGGTCTGCAGTTTTATCCTCTGTAGCAATGCAAGTGCGCCTGTGAACTACTTTCTTTCTCTTTTAAAATACCTAACTAGAAAAACTGATCTCCCACTGAAATAATTCATGTCCAAAGTCTAAACCCTCTGACGGAGCAAGGGCACTGGGATTGGCAAACCCACCATGACATGGGCTCCAAGCTGCATTACAGGCCGGAGCACATTTCACTGGTGCAGGGAGAAAAGGGGAGATGCTCCCAAAGAAAGCGGCATCCCAGATTTGCAATGCTGGGTGCTTGAAGTGACAGCAGACATCCAGACCCCACTGGCATTTGCGGGCTAGTGGAGACTGAAGTCTCCAGGCTATGAAGATCCACAGGGAAGTAGACATTTTCCTGAAATATACACAGTTGTCCATTTACTTAAATCAGTACACTGGAGCTCATCATCAATATGCCCTAACTTAACACTCAATAACCTAAACTGTGCATGGAGCTCCTCTCCTCCCCAGGTGTATTATCTAGAATGCTACATAACAAACCACCTCAGAACTCAGCAGCTTAAAATCATACACATATAATCTTACACAGTATCTATGGGTTGGGGATTCAGGAGCAGCTTGGCTGGGTCTTTCTGGTTCGAGGTCTCTCCGGAGGTTGTTGCCCAGGGCCGCAGGCATCTGAAGGCAAGGCAGTGCTGGCTGTTGGCGCGAGGGCTCAGTTCCACTGCACCCTGCGCCTCCACGGGACTGCTTGAGCGTCCTCGGGACATGGCAGTCAGCTTCCTCTAGAACAAGTGCTCCACGGGAGCGAGGTGGAAGCAGCCGTCTCTTATGACCTAGCCTGGCGAGTCACACGCCGTCCCTTCCAGCGCACCCCGCCGGTGGCAGTCAGCCCTGAGGGACTCAGTGTGGGAGAGGCTCCACCTGGCCATGAACACAGGAGGCAGTCATCGGGCCTGTCCTGGAGGCCAGTTCCCCCACTAGTCAAAGCTCCTCCCCTCCCCTCGCCATCTCACCTGAAACCCCAGCAACTTCAAATTCATTTGAGATGATGGAGTCTCGCTTTCAAGGTGCAGACACCTTTAGGCGGGTGACGGGCCACGCTTCATCCACCCCCTCTAGCCAATGCTCCAGCCACCGCACGGCGCTCCCCGGGGGGGTTAGGCCCAGCGGTGCTGACACTGAGACGAGCCCCCTGGTGGCCACGTGGCGAGAGGCCGAGGGCCACGGCACCCTCGGGCGTCCCCAAGAGAAGAAAGCTCAAGCCGCAGGGTGCGCAGAAAGAGAGGTGAGAATTAAAGTTTGTCAGCTTCAAAATGGTGCCTGGAGAGGGCACAGAGGGGTAGGGTCACTTCTACCCCCCCCCCCCGCTTCCGCCTTGGCCCCTGCCCAGCACCCAGCCCTCCCCGCACCCCTTCTGCCCCCCAAGGCTGGCGAGCTGCTGCAGGGCGCAGCCGCCCTCCGTGGCACGGTTCCTGTGGCCCCAGGGCTGCGCGGCTATGTGGCCCCTTTCGGAACACGGCCTGCGTGCTGGGAAGCGGCCGAGGCCAACTGCACACGGCCTCCGGTGACGCAATGGACTCTGTTCTCACATCCCCCCCACCAGAGGGCAGGGAGATGGCCATGAGTTCTCCGCGTTCCCGGCACCCAGGGCCAAGGATGGAGACCGTCCCCAGAGCCCCCTCCTCACAGTAATAAGAACAACAACGACTCTGTACAGGGCTCCCGTCCTAAGCGCTTCACACGCATCCTCCACCAGGGCTCCTGACACTCTCTGAAGTAAATGCCGTCACCCTCAGGCCCACGTTACAGATCAGCAAACTGAGGCAGAGGGGAGGTTAGGTCTCAAGCCCAAGTCCCACAGACAGTGAGCGGGGAGCCAGATTCCCACCGGGGCCCTGAGGGCCCTTCCTCTTGGGTCGTGAGAGGACTGAACACGCCTCGTTCCTCTCGGGACCCAAGAGCTACCTGCTTCCACGCAGAGGGCACTGCTCGCCAAGCCTCTCCTAAACTGCACGGAAAGCGCTCAGGTAAAGGCTGCTGGGTTACCGTCCAACCTCCCGGGTGGGCGATGGCTCGTGTGCCCCGGAAAACACCGCTGGATTAGTTCACCTGGGTTGCCCTGACCAGCCCCACAGGCCAGGTGGCTCAAATGGCAGAAACTTCTTGTCTCCCAATGCTGGAGGCCAGAAGCCTGAGATCCAGGCGACAGTACGCCTGGATTGGTTCCTTGGGGGCTGTGAGGGCAGGATCCGTCCAGGCCTCTCTCCCTGGCTGGTAGACGGCCGTCTTCTCCACGCGCCCCTTCACACCCTCTTCGCTCTGCGCCTGTCTGTGCAGAAACCTCCTCTTCTTATAAAGACCCCAGTCACGCTGGACTGCGGCCACCCTCGTGGCCTCGTTCTAAGTTGATTACCTCTATAAAGATCTCGTCTCCAAGTAAGGTCGTATTCTGAGGTACTACGGGTTAGGACTTCACCACGTGAGCTCTGAGAGACACAGTATCGGCCCATAACAGCGGCTGAAGACGATGCCCGTGAGAAACGCCGCGGCGTCCCTCCCTCTCCTGGGACCTCTGCAGACCATCTTCCTCCGCAACAATCTACTTCCTGCTCATGTGGGCTACTCCCCCTCGTGGATGAAAACAATGTCACAGACACTCACAACTAGCATCTCCGTGAAGGTTAAATGCACGGAGTCCTCCAATGCAGCCTAGAGGCGTCCTTCGCAGTGTCCTCAGAGCAAGGCCACAGCGGGAACACGGCCACGGGGTGGCTTCACCGTATTCCAGCGGGGCTACCAAGGTGAGGGCTGAAACGTCAGTCAACTCCTATGTTTTGGGCAAAAGGCAGGCTGGTGGGAGGCCTGACGGAGCTAAGAGGAAAATAATGTGTCTGGGATCGCTGCGGTGGCCCCTCTCGTCCTAACCCAACCAGCACCTCCAAGGGCTCCGGTGGATGGAAACAATAAATTTTACACTGACCATCGCAACCCAGAAGGGAGGCTAAGATCCCGGCAGGAGGTAAGCTCCGGCCACCCCCAGAGACGTGGTAAAAAGTGCGGGGCGAGCCCAGGAGAAGCAACAGCAGCCACGAGAAATGAGTCAGCAGGTCCCCGGGCACCAGGGCAAGGAACAGACCTCCCGAGGGGATTAACAGAACTCCGCGTGTCTGTGTCACACTCCCTCCAGCCAAACCCCACCCCCACCCCCGGATCAGCGCTGCCGCTGGTGGGAGTGGGCCCCGCAGCATCCTCGGGGGTTCGAGGGCCCGGCCTAGCCTGCGGGGCTCTCCCCGCACGGGACCCCAGGAGGCGGACAGTCACCTCCAACAGGGAAGGCTCTGGTCTCAAACTTCCATCAGTCCAACCGACGGCCAGCTCCCTGCTCTCAGGACCGGCACAAGGACCTGCACGGGAGGGCTCGGCGACAGTGGACCGTGGTTGACCCAGGCTGACCAGCACGGGGTGTGGCGTAGCCCTCCAGACAGAGAACAGCCAATTCACGGGGAAAGAGGCAGGCGGCAGGCTCAAGGGCCCGCGAGAAAGCTCGAGCGACTTCATCCACACCAGGAGGCCGGAAGGGGAGCCTTTCCAGTGTCGTATGTGGAATACAAGAGCTGTCGCCTCTGCTGTCCCTGCGAACTGCCGCCCGTCACTGGTGACACTGTCCTGACAGGTGCGGCAGGTGGCCTCCAGCTCGAGGCGCTGTAATCACACACTCACGGTGTGACCTGACCACACGTGCTCCTCTGATGTCCAAGGCCCGCCTGGCTCCGAGCACGACGTGGCTGCTAACTTAGCTAAGGGCACGGTCCTCTAAGCTACAGCTCACCTGGCCACCCAGGTCACCGCTCACGTGGCCACCGTCCCCACCTCCTCGCTGGCCACCCTGCTTTCTCTCTCTCACCCACCTCTGACTTTTCTCCTTACAGCAGCCACAGCCATCCTTTCAAACACAAGTCCAGAAGTGTCACTCTCCCACTCAAGAGCACCCAGTGTCTTGCCATCACACCTAGAGTCACCAGGGTTGGTGCCACTCCTTCCAAGTCCCCACAGGGTCCCCCCCAGCCACCCTTCCAAGCACCTCTCCCACCACGCTTCTCTGGGTGGTTCTTCTCTGGACACGCCCACCTCCTTGCTGCCTCGCCTCAGGGCCTTTGCACTGGCTGTTCCCTCAGCCCGAGCTCTCTGCCCCCTCGATGTTCACGTGTCTCCCCCTCAGTCCCTGGTCACATGTGAGCCCTCAGACGGGCCTCCGTGACCGCCCTGTCTAACCAGGGTTCTGAATCCACCACTGCCCACCCTCCGCCTCCCGCTATATTTCATGCGACAGCACAACCTATCAGTTATCTTCTCTTTCCTCGACTTGAATGTCACTTCCACCGAGGCACGAACCTTGGCCATTTGGTTCCATGGTAAACCCCAGTGCCTAGACTGGTAGTCTCAACTGGGGTCAATTTTCCCTACCAGGGGATACTTGGCAATGTCTGGAGTTCAGCTGTCACAAGTGGAGAACGGTTGCAACCCACATCGAGTGGGTGGAGGCCAGGGACGCTGCTAAACATCCTACAGGACAGCCCTCACCACAGAGAATCATCCAGCCCGAGAGCCCATAGTGTCCAGGGTGAGAAACCCTGGCCTAGACACACAGCAGGGACCCAACAGATACTGGTTGAACAAAGAAGTAAATGAGGAAGTGAATGAATGAATGAACGAATGAATATCGAGGCTCACGTCTCATGGAAACGCCTTTGCAGTTCTCAGGATATCGGTGGTCTTTTCTCAGGGTACTAACATTTCACTTAATTTTTCATCCAACGAAAATTTAATGAGCACTTACTCTGCCACGTGCTATGTGCTGGGTTTACAGTGGTGAACAAAGCACACACGGTTCCTTCCCTCACAGAGCCTACAGTGCAAAAAAGAACATTCTGTACAAGGCATCTGGGGACCTGGGCTGTTCCCCAACTCTGTTGCCACTGGTCACGTGACCTTGGGCAAGTCACCTGACTTCTCGGGACATCTCTTGGTCATATGTAAAATATAAGGGTTGCTTTGATTTTTGAAGCTAGCTAGCTTCCAACATCTAAATTCTATGCATTTAATTAATCTCAGAGGTCTTTTCCTGTTTGGCATTTTTACATTGGTATAATACCACAAGCATTGATTACAAAAGCTTGAGGAATCCACACACCCATCAAGAGGGGACTGCTTAAGTAAACTTGCACACCGTCCACACTCTGGAACATGCTGTGAGCGAGCTGATGTACAACAGCTTCCAAACAGCAGGACTAAGAGAAACGAGGTCTATCAAGTATATTACTCTCCCAAGTACTTTCACAAGAAGATGGAATGAATGAATGAATCGGTGCTACATGATACAACACAGATGAATCTCACAATCATGCACAATCAGTGCAGAAGCCAGACATAAGAGTGTACAGATCATAGGACTCCAGGTATATGAAGTTCAAGAACAGGCGAAAGTAAACTGTGCTGACAGAAATCAGCATGGTGGTACCCTCCAGCCAGAGGATTTGACTAAAGGAGGGCAAGATGAGGCCCTGTGGGAGTACCAAGAATGTTCTCTTCAGTTGGTCAAAACCAACTGAATTAAGATCTATGCATTTCATTCCACGTAAATTACATCCTAGTGAAGAAAAAAGAAAAAGGAAAGTGCTACGTACATTCTATAGATGGATGTATTTGCACAGACATTTTCTGAAACAGTATATAAGACAGTTATCAGTGGTTGCCTTTGCAAGTGGGATGGGGGACCGGGAATGGGGAAGAGACTTTGTTTTCTTTCCATAACCTTTATCCTGCGTGAAATCCTCCCAGAAAGCATCTATTACTATTTCGATGGAAAACAAGTCATTCAAAAACTACTTATCACTCTCTAGAAAGGAAACCACCCCTGCCCTCAGAAAGGACAACTTATCTCTGGCCAGGCCGACAACACAGTCAAGCAGGGGTTTGATAATAAGGCCTTTCCCGCAGCCCACATGCCAAAATTTGCAGAGGGCTCATACACCCAACCTCCTCGCCACTAACTAATCCCCCTGGGTCTGGTTTGGGAGGGTGCAGGGCTGGAGGGCTGTTGGGCAAGCTGGGAACCTCCGGGCCAGCAGGTCTCACCTGGGGCCTCAGGTTCGTGCGGTCAAGGGCACCTGGAGCTCAGGTTAAGAATGCTCCCCTTGGGCTTCACCCTCAGGTCTCAATCAGAATCCCTCACATGTCCAAGAGTCTACATTTCTTTTCTACCTTCTTTTGAACTTCCTATTGTGCACATTTTCAAATACACAGCACATTATGGAGAAGAGTCCAATTAATAACACCAATCAGATTCAACCAGTGTTCCTATTTGACTATATTTGCCTCTTCTCGCTCTCTCTCCATTCAATTGAACCATTTAAAAGTAAATTACTGTGGTTCTCAAAGTGTAGTCTGGGAACACCCTGAGGTCCCCAAGGCCTTTTAAGGGGGTCCATGCTGCCGAAAACATTCTTATAATAATTGTACATTTTTATTTGCCTTTTTCCATTCTCATTCTCTCATGAGTGTACAGTGGAATTTTCCAGAGGCTACATGACATGTGATACTGCAACAGACTGAACGCAGAAGCAGGTTTGAGAATTCATCTGTCTTCTCTTCAGCCATACATTAAAAAGATCTCCAAAAATGTTAAAAAAAAAAAAATTTTAAAGTTTTTGCTCTCATGACACTTCACCCCTAATTACTTCAGCATGCATCACTGAAAAATAAGACTCCTGTACATATACACGTGTTAGTTATCTACTGCTGTGTAACAGATCACCCTGAAACATGGCAGCAGGAAACAACCATGTCTCATCTCACTGTTTCGGTGTCAGGAATGAGGAGTGGCTGAGCTGGATGCCTACCACACCACGGGATTATGGCATCTAATCAAATTTACAAGTCTCCTCGCATGATCTAGAAGGCAGGCACATAAAAATAACCCAGGTGTCCCCAAAGCCTATTACTGACGTTTGTTCAAGCCAGGATCCAATCAAGGGCACAAGTTACAGCTGGTTATTGTCATGGACTGAATGTATCCCCCAGAATTCATATATTGAAATCCCAATCCCCAATGTGATGGTATTAGGAGGTGGGGCCTTTGGCAGGTGATTAAGTAATGAAGATGGAGCACTCACGATGCAACTAGTGCCCTTATAAGAAGAGGCCAGAGAGCTCTCTTCCCGCCATGCGAGGACACAAGAAGGCAGCCATTTGCAATGCAGAAGAGAGCCCTCACCAGAACCCAGCTATGCGGGCACCCTGAGCTCAGACTTCCAGCCTCCAGAACTGTGAGAAATAAATGTCTGTCGTTGATGAGCCACCCGGTGTGTGGTACTCTGTCACAGCAGCAGAGCTGCCTAGGACAGTGATTCCATCGCTTAAGTCTGTGGTACTCTGTCACAGCAGCAGAGCTGCCTAGGACAGTCATTCCATCGCTTAAGTCTCTTTTGATGGAGAATCCTCCTCCATTTTTTTTTCTTTTTTAACTTATTTATTTTATTTATTTTTGGCTGCATTAGGTCGTCCTTGCTGCGCGGGGCCTTTCTCTAGTTGTGGCGAGCGGGGGCTACTCTTCCTTGCCGTGTGCAGGCTTCTCACTCCAGTGGCTTCTCCTGTTGCGGAGCACGGGCTCTAGGCGTGCGGGCTTCAGTAGTTGTGGCACGTGGGCTCAGTAGTTGTGGCTCGTGGGCTGTAGAGCGCAGGCTCGGTAGTTGTGGCGCACGGGCTTAGCTGCTCCACGGCACGTGGGATCTTCCCGGACCAGGGCTCAAACCCGTGTCCCTTGCATTGGCAGGCGGATTCTTAACCACTGCGCCACCAGGGAAGCCCTCCTCCTCTTTCATTTTCTTTCACATCATTGACTGGGTGCAGAGACAACGCCCAATGACCCACATAGCGTGCCAAGCCATTCTGGGGACAAGCTACCTGGCCGGCTGTGGGCGCCACCTGTAAAGAAAATGGCTGGAAGTGGACAAAGGAGGCTGCCTGTGCCCCGGCCTCTGCACACTGGCTCCTTCTCGCTAAAGAACCAACCCTCCCCCAGGAGAGCAGTTTTTATGGGGCCAGGAAGAGGCTGAGAGAACGAGCTGAGGGCAAGCGTACTGGGGGAGGGGCACACCACAGTCCCAGGCCCGTGGGGGGGACAAGGATAATTGTTTGATTATAAGCTCCCTCCCCCAAACCCACTACACATAGCCCATGCCTCGCAATGCCACTGCCATGACTGCTTCCTGTCTCCCGGGAGTTTCCAGCTTGCTGACCCTCTTACATCCATCTGATCCCCCCAAGAGCCAAAGAAGCAGGACCAGCAAGTACAGTAGCCCCATTTACATTTTCGGCAACGGTTCCAAGAGGTGAAGTGGTGCAGCAAAAGCCGCTCTCTGAAGTGTCAGAGCCAGACCTTTAGCGGCCAGTCCTACACTGGAGCGTAAAGCGCGTGACCGTGACGGCCACAACGGGCACCAGCACCCGCGTTACCTCCCTCCCTCCCCTCGACACCTCCACACGGGTCCTATTCCCACTTTTGCAGATAAGGATGGGGACCCTGGTCTGTCCCAGTTCCCGACACGCTGGTGTGCTGCTTGTGCTCTTCCCTCCTTCCCTGACACTCTGGCAAGCTAGCTTCCCAGCTACGACTGGCACACAAGACAGGCCTCCCCTTTTTGACTGAAGCTACTTCTGGAACCCCAGAGCATAAAAAAGTCTCTGCATTGACAACATCGTGAAAGGGAATCGGATCTCTGACCAAGGGCCATGAAACAAATCATAGGAAAATGAATTCTAGAATACCAGAGCCAGAACATCTAAGATCGTCCAAATCAGTGGTTCTCAACCAGGGGCAATGGAGCCCCACGAGGGAACAAGTGGCAGGGTCTGGAGACATTTTTCATTGTCACAACTTGGGGAGCGGGGGCCACTGGCATCTAGTGGGTGGAGGCCAGTGATGCAGCTAAAGAAACATCCTCCAGGGCACAGGACGGTGCCCACAACAAACAGATTTATCCAGCCCCAAACGTCAATAGTGCCAAGGCTGAGAAACCCTGATATAAATTCCTTGGTCACTCTGGGGACAAGAAAACTGACTCCCAAAGACACAAAGTGACTTGTCCCAGGTTCCACAGTCCCAAAGCCAGAAGTGGAATCAGGTCTCTACTACATCTGTCTCTCATCTGCTCTGTCTAGGGTTGGGCTGGGGGACAAGGGAAGGTAGGGGCCTGAGGACCTTGACTCTAATAGCCAACCTGAACCAAATGAAGAAAACTGCAGTAAATTAATTACTGAATTACTGCAGCAACACATCAGGGTGTCCAAACGCTGAAAAAAATGCCTTATTTAATTATCAACTAAAATACCATTGTTTTACAGGTCCTCCCATAGTTGCTGGATGGGTCAAATGATCCATGGTGTGAGTTCCAATACAATTCAGTGATACCACGGCTTCCAGAGGGGTCACGTTTTACAGGAAAGAACGCCACATTCTCCTCCTAAGGGTACCCACACATGTCCTGGCCTCGGGTCGTATGTGAACCAGAGAAAGGAATGTAAACACAGGTGTGAACTCTCAAAAGAGTCCATTAAAATCCCACCTCCTGTCCTGCTAAAATTGAAGTCAGCTGATCCCTCCTCCATCTGCCACTGCAGTCATCAAGCCCCTTCTTTCAGCAAGCAAATTACTTAGCAATGGAATTAAAAAGAACACTGGAGGGCTTCTCTGGTGGCGCAGTGGTTGAGAGTCCGCCTGCCGATGCAGGGGACACGGGTTCGTGCCCCGGTCCGGGAAGATCCCATATGCCGCGGAGCGGCTGGGCTCGTGAGCCATGGCCACTGAGCCTGTGCGTCCGTCCGGGGCCTGTGCTCCGCGACGGGAGAGGCCACAACAGTGAGAGTTCCGCGTAAAAAACAAAATGAACACTGGAAATTCATGGCTTTTGGTGTTCATTTCCAGCTCCACCCCCTTCTAAAGACCTTTTTGATCTTAACAGACGTAGCTGGTTTGCACTCTCCTACACGCACATTGGGAGCTTTATTTTATTGGATACTGTTATATTTTAATCTATTTAAAACACCTGGAGAAAACAAACACATTTCTGACATATCCCCTTTAAATGCTGGAACCTTGCAAAATAATGCCAAACAATTTAGACCGCACATCCAGCTCTTCAAATGCTAACCAAGAATTTTCCACTCCATTTCAAGCAAAGCAGCTTGGCTTTGAAAGAAATCAGGCTGACTACTGAGGACAAACCCCTGTAAGGAGAATCACTAAATGTGTCATTATTTAAGAAGCACAATGACCGTCGGTAAACAGTTATCTTTGCCAAGCAGCCCCTGTCTCTCCTTACAATGCGTGTACTGTGATCATTTCTGATTTTTTTTCCCCTCCTGTGAAAGAAGCCCGGGTCTTTTAGTCTGGCCCCTGCCCACTTTCCCAGGGTGCGCCTGCCAAGACCCAAGTCACGCGTGAGCCTGCAGCCGCCCTCTGCGCCCCCCCTGCTGCCTGGTGCCTGCAGCATCCGCAGCAGCCAGAAACCCCACTCTGGGGCGCCGACGGGCTGCAGGGGCTCCTCCTGCAGAGTCCCTTACCTGCAGTGCCGCATGGCGCAGGCCGGTCGCCCACCTGCGCCGCATCCTTTCTTCGGTGCAATGGCTGCTGACGTCACCGGGAGGCGGGCCCACTCCGCCACGTAACGCCCTCGGGGCGAGGAGGGGAGGGAGGGAAGACCCTGGAAGTCACTGGAGGCGAAGAGCGAGTGGCCGGGAAGCCTCGCTCTGGCCTCCTTTCAGGGCGGTGTGTTTGGTGTGGGCAGCTGGCCTAGCCTTCCACCAACTGTGGGAAACAAACAGCACACAGAAGGGGAGACCCAAATGACTCCAGGCTCCACGGAGGTAATAGGATTTCAATAAGGGGATTAGTAATGAAAGGAAATAATTTAGTCTTTTATTTTTAAAGAGTCTTTATCAAATGCAGTGGAACTAAATAAACAAACCTATTTTGTGCAAATCAAAATGACAGTTAAAATACAGAGTGCGTATACATATTTTGCATAGAGGGTCCATGTTTCAAACCGTATATCAAATACATTAATTTGAAGCATATACGTTGTGGAATGTAATACCAATTGCACTGATGAATAATGCTTGTAATTACTCTCAATACCTGCATTCCAATATCAACGTGTTTTTGCCGAAGAAAACAACAGTGACACCACGTAGTTATACTTCTTACTTGAACATTTGACTGTTCAAAGTAAAGGGCTAGTGCATAAGCATGGTTGTACTTGTGTCTGTTTTCCTAAATCTTCTGGTAAAGAATGTGATCTCTCAGACATGAAAGTTAATTCGCAATAACTCATTATTATACGTTTTCTAATTTTTATCACATTCTGCGGAAGTGAGTCTTCTATTACAGAAAATATGTACAATGTCAATATTTCTCATTCACAACTGAAATAGCCTTGCCTAGAGGGACTTAGAAAATTCCAACTGTGATCATTTCATAAATCTGAAATGGCATATTTCACACTTAATAAGTGAAGATATCAACTTTCTTGTTTTTGAAATGTGAAAGAGCAAAAGCAGGAACTGTTTTTATTTGTATTCCAGTTTCATAGAGATTAGTTTCCTTTCGTTTGAATTTAAATTGCAATTTTAACATCACCTTCGCTGGCGCCCCTGAAAGAGATGTGAAACGGGCTGTTTCACAAGCAGGCCAGGGTTATTACTTACTTGCTATTTATTGCGGCAGCTTTCCTGTCCTTCTATATTTAACCCCGGGCCCTTTTACCACCATCCCCTCCTGATTTAACCACATTTCTGTTCAGAAGGTCAGTCTCTAATTTGGGGCTAAATAACAGCCCTTGTCTCGCACAGCGATCGATTATTTCCAACTCGATTTTAAAAATCAACAAAGTGGCCGTACGGTATTCCAGGTCCTTCCTCTCATTTGTTTTTCTGAGTGATAAGCAACTTACCTTTTGCTTTCAGATTCCTGAGATATAAAATGTAAATGCTACCGAAATCCCATGCTCCAGTGGGTTGAGGGCCCACTAGAGACAGAAACTGACAAGCTCATTTTCCTGCCGGAGGCAAAAGCCGATTTCAGCCTTCGGCGCGCGGGGCGGGCCCCCACTACCCCGAGCCAAGAGCCAGGCTGCGTGCTCCGTCCAGCCACTCAGCCCTGCCCGGCAGGCTGGGTCACCTCGGCTCTGGAGGCCGGCCCTTCCAAGCCTCGTACAGTCGGTTCCTTCGGGTGCACAGAGAACCCCGCGTCCCCGACACGGAACGCGCTGCCCGCTGGGGTTGGGCTGCCGGGACTATGGTGGTGGGAGTTCCAAGAATCGACGGGAGCTGGGACGCGGGGCGGTCTATAAAATGCCCTCCGAGGTCCGAAGTGACTTGCTCTATGTTCCGGCTTGGCGGAAATGACTCAAGCAGAGGCACCTTCCTCGTCGTGGGGCGATTTTTTTGCCAGTAGGTTAGTTTCACCTTCTCTTCTCCAGGTGATTGTTCAAGTGTGAAGAACATTACAACAAACAGGCAATTCAGGAAAAGCCTAAAACTGGGGCGCACAGTTTTCAACAGAATGAGATCACTTCCAACGTCCTCCACCTCCACCCATGAAATTGTCCTTTTGGCAAGGACTTAAAAAAAAAGATTCTCCCCCCCCCCCCCCCCCCCCCCGCCATAAGAATGTAAATTGAACAATCTTCCTGGTGGGATGTTTAGCAATTCCTACCAAAAACCTTGCAAATATGCGCGGGTTGAAACAGAGAGTGGGCCCGACAGCTATTGCTGTCATTTGCTCCAGGAACTAGCCTCATTAGGAAAAAAGAATCGTGAAAGGAAGAATTGCTGCAATATTATTTATGACCTCAAAGCACCAGCAGCAAGTTAAGTGGCCAGAAACAGAGGATAGGTTAGGTTTATAAGACATCGGTACAACACAAGAATTAAAACAGATATGGTAATAGATACTTTTCGACATGGAAGGACATTCACGGTGTCTTAAATGAAAAAAAGCAAGCTCCAAAGCATTATGTGCTGAATGATCCGACGAATGTATGTAGGTGTTGAAGGGAAGCAGAAGATGCCACCCCCAAAATAGGCCACTTGGCATACTGATTATTTTGAATTAAAGTTACTTAAGAAACAGCCTGTGCAAATAAAAGACACTCTAACCTTCCTTGGTCCCCCCAAAGGCATGTGAAGGTACCCTGCCCCCCACCAGGTGGATAAAAGGCATCCTTATTGCGGAGACAGGAAATTCACCACCTGGAAGGCTGTATAAACAAACCTTGTTACTTGCACTAATTTGCTAGCCCAAGCCCAAACCCCTTTGTTTCTCCAATTCTACACAAACTTATGGTTTTCTTGTCTAGAAGGTATAAAAGCTGCCTGCTTTGGTGACTTCTTGGAGTCTCAGAATTCTATGGGCTCCCCTACCACAGGAAATTAAATTTGTTTCTCTCCTGTTAATCCATCTTATGTCAATTTAATTATTAGACCAGTCAAGAAACCTAGAAGGGAAGAAGGGAAGAGTTTCCCCCCCTACAGTTTAATATATTTATATCTACGCAAATACTTTTGAACAGAGAAAACAACTGGGAAGCAAATTCACTGAAGTATCAACCTTAGTATTTCACTCATTAGTGAGATTAAGGGTATTTCTCATTTTCTTCTTTTTAGCTTAGCAGCATTTTCTAATTTTTCTACGATTAACATGCATTGCTTTGATAACAAGAAACAGCTATTGCTTTTTTTTTTTTTAAGCACTGTAGGAGGCATGATCATGGATTATGTACATTTTGCTACTTTTTAACTGCAGATTTCATTCCTTGAAGATTCTCAAATCTTAACCGCAAAGCCCGGAGAGAACAATTCCTAATCATCCTAGGTTATTCTGCTCATAAAAATCTTTAGGAAGGAAGATGGCAGCTCAGAACTGATGTTACCATTTCATCGTCCGTAGGTCCAGCCTTAGTTTCTCTTCCATTTAAATTCACTTCTTATTCTGCTATGTGCGAAGACTTAAAGATAGCCGTTAAGATCCTTCCTGAAAAGATTCTTCAAACACTTACGTAATAACCTTTGAGCTTTAATTTCTCCATACTGGCACCTTCTGCTTTCTTCACAGACTTCTACTTGTTAATCCCTTTGAATCTTTTACATTTTTTTCCTCTTATCTGCTGCTGGTACTAGGACACTGTCTGGGGACAGTTTTGGCTGCCACACCTCGGGGCGGGGGGGGGGGGGGGGGCCCTGGCATCTGGTGGGTGGAGGCCCGGGATGCTGCTCACCAACCTACAGTGCCCAGGACAGCCTTGCAACAGAGAAGGTTCCAGCCCAGAATATCACTAGTGCCGAAGCAGAGAAACCCTGCTTATACAGTATAATTTCATTCACTCAAATCTTCCATTTCCCAGGCTTTGTTTTTCTTTTTTTTTTTGGCCGAGTCTCGCAGCATGAGGGATCTTAATCCCCCGGCCGACCAGGGATCAAACCCAGGCCCCCTGCAGTGGAAGCGGGGAGTCTTAACCACTGGACCTCCAGGGCAGGCCCTTCCCAGTCATTTTAAAGAGTTCACCATTGTATAACATGCTGGAAGCTCTGCTTCATTATAATCCCTTAAATGTGGTACTGCTGGCACGTGGGAAGTATGATTGCCTGTATGTTCATAGACTATTTCAGAATTGATGCACAGGAAGCTGCAAAGGGTGGTTATCTCTGGGGAGCGGAACCCAGTGACTGGGACACAGAGAGAGAAGGGAAGTTTTCATAGACATGGAAGCGCACTACATGGTAAAACAAACAAACAAACAAAAAACTGTCTCTGGGATACAGCGTTACACCAGAACCAACATTGTCTTCAAATGTTCTCAGACACCATCTTGAAGTATTACATAACAACCATATTACAGTATTATTGTCTGTGCTATTTGTCAAGCTTCTGCAAGCCTCGATTTTCCCTTCTAGAAAGTGGGGAGCAGTAGAGGTAGTAAAAGGATCCACCACCTGGGGGCGTTTTGATGCTTAAGTGAGGGCTCTGCAAAGAGTAAGCACCGCTTTGCAGAGCCTTACTGGAGCCTGAGATGCAAGGAAAAATGTGTACCCCTATATCTGCTTATCAAAATACCTAGCATATTTTGAGCCGAGTGGAAGAAGTTATAAAGACTCACAATCTAACACACACACACCTATATATAAAGCCCCACGTGGCCCAGTTCATTTGCACACCATTGTCAACTCACATAAACCCACCCACGGGGAAAGCAGGGCATGTAACCCCTGGCCAGTTGGACATAATTATTCCCCTTACACAGTAATACAGGGTAAAATTGCACTGCTTCAATATGGTAGCCACTAGCCACAAGCTGCTATTCAAGTTTAAATTAATTTAATAAAATTTAAAATTCAGGGACTTCCCTGATGGTCCAGGGGGTAAGACTCTGCACTCCCAATGCGGGGAGCCCAGGTTAAATCCCTGGTCGGGGAGCTGGGTCCCACATGTACGCCACACCTAAGACCTGGCACAGCCTAAATGAATTAAAAAAATTTTTTTAAATAAATAAAGTTCAATTCCTTAGTCACATTAGCCACATGTCAAGTGCCTGATCGCCACATATGGCTAGTGGCTACTATATTTTAGTGCAGATATAAAACAATTCCATAATTGCAGATAGTTCTATTGGGCAGTGCTGCAAAGCGTTTCTTTTAAACTAATTCCATTGCAATAAAACAATTTGTGTTTATTACCCAGGGGATTCTGTCTGTAACTGCAGAGTAGGAAAAGCAATCTGGCCAGAGTGTCTGTTGGTGGGAAGGACGGAAAACCATAGATTCTAAAAGGCTGCGTGCCTCTCGCCATAGGTCCCAGACACGGTGTTTCCAAACCAAAAGACGTGTAGCCTCTGCCTTTGGATGCAACCAAGGGCCTGCAAATCTTGCTCCAAAATGAGGTGGCAGTGTCTGATCACTTGTTTCAAAGCAAAAATTGAGATGCGTGACAAGAAAATATTGTCAGTCTACTTAACAGAGACAGACAATAAATCTAAAAACAATGACTAACCCAGCAGTAACGAGTACTCCTGACACCAAGAAACCAAGTCTCCCTGGAGAAATGACCATTTCCAGGTCACAAACATCTGGTCAAGCAGGGTAGTGTTACCAAACCAAACTTGGTCCCCTCGCCCATAGAGCAGCAAAACCAATGTACTGACACTGGCTTGTGGTGAAGGAAAGCGCAGCGTTTGTTTCAAGGCCAAGGAAGAACTGGCGGCTTAGCTCAAAAGATCCAAGCTCCCCAGTGGCTTTCAGGGAAGGGTTTTTAAAGACAGTGTGAGCGAGAGGGTGACAGGGTGTGTGATCAGCTAGCTCGTGCACAATTCTCTCATGGGTTGATGGTGAGGTAACAGCGTGATTTTAAAAATCAGGAATCTCGATCTCAACCTTCTGGTTCCAACTGGTCTGGGGTCTATGTGACCAGCATGCAATTAACTTCTTCCACCTGGTGGAGGTTTTAGTGCCTGCAGACAACTGAAGGGTACGGCCCAGGGTATTATCTGTAGCCCCTGAGGAAGAACCAAAGGCCCTTGACCTTGTTTTATGGCTAAACTGTTATTCTAAGTCTTACTTGAATATTTTTTGTTTCTGTTTTTTTTTTTTTCTTCTCTTATTAAATTTTTCTTTTTGGAACTCAGGGAAGGTCTAAGATGCTAAAGATTTTCTACACACAAGAGGTAGGCAGGGGACACAGGGCCTGGGCAAGTGTCTGTCCCTGGGAAAGCTCTGTAGGGTCCCACTCCGTTTCAGTAGCAAGGAAGCCATCTCAGACTCCTGAGGACATATAAAAAGGACCCAGCAGTCAACCAGCAGTCTGCCTCAGCTACAGAGGAGGGAATTTGAGCATTAATAAGGATAACCACTCCAGTGGATTAAAGCACACCAAACATATTTAAATTTGTGTTAATAACGATACTAAAAAAAAAAAATCCATAAACAAATTGGTCACCACTGTAACAGTGCTGGGGAAACCATTATTTTCAAAACTGGTCAATAAAGAAAAAATTCAAGCATTTATCTTGCTTTTCCCATATAAACTGTACCACTGGATAACCAAATAGACTAGTAAGTTTCTCTTAATAAAAGCATTTCAAAGTAAATAATAATGTTTTAAAAATTGAGAGAACATCATCATTTTGCAACCCTTAGTGAATTAATGGATCTAGGTATTGATTATCAATAGTTGCAAACCCTATAAAAAGAAACACTATAAGCTACCTGATGGATGAAGATATGTCTTGCCACCCATCCCAGCCCCCAAAAAAGAAAGGAAAAAAACAAAAGGGAATCTGATCAAGCTTTTAGGTTCAACAACAGCTTTTTTCAGCATTTATTTTTAGGAAATAAAGTTCAGAGGAACATGTTAAACTACACCCAGGGATACAATGAGCCAAGTCCAGGCTGTGGGAGATCAGAAAACACACAAATTACAAAGGTGTGTGTGTGGTAGGGGGCGTGGGTCCTGTGAATTAAAAACCGACACAGTGCTCGCTTCGGCAGCACATATACTAAAAAAATTGGAACGATACAGAGAAGATTAGCATGGCCCCTGCGCAAGGATGACACGCAAATTCGTGAAGCGTTCCATAAAAAAAACAAACAAACAAAAAAAACCGACACAACTGCGCTGAGATGGCACTGTGCACCTATGAAGATGACAATGATCAAAATGACAAATGTTGGCCAGGAAGTGGAGAAATTGAAGCCCTTGTACACTGCTGGTAGGAATATAAAATGGGCAGCTGCTTTGGAAATAGTCTGGCAGTTCTCCAAATGGTTAAACATAGAATTACCATATGATCTAGAAATTCTACTTTTATGTATAGACAAGAGAAATAAAGACCTATGTCCACACAAAAACTTGTACACAAATGTACACAGCAACATTATCCCTATCAGCCAAAAAGTGGAAACAACCCAAATGGCCATCAACTGCCGAACAAATAAACACGATGTGGTCTATCTACACAAAGGAATATTACTCAGCAATAGAAAAGAGTGAAGTCCTGACACAGGCTACAATGTGGACGAGCCCAGAAGACATGATGCTGAGCGAACAAAGCCAGCACACATAGCATGTGATTCTATTTCCAGGAAACATCCAAAATAGGCAAATCCACAGAGAGAGAAAGATTAGCAGTTACCGGGGGTGGGCGGAGAAATGGGGTGACGGTTAACCGGCACAGGGTTTCTTTTTGGGGTGAGGAAAAAGTTTTACAATTGATTGTAGCATTTGCACTACGAACATACTAAACTCCAAATATACTAAAAACTGATGAATTACATGCTTTAAAAGGGTGAATTTTATGGTATGTGAATTCTATCTCAAGAAAGCTCCCCCTCCCCCCAAAACACCACAGACTTAAAAAAAAATCCCAATAAACAGATATTTAGATTCTGTTCAGTTAAAAAAAAAAAAAAAAAGGAATGATCTTGAGGCAAGTGAAAAGGTGAACCATGGATGATGAATGCCATTGAGGAGTTATTAAATGTTATGATGTGATAAGGATACTGTGTGTGTCTTTCTCTCTTAGCCATATGTACTGAAATGTTTCCAGCTCAACCAGAAAGGTGTATGGTATTTGCTTCAGAACTCGGGAAGGTGGGGCAGGCGGAGGTGTAGACCAAACAAGATGGGCCAAGAATGATCCATGTTGAAGGGGTAGGGGAGAGGGCTGCATGTGTCTTCATTGTACTATTCTATTTTCATACCTCTATTTTTTATGTTGAATACAATTATATACATTTTAATATATTTAAGTCTCTAATTACATTTTTTTTTAATCACACACATTTCCATTCTGTTCTTATGGCAGGTTAGTTTAATTTTGTAGAAGAAATGCTTTCAAACAATACAAATGACACAATTAGAACAGTGATAAAAACAGAGATGAATACTGATTATAACTTATTCCCACAACAGAAAGTTACTTATTTCCGTGGTGACAATTATGTGAGCAGATGAAATGAAGACCGAATTCCCTTTTACTCATCACACTGTTTCTAAAGGACCCTGGTGGCAGACTTTGGATTGTCCAAGGCACGATTACGGGCAAACTTAAACATAAGAAAATACGCCTTAAGACGACTGGACTTCACTTTTCGGACATGTGGGATATTTTCCAGGGGGTGGCAGTCTTAACTAGTGGGAAGCTGCACAATCGATCACGAAAGAGAAGCCAGTTAGGGTGCCTCGTGCCCTGCCTGCTGGCCTGGCCTCTGTCGCTGTCCACGTGCCACTTCCAGCACGGCCTGCGAGTAGCACGGACCCGTCACCTCCCCGTCCTTCATCAGCCTGGCTTTTCCTTCCTTTCTGACTATGGTCCCATTCAGGTGCAAAAGCAGACAGGGGGGAGGCGGAGAAGCACAGGGGAAAGGCGCCAGAACACAGCACTCCTTGAACTGACACCAAAGCTGGGGCTGCATTTGTTTCTGGTGGGGCAAAGGAGGGATTTCCTTTTTTTTTTTTTTTTTTAAACTCTGGGATGGGGAAGCATTCCAAACAGAAACCTGTGTCTAGTGGGCAGTGACATTTGAAAACCCGTGCGGGCCTTCTGTATTGGCACAGTGGGTTTCCCCACGTTGCTACTTTGTAGGGGTCAGCAGGAAAGCTACCTCAACCTTTCCACCCACTTAGAGCTTCAACTGGCAGTGCCTACACACAGGCCCGGCAACGCGGCCGGGGCTCTCCCATGTCTGGGGAGCCATGTACCTCAAACGCATATAACTTGCTCTCCACACACCCCAAAGTCCAGCGGCAGCCAACCCATCAATCTGAAGTTTCAACAGCTGGGGACAGAAAGGGCCTGCCACCAACCTGACCCGAGCAGCAACGCTGTCTCCTGGGGGGGCACTTCTGGCAAGCACTCGTGTGTTTTGTGTCTCTACCTCTGTTGTGGGTATATATGCAGAGAAATTAGCAAAAGAAAAAAAACCGGGACTAGAGGCAGAAATACATAGCAAGAAGTGACAAGTGTGAAAAAGCACACAGTTTTCAGCCTTACCACCACAGACAACTTCACTGTCCGTGATAGGTCACATATCAATGAAATGCTTTTACAAAATGCATTTTTAATAAATGTGAAAAGGAAGGTGGGTTATACAAGGGAGTGCTTACAGACCAAGGAGAAGAGAGATGCTGCTGATTAAGGGGGGAGGGGCACTTTCAAGGGAGGGGCACAAAGACCCAGGAGGAGGGTTCCGTTTTCTCTTACATTTTGTGTGACTCACCTCGTTCACTCCTCTGAGGCCTCATGAAGGAGAGTGCATTTCATATATAATAAATACATATTAGGCAAACTATAACATCTGGCATTTTAAAAGAATGGTATAGTTTTATTCATAAAGAATTCCCCCCCCAAAAAAAATTTTTTTCCTCGTGAGCTAGTTCTAAGATTTCTTAAGAAATGTTGGCAAGACTCCAGCATGGGCGGGGGCCTTCTGAGCGAAAGCACATGCTCTCCTGTGAGTGACTCGCCTGGTAGCTGTAGTTCCCACGGAAGCTGGCTTCCTCAAAAAAGCGCCGTCAAATGTATCATGTCCATGTCGTGAATGCTCTAGCCATCAGCGGATCCAGTGACTCAGTGAAAACGCACCTTCCTTCTTCTATTTTCACTTTCCTGCAGGGCAGAGCAGCAGAGCAGAAGCTCCACCACTGCCCTCCTTGTCGGTCAAGATCAGATGGGGCGGACTGGAAAGGCAGGCGGGGCTGCCGAGGCCGGGTGAGGGTGGGCTGTGTGCCTGCCGGGGGCTCCGTAACCAGCCTCAGACCCGGGGTGGGCACGGAAAGGTGCACGGAAACCAGGGGCTATGGGTGCCCAGCCCGCGCGGGAGACCAAGCTCCGCAAAGCGCACCCCGCACTGACTTAGGACTGAGCCCCTAAGGTGGCATCTTAACAGAACATAAAGGGTGCGAAAGTGTACACTATACATGATAAATGCACACAGGAGAAACGGGACGAGTGACGAGTTCAGCACATAGTGTTTGCATTTCCGATGTCAGAACACAAAACCGGCCCCAAAGATCCATCTACCACATGGCAAATACTGAAGAACCAAGTTTCAGTCTTAAAATACATCTTAAAGTCAGTATTCTCCTTCAAGGAGGAAGAAAAGAACCATGAATAAATGACAATAGAGTGAATTTGCCTGAGTTTCTGTCTTCCACCCTTCAAGTCAAAGAACACAGCATGGAAACTGTCGAATCTTCACACAACAGCTACTCTTTTATAAAATAACCTGTTTGAGATGTTAATTTAACAACAAGGAAAAGCCAAGCCCTGCTCCTGTCACTATCAAAAAAATACATATTTATAGACTTTTGAAAAAATAATTGTATATTAATAACTTTGCACAAATATTTGAAAGACAATTTTAGCTAGACAATTTTAGAACTTCGCAGAAATAAAATAGGCAAATACTCCAGCAAACATCAACCGGCAGCGGAGGTATGTTAGCCCGCGGTCTCGTGAAAAATGTTATCTTCTCCCTGGGTGGGCATGGAGAAAATTATGTTAGAAGGTGATATGCAGACACTGAAAGCTGGCAGGAAGCTCTCATATCAATGATGGCTTTCCTTGTTCAAAGAACAATCAGAATTTGAATTTCCATAATATATGTTCGTATACAAATTCTCAAAATTTTAATAGAAGTTATGATACTCCTAGGAGGGCAGGGATTTATCTCCAGTGGCTGGAAGAGTGCCTGCTACATAGTGTTAACTCTTGTTCTATCAACAAATGAATACATTTTAAAAATATATCAATAGATGAATTCTAAATCAAAACTGAAGGAAGTGGTTATAATATCTTGTGTCATTTTATGATAAGGACATAAAAATTACAGGTATAGAAAAAAACAAAGCTAAAAGTCAGGCACAAAGTAGTATGGATAGAACTGTGTTAACTGCGGCTGTATAAAAGAACAAAACCATGCAAAACTAATTTATGTCATTAGAATTCAACACAGTGTTTAAGGAAATTTTCAGAGTAATCTGGAAATGCTGATAATGTTTTGATTTCTGTCATGTTCAGTTTATGAGAACTCACTGAACTGTCTTGGTAAGAAAAGAACATTTTCCTGAATATAGAGTATGCTTCACTCTAAATTTTAAAAAGCAAAGATAACAAATACTGTACATATGTAAGTTGCTGTTATTTATGATCATAAACATAAAAAGATATTACAAGAGCCGGTAAGTGAATTATGTTTATTAGATGAAATCAGTCATGAAAAAAATAACAGGTTAGGCAGTAACATGTGGTATGTTAATTCTTAATAAGCTGAATGCAAAATTAAACAAAAATGATCATACCTGGCCTTAATTAAAGCTCCACAGAAAATAAATCAGGAGAAAAATCGCACAATGCTAACAGCAGTGGGGATTCCAGCTTTGTTCTCGACTTCCTTGTGGGTCTCTCGCAATACTTACTTTACTCTTCATAATGACAAAGGTATGACAGTAAAAATCAAGCGCGAGAGTGAGGCCTGGGCTTCTCCCCACCTGAACGCCTGCACCCAGCTGGATGGGCTCTTTGAGGTTCCGCCCGCGCAGCTGGCACACCCCTTTGGAGGCCTTCTTCAGCGTCTTCTCAGCGGCCTGTTCTTGAATGGAAGTCAAGTTTGGTCTGTCTCGTCTGGAACAGCAACGCGGGGTGAACCAGACGGGTTTGCTTCCAGTTTTAAGGAAGAGCGATGGAAGCCCCTGCCAGCTCCGGGCACCGGGAGGCGAGAAAGGCCCGGCCGCCTGCCCCCTCCCCGCGTTGGCGGGCCGGGGCCTCACCTGCCTCTCGGCCTCCCGCAGCAGGCTCCGGAAGCGCTCGTCGCGCAGCAGCCAGGCCGGGGGCTCGGCGTGGCCGCGGAGCTGGGCGTCCTCCAGGCGCTGGCGCAGCTCGCGCAGGTCGCACAGCTCCTCGGTCAGCTGCCGCTGCCGCGTCCGCGACGCCTGGAGGTCCAGCTCCAGGTCCAGGGACGTGCGCGCCGCCAGCGCCGCCACGGAGGACCTGCAGGGCTGCGAGACCGCGGCCGTGAGCGCGCCCACCCCGCCCGCGCCCTTCCCGCAGCTTCTTCCCCGAGTGACCGACCCCACTGGAGAGAGACAGCCGCAGCGTGGCCCGACGCCAACACAACACGGATGGGGGCCACACGGGTTCAAACCTCCACTCCGGTAACGAGCCAGTGACAGCAAGCTGTCCGCTGTAATGACGACCTAGGCTTTGGCTAAAGCGCAGAGAAACAGACCCTCTCACACGGGGCAGGAGGGCGTCATCTTTCTCAAGTGCTACTTGACAATATAAGCAAGAGCCACAAAATGTTGTGTTTTCTTTGGTTCTGAAATTTCATTTGACTTGCATCTGAAAGGCACAGCTGATGATGTGCAAAAGCTTTATAACAGAAAAATTCCTAAATACCTGACAAGAGAAAAGTGATCAAATACATTATAAGGCCCGCAGAAAACGCAGCTACTGTAGAAAGATGAAAAATAGACCGACATGGCAAAATCTTAATGGCCTACTGTATAACGGGAAAAAAGCACGTTATAAACCACGTTGAGGGCTTTCTGGTTAAACACACACAAGCTGTCAAAAACGTTCCTCCCCAGGGAATTCCCTGGTAGTCCGATGGTTAGGACTCCCCGCTTCCAATGCTGGGCTGCAAATTCAATCCCTGGTCAGAGAACTACAACTGCAAGCCGCGCAGCGAGGCCGAACATCAACAACAACAACAACAAAAAACGCTCCTCCCCACACACGCCTGAAGTAAGCAAGTGTCCTGTTTTCAAGAAAGCTCTAAGATGACAATAGAATTTTGTACACGGAGCTGAGAGCAGTACTTCCCACGCCATGGCTAATAACGCTGGGGAAGGCAGTTAGTGCAACAAAATCACAACTCCACGAGCCTATCAGCGTTGTTGGGAGGACTGAATAACTGTATGCGTTTTACACACCCCTAACACTATTTTGCACATATACAGAAGTTAAATGCAAATCTAAGTGACTTAATAAACACAAACTCATTTAAAAGCTCTCCTGAATTCATAGTAGAGCTCACTGGTTCCCAACCACGGGTGACTTGGGCCCTCCGGGGACATTTTTGGTCGTCACAACTGGGGGAGGGGGTGGTACCGGCAACTAGTGGGTCAAGGCCAGGGATGCAGCTCAACGGCCCACAGTGCACAGGACAGCCCCCAACAAAGACAGACCTAGGCCAAAATGCCAACAGCATGGCTGCTGAGAAATACTTTTGTTGCTGAGTTATGTATTTTCTTATCACTCTCAGTCAGCGGCTACTCTAAATACAACCACCACAAGGAGATCTGGGAATTTCTTTTTCTTTCACAGAATTCTTGCCCGGGAAGGTCAGGGAACCACTACCTTACAAATTAAAAGGAGCAAAACTGTGTAAACTGGCGTGACGTGGAGAAAAACTCCGGTGTATATAAAGGAAAACTGTAGAACAGTCCTATGTAGGAGAATGCGCCACGGTGAAAGACCCAAATTTTCTAAACTGTATATACTCCCTTGTCAAAAAAGAAAGAAGAATCTCTCATACAGAATGGCTGTTTATTAATTTATTATATTTTAAAATGTAACGATCATGTATTATCTTAGATTATGACATTATCTTAGGAAATTAACAAATACTGGTAACATTGACATTACATACACTTTTAAAAATTATATCTAAGTAAACAAGGAATAAACATATTACCTTTCAATTAATCTTACCTAAAATATTACCCCTTCAGGTTTGTGGAAATAACTCCCAGCGTACATACAGACGGCAGATTAGTCTACGTGGCACATACCTGCTTATAGCGAAGTGTTCGTCTTTCCAAAGTGTTTCGGACAAGGGGGGACTTGCGGGCCAGCATTGAACTGTCGCTGTCACTACGATAAAGCTACACCAAAAAGACGGCGGTTCAGAAACACTTCCTCAAGAGTTCAACATTCATTCTCTGTGTACTCTGAACTGGATTATTTTGTTTCTCGTGCAGGTACTCAAACAGTTATGACGTTTAGAGCTTTTACCAAGACTTTGGGTTTCGCGTACAAGAAAACCCCACACAAGAGTTTCAGGCCAAACAAAGACAAACCAAATAAGCAGACCAACCCCCGGCCCCACCCCTGCTTCAGGTCCATCAACCGAACCAGCTGAGGTTTTCCAGGCTAATCGCGCAACACAATTTCGGTCCTATCAATGCCAACTGCCACTTGGTACGGTGTGACGCTCATGAAAACCCGCACTCTCCTCAGCGCTTTTCACTTTTTATCAGTCATTCTCATTTGCTGTGTTTCTAGCTTTGGCAAGAGCTGGGAAGAGTGGCGTTCCAGATAAGAGCCTCGTTCCTGGCAGGAGGACAAGCCCACACCACTAACACCCACCCTGCCCGTCAAGGGAAGAGGCCTGTCTTTAAAAAGAAAAATAAATAATGCCGACTTCACGGGAGCCGAGACGTTACGTATTTCATTTGGCGGCAGGTTTTCATTTCAGGATCAACATGTATCTGTGTGAAAGCAAAGTCCTGGCCTTCACGGCCTTACTTTCCATGCCAGTGAACCCCAGATAGCAGGAAATGTTGCAGCACTGCACTTACGTGCCTCCCAGTCATCACAAACATATATAAAAACAGAGGCCTCTAGAAGCATCGCCGGTCAGTGCGTGTGCCTTTGTGCTGGGCACAAAGCACAGTGCAGGGGCTGGAGGCCTGTCTCTGGGGAGGTGAAGGGCTTCCTCCTTCACCGCCCCGTCCTCCTCAGCAAGCAGGCGGGAGGCTGCTCCACAGGGGTTCGGCAGGAGTCTAGGATAAGGAAGGATGGTCTTCAATCAGGCACCTCCAGCCGCGTGATGAAGCATCAGGCCCCACAGGGCCGCAGCCTGATGGGGCGGGAGTGCCCCGCCTGACCCTGGGCTGCCCGGGGCAGCGCGACCGGGACACCTCACTGCGTGGGGAGAGGAGCAGGCCTCGCAAACGTGGCCACTCGGGCCCCAGCCCCTGTTGCTCCCTCCTGTGAGTAAAGGATTCCCTGCCCAAGAAAGATGGGCTCCCTGCTCAGCTCCTGGGCAGTGACCTGTAAGTCCCTAGAACGTTCTAAGTGTCTCTGTTTACCTGGGGACCTTGGCCCGGCCGCACAGTCTCTGCTGACAATGTGAGGGGGGCCCTGGGCCACCAGCTTGACCCTGGAGGGGCTGCAGACGAAGGTCAGCCACGCCGGCCACGAGCTGTGCCCCGTGACCACCCCTACAAAACCCCTGGGCACCAAGCCTCCGGTGAGCGTCCCTGGTTGGCTGTGCTCCGGGCACGCTGCCACTGCTCCGGGAAGTGAGAGCTGCCGCACAACTCGGCTGCGGGAGAAGGGTTGGAAGCTCCGCCACGTCTCTCCGGAGCGCTGCCCGACGCCTCTTCCCTCTGCGCGTCGGTCTGCACCCCTTCCCTCTGCGCGTCGGTCTGCACCCCTTCCCTGCGGCGCACCATCATCGTGGATACGACGGCTTTTCTGAGTTCCGTGAGTCCTAGCCAATTTCTGAGCCTTAGGGTGGGCCTGGAGACCCCTCAGTGTCTCCCACGGAAGCCTGAGGGTCTGCCTCTCTCATATGATCAACCTCTGGCTTTGCCCTAATGCAGCGGCCCCTTGGTAGCCCTTTCAAGGGAAGATGCTTTCTCCAACGAGCCCCGTCAGAGGAGCGGGAGGGTCACAGCTCTGCTCGAGCCAAACGGCGCCCCAGTGTGCTGCGTCGTGAGCACTTATCCTCAACAGCGCCTCGTCTCTGCTAGTCCGTGCCGTCACTGTCACACGGCCACGGCCGGCCAACCTCCAACCTGCTGTCCTGTCTCCACGGACCACAGCAGGTGGGGTCTCCCCCTCCACCTGTCTCAGAGTTCTCAACCCTGCGTGCAGATGAGGATCTGCCGGGAGCTCCAACCCTCTGCTGCCCAGCCCCACCCGCGACCGATGAAGAATCCTTCCAGGCAGGTGGCAAAGGACTCCCGACTTACTCTGCAAATGTACTGGCTTCGCGCTCCGGGCGAAAAAGTCTGGGAACGGACAACGGGGCTGCTCCGCGTGAAGGGCGAGCCGCGGGCCCTGCGGCCGGGCCTCCCCTTCGGCAGACTCGCCACCTCTTCCGGGAAGAGATCTTCTGTGTTGGTTTCCTTATCAACCTAGATAGTAATTTATTGTTTACCACGACTCTTTCTAGAACACAAGCATTAAATTAGTGGAGTCACCAAACAACCTTGCCATTTCCACTGGAGCTCTAACTGGCATTTCACATTTAATGAGTCTAAACGTGAATTTCTGTACTCTACCAAAAGTTTTTCATTTGTTCACGCAAAAAAATCTTAGTGTCATCCTGGACTCCTGTCTTTCTCTCACACTCCATTATCTAGACCAAGAGAAACTGCGTTGGCACAATTTTCAGAATTACAAGTATTTTGCACATGCATGAACCTAGAGCATATTAGGCTTAGTGAAATAAGTCACACAGAGGAAGACAAATGCTGTACGGATTCACCTATATGTGGAATCTAAAAACACAACATAACTGAACAAACCTAACAAAACAGCAGCAGAGTCATAAATCCAGAGAACAAACGGGATTGTCAGACGGGAGACAGGTGATGGGAGGAAAGAAATAGGTGAGGGAGATTAAGAGGTACAAACTTACAATCACAAAACAAATGAATCACAGGTATGAATATACAGGGTGGGGAACGGAGCCAATACCTGCACACTATCTTTGTGTCGTGACAGATGTTAACTCGACTTACTGTGGAGATCACTCTGACATGTACAGAAGTATGTTGCATAACAGGGACTAACAAAGTGTTGTAGGTCAGTTATATTTCAAAAACCAACAAGCTCACTGAAAACAGACAAGATCTGTGGTTACCAGAGGTGGGGATTGGGGGAGGGGGAATTCAATGAAGGCAGTCAAAAGGTACAAACTTCCACTTACAAGATAAACAACTACTAAGCATGTATGTACAGCATGATAAATAGAATGAACACTGCTGTATGTTATATATGAAAGTGGTCAAGAGCGTAAATTCTAAGAGTTTTCATTACAGGAAAAATATTTTTTTCTATTTCTGTAATTTTGTGTCTATGTGAGATGATGGATGGTCACTAAACTTACTCTGGTATCATTCTAACATGTATGTAAGTCCAACCGTTATGATGTATACTTTAAACCTACGCAGTGTTTATGTCAATTATATCTCAATAAAGTGAAGAGAGAAAAAATCAGGCGTTTTTTGACCCCTTGTCCCCAACCCTTCATCCAAGTCACCATCATCTCCTACTCAGCACATTAGTGCTACACACTTCTCATTGCCCTGCCTGATTCCATGCCTACCCTCCCCTTGAGTCAATTCTTAGTGCAATTATGGAGATCCCCGTAAAACTGAAGTACAATCACGTCACCCCTGGCCTCAAAACTACTCCTCAATTTCCTACCCCTTTCAGAAAAAAAACAAGAGTCCTGAGTGGACCCTACATAATTTGGCCCCTTCACTAACTCTGCTCTCAGCTGTGACAACTGCTTCTGCTCATCGCCCCAGCCCATGCTCCTTGCTATTCTCTGACCATATTAGGCCTTCCACCTCAGTGCCTCAGTGCCTCATGCTCTTCCCCAGCTCCTGCACTTCCTTCCTTAAGGTCTCTACTCAAAATTCACCTTCTCAGAGATGCCTCAAAATGACCACCATTCCTAAAAATCTAAACCCTCATGATATTATTTGTTCGTTAGCCTCTCTGTTAAAATGCTTTCTTAAAACAGGGTGATTTTGCGAAAATGGTGAACTAGGAAGCTCTAAGTCCTGGTTTCTTCATGGAAACATCAAAAAGCACTCAACTATACCTCAAAACAAAACAAAACCATACACTGCTGAATAGACCCACAGGAGCTCTGCAAACAATCGCAGTCTTTAGTGAGCAAATGAATGAAGAAAAATGATAAAATATTCAAAGTGAAAAAATATTCAAGTGGTAGGAAAGTTTACAGCATTTCATTTTTTACTAACCCTTGACCATGGTCTTTTAACTTAGAGGAGACAGCAGCCTAGTTCCCAATTCCCTCCCTTAAACTAGAAAAAGTAGGGTAGACCTTACTTGTAACATTTTTACATGTTAGGGAGCTAAAGGTTTGGACTAGTTTTGCCTCACTTGAATCTCAGGTGCAGGAGAAGCAGCATGGCCCATCTTAGTCATAGAAAAGGATCAGAAGCAGCAGGCGGGACTCCTGAAAGCTGCTGCTGGACTGACCTACTGGTATAAACATACAATAGACCACAAAAAGCCCTACAATAAGCTGGGTACACACAATCTGGAAAATTGAGCCTTCAAAAATTGAGCTATTTATATAGGGGAATTGAGGAAGCAGAAAGCGGGGTCAGGCAACACACGCTGAAGGAAAGACTCAACACACACTGACGGAAAAAAACTGGGGAGGTCATAAGCTTTCACTTCAAGGTGATGTCGAGGCTCACAGTCTGCAAAATCTGGGAAAAGTGCCTGTTTTTTCAAATGTGCAATTTTCAACAACAACCAAAAAAAATCACAAGGCATAGAAAGAAACATGGAAAGATGGCCCATTCAAAGGAAGCAAATAAAGCAACAGAAATCATCTCAAAGCAAGCACAGACAACAAACCTACAATTTCAAATAATTGTATTAGGTATGTCCAAAGAGCAAAAGGAAAAAAACATGGACAAAAAATAAGGAAATCAGGAAACAATATATGAATAAAATAATAATGATGATAATGAGTAAAAGATATAAATTACTTTTTAAAAAAGCAAAGCTGGAGGTGAAAAAAATAAAACAAGTGAAAGAAAAAATTCACTAAAGAGGTAAAATGACATATTTAACTAGATATAAAAACAAGAGGCAAACTGGAAGACAGGACAATTGAAAAGCAGGAATCCAGCAAACAAAGAAAAAGGACTGAAGGAAAGTGAACACGGCCCATAGGATCTATAGGACACTGTGTCAGTGGACCATTATGGGATCCTTATAAGGAGAAAAGAGAAAGTAGTAGAAAGATTTTTTTGAAGATATAGGAAGACTTTCCACATTTGACAAAATAGACATATAAATACAAGAAGCTTCACAACTACAAGTAGGATAAACTCAGGGTGACCCACAACGAGACACATTAGTATCAAACTGAACAAAGATAATGATGTAACACAGAAAGCAGCAAGAGAGAAATTCCTGGACACATTTAAGGAAACCACAGTAAGATGATAAGGAGAAGCGTGGAGGACACAGGCAATTAGAAAAGTTGTCTGAGGACGTTTCTTTCCTAGGACTGGGCTTGCTTTGATTCCTGTTACCAGTATATACAACTGCCTTTAAACGTCTTAATATAACTAAATTCTCACCCTGGTTCTTTTCTGGACCGTATTTTCTGTTATATTCATCTGCCTATAACCTCTTATTCCTGGCTGACAGCAGGACTGCAGACCCCCTGCGGCTCTAACATACTGCGGCACCAGCCCTGATATATGTGGCCTCAAAGCTGATATCCAAACTATACCATTAGTGGTGTGAGTCTGGCAAGACAAGAACCAGCCCTTACGGTAGTCCCCAGGTAAGGCAGAACACTGTAAGCAGGTTCCACTCATTACCTTTGCCTGAGAGAAGAAATGAGGATTGGCATTTTCTTCCCAAACACGCTGTGCTACATTGGAAAGGGTCTGGGATAAAGGTGAGCAAAATGGCATGAAATTTCCTTCTGTTTTGAATGCAGCTTTTCTTGATTAGACATGTACTTGGTTCTTAACTCATTTCTAAAGTTCTTATAAACTATTTTGACCTGTATATTATATATTTGATGTTTCCATGGGGGAAGAGAGCCTAGAGTTTCCTCGTCTGCCATCTTGTTGATTTCTCACTCTGAGGATTATTATCAGTGGCTCTGGTACACGACTGAAGTGAAGTTGGTGTCAATTCAAATTAGGTTGTTGTAACTTTAGGATCCTACATGTAATCCCCATGATAACCACACACACAAAAAAACCTATCACATATACATACAGGGAAATGAGAAGGGATACGAAACATGTCAAACAACCAAAAAATCAACTAAATGTAAAAGAAAGAGGAAATGGAGGAAATCATGGGCAAAAAAACCTGTAAGATACAGAGAAAACAAGTAACAACACAGCAACAGAAAGCATCCTTGTAAGAAATTACTTTAAATGTAAAGAGACTAAACTCCCCAAAGACATGCACTGACAGAACACATAACACAGAAACCAACAACATATTGTTCAGGAGACCCATTTTTGATCTAAAGACACAGATAGCTTGAAAGTAAAAGAAAAAATATTCTGTGGAAATAGTAACCAGAAGAGAGAAGGGAGATATACAAGCCAAAAACCATTACAAAATGCAAAGATTGATATATATGTCAATTTAATATTGACATATTGATGAAAAGTCTATTGATAAAAATGTCAATTCCTCAGAAAAATTTAACAATTATAAATACATTTGAACCAAACGTAAGAGCTCTATAGTATGTGAAGCAAACATTAATATGAGGTTTGCTATGGATTTTCAATACATGGACTTTAATATGTTGAGGGATTTTATTTCTACTTAAGTCCTTGAGTGTTTTGACAATGACGGTGGTCAAATCATTTTTTCTTCAGGTGTTAGTCTGCCACAGCTGCTCTTAAAAAGCAGCACAGTGTCTGCTCTTACATTTTGGGGTAGATTGCCTCTGTCCTCTTCATTTATTTGGTCTTGTAGGTTTTTACCCTGCTCCTTCATCTGTGCCGTATTTTTTTGCCTTCTCTCTTTTTTTTTAATGAGTGGGATTGTGTTCCTGTCTTACTGGTTGTTTGGCCTGAGGCTTCCAACACTGGAGTTTGTAGGCTATCGGGTAAAGCTGTCTTGGTGCTGAGATGAGGAACTCCATGAGACCTCACTCTGATGAATATTCCCTGGGATCTGAGGTTCTCTGTTGGCAGGAATGTAAATTGATACAACCACCATGGAGAACAATACGCAGGTTCCTTAAAAAACTAAAAATAGAACCACCATACGACCCAACAATCCCACCACTGGGCATATACCGTGAGAAAACCCTAATTCAAAAAGAGGCATGTACCACAATGTTCACTGCAGCTCTGTTTACAATAGCCAGGACACGGAAACAACCTAAGTGTCCACTGACAGACGAAGGGATAAAGCAGGTGTGGCACATATATAGAGTGGAATATTCCTCAGCCATAAAAAGAAACGAAATTGAGTTACTTGTAGTGAGGTGGATGGACCTAGAGTCTGTCATACAAAGTAAAGTAAGTCAGAAAGAGAAAAACAAATACCTGTATGCTAACACATATATATGGAATCTAAAAAAAAAGGCTCTGAAGAACCTAGGGGCAGGACAGGAATAAAGACGCAGACGCAGAGGATGGACTTGAGGACATGGGGAGGGGGAAGGGTGAGCTGGGACAAAGTGAGAGAGAGGCGTGGACTTATATATACACTACCAAATGCAAAACAGATAGCTAGTGGGAAGCAGTCGCATAGCACAGGGAGATCAGCTCAGTGCTTTGTGACCACCTAGAAGGGTGGAGTAGAAAGGGTGGGAGGGAGACGCAAGAGGGAGGGGATATGCGGATGTATGCACACATATAGCTGATTCACTTTGTTATACAGCAGAAGCTAACACAACAATGTAAAGCAATTATACTCCAATAAAGATCTATTAAAAAAATACCACAGACTAGGGAGATTAAACAACAGAAAAGTATTTTTTCACAATTATGGAACTCAAGTCCTAGGTCAGGAGGGTTGTCAGCAGGGTTGATTTCTATTTTATTTATGTCTGGTTTAATCATTATTTCCTTCCTTGTGTTAGTTGTCATTTATTTGCTCCTCTTTTCTAGTTCTTTAAGTTGTAAGGTTTTGGTTTGTTGATTTGAGATATTTCTTCCTTTGTAAGGTAAGAGTTTATAGCCATTAATTTCCGTCCTAGTAGAGAGGAGGAAAACTTCCCACAATGTGGCAATGATGTTCTAGATATGAGACCAAAAGCACAGGCCACAAAAGTAAAAAGGGCACAATCAACAGACCTCAAAGACAACCCACCGAATGGGAGAAAATATACCCAAATCTGGTATCCAGTGAAGAATTAATATCCAAAGTAGCTGAAGAACTCCTACAAGTCAAAAACAAACAAATCTGATTTTAAAACTGGCAAAGAACTTAAAGAAGATATACAAATAGCCATTAAGCTACATGAAAATATGATCACACTATGAATCCCTAGGGAAATAAAAAGCAAATCCACAACGAATACTACTTTACATCCATTAGGATAATTATTGTGACAGAAGCAGAAAACAACAAGTTTTGGCAAAGACTGGGAGAAAATGGAACTTCAAGTGCACTGCTCACAGGAATGCAAAATTGTGCAGCCACTGTAGAAGAAAATATGATGGATTCTTAAAACATTTACTGTTGAATTACCATATGATGACCCATTTTTATCTCTAGGTATACACCCAAAAGAAATGAAAGCAGGGACTGAAACAGATATTTGTATAACAATTTTCTAGCAACATTATTCATCATAGCCAAAAGATGGATGCAACTCAAGTGTACATCGACAGATGAATGCATAAACAAAATGTGTCACATATGTACAGAGGAATATTGTTCAGCCTTAAAAAGAAAGGAAATTCTGATGCAACCAACATGGATGAACGCTGAAGACATATGCTAAGTGAAATAATTCAGACACAAAATGATAAATATTGTATGACCGCATTTATAGCAGGTAGCCAAACTAGGCAATCTCAGAGAAACAGAAAGTGGAACAGTGTTTACTAAGACCTGGTTTGGGAAGAACTGGGAGTTACTATTCAATGGGTACAGAGTTTCAGTTTGAGATGACGGAAAAGTTCTGGAAATGTAATGGCAATGACTGTACAACATTACGAACGTACTTAATGCCACTAAATTATACACCTGAAAGGGTTAAATAGGTAAATTTTATGTTATATATTTGCCACAATAAAAAACTTAATAAAGCTTTAAAAGCTCAAAACAATCAGTATTATACTTTACTGATTTATTTGGTCTCTTGCATGCATGCTCTTGAAAGCAGGGCTGTTTCTTTTCTGTGCTGTTGCATGTGCAATCGGTGGTACATAACAGGTGTTCAATAAATACCTGAGGAAAGAATAGATATGGAGAGTAGGTACTGGTATCTACAAAAATTAAAGAAAACTATATATTGTCCCTGCTATCAATAAATGTGTCATCCATTGAGCAGATCAGTTACACGCATTAAATACCTGAAGAATTCCAAAGAAACATGAAAACAATATGCAACAGTGTAGTATTGACTGTAATATGTAAATACTCACGGAATTCAGGATGAATTACTACGGGAAAATCATCAAGAAGAAAATCTGAGTAATGTGCGACATAAAAGGAAAAAGAACGCAGTCTGAAATGGCATAGAGTGGGCACAAAGCAAATGTAAAAATTCAGGAGAAAACTTTAAAGTGGCACCAAAAAGACTAGGGGGTTGGGGGAAGCCATAAAAAGCCTATTAGATCTATTTAGCTAATAGCAGGTCTGCAAGTTAGGATAAAGTACCTAGGTTTGCACTGATGAGTCAGAAAAAAGATACAGCATCCTAAGCAAAGTGATGACCTAAGGGAAAGATGTTTAAGGGAATCAATCTGAGGCTGAAATGAAAAATAAACTAATGTGGGTGGAAAATAAAGGCAATTTATGCAAAAAGTTCCCATAATGATCCGTTAAAGATATACCGAAGCCTATGGATCCTCTCCCCAAGAAAAAAATCCATATACGTTGTGTGGCATATGATTATCAGGTTGAGGACCTCAGACCTAGGCTAAAGAACTGGCTGTGAAAAGAGAATGGCATGATTAAATCTAGGAGTTTACAATAAAGTAATGTAAAAAAAACTTAAAATCAGACACTTGTACTATGGATCCATTCACATAAATCAAATAGGACTAAAATTGACCGATATTTTGATTTTTAGATCTATAAACTGTTTGCTCTCTAGGGACATGGTTTCCTAGGACTGCTTCAGGATTTTTAGCAAAGACTGAAACTCACAACTTCATGTTTTCTTTTAAAAGCATAAAACTAGCATCAAAATAAATGACAGTGTTGGATTATGATACAGAGGACAGGAAAACAAAGCTGTGATTCCAAACTTATAACAAAAAATTTACTTTTAAAAATTAAGGGGGACGATTTCCCCCCAAGACACTTATTAACTACAAGGGAAAAATATTAATTTTATTGTGGAGAAACGTTGACAGACGTCATTTTAACAACATAAATAAAGCTGACTTCTTTAGCAGTATAGCAAATTCACAACATGTGTCTCCTGATAGTACACATATGACTCGACGTCACTTCTAGATGTTTCTGCCAAAAACACAAACCTGAATCTAATGAGGAAAAATCAGACAAAGCCACATGGAGGGACATCCCACAAAATAATGGGCCTGAATTTGTCAAACATGTTAAGGTCATAAAAGACAAAAATGTTCCAGAATAATGAAGATAAAGGGACTTGAGAGGTAAAAGCAAAGCATAAACCTTTATTGGAACCTTGACAAAATTTTTTTTCTTTTTCTTTAAACCACATTTGTGTTTCAATTGGTTAAATTTAAATATGTCTATAGATTTGAAAATAGTACTAATTAGTTAATTTTCTGATTTTGATTACTATGGTAATGAGGCAGAATCATTGTTTTTAGGAAAATACACTGAAGAATTTGACTGGAAAAGGGTATGATATCTATAAGGTATTCTCAAATCAGAAAAGAAATTATATCATGTTAAGTAAATGGAACACTTGATTGTTAACTGGATCCCAAATAAACAACAAAAGAAACAAACCAAAATGCAACTAAATAATAAACAAATAGGACTTCAAAGGAAATACCTAACTTTTAAAAAATACTTATGAAGCTGTGGACTAAGGATGCCACCTGCCATATCAGTGAACAACAGCCATCAGCCACTACAGCTGCCCCCAATGCTGAGCCCTGAGGGAACTCAAGATAAAAACAGGAAGCCCACCATCAAGCCCTCAGCCACTACAGCCGCCCCCGATGGTGCACCCAGAGGGGACTCAGGATGGGAAAGAACATGATTCTGACCCTAGATAGCTAAGGTGCATATCAAAGGAATGCTTTCAGTGAGCCCAGACTCTTGTATCTTCCCCTATGTAGAAAAGTGCTGCATTCATTCACTTGAGATGTCCGGTTTTCTATAATTAACTTGCAGCAGTGGTGGAGGCAAGTCCTTGTACTGTGCAACATCCCTATGCGGAAACCCACTCATTTTAACGAAAGCTTGCTCTGCTGGGAGCACGGATAAGTTCTGAGCATTGTGGTGGTTTTACACTACCAGAGGGAAAACCCAAGACACGTAAAAGGAGCTAAAACGACTTTAGGGCAAAATCCCGGAGGAGTTAGACTCACAAGCAGCTCACTGGCCCACCCCACAATTTCACTAGAAAATTTTATCCCCAACAAATTCAACTTTAAAATGGGAAACAGACACTCTCAAACAGGGAAACATGGAGTGTCAGAAAGCCAGCCTCCACACTAACACTCTAGCCAGATTCACGTGCAATACGTATGGAGCTCACGCTTGCAAGGACCAACCGAATTAGGGCAATTACACTAAGAGATCTCAACCTTAAATGGCCCAATTGGGTCTGTTTTGACATTTGAAAACCGGGGGATTTTTTTTTGCATATGCAGCTAGAAAAAGATCAAACAGAAATGGAATGCTTATTTCAATTGGTATTTAGAAGCGTCTAAAAGGGGAAATGATAAAGTAACTTCTTCGCAAAAAATCAACAAAAGGTTGCTCAAAATGCTACTAGAATTTTTAAAAGCCACTAGCGTTAACCTTGTCTCTCACTCCGTTCCTTCTTTATATCCTCCTTTATCCGAACTGCCTAACCCGCGCTCTCTCTCTCTTCCACCAACCCCATTCTCCTGCTGCTTCCCCTTCCCCGGGAAAGGAAGACATAAAATCAGAAGTACTCATAGCTCCCTTGAAGGAGAAACCTATTACAGGAAGAGGTGAACTGTACTCTGCGCTTACGTACACATCCTGGACCCGAGCAGAACTTAGTTTAGCTAAGGACTTTCTCGAATGTACTCAAGATCCACTGGGATTTGCTAAGGATTTTGAGCTAATCGTCCAAACCTATGAGCTCAGGTTTTCCGATTTGTATCAAGTAATACAGCTATTAATTTCTAAAAGTCAAACAAAGGAATAAGTAGAGAAAGCAGGATGGAGAGACCCCTTAACAAATTTTGATTTATACAGCCCACAGGCTCAAGGTGAATGCAAGGAGTTAGCTCACAAATTACTCAGAATTATCACAGAGCTTTTTCCAAAAACTGCCGACTGGTCAAAGATTCAGCAACGTAAACAAACACGAGATGAATCAATCCTGGATCACTATGAGAGGTTCAAGGAAACTTTTAAACAATATTACGGCATGACACCCGAATCATTCTTTAACCACCAAGATGATTCTTTGCTTAACTCCATCTTTTTAGAAGGTCTGGATGAGGAATCGGCTGCTCTAAACGACACGATTTAGGCATGTTAATCATTTAGACATGATTTGTCTGTATCACATACAAATGCCCTTGTCATGCTGGCTGACCAACTTTTCAAAAGTACTAAAAAGAAAAAGATGCCTCTATAAAAATTATGAACATTCAGTTGCAACAATTAAATAATCAATGTCAGTCTAAAGTTAACCCAACCCTATTCAATCCGCGACTGGTAAATTCTGAAATTTGCTTTTACTGAACAACACCGGGTCATTACTGGGGAAACTGCAAGACAAGAAAAGAGAGACCTAGAAAGGAAACCAGATACAGACTGTAATTTCAAGTTAAACAAGAGTAAGGCTGATCTGAGGGAACCTCCTCCTCTCTAACACCCTGGAAGAAATACACATGATTATATGAGGAGAAAACAATTAAAGCAGTAATAGATACAGAAGCTACCTTTTACATTTTGAACCCTATCAAAATTAAAGGCTCTCTCTCTCTAACACCTCAGGACAGATGGTAGGGGTTTCTAATGCAAATATTAGGACGCTTAAATCATTACCTTTAGAATTATAATTAGGAGAACTTAAACAAAGGAGCTCCTTTTTCCTAGTAGAATATACCCCTATTAACCTGAAAGGTATAGATTTATTAGAAACTTATGATGCTCATATTTCTTTTACTGTTAAGGAAGAAATGGTTTTAGCCCTAAAAGATTACTCAGATGTCTTCATCATATAATGTTTGTGACTGAGAGTGATGCTGAACAAGAAACTGCCAGGCTTAGTACCTGAAGAATTGGGGTCACTTGATCCTACTGACATAGGGAAAATACATCTGCAGCAGCCATTAAAATTACCACAGACCAAAATAAACCCCTGTCCAATATCAGTCAATACCTATCGAGGCGGGAAGCCACAGAAGAAACAGAACTTTTGATATCAGCTTACATTAAGAAAGGGCTTACTGTGCCTTACACTAGCCCTGGTGACACTGCCATTCTGCCAGTTAAAAATCGAATGGCAAGAAAATTGAAATTGTCTCAAGCATCTTTTCCAACCACAACGCTATGAGGCTAGATATCAATTACAGGAAAAGATCTTTAAAAATACAAACACATGGAGGCTAAACAATACACTACTTAATAACGAAGTCACCACTGAAGAAATCAAAGAGGAAATAAAAAATACCGAGAAACAAATGACAATGGAGGCACGATGACCCAAAACCTATGGGATGCAGCAAGGGCAGTTCTAAGAAGGAAGTTTGCAGCAATACAATCCTACCTTAAGAAACAGGAAATGTCTCGAATAACAACCTAACCATGCACCTAAAGCAATTAGAGAAAGAAAAACAAAAAAAACCCCAAAGTTAGCAGAAGCAAAGAAATAATAAAGATCTGATCAGAAATAAATGAAAAAGAAATGAAGGAGACGATAGCAAAGATCAATAAAACTAAAAGCTGGTTCTTTAAGAAGAGAAACAAAATAGATAAACCATTAGCCAGACTCATCAAGAAAAAAAGGGAGAAGACTCAAATCAATAGAATTAGAAATGAAAAAGGGGAAGTAACAACTGACACTGCAGAAATACAAAAGATCATGAGAGATTACTACAAGCAACTCTATGGCAATAAAATGGACAACTGGAAGAAGCAGACAAATTCTTAGAAATGCACAACCTGCCAAGACTGAATCAGGAAGAAATAGAAAATATGAAGAGGCCTTTCACAAGCACTGAAATTGAAACTGTGATTAAAAATCTTCCAACAAACAAAAGCCCAGGACCAGATGGCTTCACAGGCGAATTTTTTCAAACATTTAGAGAAGAGCTAACACCTATACTTCTCAAACTCTTCCAAAATACAGCAGAGTGAGGAACACTCCCAATCTCATTCTATGAGGCCACCATCACCCTGATACCAAAAGCAGACAAAGATGCCACAAAGAAAGAAAACTACAGGCCAATATCACTGATGAACATAGATGCAAAAATCCTCAACAAAATACTAGCAAACAGAATGCAACAGCACATTAAAAGGATCATACACCATGATCAAGTGGGATTTATTCCAGGAATGCAAGGATTCTTCAATATACGCAAATCAATCAACGTGATACACCATATTAACAAACTGAAGGAGAAAAACCATATGGTCATCTCAATAGATGCAGAGAAAACTTTCGACAAAATTCAACACCCATTTATGATAAAAACCCTGCAGAAAGTAGGCATAGAGGAAACTTTCCTCAACATAATAAAGGCCATATATGACAAACCCACAGCCAATGTCGTCCTTAACGGCGAAAAACCCAAAGCATTTCCACTAACATCAGGAACAAGACAAGGTTGCCCACTCTCACCACTTTTATCCAACATACTTTTGGAAGTTTTAGCCACAGCAATCAGAGAAGAAAAGGAAATGAAAGGAATCCAAATTAGAAAAGAAGTAAAGCTGTCACTGTTTGCAGATGACATGATACTATACACAAAGAATCCTCAAGATGCTACCAGAAATCTACTAGAGCTAACCAATGAATTTGGTAAAGTAGCAGAATACAAAATTTAATGCATAGAAATATCTGGCATTCCTATACACTAATGATGAAAAATCTTAAGGTGAAATCAAGAAAACATTCCCACTTATCACTGCAACAAAAAGAATAAAATACCTAGGAATAAACCTACCTACAGAGACAAAAGACCTGTATGCAGAAAATTATAAGACACTGATGAAAGAAATTAAAGATGATACAAATAGATGGAGAGATATACCATGTCCTTGGATTGGAAGAATCAACATTGTGAAAATGACTCTACTACCCAAAGCAATCTACAGATTCAATGCAATCCCTATCAAACTACCACTGGCATTTTTCACAGAACTAGAACTAAACATTTCACAATTTGTATGGAAACACCAAAGACCACGAATAGCCAAAGCAATCTTGAGAAAGAAAAACGGAGCTGGAGGAATCAGGCTCCCTGATTTCAAACTATACAACAAAGCTACAGTAATCAAAACAGTATGGTCCTAGCAAAAAAAACAGAAAGATAGATCAATGGAACAGGATAGAAAGCCCAGAGATAAACCCACGCACATATGGACACCTTATCTTTGATAAAGGAGACAGGAATGTACAGTGGAGAAAGGACAGCCTCTTCAATAAGTGGTGCTGGGAAAACTGCACAGGTACATGTAAAAGTATGAGATTAGATCACTCCCTAACACCATATACAAAAATAAGCTCAAAATGGATTAAAGACCTAAATGTAAGGCCAGAAACTATCAACATCATAGAGGAAAACGTAGGCAGAACACTCTATGACATAAATCACAACAAGATCCTTTTTGACCCACCTCCTAGAGAAATGGAAATAAAAACATAAGCAAATGGGACTTAAGGAAACTTCAAAGCTTTTTCACAGCAAAGGAAACCATAAACAAGACCAAAAGACAACCCTCAGAATGGGAGAAAATATTTGCAAATGAAGCAACTGACAAAGGATTAATCTCCAAAATTTATAAGCAGCTCATGCTGCTCAATAACAAAACAACAAACAACCCAATCCAAAAATGGGCAGAAAACCTAAATAGACATTTCTCCAAAGAAGATATACAGACTGCCAACAAACACATGAAAGAATGCTCAACATCATTAATCATTAGAGAAATGCAAATCTAAACTACAATGAGATATCATCTCACACCAGTCAGAATGGCCATCATGAAAAAATCTAGAAACAAGAAATGCTGGAGAGGGTGCGGAGAAAAGGGAACACTCTTGCACTGATGGTTGGAATGTGAATTGGTACAGCCACTATGGAGAACACTATGGAGGTTCCTTAAAAAACTACAAATAGAACTACCATATGACCCAGCCATCCCACTACTGGGCATATACCCTGAGAAAACCATAATTCAAAAAGAGTCATGTACCAAAATGTTCATTGCAGCAATAGCCCACAGATGGAAACACCCTAAGTGTCCATCATCAGATGAACAGATAAAGAAGATGTGGCACATATATACAATGGAATATTACTCAGCCATAAAAAGTAACGAAATTGAGCTATTTGTAATGAGGTGGATGGACCTAGAGTCTGTCATAGAAAGTGAAGTAAGTCAGGAAGAGAAAGACAAATACCGTATGCTAACACATATATATGGAATTTAAGAAAAAAAGATGTCATGAAGAACCTAGGGGTAAGACAGGAATAAAGACACAGATCTACTATAGAATGGACTTGAGGATATGGGGAGGGGGAAGGGGAAGCTGTGACAAAGCGAGAGAGAGGCATGGACATACATACACTACCAAATGTAAGGTAGATAGCTAGTGGGAAGCAGCCGCATAGTACAGGGAGATCAGCTCGGTGCTTTGTGACCGACTGGAGGGGTAGGATAGGGAGGGTGGGAGGGAGATGCAACAGGGAAGAGATATGGGAACATATGTATATGTATAACTGATTCACTTTGTTATAGAAAAGAAACTAACACACCATTGTAAAGCAATTATACTCTAATAAAGATGTAAAAAAAAAAAAGAGTCATGTACCAATATGTTCATTGCAGCTCTATTTACAATAGCCAGGAGATGGAAACAACCTAAGTGTCCATCATCGGATGAATGGATAAAGAATATGTGGCACATATATACAATGGAATATTACTCAGCCATAAAAAGAAACGAAATTGAGCTATTTGTAATGAGGTGGATGGACCTAGAGTCTGTCATACAGAGTGAAGTCAGTCAGAAAGAGAAAGACAAATACCGTATACTAACACATATATACGGAATTTAAGGAAAAAAATGTCATGAAGAACCTAGGGGTAAGACAGGAATAAACACACAGACCTATCTTGACACTTTAAACCTATGAATGGTCAGTTTTCTCTGACATCGTGGAATTAAAGACATAGCTATTTCCTAGATTCTGCAAGGACACCTGGACAGGGAGGGCGCTTCAGGGCGGCTTCCAAAACGCGGTGCAGCCCCACCAGGGAACAGTATTTGGCAACGAAAGGGAATGGAGCCCTGATCCACTCTGCGACTCGGACAAATCTCGAAAACATGATGCTGAGTGAGATAAGCCAGACGCAGAAGGCCACAGGCTGCACGACTCCAAGTACATGAAATGTCTAGAACAGAGAAATCTATAGAGACAGAGAACAGATTCGTGGTTGCCAGGAGCTGAGGGAGATGGGAGTTATTGCTAAAGGGCACAGGGTTTCTTTTTGAGGCAATGAAAATGTTCTGGAATTAGATAGTGGTGATGGGTGCACAACCTTGTGAGTGCACGAAAAACCACTAAGCAGGGCACTTTAAAATGGCACATTTTATGGTATGTGAAGCATATCTCAATTTTTTAAAACCGCGGTAATTTTCAGGACAAACCCAGTTGACCCGTACACTAGAGGGCTGCCCCACACTGCACACAGGCACCTTTGCACAGGACGGAGCTCACCTCCTGCAGTGGTTCTCTGGTGTCCTGCCCGAGCTCCAGGTGGCCTGGAAATGTCACACTCACCGGGGCAGTACCCGATCTCCTGACAGCACTGAGGCTGGCACACAGGAGCCCTCTGCCTGGCTCGATGTCCCACCCACTGAACTGTGGGGCTTGTCCCCCAGGGGTTGGCCCAGCCAGCTCCCTTCTTCTTTCCCTCTCCCTCCCTGAACCCCTTGAGCTTTAACGAAATAAAAAGAGGGCCCTCCAGATGGAAAATGTTGAGGATTCCACAGCTCCACAAGCAACCTTTCAGGATGCCCTTGCCCTGTCTTTCTACAGCTTCTGAGCAAAGGCAGAGGCCATCCTCTCACCAGTGGCTCCGTCCACAGAGGGATGGGGATGTCTCTTGGGGGCATCCCAGGCAACCTGATCCCTGTCTCTCTCCCTCTCTCTCTCTCTCTCTCTCTCTCTCTCTCTCTCTGACACAGACACACACACACACACACACACACACACACATAGACACACACACACACACACACACAGACACACACACGCAGAAGGCCAGGCCAGCTCTCTCTGGGTTACTGCAGAACACTGAAGTGTTAACAGATTCATTTTCTTTCTTCGGCTGTGTTGGGTCTTCGTTGCTGTGTGCGGGCTTTCTTTAGTTTCGGCAAGCGGGGGTTACTCTTTGCTGTGGTGCACGGGCTTCTCATTGTGGTGGCTTGTCTTGTTGCGGAGTATGGGCTCTAGGCATGCGGGCTTCAGCAGTTGCACCACGTGGGAGTAGTTGTGGCTCGCAGGTCCTAGAGTACAGGCTCGGTAGTTGTGGTGCACAGGCTTAGCTTCTCTGCAGTATGTGGGATCTTCCCGGACCAGAGCTCGAATCCGTGTCCCCTGCATTGCCAGGCGGATTCTTAACCACTGCACCACCAAGGAAGTCCCAAGGTTCATTTTCTTCTGTTCCACTGCATATACACTTGTATACACTTGACATTCAGTATCTACCCATTGATTGAGAATATTCTACAAATTGAAGAATACATTCATACTACTTTTCCGAAGTTTCATGTACTTGTATCACCATTTGCATGGTTAGTAAATTCAGGGGTTTTCACATAAATATGTTTAACGTCCGTTCTTCATGGAAAAAACAGACAGCAGGTCTCTGTGGTCTTACCCCTTGTTACGGAACATCTTAGTAACCACCAATCTGCTCGAAACAAATTCAGCTCCTAAATGTATCATTGCAACCAGGTAGATAGAAGGAGCTCAGCGAGCCTCCATCAGACCATCTGGCCCCCAGAGGACACTTGGCAATGTCGGAAGACACTTTTGGTTGTCATGACTTGGAGGGGTGTGCTACTGGCAGGCACTAGGTAGAGACCAGGGACACTGCGAAATATGCTACACTACACAGGACAGCGTGACAACAAAGAATTACCCACCCCCAAATATTAATAGTACCAGGGCAGAGAAACCCTGCTCTAAAGTAACACCTGCCCAGTTTGGATACCTCTTAGGACACTGCCTGTCAGCAATACAGTAAGTTGAATGACTCCACATGTTTCTCTATGTAACCAACTCACTGAACATACACGATCAACAACAACGGTGGCAAAAACAGTGAAGGCTTATGAGTGGGGTTAACAGGAGGCCTCAGATGGCCCCTGGTGAGTCCCAGCTACTCCTAAGGTGTCGGAAAGATTCCTTTGACACCCTCCCCCCACCCCGCTCCTGATTTCACCTGCCTTAATTCAAGCATCAGCTAAGTCCTGTGCACTACTTGTCTCCTTCACAGTTTCTCTGATATAATCCCTGACTTTTCTAGTCCTACTGCCCCAGGTATCTCTAACTTAGGCCCGTCAGTATCTGTTGAAACCTCCGACAATTTCCAAGTGGCCTCTTCTCTCAGAATTCCACCCTGTCCATCACTCATATTTGGCTAGCTCAACAAATAAGACGTGGTGCCTAACGTGAGTGAAACTCTAAGCTCAGTCCACAAGGTGCAGGCCTCCCAGGAGTGCGTAAGGAGGCAACAAGAGAACGGATATAAAACGCCCGGCGCAGTCCCCCTGAGCGCCCGACAAATACCAGCTAGCGTGGCTGTTATCAACGGACACCAAGCTGACCACATGCTTCCACTGTCTGTGGGAGAACAACACATGGGGCGAATCGGTTTCCTACTGCTGCTGTAACAAACTGCCACAAACCAGGTGGCCTAAAACAACACACATTTATTACCTCACAGTTCCGGAGGTCAGAAGTCAAAAATCAGTTTCATTCTGCCAAAATCAAGGTGTCAGCAGGGCCGTGTTCCATCTGCAAGCTCTGGAAAAATACACCTCCTTGGCTCTCGCAGCTTCCAGAAACTGCCTGCATTCCTCAGCTCGTGGCCACATGACTCCAACATCTGACTCTGCTGGCACATCTTCTCTGACTCTGACCCTCCTGCTGCCCTCTTGTAAGGATTCTTCTGATGACACTGAGCCCACCCAGATAATCCAGGATGATCACCTCATTTCAAGACTCTTAGCTTAATCCCACCTACAGATGCCAGTTGTGTTGGAAGGTAACTTATTAACAGGTTTAGGAGACTAGGACATGGCCATCTTTGGAGGGCCATTATTCTATCGGGGCGGCGGGGGGGAGGTGTCTGTTAAATATCAAACAACAGTGAATATAAGATAAAAGTAACCAGTGGGTATAACACAGTACAAGGGGCACACAGCTACCTAGCCAAGGGAAGGAAGGTCAGGTTAGGTAGTGGATTTGGGCTCAACTCCGGAGTCAGACAGACGCCTCCTCGTTGGCTCTGGGAAGCGAGGTTACTAAGTCAACCCCCTTGGCCTCAGCTCCACCACCTGTCCACCTACAACTCATGCAGCCCCCGTGGGCTTTCAGGGAGAGCATCCACCAAGTGCCTAGAGTGCCTGGCACACGATAAGCACTCCACGTGGTCCTAAGACCCAAGGGAATCCCAGCGGGGAGAACAGGAGGCAGGAACAGCACGGTGAGGCCTCAGGGAAGAGGACACGGGCACGTGTGAGCGCCATGGAGGCAGGGACCTGTCTGCTGGCGGTCACCACTGGAGTCCTGAACATGGAAGCGTGCCTGAGATGGAGAGGCTGTGCAACAGTTACTGAATGAATGAATGGGTGATCGAATGAACAAACGAACAGAGGCGGTATGCTTAAACTGAGTAGGGACTGGGCAGTGGGGTGGCGTACGGGACAGAGCACTGCATCAGGGTCAGAAGACTCAGCTCAGGTCCCTGTCCTTCCCACAGCCGGTGGGGCACACGCCTTGGCTACAGCCCTCAGATACAAGATGAGGGGTTTGAAGGAAGAGGCCCTGGCTCCTCCAAGAACAAAGCTGGAGGATTCAAGCCACGCGTGGTCTTGCCCGAGCCTGACCTGCCGTACACGAAGACTCGGGGTCAGTCAAACTGAACGGTTCGCTCTCTTATTCCAAACGCACCCAGCACTTCCTCTTCCGCAGCACTTTCCTCACATTCCCCCTTCTCAGCCCCAGCACTGAGAAAGCACGAGAAACGCTCGACCTAGGAGATGATGGACAAGGATACAGAACCCCCAGGCTTGAGTGAGCCCTCCTCCTTTCTCTGAAGCCATCACCACATGAAAATGGTGCCTGGCGACCATCACTGTCTCCATTTTATGTGTCTCCCATCTCCCAGACAAACTTGGTCTCCATCCACCATCCCAGCACACAGGAGGCCAAGAATCTATAACTATTACTTCATTTTACTGGATTTGAATGGGAATAACTGAACTCAGGAAAACTTAGCTCTGCTTTTATGCCATCAGATTAATTTTACTGAATTTACTGGAAAGGCAGCCAATTAGCAAAAGGACCCAGCCTAGAAGCAGCTCACCGGGCTCACCCGGTGACCTTTAACATGTCACTTGACCCAACGGTTTATGCACTAGAACCTGCCAGAGGTGAAACAGAGTTTCCACTTCCAAAATCAGAGCGAAAGGGAAGAAAAGGAAACTTAGAGATTTCCAAACATCCAGGAGCTATTTTTGGAAATGAATGACTTTTCCATTCACTCCTCTTAAAAAAAAAAAAAAAGAGAGAGAAATGAAAGATATTAGATGGAGAACAAACCAAGAAGTGTTTGTTGATCATCTAAATGGAAGAAGATTCTTACAGAAGCCCACTCCTTATAGCCTGAAAAACAAGACACTCCCCCATGTATACAGAGACTACCTATAATCTTAAAGAATGAAAAATGGAAAAATCATTATTTGCTTATCAGAAAGCTTATATAATCCCAAAATAGACTCTGCGGGGTAAATATAGTAAGCCTCCTATTAATTAACACCGAATAAAGGCTCCAAGAAGGTAGCAATGATGCCATCTGGCCCTGTTATGTGGGGCTCCAACCTGGCAAATTCCGGAACCATGCATTGTTTTCTCCTTAAAGCAACAGCCTGTTCAAAAGACTTTTAATATATCACAGAATTTCTCCATGTGGCACAGGTCAAACCCCATCTCGTGAACAAATGGATCCCTAAAAGCTTTTGTCATGATATAGTTTGGGCCTCCCACCATCATCCTGATCATTTAATACTCTGCTTTGATCTCAAATGTGACACGGTCCACCACTCAGACTGCTCGAGGTTGGCATTTCCAGTAACGTACAACCCCAACTGAGCTATCGGAAACAGAACACTAAGTTTCAACAGATCAGTCCACCTATAGGTTAATATCAACAGCACCCTGCAAGAAGCAGACATATACATGTCAAAGGCACTGAATTTTTCCAAAAGAGGCAAAAAAGTTCTTCCCATATTATCCACCTAAATGGTAAATACCTTTTAATAAAGTGGCCATTGAACTCTGAGTTGATGTATGTGGAACACATACGTGTCACTAATGTAAACCACATACAACTCACCCACAGAAACTACCAGTCGCAAAAATGGTGAATTAACCTTATTTTTAATCTTATTTATTTATTTATTTGGCCGCACCATGCAGCACGTGGGATTCTTAGTTCCCTGGGATCAAACCCGGCCCCCTACATTGGGAGCGAGGAGTCTTAATCACTGGACCACCAGGGAAGTCCCAACGTTATATTTTTTAACAAAGTTTTTGGGTATGATTCCCAGAAAACTAACCACGAAAATTATATGCATAGTACTGATCTGTAGACATAGTGAATTTAAACCTAAGGTGGGTTCATACTCCAACTAAAGAAATTCCGTTTTGAAAATATTGAGATTTTTTTTTTACACATCTGTAGCCACATCTGTAAAGATGTCTCCTCACGTTTGCAACTTCTTTGTTGTAACTTGAAAAAGAAAGTACAGCTACAATAATTCACCAACACACCCTGAGCTGGTAAGACCCAATGTTGTTAAATACAACATTGAATGGAATTACTATAAAACCAAAAAGAGTTTGTTTACAAACCTCGGCCCTCGGTGACCCTGCTTACGGCAGCATATTTTATGCTATTAGGTTTAATAAATTATACAGAAAATGATGTTTTCAGTTGGCAACACTTTTCACCTAACCGACTACATTCATCTATTCCTCCATAATTTAATTTTCTTTAAAAACCTATTTCTTTGACTCTCCTGATAGGTCTCCATTCGGAAGCTGTTTGGGGAAAGTCCTCATTTTTTTTTTTTTTTCTTTTGCGATACGCGGGCCTCTCACTGTTGTGGCCTCTCCCATTGCAGAGCACAGGCTCAGCAGCCATGGCTCACTGGCCCAGCCGCTCCACGGCATGTGGGATCCTCCCGGACCTGGGCACAAACCCATATCCCCTGCATCGGCAGGCGGACTCTCAACCACTGCACCACCAGGGAAGCCTGAAAGTCCTCATTTTTTGAATACCGTTTTCCAGTTGTGTGAATCGAATGCAACTCAAAAAGGGTTTTAACTGTCAGATGCACATGGAGAAAATGCTGTGCTCTGACACACGATTTTTCCATATCATAAAAATCATAAAAATCAATTACAACTTTAAAGGATAACCGGTCACCTATAAAAATGGGCAGGGTTCTGTTGTGAAAGAAGAAGAATGACTATTACAGCATTTACACCCTTCCGTAGACTCCACTTAAATATCTGTGGCTCGCTGAGCATTCCATACATATTTTGGGCAAGGTACTATGGGAGCTGAAGTGCAAGCTGTCCCCTGCTGAAATTTCACTCCCTATAAAAACAGTGTCTCATAAAAGTGTACACATTTTTACTTTACAAAAAAATGTAAAATGTTCACTTTTGTTCACTCCACCGACAAGTTTAGCATTAGAAACAGGGCTTTTTAAAAACCTGTAACATAAGTGATGTATAAAATGTCATTCAATAACACAGATTTCTGGAAAGAGGAACATAGGAAATGTGTATGAAATACATGGAAAGGAAGATTCTACAAGCTGTCTTCTGTGGGGTCTGCTCACCTATGGCCTGTGTTGTACCATTGAAATGGAAACTCTTACATTCATACTTTTCACCATGAATCTACACTCCAGTGTAACCACAACTGTTTCATATTACACTCATAAAATGAGTCTTTGCCTTTTCTAAGCAAAACAGTATTTTTTAATTGGGTCATTTTCCAGTTGTTTGGATTTTTAACAGACACACAGCATAAAAGGGCACCACATTCCAAGCAGTTCTACCAACTCCAGAACCATCCAAGGCTTGATCAGACAGCTGTGGCTCTAGCCTTTGGTTAAAATTATAATATGATCTCACCTGATTTTCAAAATAACTATGCATCTTTTTAAGCCAATAAACTGTGCTATAATCTCTCTAAGTTTCTGAGTCCAGAAGCTTGCCATGTTCAAAGAGAATGTTAGGGAACCATGATCCTTTTGCCTTTCTTTGTTTTTCCCTGTCTGAACCCAGGCAGCGCTGCCTTTCCAGTGCAGGGAGGAGGAAGCAGGAGCCTCTCACCACGCTGGGCCTTTTCAACTCTCAAAATCACTGGGAAGCTTGCAGTATTTCCTTTCTGGCACTCAGGCCCAGTGTGGAAAGAAGTTGCTCCAGACAGGACAAGATATCAGATAATCACTGTAATCCCTTGGTTTCAACAGAATTCCAGCTCCACAAAAAAATGCCTCTCCCCAAAAGCAGCTGAACCACTGAAACCAACAGACAATCGAACAAAAAGTTAACGAAGAAGTCATTACATGAACTTAATTAATCGTAATCTGGTGGTGCTTTTAGAAGCATCCGTTTTTCACTCCGTAGGATTTATTTACGTGAATAATAAGACAATTTAATGCTCTACTCGGGTCTTGCACAAAAAGGAAACCTAAAATTCAACTCTTGTGTAGCCGTTATTCCAAAAGCATATGGGTCTAATCATAGCCCATTCTGACCGCAGTACACAGGCTTTTTCAATCAGATTTTTAACTCAATTTTTAAGGCGCTAAAGAGTAACCGTCACAAGTTTGATGGTTACTCCAAAGAATCGGGAATCCCTGAAGTGTCCCATCTGGCACAGTCTTCGAATGGAAACTAGGTTCAGCCCGCCAGACAAGGAGCCCACACCACGAGGCTGGGGCGCACGTTTGTGCTCCAAGATGACAGCTCATCTGGCCACCGCGAGGTCGGGGGCGCCTGTAGGGCCACAGCCTGGGGGCTGTGGGCCGCGGAGGCCCGACAGGGATAGGCGAGACCGCGGAGGAAAAAGGAAGAGAGAGCCATCCGTCAGCGCCTGGAGAGGAAATTCCAGATGCCCAGCTCCCAGGCTTCGGTCAGCGGGTGACGTGAGGGAACCAGGTCAGAGTGTCCGCCCCGCGGTGGAGGCCGGGGATTCCGCACTCCTGGGGCTCGAGGCCGGGAGAGGGGGAGCCTCGACCCTCGGCCAGGGGTCCGGAGATGGGGGCGCCCGGATCCTCGCCGGGCGCGGAGGACTCACGATCTTCGCCCACACCCGGAGGCCTCCCGGTTCCTCGATCCTCTCCCTGGGCCCAAGGTATGGGGCGCCCTAATCTTGGTCGGGGCCCGCGCCCCCCTTACCGGTCGCGGGGGTCGATCCACGACGTCTGGCGCGTGTTCCGGTCGATGTAGAAGACGCGACCGTCGTAGTCGCGCGCCTCCTCCCTGCCGGTGGGCAGCGGCAGCTCGGCGCTCTCCCGGGCCCATGAGGGTGGCGGCGCGGAGGGCGCGGGGGCGCCGGGGGCGCGGGGCCCGCGGCTGGGGGCGCGAGCTCCGGCGGCTCCCGGAGGGGCTGCGCGGGCTGAAGCGGCTCCCGCGGGGCCTCGCGAGGCTGTCCCCGCCGCCGCCGCCGCCGCCGCCGCCGCCGGCCGACGCTCAGCCACCGCATGACGGCGCGGGCCCCGCCGCCGCCCGGCCGCCCCACGCGCGCCGCCTCCTCCGCCAGCACTAAGGCCCGGCGTCCGGGGCGCGGAGGCGGCCGCGGGGAGCCGCCCGCCGCGCCCGGTGCATCCTCTGCCCGGTGCCCGCGCACCGGCGCGCGCCTTCCGCCCGTCTGCCACCTGGCTCACTCGAGTCGCCGCCGCTCGTGGAGTCACAGCCCCAGAGCTGCCGCAGTCGCTACCGGTGGCCCCTCAGTTCTCGCAGCGCGCCCGGTCATTTTCGTTCCTCTGAGCGGGCCGGAAGGAGCGGGTCTACGCAGGCCCCGCCCCGCGTGTGGCCCCGCTCTTCCCCAGCCCCTTCTCCCTCGTCGGCTCCTCCCCCGCCTGCTGCAAGCCCTTCAATCGCCCTTGGCTGCTCCGCCTCCAGTCTCTCCTGGGGGATCCTAGGCTCTTGGCTCCTGTGCCCCCAGCCCCCACCCCCGCCCGCTGCTCTACTCCTCCTCCCCAGCCGGCTGCTCCCACGCTCCCAACCCCGCTCAGTGTTCTTCCGTCTTCCTCTCCTGCTCCGCGGGCTCCTCCCTCTTCTCTCCCGCTCCACCACCTCCTTTGGCCTCGCCGGGAAACCGCATGGGAGCCAGGAAGGGCGCCGCCGCGTCCGTCCGCCCCCGGGCCACAGCGGAGAGGAAGGAGGGCCGGGAGGACGGCGCCCCACCCGGGCTGCAGGCGCGGCCTGCCGGGGGCTGACTCTTAGGGCCCAAACAATTCCTGGGGGAGCGGGCGGTCACCTCACTGCACCCGTGCTCAGGCCTTGCATGTCTGGGGTCCTCCTCTCTGCCCACTTGGTGGGGGAGGGGAGCTGCGCCCTGGGGCTCCCGAATACCCAGGGTGGTCCCGCGAGGGTGGGTAAGTCCCCGGGAGGGAGGCCGAGGGGGCTCCGTAGCTGGAGGAGGAACCCGAGGCCGGTCCTCTTGGGTGGGACCTGGAGGACACACGTGGAAGTGGGGAGCTGGGCAGGTGGGCACTTCTCATGCCTGCCAGGAGAGCCCCAGCAGGGCTGATCCGAAGTCCCTACTCTGGGCCACGCCCCCTGCCCTGCCCTGAGCTCTTGTATCTTCCAGTCTGGAGGATCCAGTAGTGTGAGTGGAGACCCAAATAGGCCACTGCTCGGGCGGAAGCCAGGTCAGCTCCTAAAACATGAAACCTCTATGGTAATTGGTAATTATGTTCCACTCACATCTCATAGCTGGAGAAACTGAAGTCCAAAGATGGAGCTCTCTCTTCCTCCAAATCTCCCAGCTACTACTTCGTGCTCCAGATCCCTGACCACAAGACTTAATGCCGGGAAATGCAGGAAAGTATCAGGGAGGTTTTAAAACACTGTTACCGTGATACAAAAAGATATGATAAAAACCCTAACAGCAATCCATATCTAGCTACATAGGGGAAGAGACTAGAGGAAAACCTCCCCAAATGCTCACAGCAGTTTGCATTCCTTCAGTGGGATGATTTTTTTTTAATTATCGTATTTACTGTCTAAATTGTTTGTAAAAGGGTTATATTACTTTTATAAGGGGGAAAGTTGTTTTAAAAAAGAATGTGAAGGCATGGAGACTGTAATTGGGACATATCCGAGGGAGGCCTTTCCTCCTCTTCTCCCACCACAACGCAGAAACTTCCTTGCTCCCCAAGAATCTAGCCCCACCCGAACATCATATGCCGGAAATTCCACCACGGGAGTCCTTTTAGTTACACGTGCACAGTTATTAAATGTCCAGGGAAAAGGGATGGAGCGTATCAAAAAAGCAAATACTTTGTGATCTTGCATGTTCCAGAGAATGCCCATGTGCTGAGTGTCCCTACCCTGACATCTTCCCTTCTGATCGGCATGCTTTACTACCAAGGAGGCTGCCACTGCCTTGTCCCTCCCTCCCGGCCCACGCTGCAGTCACCTTACCACCCAACATGGCTGGGCTGAAGCTGCAATCCCGCCCTCCCTGCCAGGCATCGTGTCCTTTCAGAATTTCGCAAATCTGGGCGCTATCACTAAAAATTATCCTGAATGGGGCTGGAGTGCATTGGAGTGACGCCAACCTCAACAGAGAGAGAGAACAGCCACACACATCAAAGGACTCACAGAAGGAAAGGCAAGATGAAAAAGTATCAGGTAAAGAATAAGGGGTGGGGGAAGCTACACCCCATGAGGAGCTAAGAGGCAAGTGCTGATGGGCCTTTCCCTGAGGATGAGATCTTCTGGACTCCTCAGACTGGCTGCAGACCCACCATATGCAGGCACTGTGCTGGGCGTTGGGATGCTGCAGAGAACAGGAAAGAGTCTGTGCACCCCCAGCCCGCAAGTCGGGGACTAAACTAAGAATAGGCATTTAGGACTGTGGCCTGTCTACAGACCAAGCCAGGGTGCCAGTTCAGACTGGGAACTCAGGGGAGGCCTTGTGAGACCGAAAGGAAGATGGCTTGGATGAGGAAGCTGAGGCTCTGGTCCTTAGATTCTCGAGTCCTGAGCCCTTGCCTCTTGGCACGTGTAGCCGCAGTCCTCAAGTACTTGCTGATTTACTAGTAGATATGGCGCCTCAGCCAGATCTCCCTGGCTGGGGTGCACACCCTTCTCAGAGGATTACCCTTGGCTGACAGATGTCTGAGAGGTGATACTCCCCACCCCACCCCCGCCCCAGGACTGCTCCTGCAGTATGACAGACCAGGCCCCTGGCCTTGGTGGGACAAAGTGTAGTGCACCTCACCCTCCAGGGCCCCCACCTGGGCTACCATGGCTTTGCTAGCTCCTCTCCTCTCTAGCCTGCCTCCCCTACCCGCATCCATCACTTGCATGAGAACTACCCCTCCTTGAGCACTGCTACTAGGGAGCCTGAACCCAGAGAGTCTGCTGTGCTTATTCTTCCAAGCACTTAGCGAATATAAACCGTTTGACCATCGTGACAACATCTACACATAGTCCTAACTTCATTTGCACATTAACAGAGGAGAATTGGGAAGAAAGGTCACACGGCGTGCCAGTGGAGACAGATGGAAGCCCCTCACTGAAAAGGCTTTATCCACAGGCCCACCCACGGCCCCTGGACCTCTCTGAGTCAGAGAAGTGAAGCAGGCCAGCCGCATTTGTCTTCCTAAAATGAGCCAACAAAAGGAAGAGACCAGAACTTGGGATGACCGAGGTCTCCATCTTCCCTTGTAATGTTTGCCCCAGGCAGAAACGGACGGTCCCTAAAGACCTGTGCGGGGCATTGGGATGGTAGAGAAGTTGGTGGGGGGGGGGTGAGGGGAATCTTGCCTCCCCAGCTTTGCCATATATTGGGAAATCTTGTGTGTGTGTGTTAATTGTTAGGAAGAATAAAGCCTGTCTTTCTCACAGTCAAGTGGGGCTTTCCATGTTGGACTGAAAAACACAAGCATACACAAAGCACTGCAGGGAAAGGAGGCTTTCGTCTGAGCCGAAGGCACAATTATGCATTCTTTATTGCCTCCATGTTCATACCACAGCCTTGCCAACAAGGAAAAGTACAAACATTGTAGCGACCTCTCCTGGCACCAAGATTTCTGATGGAAAAACAGCTCAGGAAAAATCCACTTAGGCCCTGGGTACTGGAGATGCAAATATTGATACTTGTTCTCCTTGCAGACCCTTTGGGGAATCCCCTTGCACGAACTGTTAAAATGCCCTCACGTGGAGCTTGCAGAATATTTTCTTTAAAATGCTTCTTAAGGAGTAAATCCAACACACTCCTTGCATGCCAGGCAAGCATGCCCAGAGATTGAAGATATTTACTCGGATTCTGCCTTCTCTTCCCAAAGGATAACCTTGAGTTATCAAGGAAGGTACAAAATTGCCTCTATCCACATTCAATACTTGGGAAGCTTCTGGAAAAGGGAGCACCGGGAGGGCTGCAATCGTCATGTCGAAAATGAGAGAAATAAATACCGCTGGAGAAGTCTTGCCTGCCTAACCTGAGACCTCTCCTGTGGCTCAGGAACTAAAAGCGGGAGGGTGGGGCTATTCCCTGAGGTTATTTTTCCTGACTTTAAGTCTTCAACTTTAGACACTTATTTGACTTGTGATCGGAAACGCCCTTGTTTGGATTTTGAGTGTGGACGGGGAGCCTGGGAACATTTTTCTCAAATGGGACTTCCTTGACTTGGGTAAATTTGTGCAGTTTTGAGATGAGGTTTTTCTCATGTCCTGATCTTCCATTCCAAAGAGATGCAGAGTATTCTGAAAGAGTCAGCTGTGTGAATAAACCAGGCCGTCTGTTTGGCCATTTTAGTGCTTTATTCTGCTGTGTGTTGGCTTCTTCGCGTACAGCAATGCCCTTGGTGTTGGTTCATGGCTGTCATGTTGTAGGCGGACTCGGCATTTGTACCTGGGTTATTAAACTTCAGTTTTAAGAAAAAAAAAAGTAAGACCAATTTTTCTCCCAAACTTAGAATATTTGCTGTCACCCACTTGCTTCCTCTCCAGGTCTCCCCTCCCAAAGCTATATTTTTACTTCTCCTTCCCAACCCTTGGGTTGTGTTGCACAAAATGGTAATGAGCCAAATGGAAATGTATTCCAAGCAAACCATAATTTTCAGAAGACACAGCTGCCATGAGCCGGCATACTACACGATGCTTCCTCCTGGCTGGGTTCTCTCTTGTTTAGGATTATGACTCTGGTCCCCTGTGGATTTGGAAAAACATTCTTCAACTGCAGACCTCTGCTTTAAGAGCCAAGCAGACCAGCTTGGAAGCCTCAGGCTTACAGAAACAGGAAGGCGGGTTTATCCGACACAGAAATGAGCAGTCTCTGGGTTATTAACATTTGATGACACCAGCATTATAAATTAGTCTCTTTTGTAGCATGAATGGAACAGTTTTGGAACACAGGCAACGTCGGTAGATCCTGAAACAACCACCCCGAGATGTTTGTTATATATCAGTGCTTTTCAACCAGGGGCGATTGTGGTCCCCAGGGGACATTTGGCAACACCTGGAGATGTTTGCTATGGGCATCCAGTGAGTAGAAGCCAGGGCTGCCGCTCAACATCCTACAGGGCCCAGGACCACCCCACAACAGAGAATTATCCAGCCCAAATGTCAGTGCTGATGTAAAGAAGCCCTGTAATACGCGTGTAATTGATGGTAACATTTGTTCTACCTAGGCTTTTAGTGGGGAAATCAAGGCCCAGACAATGTAAGTAACGAGGCCAATGTGATCTGGCCACTGCTAAAAAGCATCAGCCCTGAGATCAAAGCTCAGCTATCCCATCTGACCTCTGTATTAGGGTTCTGCAGAGAAACAGAACCAATAGGATACATATACCAAGATTCATTATAAGGAATTTGCTCACGTGATTATGCAGGTTGAGTAAGGAAAGTTGACTTAGCAAATGGGAAACCCAGGAGAGCCAATGATATGGTTTCAGTCCAAGGCCAGCAGGCTGGAGACCCCAGAAGAGCTGATGTTTCACTTCAGGTCCAAAGGCAGGAAAAAGCGGATGACCCAGTGCAATCAGTCAGGCAGGAGGAGTTCCCCCTTACTTACTGACTCACAGGAGAGTCAATCTTTTTGTTTTACTCCAGCATTTGACGGATTGGATGAGACCCACCCACATCTGCTTTCCTCAGTCTCCTGATTCAAGTTTTCCTCTCCTCCAGAAGCACCCACACCAACACACCCAGAATGTTTGACCCAATATCTGGGCACCCTGTGGTCCAGTCAGGTGGACACGTAAACTCCCCATTACACCTCCTGACTTGATATCCAGTTGCTCTGTGTTTCTACAACTCCTTATGTCCACAGAGTGATTCGTGGACGGCAGCATCAGCAGTGCGGGGGATCTCATCCAAACGGCCAGCCCGGACCCATTGGTTTGTGAAGCGCTATGTTACACACATGGAAGGGGGTGGCACGGGGGTGCGGGCATCTAAAAAAACGATTTTACTATATTCATTCAGAGAGCCATCTGGTTAGTGTTTCCGTTACTCAACTTCATAATCGTTAGGGCTTTATTTATCATTTAAGAGGTGCCAAGAGCTAGTCAGCTTTCCATGAGAAGCATATTTAACAGTCTGGATTTGTGTGTCATTCAACCGTAGGCCAAGCCTCCGCGAACTTCAGCCTGGCTAACCTGGCACAGAAGTAGAAATGGGCAAAAAGCCAGCCCCAAGCCAACCATGCTGTCAGCAATGTTTGATTTTTGCCTGTTTCCCTGCCTCTCCCCTGCCTGGTATCCCCACCCAGGACTGGCTACACAGTTTGCTGTCTACATTTTGCAGTGCCAAATGAAAAGGCGGGACCCTTTTCAGACTGCTTCCACAAAACACCCTAAACAGAGCGGCTTATAAACAACAGACATTCCTTTCTCACAGGTCTGGAGGCCGGGAAGTCCATGAACAGGGTGCCAGCGTGATCCGGTGCGTCTTCATATGGTGGACGGGTTTAGGGAGCTCTGTGAGGTCTCTCTGAAAAGAACATTGATCACATTCGTGAAGCTCCACCATCATGACCTAAGCACCTCCCAAAGGCCCCACCTCCAATACCATCACATGGGGACTAGGACTTCAATACATGAACTTGGGGGGCACACCAACATTCAGACCACGGCAGACCCCTTGTTTAAAAAAATACTAATAATTTCAAGAGGGTAGACAATTAAAACAAGCACAAGCCCTTCAGAGCACAGGGCCCTGTCCATACCTTTGACTTCTAGTCATTGTGCCCTTTGAACATTCCAAAGGGACAGCAATTTTCAGCGATAGCACAGAAGATCATTTTGGGGAAAGAGGCCCTGTCCCAGCAAATCAAACCACTTGTTCCCCAGGACTTCTCTGCCAGCCCAGCTACCTCCCCAAGGTCAGCATGATACTGCTGGCAGGAAGAATGTCCTCTGCTCCTACGCTCTGGGCTCCCTGGTGTTGAGTGTTGAATTATGTCCCCTCACAAATATGTTCAAATATGTTCACAAATATGTTCAAATATGTCCCCTCACAAATATGTCCCCTCACAAATATGTTCAAATATGTACCTATCCCTAGTACCTGTGAATGTGACCTTATTTGGAAATAGGGTCATTGCAGATATAATTAGCTAAATTACAATGAAGTCATACTGACATAGGGTGGACCATTAACCCAATATGACTAGTGTCCTTCGAAGAAGAGAGAAGACAGACACACAGGAAGAAGACCATGTTATGGAGGCAGACACTGAAGTGATATATCTACAAGCCAACGAATGGCAGAGATTGGCAGCAACACCTGGTGTTTATGTGTATATGTATATATACATATAAAAAATGTTTTAATAAATTTATTTATTTATTTATTTTTGGCCGTGTTGAGTCTTCGCTGCTGCGCGCGGGCTTTCTCTAGTTATAGCGAGTGGGGGCTACTCTTTGTTGTGGTGCACGGGTTCTAGACACATGTTCTTCAGTAGTTGTGGCGCATGGGCTCAGTAGTTGTGGCTCACGGGCTCTAGAGCGTAGCCTCAGTAGTTGTGGCGCACGGGCTTAGTTACTCCATGGCATGTGGGATCTTCCAGAACCAGGGCTCGAACCCATGTCCCCTGCACTACCAGGCGGATTCTTAACCACTGCACCACCAGGGAAGCCCAAGCTCTCCTTAAATTACCCGGTTTGTGCATGCCACGTGCTTTCTCTAGACACCCAGTCTGAATCAGACATAGATACACAATTTGTACAAATGGATAAGAAAAAGGTAAAGAACCCAAGCAGGTAATAAGCAAAGGCAATGGATTCACAAAAGACAAAACCTTGTTGCCAGTGACCACGAAGAGATGCTTAACCTCCGAGGTGCTTAAAGCCATGCCTCCTACCACAAAGAGGAAGTGAGGAAATGGGACTAATTCACGACCCACTGAATTGAAAATTGGTAATTCAGGAGTGTGATTCAGCAGTAGCCAGTAGAGCTGAAGGGGATGACCCTTTCGAACCCGCCATTCCTCTGCTGGAATCCCAAACTTAATTCTTCTCTAGGTATAACAGCTAGAGAAGCTGTGTGCACCTGCCCCATCAAAAGGGCAGTGATACTCAATGATTAGAAACCACCTAAATGCTTATCAATAGGGAATGTGTTAATAAATTCTATTTATAAATTATAATACCTTAAAGCAGTTAAAATTAACTAGGTCTAAATCAACAGGGGTTAAATCATAATGTTAAGCAAATATAGGACATGCCTTGGTGATTACATTTATATGTAGAATTTAAAAGCTCAGGACAATACTATATTGTTTACAGAACATACTTTTGTAATTAAAGCCTGAGATGAAGGATAGGAAAAATAAGCACAGCTTCAGATCAGAGGTGACTTTGGGGATGGAAGGAGAGAAATGAATTGGACATGGGGACCTCCAACCCTACCTGTAAACTTTCCTTTCTTCAAAATATCTGAAGTAAAAATGGCAACAATTAACATCTATCAAATTCGAGTAGTGATTAATTGGGTGGTATAGTTTTCTATGTATATTTTATACATGGGAAATCTTTTATACTTTAAAGACCAGTTTATACTTTAATGACCAGTTTAAATCAGGGAAGCAAGGTACAGCGAGTCCACAGGCTGGAACACCAGGCGGCCTTTAGAAACCACCATGTCAGAGAACTTAGGGAAGCAGGGAAATGCTCAAGAGACATTTGATGTGAACCGTAGATTAGAAAATTATTGTATGGGGGACTTTTTGTCAGCAGACTTAAAAAAAAATATGACCCTTCCTCTTTTCATCACACATAGAAATGTGAAGATAAATGCCAGATGGTCCCTTATTATAGGTGACTTGTCTTTTCTCCAATATATCAGTGTTTACAGTGAATATATAGTCAGTTATCAGAAAAATAAACAATCTAATGATTAATTTGTATCAGCAGGCTGTCAAAATAAACAACTGAAGAGCAGCATTCAATTTCAGACCAAACACCTTGAAATTATTTTTGCTATTTACTGTCTTATGCTGCCCTCCGATGGAGAAATAGAAGAATGCTTATGAACGTAGAGCAATTTATAAAATGCAGATGTGTTCTTCACATGTTGATAAAGATACTATATAACTTTATTAAAAATTAATACATGTGCAGTATAAAAAACTTTCTATAGTTGTGGCGAGCGGGGGTGGGGGGCTATTCTTCATTGAGGTGCGCAGACTTCTCATTGCAGTGGCTTCTTTTGTTGCGGAGCACAGGCTATAGGCACGCCGGCTTCAGTAGTTTTGGCTCTCGGGCTCAGTAGTTGTGGCTCGCGGGCTCAGTAGTTGTGGCTCGCGGGCTCTAGAGCACAGGCTTAGTAGGTGTGGCGCACAGGCTTAGTTGCTCTGTGGCATGTGGGATCTTCCTGGACCAGGGCTCTAACCTGTGTCCCCTGCATTGGCAGGCGTATTCTTAACTATTGTGCCACCAGGGAAGTCACTAGAATTTGGTTTTGATACTCGATTTTTGCTTTGTTTACCTATCTTCAAGCCTCTACTTTTACAAATACCTAGTAATTTGACCCTTGTTCAGAGACTGCTTCAAGTTCATTCTTTCTTTTCCTTTCTGTTCTTTCTGTTCTTTCTTTCTTTCTTTCTTTCTTTCTTTCTTTCTTTCTTTCTTTCTTTCTTTCATACTTTTATTAAAAAAAGGTTGCAATGAACATCATATATCTAATCTTGGTGAAATTATAAATATTTCTACAATATAAATTCCAATCAGGGTCTTGCTCAGTGGCTCCATGCATTTATAAATTTACTAGATATGGTCAAATTGTCCTTCAGAAAGTTGCATCACTTTATGCTTTCACAACAATGCATGAGCATTCATTTTCCAATCGCCCATCCTCAAACTGGAGGATATACAACTTTTTCATTGACCTTTCGGCAATTTGCAAGGTTAAGAAATTATATTCCATTATTGTTCGGGCTTTCATTTCTTTCATTACCAGTGAGGTTCAACACTTCCCCCTGCTTTTTGGTGATTGGTGTTTCTTTGTACCCTTTGCTTACTTCATCTTTGTCTTCTGTTGGGTTTTTCCATCTTCTTTTTTTAACTTTTGATTTTGAGCTCTGCATAAATTAGGTGAATCAGCCCTTTGTCCTGTATCTTCCAAGTATTTCTCAATTGTCATTTTATAATTCCTTGTTTGTTTATTATCTATATTTGCCATGCAGGGATTTTACATTATTACATAGAAAATTTTATAAAGTTTCCCTTTTTAGCTTCTGGACAAAGATGACTTAAAATAAGAAATTCAGATAACCGACAAGACGCTAGGAAGCTAGAGGGTGTGGCTGGAAGAAGTTGGCAGGCGGTTAGCACCCGTGATGGGCAAAGATGAAGACAGGGTAGGTGGGGCTGCACCTGGGAACCAAAGCAGGTAAGTCAGGCGTAGGCTTGGTCATCCGTGTGAAGCCAACGAGGACACATCTCTACAGCTGTGATTAGAGCACTCTGGGGGCCCCATCAGGTGCTCAAAGCCGCCGTCACAGGAGGGTAGCACAAGTGGGGAGCTGTTGCTGCCCAGTGGGCCTTTCTCCCTTGGGCAAGAGGGCAGGTGATACTGCTTTTATTATGGAGAGCATAGCATGTGGATTTTGGAAAAAGAGAACTTGGTTAATTAGTGCATGAAATATGAAACAGTGAATAAAAACCATGTTTAATTCACCACAGTTAATATTTTAGCCCACTTTCTCTCCATCTTTTTTCAGCTCATTTTTTAAAACATCTTTATTGGAGTATAATTGCTTTACAATGGTGTGTTAGTTTCTGCTTTATAACAAAGTGAATCAGTTATGCATATACATATATCCCCATATCCCCTCCCTCTTGCATCTCCCTCCCTCCCACCCTCCCTATCCCACGCCTCTAGGTGGTCACAAAGCACCGAGCTGACCTCCCTGTGCCATGTGGCTGCTTCCCACTAGCTGTCTATATTTTATATTTGGTAGTGTATATATGTCCATGCGAGTCTCTCACTTTGTCCCAGCTTACCCTTCCCCCTACCTGTGTCCTCAAGTCCATTCTCTCCATCTGTGTCTTTATTCCTGTCCTGCCCTAGGTTCATCAGAACCATTTTTTTTTAGATTCCATATATATGTGTTAGCCTACGGTATTTGTTTTTCTCTTTCTGACTTACTTCACTCTGTATGACAGACTCTAGGTCCATCCACCTCACTACAAATAACTCAATTTCGTTTTTTTTTTATGGCTGAGTAATATTCCATTGTATATACGTGCCACACCTTCTTTATCCATTCATCTGTCGATGGACACTTAGGTTGCTCCAATGTCCTGGCTATTGTAAATACTTCAGCTCATATTTTTAAAGTTGGAATTATGCTTCATATGCATTTTGGTTTTCATTATTCTTCTTTAAAAATTTATTTATTTTATTTTTGGCTGTGTTGGGCCTTTGTTTCTGAGCACGGGCCTTCTCTAGTTGCGGTGAGCGGGGGCTACTCTTTGCTGTGGTGTGTGGCTTCTTATTGCAGTGGTTCTCTTGTTACGGAGCACGGGCTCTAGGCACGCGGGCTTCAGTAGTTGTGGTGTGCTGCCTCAGTGGTTGTGCTGCATGGGCTTTGTTGCTCTGCGGCATGTGGGATCTTCCCAGACCAGGCCTCGAACCCGTGTCCTCTGCATTGGCAGGTGGATTCTTAACGACTGCGCCACCAGAAAAGCCCCAATCCATCTTATCCCTTGATGCATTTTGTGGTAAATTGCAGACATTAGTACATGTCTCCTTAAGTATTTCAGCAAGCATGACATTAACTAGTGAGCCGTATTTGTTTACAGTGCTTGTCTTTGAATGTAAACTTTACACAGAGTAAAATACACCAATCATTTTTTTTTCTCTCAGTCATTTTATTATTATTTTTTATTGAAGTGTAGTTGATTTACAATGTTGTGTTAATTTCTGCTGTACAGCAAAGGGATTCAGTTATACATATATATATATATATTCTCTTTTTATATTCTTTTTCCTTATGGTTTATCATAGGATAGTGAATATAGTTCCCTGTGCTATACAGTAGGGCCTTGTTTATCTATTCCATGTATAATAGTTTACATCTGTTAACCCCAACTTCCCATTCCATCCCTCCCCCAACCTCCTCCCCCTTGGCAACCACAAGTCTATTCTCTATGTCCATGAGTCTGTTGCTGTTTCATAGATATGTTCATTTGTGTCATATTTTAGATTCCACATATAAGTGATATCATATGGTATTTGACTTTCTCTTTCTGACTTATTTCACATAGTATGATAATCTCTAGTTGCATCCGTGTTGCTGCAAATGGCATTATTTTGTTCTTTTTTATGGCCGAGTACTAGTCCATTGTATACATGTACCACATCTTCTTTATCCATTCATCTGTCAGTGGACACTTAGGTTGTTTCCATGTCTTGGCTATTGTGAATAGTGCTGCTATGAACATAGGGGTGCATGTATCTCTTTGTATTAGAGTTTTGTCTGGGTATATGCCCAGGAGTGGGGTTGCTGGATCATATGGTAATTCAATTTTTAGTTTTTTTGTTTGTTTGTTTTTTCTGTACGCGGGTCTCTCACTGTTGTGGCCTCGGTGTGCAACCAATTTCTGTATGTTAATCTTGTATCCTGCTACGTTTCTGAATTCACTGATCAGTTCTAGTATTTGTGTGGAGTCTTTAGGGTTTTCTATATAGAGAGTCATGTCATCTGCATATAATGACGATTTTACCTCTTCCAATTTGGATAACTTTTATTTCTTTTTCTTGTCTGATTGCTGTGGCTAGGACTTCCAATACTATGTTGAATAGAAGAGGTGGAAGTGGGTATCCTTGTCTTATTCCAGATGTTAGCGGGAAGGCTTTCAACTTTTCATCATTGAGTATTATATTGGCTCTGGGTTTGTCATAAATAGCTTTTATTATGTTGAGATATATTCCCTCTATACTCACTTTGGTAAGAGTGTTTATCATGAATGGATGTTGAATTTTGTCAAATCTTTTTTCTGCATCTATTGAGATGATCAAGTGGTTTTTGACTTTTGTTTATGTGGTGTATCACATTGATTAATTTGCATATGTTGAACCATCCTTATGAGCTTGGGATGAATCCCACTTGGTTGTGATGTATGATTTTTTTATGTGTTGTTGGATCTAGTTTGCTATATTTTGTTGAGAATTTTTGCATCTATATTCATCAAAGATATTGGCCTGTAATTTTCTTTTTTGGTGGTGTCTTTGTCTGGTTTTGGTATCAGGGTGATGGTGGCTTCATAGAATGTCTTTGGGAGTGTTCCCTTCTCTTCAGGTTTTTGGAAGAGTTTGAGAAGGATCAGTATAAGTTCTTCTTTGTATGTTGGGTAGAATTTGCCTGTGAAGCCATCTGGTCCTGGACTTTTGTTTGAGGGGGAGTTTTTCTTTAATAAATTTATTTATTATATTTATTTTATTTTTGGCTGCACTATCTTGTTGCCATGCACGGGCTTTCTCTAGTTGTGGTGAGCAGGGGCTACTCTTCATTTGGAGCTCGGGTTCTAGACACACAGGCTTCAGTAGTTGTGGCACATGGGCTCAGTAGTTGTGGCTCGTGGGCTCTAGAGCACAGGCTCAGTAGTTGTGGCACACGATCTTAGTTGCTCTGCAGCATGTGGGATCTTCCCGGATCAGGGATCGAACCCATGTCCCCTGCATTGGCAGGTGGCTCCTTAACCACTGCACCACCAGGGAAGCCCTGTGGGGGAGTTTGTAAACTATGGATTCTATTTCATCTCTAGTGATTGGTCTGTTCAAATTATCTATTTCTTTTTGAGTCAGTTTTGGTGGCCCGTATGTTTCTAGAAAGTTGTCCATTTCTTCTAAGTTGTCGAATTTATTGGCATATAATTGTTCATAGTATTCCCTTATGGTTTTGTGTTTGTATGGTGTCAGTTGATATGTCTCCTTTTTCATTTCTTATTTTGTTTATTTGGGTCTTCGCTCTCTTCTTCTTGGTGAGCCTGGCCAAAGGTTTGTCGATTTTGTTTACCCTGTATCACTATGAACTCTCATCTAAGAACTGCTTTTGCTGCATCCTGTAGATTTTGTATGATTGTGTTTTCATTGTCATTTGTCTCAAGTTGTTTTTAAATTTCATCTTTTATTTAATTGTTGACCCATTGGTTTCTTTTTAGTAGCATATTGTTTAGTCTCTGTGTAATCATTTTTTTCTCGTTTCTGTTTCACTGGTTGATTTCTCGTTTCATGCCGTTGTGGTCAGAAAAGATGCTTGAGATCATTTCTATCCTCTTAAATTTGTTGAGGCTTGTTTTATGCCCTAATATGTGGTCAGTCCTAGAGAATGTTCCATGTGCACTTGAAGAGAATGTGTATGCTGGGTTTTTCTGCATGTAATGTCCTGAACATATCAATTAAGTCTAACTGTCCTATTGTATTATTTAAGACCTCTGTTGCCTTATTGATATTTTGTTTAGAACATCTGTCCATTGATGTGAGTGGGGTGTTAAAGTCTCCTACTATTATTTTATTCCTGTCAATTTCTCCCTTTATGTCTGTATTTATTTAATGTATTTGGGTGCTCCTATATTAGGTGATATATGTTGACAAGTGTAAAATCCACTTCTTGTTGGATCCTTTTATCATTATATAGTGTTGTTCTTTATCTTTCTTTATGGCCTTTGTTTTAAAGTCTATTTTGTCTGATACGAGTATTGTGACCCCTGGTTTCTTTTATTTCCATGAAATATCTTTTTCCATCACCTCACTTTCAATCTATGTGTGTCCTGTGCCGTAAAGTGGGTGTCTCCTAGGCAGCATATTGGATTAGAAAACAAGAGCCTACAATCTGCTACTCTGTGTCTTTTGATTGGAGCATTTAGTCCATTGATGTTTAAGGTAATTATTGAGAGATATGTATTTATTGCCATTTTAACCTTGTTTTCCCATTGATTTTATATTTCTTTTTTGTCCCTTTATTTTTCTTTTTCCTTTTTCGGTTTGATGATTTTCTTTCGTATTATATTCTCTTTTTGTTTTTTGTGATTCTATTGTATGTGTCTGATTTGTGGTACCCTGTTTTTCAAGTATGTTAATCTCATCCTATATCTGCTTGCCTTAGACTGGTAGTCATATAGGCTCAAACACATTGGAGGAACTGAAAAAAAAAATCTATTTTTCTTACTCTCCTACCCCACATTTTATGATTTTGATGTCCTCTTTTACACTCCACGTTCATCCTTTTGCTGTTCATGGTGGTTATCATCACTTTCATAGAAATTTTTTAAAAATCTGGGTACTGGCTTATTTAGGTGATTTGCTCTCCAATTGTGATTTTCTCTTTCCTATATACTTTGACTTCTTTTGTATTTAGAGAAGACCTTTCAATACTTCCCTTAGCATTTAGCATTGCTGTATTTTTTTAGTTTTTGCTCGTCTGAGAAATTCTTTATCTCTCCTTCTATTCCAAATGATAATCTTGCTGGATAGAGCATCCTAGGTTGCAGATATTTCCCTTTCAGGACTTCGAATATATCTTGCCACTCCCTTCTGGCCTGCAATGTTTCTGTAGAGAAATCAGCTGATAGCCTTATGGGAGTTCCTTTGTGATTAACTCTTTGTTTTTCTCCTATTGCCTTTAGAGTCCTCACTTTAACTTCTGCCATTTTTATTATAATAGGGCTTGGTGTAGCTCTGTGTGGGTTTACCCTGTTTGGGACCCATTGTGCTTCCTGTACCTGGATATCTGTTTCCTTCTTTAAGTTTGGGAAGTTTTCAGCCATCATTTCTTCAAACACATTTTTGATCCCATTTTCTCTTTCTTCCCCTTCTGGAATCCCTATTAGGTGTAGATTGGCATGTTTTATGTTATCCCACAGGTCTCTTATATTGCTTTCATTTTTTTTTCATTTGGCTTTCTGTCTGCTCTCCTGATTGGGTGATTTCCATTATTCTATCTTCCAGGTCACTTATTCATTCTTCTGCACTATTTACTCTGCTACTCATTGCCTTTAGTTCAGTTTTTGTTTTGGCAAATGAGTTTTCTAATTTTTCTTGGTTGCTCTTTATAGTTTCTAGTCCCTTTTTACAATAGTCTGCATTTCTGTCAATAGTCTTTCTTAATTCCTTCAGTATTTTCATTATCTCCTTTGAGAAATTGGTGTCTATTAGACCAAAGAGGTCTGTTCCATTGTTTGTTTCTTTCAGGGGAATTCTCTTGGGCTTTTAATTGGGAGTGGTTCCTCTGCTTCTTCATTTTACTTATATTTCTCTTATTCTGTGAGTTTAGGAGAAACACTTTTATCTCCTGTGGTGTGGAGGGATATTTGTATGTGGCAGTGTCCCTATGTAGCTTGTGTGGGTTTAGTATTTTTGGTGCAAGGGCCGTTTTTAGTATGGATGCCTGTTGCCTCTTTCCTCAGTGTGTGCTGGCTCTTATCCCCTTGATAGGGGGTATGCATATGCAGTGGCTGGTGTGCGGTCGTGGGGTTCTTGCTGGCAGTGGTGGCTCATGCACGCCCCCAGAGCACACGATGGGAGCAGAGGTGGCTCATGACGGCTCCTGGAGCTCGTCTAGGTGATGTCCTGCCTCCTGAGAGCTTATGCAGGGAAAAAAGCTGTAATGGCAGGTCCCACCCATCCCGTTGTGCGTCGCCTACACAGTGGCACCTGGCCTCTAAGGTGGCCCAGGCTTCCTCCGTGTACACCCTCAGATGCCATTGCATCAGGCTTCAGCCCCTTCAGGCTATTTCTGCACAGCCCACCCCAGTCTTCTCCATGGGTCCGATCTCCACAGCCCAAGCTTCCACACCTAGATTGTACCGGCACTGGCGGACGCATATCTCAGGCTGGGGAGTGCAGAGCAGTGACACTGACCGTCTGTGCAGGTTTCTCTCCATTCTGGCTGCTGCAAACCAGTTGCTGCATTCTCCTCCAAGGCTCCTTAGCTCTCCCCTGTCCTGGCTGATCTCTCCGCTGGTGAGGGGACTTCCACGGTGCAGGAACCTTTCCTCTTTCACAGCTCCCTCCCAGCAGTGCAGGTCCTTTCCTGATTCCATTCTCACTTTCTTTTTTTTTTTCTTTTGTCCTACCGAGTTATGTGGAGATTTTCTTGCCCTTTTAGAGGTCTGAGATCTCCTGCCAGCATTCAGTAGATATTCTGTAAGAATTGATCCACGTGTAGAGGTATTTTTGATGTATTCGTGGGAGGAGGTGAGCTTCATGTCCTACTACTCTGTCATCTTGATCACTCCCTCTGCACCAATCTTGATATGTGTAGGTTTCTTACCCATTTTTTTTCTTTACCATTTTATCATAAGCATTTTGCTTAGAATCATATTGAGCCGACACACACACATCAATGTGACTCAATGCACAGCCTATAATAGCATACACAGCCACACACACACAAACACCTCTCTGTGACTCAATGCGCAGTTTATACCAGCACACAAACACACACACACACCGCACTGTGACTCAATGCAAAGCCCATACCAGCAAAGACACACACACAAAAACACCTTACTGTGACTCAATGCACATACACACATCACATACACACTCAAACACACACACACACACGGCTTACTGTGACTCAATGCACAGCCTATACCAGTGCACACACACACACACACACACACACATATATACACACACTGTTCACTGTGACTCAATGCACAAACTGTAGTACCTCACACACACACAGCACACACACCTCAGTGATTTAATACAAAAGCCATACCAGCAAACACACACACACACACACAGAGCTTACTGTGAGTCAATGCACAGTGTATACCACACACACACACACACACAGACGCATGACTTACTGTGTGTGACTCAATGCACAGCCTATACCAACCCCTACACACAAACACACACACCCCCACAGCTCACTGTGACTCAATGCACAGCCTATAGCATCACAAACACACACATACACACACATGACTCACTGTGACTCAATGAACAGTGTGTAGTACCACACACACACACACAGACACACACACAGCCCTTAGTGACTTAATGCAACGTCCATACCAGCAAAAACACACACACACACACGGCTAACTGTCACTCAATGCACAGCCTACACCAGCACACACACACAAACACATACACACACACAGGCACACACAGCTCATAGTGACTCAATGGTCAGCCTATACCAGTGCACACAAGTCACACTTGCATGGCTCTCTTTGGCTAAAAGCACAGTCCTTACCAGCACACACACACACACACACCACACAACTCACTGTGACTCAATGCTCAGAGTATACCAGCAGATACACACACACACACACACACATGGCTCAATGTGACTTAATGCACAGATCATACCAGCACACACACACACAAACACACACGACTCACTGTGACTCAGTGCACACTCTATACCAGCACACACGCACACACAAGGCTCACTGTGACTCAGTGCACAGTCTGTAGCACCACACACACACACGCACCTCAGTGACTCAATGCAAAGCCCATAGCAGCACACACACACACATACACACACCTAACTGATTTAATGCTCCGCATATACCAGTGCATATACACACAGGCATGCACAGCTCATTGTGACTCAATGTGCAGTCCATAGCAGCACATACACAGACAGACAACACACCTCACCTTAAATCAATGCTCAGACTATAGCAGCCCCTAAACACACACACATACACACGGTGCACTGTGTCTCAATGCTCAGCCTATACCAGCACACACACAAACACACACACACACACCCCAATGACTCAATGCAAAGCACACAGATACACGCAGCTAAGTGTGACTCTATGCTCAGCCTATACCAACACACACACAGACACACACACACACACACACACACACACACACATGGCTGTGACTCACTGCACAGCCTGTACCAGCACAAACACACAGACACACACAGAAGGCTCACAGTGAGTCAATGCCAAGTCTGTAGTATCACACACACACCTCAGTTACTCAATGCAAAGCCCATACCAGCACACACAGACACACACACGGCTCACTGTGACTCAGTGTATAGCCTATACAGCACACACACACACACACACAGACACACACACACACATGCCTGGCTCAATCTGACTTAATGCACAGAGCATACCAGCACACACACACACACACGGCTCACTGTGACTCAAGGCACAGCACATACCATTACAGACACACACACACACAACTCATTGTGAGTCAATGCACAGCCTATAGCAGCACACACACAGAAACACAAACACACACAGCTCACTGTGACTCAACGCACAGTCTATATCAGCACTCACACACACACAACTCATTGTGAGTCAATGCACAGCATGTAGCAGGACACACACAGAATCACACACATACACCTCAGTGACTCAATGCAAAGCCCATACCAGCACTCACAGACACATACACACACCTAATTGTGATTCAGTGCTCAGCCTATACCAGCACACACACACACACACACACACACACACACCATACTGTGACTCAATGCACACTCTACACCACCACATAGACACACACACACACACACACACACACACACAGCTCATTGTGACTCAGTGTACACTCCATACCAGCACAGACACAGATACACAACACACTTCACTCTAACTCAATGCTCAGACTATACCAGCCCACATGCCCATACACACAGAGGCAGACACATGGCTCAGTGTGACTCAGTGCACAGCCTACACCACACACACACAAACAGCACACACCCACACAGCTCACTTGACTCAATGCTCAGTCTATACCAGCAGACACAAGCAGACACATGCATGGCTCACTCTGACACAATGCACAGCCTATACCAGCAGACACAATCATACACATCTCACTCTGACACAATGCACAGCCTATACCAGCACACACACACATGCACGGCTCAATGTGACTTAATGCACAGACCATACCAGCATGCGCGCACACACACACACACACACACACACACGCTCACTGTGATTCAAGGCACAGTCTATACCATAACACACACAGACACACAACTCATTGTGACTTAATGCACAGCCTATAGCAGCACACACACACACACACACACACGGCTCACTGTGACTCAATGCACAGTCTATACCAGCACACGCACACACACACAACTCATAGTGATTCATTTCACAGTCTGTAGCACCACACACACAGACATATACACATACACCTCAGTGACTCAATGCAAAGAGGAAATAAAAAAATACCTAGAAACAAATGACAATGGGGACACGACGACCCAAAATCTATGGGATACAGCAAAAGCAGTTCTAAGAGGGAAGTTTATAGCAATACAATCCTACCTTAAGAAACAGGAAACATCTCGAATAAACAACCTAACCTTGCACCTAAAGCAATTAGAGAAAGAAGAACAAAAAGACCCCAAAGTTAGCAGAAGGAAAGAAATCATAAAAATCAGATCAGAAATCAATGAAAAAGAAATGAATGAAACGATAGCAAAGATCAATAAAACTAAAAGCTTGTTCTTTGAGAAGATACACAAAACTGATAAACCATTAACCAGACTCATCAAGAAAAAAAGGGAGAAGACTCAAATCAAAAGAATTAGAAATGAAAAAGGAGAAGTAACAACTGACACTGCAGAAATACAAAGGATCATGAGAAATTACTATAAGCAACTATATGGCAATAAAATGGACAAACTGGAAGAAATGGACAAATTCTTAGAAAAGCACAACCTTCTGAGACTGAACCAGGAAGAAATAGAAAATATGAACAGACCACTCAACAAGCACTGAAATTGAGAGTGTGATTAAAAATCTTCCAGCAAACAAAAGTCCAGACCAGATGGCTTCAGATGGCTTCACAGAACCAGATGGCTTCACAGGAGAATTCTACCAAACATTTAGAGAAGAACTAACAGCTATCCTTCTCAAACTCTTCCAAAATACAGCAGAGGGAGGAACACTCCCAAACTTATTCTACGAGGCTACCCATTCTGATAGCAAAACCAAACAAAGATGTCACAAAGAAAGAAAACTACATGCCAATATCACTGATGAACAAAGATGAAAAAATCCTCCACAAAATATTAGCAATCAGCATCCAACAGCACATTAAAACGGGCATACAAGGGCATTTTTCACAGAACAAGCATAAAAAATTGCACGGTTTATATGGAAACACCAAAGACGCCAAATAGCCAAAGCAATCTTGAGAAAGAAAAATTGAGCTGGAGGAATCATCAGGCTCCCTGACTTCAGACTGTACTACAAAGCTACAGTAATCAAGACAGTATGGTTCTGGCACAAAAACACAAATACAGATAATGGAACAAGGTAGCCCAGAGATAAACCCATGCACATATGGTCACCTTATTTTTGATAAAGGAGGCAAGAATATACCCTGATCCATAAGAGTCAAGCCCTGTGTCTGGGATGTAATAGTTGCTCAACACAGTTCTATTCTAATTCTAATAACTGCTCAAAGGAATTGAGGGCATGTTATATATGAGGCGCTGAGCTGGGTACACTGCATGTTTTTCATTCAAATCTTCACCCCACCTCTGCAACGTGAGGATGATCTGTGGCTCCATTCTACATTTGGAGAATCTGAAGCTCAAGAGCGGTTAAATAACTTTCACAAAAACACACTGCAGAGATCTGTCCAGCTCTGGGGGCCACTAAAGGAGGCATTGGCTAAAAGCCTCTCTTTTCCCAGATATAAATACAAAGCTCTCTTCTTTCTTTCTCACAGTCCTGTAGCTGTGTGGTACAGGACATAGTTCCACTTATGTCTTGGTAGCCTTAACATTGTAAATGTCATATTTCAGCAGACCTTCCAAATGTCTCTAAATCATGTATCTATATCTCCTTCTGTTGTGTGCAATTCCATCATTTGAGTTGCTTTCTGTTTGTGCTTGTCAACGTCCTGCACTCCATCAGCAAAGCCCCTTGTAATGTCAGAAGGCTCTGAACTGAATTTTACAAATCTTCAAGGGATCAATATAGATGTTATACTGAAATGTTTTTCTTCACTTTTTGGCCTAAAGTTAAGAAAATGCTATTTGTCATGAACGTGTAATTCATGAATGGGGTTATTAATATCAATATAGGCTCAAGGATAACTTGAGTGGATAAAATAAATATGTTTCAGTTCTTTCTATTTGGCTTGACAATCTTTGCCCCAGGGTTAAGCAAATACATAAAAAAATCTCTGGAAAGTAGAAATGGAAGCCTGCATTTTACCTTTTTGGGGGTTGTGATCAATGTGGATTTTGCTCCTTTTTAAGAATTTTTCCCTTCCTGAGTAGGAAGGAGATGCTCCTGGGAGATTGTGGCAGGTACGCCGGTAAAGAGTAAAGATGCAATGGGCTCTGAAAACTACATCCTACATCCTCTTCGGAATGGATAACAAACAGTGGAAGAGGGAAAAGCAGAAACTCTGTGACGTCCGGCAGGACGGAGAAGAGGCCTGTTTAACTGTATTTGTTCAATATCTCTCATTATATTTTTAATGACCTATGTGTCAACATCAGCCAAACAGAGATCTCTTTGGCAACCGTTGGACTAATTATTATAGCCAGCTATTAGAATATTTCATTTACATACTTTGGTTAAAGTGCAACTTAAATATATAAACATTATACTGTCACGTGTATCATACATGATATTATCATATATATCATATATCATACATCATATATTATCAGATGTATCATATAGCATCTGTAATATATGTATTATATATTATCATACATCATAGGTATCATATGCCATGTATAATATATTAATTATCACATATATCATGAATATATTATATCATATATATAAATTGTGGAAACCCCTCCAGGTTCTCTATTTTTGCTCTGGTTAGAGACTCACAGCAATAGTTGTGTACTGTGTTGGGACCAACACTCTAATCACTTTATTGAAAACCAATTTGGATATTTCAAGGAGTAGGTGACATTCTGATAATTCTTTACTGCTGCCTTAGATGCCATAGAGAACACAGATTGTTTATTTTAAGCAAATAAGGGATGAATAAATAAAACTGTGGGCACGAGAACAATCCTTCCATCGGATGTCATTTACTCTGTCATCGAACAGAATGTACTGAGTGTCTAATAAATACAAGCACTGGTCTAGGGCGTATATTTTTCTCCTATAAAATGATGGAGAAAGGGCTTCCGTGGTGGCACAGAGGTTAAGAATCCGCCTGCCAATGCAGGGGACACGGGTTTGAACGCTGGTCCGGGAAGATTCCACATGCTGTGGAGCATCTAAGTACATGCACCACAACTACTGAGCCTGCGCTCTAGAGCTCACGAACAACAACTACTGAAGGCTGTGTGCCACAACTACTGAACCTGTGCTCTAGAGCCTGCGAGCCACAACTACTGAAGCCTGTGCGCCTAGAGCCCATGCTCCGCAACAAGAGAAGCTACCACAGTGAGAAGCCTGCACACCGCAACGAAGAGTAGCCCCTGCTCGCCACAACTAGAGAAAGACCACATGCAGCAATGAAGACCCAATGCAGCCAAAAATAAAAAATAAAATAAATAAAATTATATTTTAAAAAATGATGGAGAATAAACTACATGCCTGTTGCCTGCTCAGCCTTTTTGATCACTTTTTGTTACAGTGTCTGTTGGTTTAGTGTACTGTTTGGTTAAATACCACTCCCACGATTTTCTGCTCTGTGTTGCAAATTGAGACCTCTGATGGCCAGTTTTTATTCATTTCTCCAAATGCACTGCATCAAAGCTTTTAGTTGCATTTACTCAGTTGTCAGTTCAGGATGTTTGGTGATAACTCATGGCACGCTTTTTGCTTACAAGTTGTCACGTTTACCAATGAGATGACTTCATTATGCGGTGTGCTCCGCCCTGGTTCCTGTCGGCTCTGCTTACGGACGCCTACCAGAATGCCTGCACCGAAGCCGCCGGGGCCCTGGGGTCACTCGGAAGGACTGCCCCATGGTTCCTTCTGGTCAAGCCCAAGAGCCAGGTCCACTCCCTGCTTCCCTCACCGTATGGGGCCTTGTACTTGCTGGATGCTGTATCATTGCTGTGTCCTTCCTTGTTTTCTGATGATTTTTTTTTTCACAGGCTCCACTGGAGAACTTTTAAAGCATGAGAGCTCTAGCACCCATTTAGAAGGTTCTGCTGGCCCCCAAAGAACCAGAACAAAGAGGCAGCCCTGTCCCCCTATCATGAGGGACAGAAGTTCTTCTGCATTTACTCACTCATCCGCAGATTCTCTTACCCTAGGATGCCCTGGGGAATACAAGATGATGACAGATGTACAGTCTTTTTTTTTTTATAGAAGTATAATTGATTTACAATGTTATATTAGTGTTACTTGTATAGCATAGTGATTCAGTATTTTTGAAGATTATACTCCATTATAAGTTATTACAAGATAATGGCTGTAATTCCCTGTGCTATAGAAAATATCCTTGTTGTTATTTATTTTATACATAGTAGTTTGTATCTGTTAATCCCATACCCCTAATTTGTCCCTCCCTGCTTCCTTCTCCCCTTTGGTAACTATAAGTCTGTTTTCTGTAAGTTTGTCTGTGAGTCTGTTTTTGTTTTGCATATACATTCATTTGCATTATTTTTAGAGTCCACATACAAGTGATATTACACAATATCTTTCACTGTCTGACTTATTTCACTAAGCATAATTTTTCTGGGTCCGTTCATGTTTCTGCAAGTAGCAGAATTTAATTCTTTTTTATGGTTGAGTAGTAGTCCATTGCTGGCTCATATGGCAACTCTAGTTTTAGCTTTTGAGGACCGTCCATACTGTTCTCCATAGTGGCTGCACCATCAACAGTGTAGGAGGGTTCTCTTTTCTCTACACCCTCGCCAACATTTGTTATTTGTAGACATTTTCATGATGGCCGTGCTGACTCGAGTGACGTCATACCTCATTGTTGTTTGGATTTGCAATTCTCTAACAACTGACAATGCTGAAAATCTTCTCAGGTGCCTGTTAGACATCTGTATGTCTTTCTTTTTGGAAAAATGTCACTTTAGGTCTTCTGTCCATTTTTTTATTGCATTGTTTGCTTTCTTGGTATTGAGCTGTATGAGCTGTTTATATATTTTAGATATTAACCCCATGTTAGTCTCATCATTTGCAAATATTCTCTCCCATTCCTTACAGTCTTATATTTAGATGAAACGTGTGATTTTTTACTCATTATAGAATGGGCGTTGTCATGGTGACATGTACTTCAATGAGTTCTTATTAATACAGAAACTATCTAATGATATGGCAAATACTTAAAAGTACTGCTGTTAATTATTCATGAACATTAATGGATCCCATCCAAAAAGCACAGCAACTCCTTCAACTGCTGAATTGTTTAAATTTTTTTTTAATTGTATATTGTACCAAAGATCAGTAAATTTGTAGATTTCGGTGTTTTTGAGGAAGTAGATTAATTTCCTACTTAAAAACCATATCAAGGGCTTCCCTGGTGGCGCAGTGGTTGAGAGTCCGCCTGCCGATGCAGGGGACACGTGTTCGTGCCCCGGTCCGGGAACATCCCACATGCCGCGGAGCGGCTGGGCCCACGAGCTATGGCCGCTGAGCCTGCGCGTCCAGAGCCTGTGCTCTGCAATGGGAGAGGCCACAACAGTGAGAGGCCCACGTACCGCGAAAAAAAAAAAAAACATATCAAGAAATACAAGTCCATTAAAGGGTTAACATAGATGAAACATACCCTATATTTTATTTTATAATTCTAGTAACTAATAACTAACTCAAAAGTTTAAATAAATGTATATATTTTCATTTTTTTTATAAAGCACTCACTACTGCCAATGAATATTTTGATAAATCCTTTGCTCTGATTCTTTGTAATGTACCCCGTGTTTTCCTTGTTCACATGAGAAACAGATTTGAAAAATATATATGTTTATTTTCATGAACCCAACAGCAAAATGCTTAGGTTGGGGTGATCTTTGTTTGTGAGTCTGTCTGTCTGTTTTCTCTGAATGCTAGTGACAGGGGGTGATGGATCCCAAAGAAGTGGGAGTCACCATGAGGTGACCAAAGAAGAAAGTGCCGACCAGGATCAGTGCTTGCTCCCCATCAAACCAACCACCATGGGTGGTCAGGACAGGGAAATGGCAATCGATATTTTACATCTTGAAAAATTTTGAGATAAAACTAAGCTATTTATTGGGAATTCCTTGCAGTCCAGTGATTAGAACTCCACGCTTTCACTGTTGAGGGCTCGGATTCATTCCTTGGTTGGGGAACTAAGATCCTGCAAGCCAAAAAAAAAAAAACCCAAAAACAACAACAAAAAAACCCAAAAAACAAAAACCAGACTAAGCTATTTATGTACTTCAACTGAGTCATCCTGAAGAAACAAATTAAGATAGCAAAACACATATACTCAAATTATTTATTGTACAAATCATAATTTATCTTTAAATGGCCATGAATTTGGAAAAAGAAATCTCCCTCCCCCACTTTCTTTTCTTTCAGCTAAGGTAGAAATGCATGTTGGAAATTTCTTCTCCACTGGCGACATCGACCCTGTTCCCCAGATGATTGAGAGAGATGTCAGAATTTTATGCATTAAACAGATAGGCAAGACTTTATAAATAAATGCTTATGTAAAGCAATCTCGATACAAATTACTTTCCTCACAACTTAAGCTGGTCGCAGTACCTTTAAATTCAAAGGCGAACCCTGACAAGCCCACAGAAGCATCGCTTCGAAATGCCGGAAAGAGACTATTTCCACTACTCTCAATTCTTTCTGGGGCTTGAGAGCCCTGGAAACTTCCAATGAGAGGGCTGTTGGAATCCTCTCCTTCATAGATATGTAGGAAATCATAGCTGGGCTCCATGTTGATACTAAAAGGAAAGAATATTAATTAGATTATGCACCTAATATATGTGTCTCTTATCTTCCAGACCATAAAGTCTCTGAGAGCACACAGTGATTTTATTTGCCTCTGTAAAATAACTTTTAAAAATTAGGACAATCCAAAAGTTAAATATAATAATAATCAAAATGGCAATAAATAACAATTATAATGAATACTATTAGTATTTTATAGCATCACCAACATCTTCAATACAGTATGATTTTGAAGATAATCTGAAAGAAAATGAACCCTTATAACAGAGATATAGTATGTCTTCCCTATAACCATGATATTTCTAATGAAATGCAGTTTGAAAAAATAGGGTTCAGAAGGGATGCATTCCCACTGGTATTTGATTTTTACGTGAATATTTTTAGTTTTAATAACATATATCCTTGATGTTACTGACAATTCTTAAAGTTAAAAAATATTTTGTTTGATTTTACTCTGAAAATTGTAATTGCTTCTATTTGCTTAGATAATTTGGCCAATAATAGCAGTCCCTACAATGGTACAAAGTATGGAAGTCAACTGCTTCACATCATTTCACCTTGATTGGATATTCCAATTTTCTCTTCCCCTCTCCCTCCCGCTCCTTCCCACTCTATTTCTCTCTCTGTCTCTCCTTACATTAATACCCTAATAATTTCCAAAGTCTAACAATTAACGCCCAAAGCTCTCAAGTGGGATGCAGCTTTAAATGTCTCTGCCATTTATAAGAAGGATGATGATAGTCTGGGAACTTTAAAAATATACCTCCTCTCAAGTGACAGATTGAACTTGGTTTACATGTCCAAGATCTCAGTGGGATCAGAATAAACAAACACACTAGACAGAGGTATTGATGTAATCCATTCTGACTTGCCCTCCTCTGTACCTTCATCTCTAAATCAGGGCCTTTGGGGTCTTCAACATGGACCGACCCATGCAGCTTCCACTCTCTTTCCTTTTCCTTGACAGCATATTTGTATACAGGGATGGAGAGAGTCAGGAGGTTTTATAATCATGAACATGTGCTGTTGTTTAAGTGGCTTTAGTTTATCTGGATATTCAAGGGATACAACGTGAACCCAAGGTCTTTCCAGAAGCTGCCCACTGCATTCTGAAGGATGTAGCACGGGGGACCACCAAGGACCTGACGTTAGTATGATATCTGGACCTGCATTGCGCTGTCCCATTTCCTGTCAAGGTGCCCTCGCTCCCATGTGAGGTCCTGAACACATTTATTCAAGGAATTTGTCAGAGCTTTCAGAGTCTGTTTATCTGACAAGTTCCCTGAAGTTGGAAATGAAGAAAAAGTGAAAGACTGGAGTGACTAAAGAGTGAGAAAAGAGGCCAAGAGGAACTGCATCAACCAAACAGAATTTGGTTGGAATAACAATTTATTTGGAATAGTTTGCAAGGACGTTATTAGACTCTGGTCATGCTGTACCCCTGATAACTGGCATAACTAATTATTATGATAGATTATTTTTGAACATGGAAGTACTATCAGGCACAAACGAACATATTCTAACTACCCTCTCCTTTTGGATGTGCCGTCACACACACATAGAAGTCTGAAGTGATATTTACAATTAATGATGGTTCCTTTGGTTAAATCCTGTCTTATTTCTACCTATCCCAGATGCACAGATCTACAAGCCCCAATAATAGGCCAAAGTCTGTCCATGCTTTTAAACCAAATTTAATTTTCGTTCCAATGTGTAAGTCGCATCAGCCCCACAGTCTATAGAAGCCTGTGATAAAACACTCCTCCCCGAAAACCCCCCCGAGTACCAGCGTGAACCTTGAAGCTCATATGTGCTTGACAGGTCATGTCATTCTTTGCCTTCCTTGTTAGTAATGCCGGGCTCCCCTCCCCTCTCCACACCTGACTGCAGTCACACTCTTTAAGCAGTGCATCCTGGGAAGCCTGTATCAACACCAGCTTCTTTGACTGGGTCCTTGAGCATCCTTGTTCCCATCTGGTACTTCTGGCTTCCTCCTTCTTTCTACTAAGTAGATGTAGGAGCTGAGGTCCCAGGAAAACCCCCACCTAAGCACACACAAGTTGTCCATTCCTTAGAACATGTCACAGGTACGTGATTTTCTGTGACACCGGGTCAGCTAATGATTCCAAACTCTTAGCGTCGGAAGAAAACGTGAAGATTTTCTAGGTCAACCTTCTTCCAGGGAAGTGCACAAAATTAAGTGAGAAAACTTCTTGTGTGAAACTGCCTTATATATTAAAAGATGAATTACACTTTGGGAACCTTGATAATGAGTCACCGTGACCCAAGGGAAGGTAGGAAACTCCTACGAAAAGGCTCTGTGTTCTCTAAAAGGCTTTTAATTGTTATTTTACTTTTAATTTCCTGGTAGCAGAGGTGTCTCCTGGTTTTAAGGAAGGCGCTGCTAGAATTTAGCATTAACAAAACCCATAAAGATATTCAAAAATATAACCAGCAAATGTTCACAGCTTTTGTATAATAGCTGAGTGGCATAATAAAGTATTCATCATTTGGTAAATTTATAGCAGCTTGAGTAAATTCAGGAAATGATGGCTTATTAAACCACTTAAAATTCAGAATCACAGAGGTTTAAAATTATACTGACTCGTATCTCATCAGGAGGAGAAAGTGAAGGAAGATAAGCAAAACCAGGCCTGAAATATTGATGCAAACATCTCAAGAAAAGAAACTTGTTCAATTGACAGATAAATAAATCTAATCATACCACTTTGCCTTGGAGAGTTAAGAGACCAATAGGACAGTATATAGAACCACTTGATTTAGTTCAAAAATCAAAATGTGAATTTGGAAAAGATCATGGGATTTAGAAAAATTCAATTATTTATACCATATATTAATAATGTGAGCGTTCTATGGAATTTATATTTATAATATAATCATATTAACTTATGATTTGAACTTTTACCATTTAGTGTAGAAGAAAGAAGTTAGCTTTTTTTTTTAAAGGACTGATGTTTATTAAATCAGACTTTACAGTAATGAAATTTGGGGATGTTTTGTTTTCAGAGTTCTGCCAAGTCTTGACTATCTTAATGATAATAACAATACTACCTTTGGGAATGTCAGACAGGATGTACTATGGAAATGAATCAGCACACACACATTAACAGAAATATTAGACATCAATGAGAAATTATACTAAGTATATCTATATCACTTTATTTTCGCTTTTCTTTGAAAATTCTGTAAATTGAGCCCTCTCGTGTGGAACACACTGTGTGCAAGATAGTATTTAAAAGCAATTCTTGCCACATCCTAATGTGGCAAGAATGTGTATCCTAATGCAAGTAGAATGCTGAAAAGCAAAATAATCTATTTCCATTTTGTAATGCAGCCTGATGTAGAACCTGTTAGACGCAAGACCACAAGCTTTGCTAGATGTAAAACTGAAGACCCCTAAAGGGATAAATGAAGTAATCTTTAGGTATGACATTTAAAGTCTTATTAGGTGAGCCATGGCTGCTGGGCCTGCGCGTCCAGAGCCTGTGCTCCATGGCGGGAGAGGCCATGACAGTGAGAGGCCCGCGTACCGCAAAAAAAAAAAAAAAAAAAAGCCCAAGACCAGATGGCTTCACAGGCGAATTCTATCAAACGGAGAAGAGCTAACACCTATTCTTCTCAAACTCTTCCTCATTATACGAGGCCACCATCACCCTGATACCAAAACCAGACAAAGATGTCACAAAGAAAGAAAACTACAGGCCAATATCACTGATAAACATAGATGCAAAAATCCTCAACAAAATACTAGCACACAGAATCCAACAGCGCATTTAAAGGATCATACATCATGATCAAATGGGGTTTATCCCAGGAATGCAAGGATTCTTCAATATACACAAATCAATCAATGTGATACACCATATTAAAAAATTGAAGGAGAAAAACCATATGATAATCTCAATAGATGCAGAAAAAGCTTTCAACAAAACTCAACACCCATTTATGATAAAAACCCTCCAGAAAGTAGGCATAGAGGGAACTTATCTCAACATAATAAAGGCCATATATGACAAACCCACAGCCAACATCCTCTTCAATGGTGAAAAACTGAAACCATTCCCACTAGAATCAGGAACAGGACAAGGTTGCCCACTCTCATCACTATTATTTGACATAGTTATGGAAATTTTAGCCGCAGCAATCAGAGAAGAAAAAGAAATAAAAGGAATCCAAATCAGAAAAGAAGAAGTAAAGCTGTCACTGTTTGCAGATGACATGATACTATACACAGAGAATCCTAAAGATGCTACCAGAAAACTACTAGAGCTAATCAATGAACTTGGTAAAGTAGCAGGATACAAAATTAAAGCACAGAAATCTCTTGCATTCTTATACACTAATGATAAAAAATCTGAAAGTGAAATTAAGAAAACACTCCCATTTACCATTGCAACAAAAAGAATAAAATATCTCAGAATAAACCTACTTAAGGAGACAAAAGACCTGTATGCAGAAAATTATAAGACATTGATGAAAGAAATTAACGATGATACAAACAGAAGGAGAGATATACCATGTTCTCAGATTGGAAGAATCAACATTGTGAAAATGACTCCACTACCCAAAGTAATCTACAGATTCAGTGCAATCCCTATCACGCAATCACTGGCATTTTTCACAGAACTAGAACAAAAAATTTCACAATTTGTATGGAAACACAAAAGACCCAGAATAGCCAAAGCAATCTTGAGAAAGAAACACGGAGCTGGAGGAATCAGGCTCCCTGACATCAGACTATCCTACAAAGCTACAGTCATCAAGACAGTATGGTACTGGCACAAAAACAGAAATATAGATCAATGGAACAGGGTAGAAAGCACAGAGATAAACCCAGTTACATATAGTCACCTTATCTTTGATAAAGGAGGCAAGGATATACATTGGAGAAAAGACAGCCTCTTCAATTAGTGGTGCTGGGAAAACTGGACAGCTACGTGTAAAAGAATGGAATTAGAGCACTCCCTAAGACCATACACAAAAATAAACTCAAAATGGATTAAAGACCTAAATGTAAGGCCAGACACTATCAAACTCTTAGAGGAAAACATAAGCAGAACTCTCTATGACATAAGTCACAGCAAGATCCTTTTTGACTCACCTCCTACAGAAATGGAAATAAAACCAAAAATAAACAAATGGGACCTAATGAAACTTCAAAGCTGTTGCACAGCAAAGGAAACCATAAACAAGATGAAAAGACAACCCTCAGAATGGGAGAAAATATTTGCAAATGAAGCAACTGACAAAGGATTAATCTCCAGAGTATGCAAGGAGCTCATGCAGCTCAATATCAATAAAGCAAACAACCCAATCCAAAAATGGGCAGAAGACCTAAATAGACATTTCCCCAAAGAAGATATACAGATTGCCACCAAACACATGAAAGAGGGCTCAACGTTCACTGCAGCTCTTTTTACAATAGCCAGGAAATGGAAACAACCTCAGTGTCCATCAACAGATGAATGGATAAAGAAGATGTGGCACATATATACAATGGAATATTACTCAGCCATAAAAAGAAACGAAATTGAGTTATTTGTAGTGAGGTGGATGGACCCAGAGTGTGTCATACAGAGTGAAGTAAGTCAGAAAGAGAAAAACAAATACCGTACACTAACACATATATATGGAATCTAAAAAACAAACGAAAAAAAGGTCACAAAGAACCTACGGGCAGGACAGGAATAAAGACGCAGACCTACTAGAGAATGGACTTGAGGACAGGGGGAGGGTGAAGGGTAAGCTGGGACAAAGGGAGAGAGTGGTATGGACTATATACACTACGAAATGTAAAACCGATAGCTAGTGGGAAGCAGCTACGTAGGACGTGGAGATCAGCTCGGTGCTTTGTAACCGCCTAGAGGGGTGGGATAGGAAGGGTGGGAGGGAGAGAGACGCAAGAGGGAGGGGATATGGGGATATATGTATATGCATAGCTGATTCACTTTGTTATAAAGCGGAAACTAACACACAATTGTAAAGCAATTATACTCCAATAAAGATGTTAAAAAAAGAGAGAAAAATAGGAGTCAGCATTTGTCTCTCAAGTTATAATGTTTGAGGACAATGGTTACATACAATTTCACATCTTTACTAAAGGAAGGATTGCGTACAAACTCTCTGTGCTCATGATGAAGCAATGACAAAAACACAAAACAACACAGAAGATTCGGGGGCTGGCTACCGTGGGGCCCCTGCAAAGCCAACCTGCATACTCGGACCCAGCACCTCTATCCTCCTCTGGTCGGATGCTGTTTCCACCTTGTCGTCCTGGGATAACGTTGGGGGAATGCATGCCTGACATCCCTCATCCTGGGACCCATCTGAGATGAGCTGGTGAGCAAATTACATGTGGAGGGAGCCTGCAGGAGGCGTCGGAAGGACATGGAATGGGAGGAAGACCAAAGACGGAAGGGGAGGGGCGCCCACGTTCTCTCTCTTCCGACAGCTCTCCATACTTTCTCTGAGCTTAAACGTGTCTGTGTTACGACCTAATGACAAAAGAAAACACCACGAAGGGAAGCACCCGCTGACTTAGTTCACAGGTGTACTTACGGACATAGACTGGGGTGTGTCCGGACCACCTGGGGTCTTGCAAGCATATCCGGACGGAAGTCCCCACGAGCCGGAAACCGGGGTTTGCACTGATAAACCACGGTGTCCCTGTAACTGAAGCCGTCGCCGCTGATGTGGCCGTTCACGATGGGATCCGGGCAGCCTCAGAGGCCCGCTGAAAAACAAGCAAAACCAACAAAAACACGCTGGAGAGCTTGTCTTCTATAAAAGTACCACATTCGTGGGTAAACAAGAGAGTCCCACGGTATAGCACGGGGAACTCTATTCAACGTCCTGGGATAAACCAGATGGGAAAAGAATATACAAAAGAATACATATGTATATGTATAACCGGGTCACAATGCTGTACAGAAAAAATTAACACACCATTGTAAATCAAGTATACTCCAGTAAAAAAAATCTAAAATAATAAAAGTACTCCATTCAAACTTAGTTTATTGTCAAGTGATTGAGAGCACTGAATGCAAACATTATTGGAATTTTTTCCACTTATATATTTTCTATTTGATAAGAGTTTTCTTCAACTCATTAATTTTTCTTAACAATTGCGGGTAACATAAGTAATAGTTCAAATATAGAATTGTTAAAAGGTATTTCCCCAGGTATGGTTTCTCCATTTCTTTCTTTTACTTATTTTTCTTATTGATATTTTATGTTATTTATCTATTTATTCTATTTCCAAATAAAAAGCCAAAAGAAAGGAAGAGACACTTGGAATTAATATAAGTTCTGTAACCGTATAGAAAATGGGTAGCAAAGAAAAGGATGGAAGGATCTCCAGTGAGAGCCCAGATTCCTGAACTATCTGTGCAATTCCAAAGGAAGGACTGCTATCAGAAAATCAGTTCAATTTCAGAAAACGTCCATTTGAATTATGTCTGAACTGATGTCTAGGGGAAACTGTCGCATACTCAGTTAAACACAGAAGTCCAGAGCTCAGGGGAGGGACATCCTGCAGACGGAGCAGATTTAGGAAAAACTAGATTACAGATGGAGGCTGAAACCCAACAGGTGGCTGAGCTTGCCCGTGAAGAGTACGTACAGCAAGGAAAGAAAGGGCCCAAAGACAAAACTGGGGTGAACATCAACACTTAAGGGGAGGAAACAGTACTGATGTGAGGACTCTGATATGTAAGGTCACTGGCAAACAGGGTGTCAGATAAACTTCAGAACCAGAGGGCTTCCAAGTGGGGAAGGAAGTTAGAGGAATTTTCAGTCCTTCGTGAGTTGAAGGCTGAGGAGCGACAAAGCTTCTTTGCCTGACCAAACTTTAATGCAGGTCCTGACACTTCTCTCAGGCCCACCTGTGCACCTCCTGGTAAAAGCCAACTTTAGCAAGCACCCTGCTAAGTCACCCTACAAGGACCCTCCAGCCTCAACACCTGATCCAGTTTCTCATCCCCACCCGCCACTGGTAGGTGGGTTGAGCCAGAGCCCCTCCAAGCCCTGAGGTTCCCTCTCAGGAATGTCCCACCTGTGCCCCCTCCTTGCCCCTTGGCTGTGACCCCCACTGGCCCACATGGCATCTGGAGTTGAGTCGTATCCTTTGTAAAATCCCATCACCCTGGTCCCTGCACGAATCACTAGGGACCTAAATGAAGTCTGCCTCATTATCTTTAAGGAGCGTCATGAATATTCTTTCTCTGTAACAGTAGGAAGGTGCTGTGTGGCCCGGGGGAAAACTAGGAAAGGCGGGATTCCCTTCTTCTCTTTCATTCTCCTTCCACTTTCTCTCCTTCCCCTCCATCCGTCCTCCTCTCTGCCCCTCCCGCCCACCTCTCCCCTCCTCACGTACATGGAAAGAGTATCTTGTTAACAAACTATGGAGCATTAGGAGTAACTGACATGCAAAGGATGTGAGTCACACAGGGGTTTCGGATATTCAAGGAGAGTTCCTGAATTGTCCGCCAAAACTCGCTCCTTAGGCTGGAGCGGCTGCAGAGCGTTTTGGGGTGGATTTCCCCTGGCCGCTACCGCCCCGAATAGAGCACCCAGCTGCCAGTGCTTTACTCAGAGCACAGGAACCCCAAAGCTGAGAGCATGGCCAAATGACACTCAGGGTTAATGCCACCATTCTGGAAGAAATCACAACAATACCCTCTATTTCTGTTTAAGGCAATGCAGCTGCATTGTGTTATCCTAGGTTTGAACTAGATCTGTTATCAGCAGGATGACTTTGCAGAGGACAGAGGGAGAAAACCGCATCAGTGATAGGTATCCCTCTTTGAGCAGAATCTCTGCCCCAACGTTTGTAAGAGGTCGGGTCAAGTTGTGCTCGATTCGCTTGATCTTTTGTCCCCTCTGCAGCTTTTACACTCAGCCAGATCCAGATCAGTAAAGCTGATTCTGACCAGAAGCCAGATCGCCTCCCCCCACACCAGGCATGAAACAAGCACGGAACTGGGAGGAGGCTGAATGTTCTCCGCGGGTTGAAGGGAGAGCTTCTGAGGCTGTTATCCTGAAACACGGATGCGGGCTCCTTCCCAGAGGCTGGGCTTTGCACGGCGATCTCCGTCAGGTAGAGACATGGAGCCCCACTCACATCCCCGAGACAAGAAAGGAGCCAGAGCCACCACACATGGGCTTACTACTGCAGGGATCCAGCCACTTCCGAGGTGAGAAGGAAAAGATGTAATTTCTAGAAGCACACACCAAAATAACACACTCCAATCCTCAAAGAGAGTGTGGGCCACCTGATTCCTGGCTGTTACTCTAGAGAATGTCAAGCATTTGGGGGGTATCCTGAACCTGATCAGCACTCCAAGAGGAGGGACCCGGGCTCAGGGTAACCGAGATGCTGAAAAGGGTACATTGCGACAGAAAGTCCCCATCCCTCTCCGTGATCTGCACAGCCTCACTGTTGACTTAGACAAACACAACTGGCTAGGCTCACTTTTAAACCTCAATCGTAGTTTTTTCATCTAAGTTTTCAGTAAGAGCACATGATTCAAGGCTGCATCCTCTGTTGAAAGCCTGGCAAATAAGCACTCCTAACGGCAAGGAGATAGCTGTACACTCTAGAAACCAGATGGCAAGGTTGACAGGCTTGTGTGGAAACAAAGGCTTCCAACAGCACCTCTTCTCTGACACATGGTCACTTCAGTTCTGGGAGGAACTGGCCGTAAAGACCTAAAGAAAATCAGGGATGTCCTTCAAAAACACTCCCTTTCAGCTCAGTGCCTGAAGGAGAGAAGAATTGACAGCATCACCTCAAACTTCACTTCCTATTTTAAGTAAATGTGGACGATGTGACTTCCGGATGAAGCTGGTAGAGAACAATCTGTTTGTCACTTGTGTAACTTTCCAGGCCTCAGGTGAGTTCCTCTGTAAAACATTCAAAGCCTTAGACCAATTACGGGGCTATTCAGAGATATAGAATATTTCACATACAGTATTTAACCAAAATTTCAAGAGTAATATGTCAAAACGTTGTAGAAGGGAGAAACTGTATGAGGCGGAATTTGAATTCAGTATACTCTGAGCTCTGTTTCAAATTTAAGATTCTGTTATCCTGTGATAATACTGGGATATGTCCTTTATGAGTTTTTTAATGTAGCCCCAGTTTTGTTAAAGACACACTATGTAGAAAGCATTTCTCTATCTTTGTAACTATGTTCAGATATCTGCTGACAGTCTAACATGTATTAGTCACTCATTAAACATTTGACGAAGTGAATAGAGATAAAGTAACTTCACATTTTCAAAGCATTTCCAAATCCACTGTCTCCTAGGTGGCTTTCCTTTATTGGAAAAAATTGAATACTGACTAGCTGTGGGCCAGCAACGTCCTTGGGGCTGGGGATTCAATGAAGAATAAGATACAATTGAAAAGAGATGGGAGGTCTGACATGGAAAGTACCCCAGGGCGTTTGCTCCTCAAGGAGATGCAAGAGGGAAGAGATAAGGGAATATATGTATATGTAAAACTGATTCACTTTGTTATAGAGCAGAAACTAACACACCATTGTAAAGCAATTATGTCCCAATAAAGATGTTAAAAAAAAAAAAAAAGAGGTGAGGAGCAGGGGAACTTCCCTGGTAGTCCAGGGGTTAAGAATTCGCTTTGCAATGCAGGGGACACCAGTTCAATCCCGGGTCAGGACTAAGCCCTCGAGCCACAACTAGAGAGAAGCCCACGCACTGCAATGAAGGGCCCTAAGACCCAACACAGCCAAAATAAATAAAGATTTTTGAAAAATAAAACATACACTAGGAAACAAAAAGAGGTGAGGAGTGGGGATGGACTACCTGTAGCCCGGCTGGGCTAAGCACAGTGATGAATATGCATTGTTTTTTAATGAGCACAGGATGGTCCCACAGAGGAACACTCACTGTTGTACTCCAAGTGGTGGTGTGCTTTTCAGAGAGCACTGAATACACTCCAAAGTTTGGATTTTACTTTTCTCCTAAAATAGCTTTGGAAATACCTTTTGCTGGAAGCATCTCACATTCTCTATCTGGGAGCCTGAAAGCTGAGCCCTATGGCAGCTGCCACATTTTTACGGGCATTTTGGACAGTTCTTTGCATAATATTCAAATAGTGACAGGAGATTTGCACCTGGGCTCTACTGTTTCCTGTGGCTCCTGGGGACAGGATTTTTGCAATAACTCAATCTCAGACCAGAAGACAAGGAGGAACATCCATTTATGGCCTGCAACGATGGAAAAGCAGAGGAGAGAAATACAGAAAGAGAGACACACAGAGCCTACCTATGAGAGGCGGTGGTTCCTGCGAAACAGCTATCAGGGTGGAAAAGGAAGGCTGTGCTTTGTTTTTCAGGCTGGCATCCCCCAGGCGAAGAGAATTGTGTTTGGGATTAGGGTTGTCCTCAGACCTCTTATGACCTGCAGCCGAATTAATAATTCAGCAGGCAAGTCTCCTGCAGTTTTTGGTTCCAGTGCTGTTTTTTTGGTGGGCTTTCCATGGGTTTAGGGGCCTTCCGCCCTGGTGAAGGGGAAGATCTCTGAGGGGCGGTGGGAGTGGATTTCATGGTGGAACTGAAACTCACCCAACCGCCTCCTTCAGCACTCTGGGTTCCCTACAGCCCCTGCCTGCAAGCCGCGCTTGTCCAAATGAACTTCCGACAGCCTCACGTCAGTCTGGTCGTCATGAAGCCCTGGATAGTGTGTAGCACTGCATACTCCCTGTCACTTGCATGCAGCACAAATGAAGACAGCTTTGAGGTTCATAAAGTCTGTTCAGCTGATGCACTTCAAAGGAATCTCTTTTAAAATAAAAGCCTGCTTGGAGTTAAATACATTTTGCATAGTAGAGAAAAATGAAGAATAACTGTTCTCTCCCTAAATTTTATTGCTGTTGACTTTAAAACCCACTTTTTTCTCAAAGTTTTCCCATTTGAATATGACAATATTTTGGTCTTCAAAGTTTTCCTTTTTTTGCTACCTGAGAAGTATGTAAACTGTCGCCATAAAGTTTTTAAGTACCTTTAAAATATTAAATGTAGTTAAAACATAAGGATCTTAAGACTGTGGGGCTTATAGAATAAAAAATAAAATGTAAACTCAATATTTGTTTCACAGTTAACATACAATTTGTTAGCCACAAGGAGAGTTTATTTCTTCCTTTGCAGCAGAAATTCATTTTTTATCAGTTGTAGGTTATACCATTATGAGTACTGAACACAAATATGTAAGATAACTGTTCTCTAAATTTAGTGTGAGCATCTAAGTGCTATTTATAGGTTCCTTCTGCCAAGCCAGACCTGTAAAAGATTCCTTTTACCTCGAATCTTTACTCTCACTTTAGTGACTGATTTGATAAACAATCCAAAGTTTCCATTTGGTGTTGATCAAATATTCAATACCACTACAACTATGCAGAAGCTTTACATGTCATTTAGCCCAATACTAAAATGCACTGCATATAAATATTAATTATAAATGTATGAATCGATTTGACATCCACTCTCATTACAGCATGTGTGGAAAGGTGAAGGAAGGGGGCACCTCACTGTGATCTCCAGCAGCTGAGTTTACTTAGGGTATCAACGAACAATACTGACGGTACAATGCCCTTATGTCTGAATCCCTGAAAGAAATTTAGAAAAGAAGACACTTAAAAAACATTTTTAATTTTTACTTTTTTCCCTTATCAGCGTCTCTTCTTTTGAATGTATCTTAAATTTTGCAAATGATGATTTCTGACAAGAAAAGAAAAAGCAACTGGAAAATTTGCTTATTTCCCCATCCACTGCTGAAAATGACACATTGTGTGACAGGAAGTCTCAACAGGACACTTGGCAACTGATTCCTAAATTCATCTGTATACGTAGCAGGACCCCATAAAACGGCAACACTTATATCTGAAAATAAAGAAAATTATCTGTTTCCAGTCACGGTGGGCTAACTTAGACAAAATCCTCCAGTGAGTAAGTAGAAAAAATGGACAAACCATGTTTAAGAAAATCTGCTTGAAGATAACAGGGAAGGTACTGAAGTTCTGTGTGGCCAACATCAAGGACAAGATCGAGCCCCAGCAAAGGAAACCTGCAGTGGAGGTCTCCCTAGTTCTGAGGACATTGAAATTGGAAACGGTGGCCGGTGCACTGAGGTGCCAAGGGCATCTTCCCTCAGACTCGTGGGTCGCGGCCTGAAACGTTGAGGTCAGGGACCACCAAGGGTTGGACAGAGGGGATGCTGACAAAATTCAAAATGTGCTGTCAATTCAAAACCAACCCAGAGTTGCCCTTGGATTCATGAGGTGAAACGTTTCAGAAGAACATCACTCCGTACAAACCAACAGAAAATGCTGAATGATCTACAGAAGGCTTAGTTGTACTGGAGCCCACTGGAGAGCTGAGATTTCAGGAAGTTCAAATGCACGGACTCCACGCAGGAACAAGCTCTCCAAAGAGCTGGTATATGGATCCCTCCACCTTCCTAGAGCACGGCGGCAGGGGGCTGCCGTGAAGGAGGGGAAGACTTGGACAATTTTTTAGCAGTCCTAGGTGGCTTACTCGGCTGGTTTAGAATCACTGAGCGCTGATGACACAAGGGAAGTCGGTGCACCCCTCAAGCCCTTTCCCTTGGGCCTCCTCTCAGGGGTTCATGAGAAAGACTCTTGACACGCCTCGCGTTGTCACACGCTTAACTTCTCTCCAGGGTTCCCAGCCCCACTTGGGAACCCCAGAACAAAACCACAAGTATACGATTATGTTTTCTTAACAAAGTAAAAAAGCGCATCTTACACCTTTACTAATATGTACACCAGGTGGTATTGGTAACGTTTGTTTCCCCTTTCGGAATTAAACTCTACATGAAACCTAAACGGTCCAGGCTGACGCAGCTTCTCTTGTGCTGACTGTCCTGGTCACACAGGAAGTGCCACGTGCTGGTCTCAGTGTCTCTGTGTCCCGCTCCATCTGACTTCCCACTCTCCTGCTCTCTCCCATCATTTAATTCACTTTTTACATCTTAATTTTGATTCAACTAGTCTGTGTCTCTAATAGTTTATTATTCACTGAACTACACAGTCAGCAGACAGTATTCCCTCATCTTCCCTCTTCTCACCATGGGGCAGACATAAAAATGCAAACACATTTTTTTTGGTGGGGCGGCTCTTTGAGGGGGACGCTAAGCAAACCATTCTTTCAGATACATTTAATGTACTGAGAACAAGGGCACTTGGAAACTAACATAATCAATTATCAGTTTCTCCACCGATTCTTCAAAAGAATGTCAAAGTAAATGTGTTAGAAATGAACGAAAATGAGACCTTGGCACTACATATCTGGACACTTGGTGAAGACAGTGTATTTGTTTTTGTTCTCTCCTTTAAATTTAGAAGTCCCTCAAATTTGGTGCCTAAAAGGTTAAAGGAAACACAGTGAAAACATAACTTTAACACTTAAAACAAAATAAGGCAATACCAGACCACTATACTTTCTGGATCCCAGCATATATAATTTTATAAGCCACATATAATGCAAAATATAACCTCATCTTTCTATAACTATACATATTTTTTCCTACAGCATTTATTTCTGCCTTATAGCAGGTGCCACGTAGTCAACAAGGTAAAACACTTTCCACAATTTCCAGCATATACACCCTATGACATCATTCCTACGGTTGCTGTTAAGCCTTGACTTTTAGGCAGTGAAAATTCACCGGGCATATTCACAAGTCTGGGAGCGTCCTCAGGGCACGTCACCCCTCTCCTCACCCTCCCACCTTCCTCTTGGGAATCTGTGGGCAGCGCTGTTAACGCTACCTGACACATCTTCTGGACCTCAGCAGGCTTGGGTGCCTTTGTGGGTTCTTTCCCAAAACTTTCCATGGAGCTACAGGATCCTGCTCTACCCTTGCCTCACCTCTTCTAAGTGTGGAGTTTCCCAGAACATCCCCTGGAGGAGTCTCTCCTGCTTTGGGGCTCCTTCTGACATCTCCCAGACCAACCACGAGGCCTCGGTGCCTTTAACCTTCTGGGGATCCTCCTCCTCCAGTCTATTTAATTTGAGGACAGCGTAGGCCTTCATTTCAGCTTTTCCCCTTTCCTTGTTCATGTCAAATTTCCAGGGCTGGGCCTTCTGACACTCAAAAGACAGGACACTTGAGGATTAAAAACATGATTCAAGACCACACTTTCTCACCTGAAAGTTTCAAGATCCTGTTTTTCAACTCAAAAGACAAGAAAGTGTTTGCCATTTTCTGCAGTTCATTTGTAGAGTTAGAAACCAGACTCAGAGGCCTGTGCTGAGCTGTCAGCTTTGGCCGCACCCATTAGGCTAAAACTTAAACCAGGTCTTACTCACATGAGGGAAGAGGGTCGGCAGCAGCTTCAAGCCCAGCCTGTGAGCCCAGCGACTCTGCATCTCCGACAGCTTCAGCGGGGTGAGTCCCAGAAGAAGCCACCGTCTTATCCCCCGGAGATAGAGGTCCTGAACTGATCAGTGATGACGAGGCCTCGGGTTACCTTCCCCATCACTGTGGCTTCATAGGGGCGGGGCTCTCCCTCACAAAGCTTATGGTGCTGTTGAAGGGCCAAGCACTTTGATTTAAAAACAGGGTGGCAAAAAATGGCAAATTTCAGAAGTATAACGTAAGGTCGTGGGTCATTTCAGTGACCCTCTACAACTGCACAGAACTTTTCCAAGGATCTGAATATATATTACCATGTCTGCTTCTCAGGACAGTTTTGTAAAAGAGAAAAATGATTATAATCCCTGCTTCATAATGCAGGTGAGTCTCACGTTAAGAAGCTAACACGGGGATACACATCTATATCAGGGCTTTTAATGTCTGTTTCCGTTTTATATATGCAACAATGTGCTGAACTTCAAACTTTAGCATTTTCCCAAAGCCTGCTACAACTTTTAAAAATTTAATCAAGTTAGATGAGTAAAAGTTATATATATATTTATAAATTTAACTCAGCTAAGTTGATTACATACTCTCTCTCTGCCTCTCTCTCTCGCGCGCTCTCTCTCTATATATATACATATGTGTATATATATGTGTGTATATATATTATACATATATATAGACATGCATATTATACACACACACACACACACATATATATATAATTTTAAGGAACTATGCAAATCAGGCTCAATTTGATAATCATATAAATTTTTCTTGACATTCAGCCTCAAATTAATCTGTAAAGAAAGAGAGTGTATTTGGGATAGCACATCAGGAATACAAGCTTTCAGGAACAAAAAGAAGGGCCAGATGTAAGGTGGATATGATCTTTGCAAGCAGTGTTGTTTTTGGCAGCCGTAGGGTAGCCCAGGGACGCTGTAGGGTTACTTGCCAAGAGCAGAAGTAGACAGTGGTTATTCCCAAAGCTTTGTAAAGAGTCAAAGTAAAAACTGAAGTTCTGTTCTCATATTTTATTAAATTACGAAATGAGAAATAGTAGCTTCTTTCTGTATCTCTCCTCCCTCCACTGACTTTTCGGTTTGAAACCTCTAAGATAAATCCGTTACATGGAATACCAAGTGTGAACCAAGCATGGTGGTATGAAAAGTAAAAAAAAGAGAAACTCTTTAGTTTCCCAGTTTGTGGAAGCATAGAAACTCAACAGTATTTTGACCTGTCAGCAAAGCAGATATGGATCTGAGCACACACTGGCCTGTGAAATCCGTCTGCTTGTTGTAATTGCTGTTGTTTAGTCTGTAAGAGTCCTAGGAATTTACGTCAGTGATGTGACAGTGCTAATGTATTCCAGTGGACGAATGTCGATGAGTGTTATGTCACCCTTGGTCCTTCAGTCAATACCATGTGTTAAGGAGAGCCTGGCACCTACAGAAATAAGGATGGGAGCGTGTGCAAATCCAATTTTTTAAACACAGAGTAGGTCAGAGCAGCCTGACTAAATACCAAGATTCATGGACGGAAAAGTGAGAGATAAGATCAGAAGGAGGAGAATCACCAGACCAGCCAAAGGGCTGTGGACACCGTCCCAGAGGTAACTTGGATAGAAATAAAAATATACTAATTTATTCTTCCATTAATTCCTATTGTTTTCTAACATTGTTACATTTCTCCTGATTAGAGTGTATAAAAACCATCCAAATTCAAGCATTACAAAATCCACTCACGTATTAAAAGAGTGGAAGTCTCCCAAATTGGTACGGTACCTAATAAATTACTACTGCCTGACATTCTGAATATTTCTTTGATTTTTCTTCTGAATATACAAGTGTTATAAAATTTTTATAAAAAGTAAATTATGCCTTGTACAAAAATTGACGTTTTATTTTAGCTATTCTAAAATTTTTGTCTCACGTATGGCAACATGTCGCTTTCTTTTGGCTATTCTGCTTGCACAATATTCCATGTTAAGAAATACAACTATCCCATCATTCTTTTTAAGCACGGTATAGTAGTTTCTTATAAAAATATGCAGCAATTTATTATATTTGATGAGTTATTCCTAACATGTCGCTAATATACACAGTGCTAACTTCTTGTATATGTTTTTTTAGACTTGAGGAAATATTTCTAGAGTATAAACTGCTAAAATCAGAAATGCCAGGGCTTCCCTGGTGGCGCAGTGGTTGAGAGTCCGCCTGCTGATGCAGGGGACATGGGTTCGTGCCCCGGTCCGGGAAGATCCCACATTCCGCGGAGCAGCTAGGCCCGTGAGCCACGGCTGCTGAGCCTGCGCTCCGCAACGGGAGAGGCCACAACAGTAAGAGGCCCGCGTACCGCAAAAAAACAAAACAAAACAAAACAAAAGAAATGCCAGGTTATGAAGCACATAATATTTACAATTTTACTAGACATTACCAAAATGCTTTCTAAAATGTAGTATCAATTTACACTTCCACTAAGATTGTAGAAGAGAGACCATCTCACTGCAACTTCCCAGTAAGGATATTACCTTTCCATATTTAAAAAATGAATACTCCAGAGGTGACATTTCATTGTTAAGTTATCGATTCTGTAAATTTTAGTAAGGTTGAAGATACCTCAATATGTTAATTAGGCCACATTCTTTTTCACTGAATTGCCCACTTGAACAATTTAGTACAACATTCCTGCCAAAGTTCTACATGCAATTTGTTAAGAGGACTCCATAGGCAGCAGAATGAACCTTCTATGTGTTTCCAAAATACATACATACAACATTTGACTGCAAAAATTATACTCAATAATGATTGGCAGCTTGGATATAAATATATATTTTTCTAATGTTCCCTCTCGTTTCCCTTGCATTTACTATATTCTTTAAAAGCATAAACTATGGGACTTTTCCCACTGTTTATTCCCAGAAGAAACTGTTTTGTGCTGTCAAAGCTCTTACAGATCTATAATCCTCCCAATGCAGACCACTAGCGTTCTCAGCCACACGTGCACTTATAAACGTTAGTCACTGGCTTCACCTACACGCTTGTCTGAAGTTTACGCCACATGGACATCTTCTTAGTAATCTTCCAATTACTGCAAAGATGAGTCAGAGTTAAGTATTACCTAGCACAGCTTTCACTCCCATGCCAAGAAAAATACGTCCTACAGCATAACATCTAGAGCAGTTCCAGTCCCTGGTCATACGTCCTCCTGGGCCATACTTCTACTACAGATACAGAACAAGCCTGTTCCTTATGTTTCTTTGCCTGCCTAACATATTTTTATTATTCTCAAGATGTCGTTTGACACAGAAATACATATATTTTTAACAAACCGATTCTCTTAGGTTATGTACAAAAGTATAGCTACTGAACTGACTACTTGTCAACAGAGCCTCCATGTGCCACCACACATGCTGTCACTGTACACAGTTCTCACTTCCAAAGGCTCAGGGTCTCCCAATTCAAAGATTGGGCTACACTCTGGGGACAATGCAGGATGCAAACATGACTGGCAGTGGAACCCAGCCTGGTCGGGAACTGATTTCATTTACATCATATAAGACTCCTCAAAGCATACAAATTTTCAGGATTTCTTTTTAATTCCCACAACATATTATTTGCAGAGTTTAAAAAACTTTATTTTGGCCTTCTAAACCCTGAAAGCAATGTTAAATCTTTCTAGAAATCAGTATGTCTATTGCTTACAAGTATCTTTAGGAGCTGTATTTCCTCCGTTTCTAGGGCTTCACTTTTGTGTAGAAATTATGGTGGGGGTCATGGACCACTATATGTGTACCAGTTGGTCCCTTCCTGTTGTCCGAATTCTGTGGTGAACATCACACATTCTGAGGAGATCAGCAACAGCAAAGCCCATACACTTAGAGAACAGTAGAGCTGAACTGAGCCTTGCAAGAATTTGTATTGTTAAAACATAATGCACAAAAGTGAAGAAAAGTTAACTCCAAAAAGTAAGATAGCAGTTTTCAAATATTTGAAGGATAGATATATCAAGTAGGGATTTCATGTATTCCTAACCATTCAGTCAGAACCAGAACAAGTGTGAGTTACTGAGGGACGATCCATTAGGAAGAATTTGACAGCAGGGATCCCAAAGGTGGACCCGCTTGCTTTAAGAGGTTCTGTATCTCCTGTCTGCAGATTTCAAGCTGAATGGCCAGTAGGAAGCTTTGTGGTTGGGGAAGTCTGAGTGTCAGATAAGGTGGGTTCAAGAATGGCTTTAGATACAAGTTAGGCTTTGTAAGGAAAGGCAGGCAGTGAACATGGATGGAGGAACACATCTGTGATCTGATTAGTTTGCACGTCAACTTGACTGGTCAAGGGTGCCCTTATCAAACATGACCTGTAGGTACGTCCAAGAGTCTTTCTGGATGAGCTTGGTCCCATTTTGGTAGAAGGCTGAAGTGCTGCAGCACAATTGCCAGGCCCCTGTCCAACAACGCCCTAACCACCACCACGGCTTCTTCCCGAGAGGACACATCTTTGGTTCTCCGTCAAATCAAAACATACTGAATGGGCTACCTTCAGTCTCTGTTTTCCTAACTCCATATTCTCCCACACAATTCTGGCTTTACTTCTCACCATCCCAGCTACACTAAACCTCTCAAGCTCCCGGGCAGCACCCCTGCTAGTCCTCAAATCCAACGATTACTGCTTTGCTCTTGCAGACGTGACATGTCAGGACCGATGGCTGAGCAGCATTCCACAGGGGTAAACACTCTCCGCTTTTCGAATCTTTTTTTTTGGTTGGCTTTCCTTTCTCCTTCTCCGTCTCCTTTAAGAGCCCCTGCCTGGTGGCTCAAAAATTAAATGTTATAGAACTCCTAGGGATCTCTTTGGGGTCCTTTTCCCTTCTACCTTACAAATGTCTGCCGTGGAACTGCACAGTTTAATACTGTTAAATACCACGTATATGGGAACAAATCCCTTAAGTTCAGACGCGACATCTCCTCCTACTTGTGTAATGGGAATCTCAACATCAGGATCTCAAAACAAACTCTGAATTCCAACCCATCCTCAATCCTATACCATTTCCTTTCTTCTCCAGATCTATAAAGGTCACCATTTAGCAATTCAATTGCTGAGGCGCCAAATTCTTTCTACCATTAGCTCTGATTTTTGTTTCCTCATTTTCAATCCACCATTTTCAATCCACCATTTTCAATCCACCATTTTCAATTCCCGTCCATTCGATGTACAAAATGCATCCAGATGTGTCTTACTTTCTTGAACTCCACACTGCTCCAAATCCTTATAATCCTTGAGTGTAACAGTCCCCTAAATCCTCTTTTTACATCCTCTTTAAAATGCTTTCTCCACACAAGGAGCCAGAGTGATCTTCTAAAAAGCATTTAAAGGTGAAGGTGACAGTGTCACTACTCTGTTTAAAATACACCAAACGCTTAAGATAAAAAGCAAATTTCCTCGCCTGGATTAAAAGTGAAAACAATAAAAGTTAAGTAAATAAAATCTACCTTATCTTTAAATCCTCTCCTCTTTTACTGACTACACTCCCAGACAAGTAAGCTAGTTTTTACTCTGAACAGAAGTCTGTTTTCACATCACACATTTACTTGTGCTCCTCCCTCTGCCTGGAACGCTTGTCTCCCTGGGGTCTAGCTCATTCTTCCCAACACCCAGGCACTTCTGGACAATGTCCTCTGACTATTCAACATGCAGAAACTCTCAGTCATTCTTTATTATGTCACCTCTCCCATCTAGTTTAATCCCACTATCACCCCAGTTAGGTGATAATTGAAACACTCTCTTCAGATGGGTCTCTCCTCTAAACTACACACCGCAGTGGATAACTCAAGAAGGTAGCAGCTTTGTATTCACAGAAATAATTTAGCCTACCTGAGGAAGAAAGGAGTAATACAGTTTCTCTCCTCTGCATGCCTCAGGGATATCTCTATCAAAGATCAAATATTCCATTCATTTTTTCAGGTGAAAGACTTCATTCATTCAAATGTTTTAAAAATAAACTTTGATTGAATTTACTGTGTACCATGCACTGTTTAAGTAAACAAAACAGACATGGGTTGTGGCCTCACGGATCTTAATTCTATTCAGAGAACAGACAATAAGCAGGTTAAAAAAAAAAGTTCCATTTTCATATGATAAAGAATACCCAGAAAGGGACTTCCTTGGTGGCGCAGTGGTTAAGAATCCGCCTGCCAATGCAGGGCACACAGGTTCGAGCCCTGGTCCGGGAAGATCCCGCATGCCGCAGAGCAACTAAGCCCGTGCGCTACAACTACTGAGCCTGTGCTCTAGAGCCCACGATCCACAACTACTGAAGCCCGCCCGCGCTCCCCAACAAAAGAAGCCACCACAATAAGCCCGTGAACCACAACAAAAAGTTGCCCCCGCTCGCCCCAACTAGAGTAAAGCCCACGCGGCAATGAAGATCCAACGCAGCCAAAAATAAATAAATACATACATACATCAATTAATTAAGTTTTAAAAATACCCAGAAAGGTCTCTCATTCTCTGATACACACTATCTTTGTGATTGACACGCTGGCTGCACGATGTTTAATGTAGTTGGATAAGATAAAACCATTATTCTCAGTATGAAACTAAGACGATTCACTTTTTTTATTATCATGGTATGAATCAGTGGCCTAATTAAATATCTAACTCCTGGAAGCCGACCTCTCACCACCGGTGAATTCAACAACGAGGACAAGGATCTGTTTTGTGTCCAATTCCTTCCACCTCTGGAACACTATTTTTGGAATGCTTTAACAAGGCCGTCTGTTACTGTTTTGAAACAACTGCATTCTCTCAGGCACTGGATTGATAAACTGCTTTTAGTCTAACAATCCAAAGTTGAATTTGGTCATGGTTTTCTTGAAGAAATTAAAAGGCTTAGGTACTTCAAGGAATTTCACTTAAAGCAAAACATGGGTTGGATTCCACCGACATTGGTTTTCGGACCTGACACGGCAGGATGTGAGGAAACTTGTGTATCTTGTCTCTCGATCACTTCAAACATGCCAGCACCGTGATTTTATAAGCAGGACTGCATGCAACTTTTTCAACAACACTGTACGGCAGGTGGTAATGTCTCAATTTATCAGATGAATTTTAAAAAAACAGAGATTCCATGAGTTTCTCAAGATTGCATAGCTAGGAAGTGGCGAGGCTTGGGTTCACCCGAGACTAACATCCATTCCTCTACTCATCAAGTGTTTGTCAGGTACGAACCTAATACTAGACTCTCCTTGGCACCACTAACACGGAGATGGGCGCACCACAACAGTTTTACACACACACACACAGAGTCACAGACATCTAAAGCAAGAAAACTCGGATTTTAAATATCTGCCACAACAATAAATGTAAGTTTATAGAAGAAAAAAGGCTTTTCGTTTGTGTCATCAACAAAATTCCACTCAATGTTCCCTGCACTTAAGCAAAGTGATTTAAAAAAGGATATAGGTGAAAAGATAGACAAAGGCAAACAAAAACCAATGCAAGGAATATGCTTTTGATTCAAGCCAAGGCAGATCCAGACCAGAGAGAGACATTTAAAAATCTAAAGTATGCAAAGCACATACAAAAGGTTAATGCTCCCTGTGCCACAAATGAAAGACACAACTTCCTCGAAGCAAAAACTAGAGAAAACACAAAGTTTTGAGGTGGTCAAAACAACAGAAGGAGACACAATATCTACCAGTCCCAGACGAATCAAGTGAATTAAGAAAGTCGCACATAAAAGAGCTACACAACATAATCAAAGAGGCTGAATGATTGTTAGATCCCTTTCTTATGCTGAAGGGGCTCTGAAAAGTGACAAACAAGATCATCAGATAGTGGGGAAACTAAAGGTCCCATTAGGTCAAAGGAAGAAAAGAAGAAAAAAGTAAACATTGATTCTCATAATTTTCCAGGCATTATGGAGAATGCACTATTTTCTTAATTAAATAGATGGTAAACATTGTGTTTATTATGTAATGACACTATACTTGGGCTAAAATAATACAATATACACCAACATTACCAGATTATACATTCAACCCACTCTTTCCACCTCACAGAAAAGCAGCATTCAGAAAAATTACTAAATGTATAAAGCAGTCTAACATCAGGACAGAATTCCTTCACAAATACAAAATAATAATAAATTAAGGCTGCAATAAAGTAATTTTCTGAGTGATTCTCTTTCCAGTCAAGCAGGGAAAGCAGGGTCCCCATGATGAATTATCAATAATTACATTTGACTGCAGCAGTTGAAGCAATGTGTGTAAAGTGGCCTTTTTAAAGACTATTAGTCTTTTGGTGAGAACAGTTGTTTGATGAGTTAATGACATTGGAAGTATTATCATTAGTCAATAAATACCAAGACAAATAATTTCAAGTGAACTTTCTTGGCCCTTTATGAGTCAATGGATGTTACCAATACTACCTTGTTGTTTATTCCAGGAGTCAATGCCAAGGTTGAAATGACTGAAAAAGTAGCGTCTATGAAGAGCCTATTATATAACTACAGTCGACATTATTTTCAAAGAAGTTGAGGAAACAATGATTCAGTACAATGCAAAGTTGAATCTGTGTATTACAAAGGATGGTGGTGAAAATTTATGTAGAACATAAAAAGTCTTACAAAAATGTATAAAATGTCTTTGAAAACGTAAGGTGTCAGAACACCTGTGACTACTGATTCATCACCAGTTATTCTGCAAAAAAAAAAAAAAGTGGAATATATTATGTGTTACTGAATCAGTGGTGTCAAGGATACCTGTGAATTTCTGTCAGAAGTTGAACGCTGACTTGTCCTACACACAGCAAGAAATGGGATGATTAGGTGCAAACCGGACCAGTTAAGGAACTAGTCAAGGACTAAACATATTTAAATTGAAAATATAACTAAAGAAAAGTGCAATGAGGATAGGAAAACAGTATAATAATCTTAAGTGTTCTTACAATTTAGAAATAACACAACTGTAAATGAAAAGAATTATCAAGAGAAAGACAGGAAACAGGGTGTCTTTGGGGTGGGGGGGACTATAATAGGTGGGAGTCAAAAAATTAAAGTTAATAAATAAATGAGTAGAAAACTAAGAAAGGAAAAATGAGAATAAGGACATTATAAACATATAAAGGTCCACATGAAAACAAAATATAAATATTCCTGAAATTTGGGGTTATATATTGCTGCGTAAGAATCCACCCCCAGTCACTGTGGTTTAAAACTCAGCCACGTTGCTAGTGGAAGGAACACAAGCTCTACTGGTGGGAGGAGTGGTCTTTGTACAATGAGAGGGGCAGAACTGTGTGGAGGCTGTGTTTGGAGACCTCCTAACACTCAAGACAGTGAAATAAATTCAAATAAGGGAGCAAAGAAATGGACCACATAGACATACAAACAAACAAACAAAACCCCATGTAAAACATAATAGAGACAGTAAATAAACACAAGACATGGTTGGCCTGTATCTAATGATGTAGAAACAATCAATTAGACAAACCACCTCTGACACAGTCCAAAAGGTAACTGGCATGCTTATTGCTTCCTAAGTATTATTACCTACAAATGAAATGAAAAGCTACCAAAAGAACCAGGGAATCTTAGTTCAAATTCTAGCTATGAGTCTCTGCTATCAGCCCTAGTGGAGTAACTGGAATGAAACTTACCCTCCTGCTGTAAACAGCTGGAAAACCCATAAAAATACATGAAAATCAGTTTCATACAGTGGAAAACATCTCTATCAGGACTCTGATTCTTGAGAGAGGTGACACAGATAAGATGGTTTCTACAATTACCCTGTTTTTCTTGGAGGAACTTTTCATACCCACTATAATGACTAAACAGGTTTGAAAACACCAAGGGGTGGTGAGAATGTGGGAAACCTCATATGTTGCTGGTGGGAATGTAAAATGATGCAGCCAATCTGAGAAATACTTTGTCAGTTAAAAATAAAAATTTTAAAGTGTACTTCTCATGTGATCCAGCTATTACACTGTTAGGTAACATATGGAATTTCTTAAAATTATGTAGACTGCCTAAATTTCACTCACTCTTTTACAAAATGACAGTTGAACATCTTTAACTTGGTATTTTATAAGTGAGCCCACTGCTGGTTGGGCTGTTATAATAAATTTAGTTGGTTCCCCTTTGTAGAAAACAGGTAGATTCCTAGACAAAATGTGAAAAACAACTATTTCAGTTTCCTTAACATTCGACCAATGCAGACAACAACAAATTGGGAAGCGTTAATTCTTAAAAAAAAAACAAAAAACTGTTACAATTTTGGGCAAGTTTTGTCCGTGAGTCTGTATCTTTCCTGCTCAACCGTCATAGCATTCTCTGCTTAGTCTGGATGGCCTAGAATTCCTAGCTAGTCCATCAGAATATTAAAGGATGATATACTAACTAACAATGATTCAACAAAGAAGGATGGACTAGCTACTGGACTAGCTTTAGGGCCAGAAGTGGCTCACTGAGTCAGGGCAAAGGTCACTCATAAACCATGGCTTTGTTGGCTAAAAGTGGCAGATTTAGTTCGGAGCAGATGGGGAGAATCACATAGATTTCGTAGCTCAAGTTGGCTGTTATGTATTCAGGGTGAGTGGCCATCCAGTCAGAGATTTAATAGGAAGACCCTAGAAGGAGGAAAACCATAGAAGCACTGAGATATGCTGTCCACACCTCTTCCTGACTACTGTCCTATGCAAGCCTGAGGGAGACCCAAGACACTGTGATAAGTGAAAGCCAAGAGAGACTTGAGCATCGGCCACACATCTGAATATATTTCTCAACCCACAGACAAGTCAGTTGGCGGAAGTTAGAAGCCTTATGAAATAAAGCTGCCTGATCACAACTCCTGTCCCAACCACTGGAACTGATCACTGAACTACGCAGAGATAGAAACCACCTCTAAGGACGTCGGCAAAACTCAATAAGTAAACAGATGGGCAAATAAATAAAATCAACGGACACGGCAAGAGCTGCACATCAGGAGAGACGCTAATTTTGTAGCTGAAGTTCAGGGAAGTTACAAAAAAAAATTCAGCAGCCTTTATGGGAGAAAATCTAGAGTCCTTGCTGTACTTCATCTTGAATGTCAGTTTTCAACCAAAATTTACAAGCTACAGCATCAGGAAAGTGTGAGCTATATTGGAAAAAATAAAAATAAAAACGAAGCAGTCAATAGGAACTGACTGCGTGGGACTAGGTGTTGGATTTAGTATAAAGAAATGTCAAAACAGCAATTATAAATATGTTCTGAATATTAACGGACTATAAACTAACAATGATTCTACAAATAAGAAATATCAAGGGAGAAATGGAAAGCAGAAGAAAGAGCCAAAGGGAAATTCTAGTGTTGAAAGTACAACAACCGAAATGCAAAAATACTGGATGGGCTTAACGTCAGATGTTTAGGTGGTGTAAGAAATAAACAGTGAACTTGAAAGTAGATAACAGAAGTTATCCAGTCAAAATTTTAAAAAAGGAAAACAAATATTGAAGGAAAAAGAAACACAACCAGAGCCTCAGTGCCAAGCCCTCCAATATAAGTGAAATAGGAGTTTCAGAAGAAGAGGGCAGGAAGGAGCAGAAAAATATTTTGTAGTAATGCCCCAAGTCTTCTCAAATTAATTTAAAAATTAACGTAAAGATCAAAGAAGCTCAACAAACTATGAGTAGGATGAAAACCCAGCAGCACACGTCAAGTACTGTGACGTTTCAAAGATTTTATCCTAGCTGCAAGCTACAGTTAGCTGGTGCAGTAGCATGCATGGCATGTTCCTGGGGGAAGAGGCGGCTCAGGCAGGTGCGGCATGCACAGTGGGCATGTATTACAGTTAGGAAACCCCAACCTGCAAGCAGACCCGCTCAGCATCTCAAGGGACACTTTCTCTTTACTGCACTCCACAGCAGGAAAACCTGCCTTCTACTCTGGAAGGAGACACCGCACCTATTTTCCAAGGATGTTCTCTACAGAAATTTCCTTAAAAATAGAGCAGAAAAAAGGCACTTGGTATTTCTGCTCACAAGAAGTGCAGAGATGCAAGACACCCATGGAACACTGTTTTCTGACAGACATTATCACAGGCAAATCTTATATAATTGTGCCTTCATCTATATTTTCACTGGATCAGCCCTCTGCTCCGTAACATGTAAAATTATGTGACCCGGATTGTACAACTTTTAGCTCCTTTCCACTAACATATATCCTTCAAAGAGTACGAAGCCATTTCTGGGTCTTACCCAGATCGACTTCATTAGACTTTTTAAAGGGAAACCCTGGAGGCACAATTTAATTAACAAGCTGATTCCTAAACACAGCACAATTTCTGAATCGCTGTCCACAGACTCTAATAGAAACTCTTGAAACCTATGAAACCCTCTGTGATTTACTCCTGCTTACCTTCTTCTCAGCCTTTCTCTTTCCCACTGCCCGCAATCCCACCTTATCAGAATGCATGCAGCTACCAATACTTCCCAAGTTTTTACACACCAATGCCCTTGACAGTATATGGAAATTAGTCCCATATACTAATTAGTCCCACATATGGAAAAAAAAAAGTCCCAGCTCTGAAATGATGTTTGACTCTAAGTGTTCACGAGCTGAAGTATGATCCCACCTATGTGGTTTCCTACTGATCGGTGAGAAACTAAGTCCCAATTCTGGAGCCTGACTTAATTCTTTTTCCTATAGAAACACAGGACTTTACATTTTAAGCATAGTGGTTGAACAAATAACTTCTCCCTACCTATCTGAGATGTCACTTATTCTAGGCCAATGGAACTAACTTGTGTTTGATGATGAAAATAAAATTTAACAACCTTGCCTTTTTTTCTAAGAAAGAAAAGAAAGGTGAATTACACAGTAGAAAGGACACAGTGGGAAATGTAATGGGTTTGTCTGCTCTGGTAGCGTGGTCTCGTTCACTTCAAATACCCCTGTGCTCAAAATTTCCCAGAGCCCCATGTGGATAGCATTACTCACACCAAAACAATGTTCAATCTGTACTGAATATCCTGTGTATACACTAATATGCCTCATCTCAAATTTAAAATATATATCTCTACTTTAGGTCTTTAGATTCTACAGCTGTAGATGGGTGTGGGTGGGTATGGGGTCCTTCCTCCTGTAATTCCATCAACTCCTTAGAAGTTATGTGCAATGAACACTTCAGTTACGTGAAATAAATGGATCTGCTGAGAAGAAGCGGCTTGATTCACATCCCTTGGCCCCTATGCTCCAGCTAGAATACCAACCCTAAACCCTTCTACACAGAAAATCTTGCTGCCACCACTGGACAATGGTGGTGTCTCAGTCAGTCTGTTAAAAGTCTTCTGCATCTTGTCTGCTGGCAGCTGAAGTGGTCCTCAGAGGTCTCTCTCTGCTATGTGGAGAAAGTATTGGGTGGTGAGACCATTCACTGGGCCTCTTTGACTCTTCAGAGGTTAAAGGACCTTGATCAGGACTTGAGAATCATCACTTCAGGTGCTGCTAAGTACATTTTACAGGAAATCACCACATACTTACAGCAGGTATAAGACAGAGAGTCAAGTGGAACTCAGGTCCCCTTCTTCCAGGGCTGCTCTCCCTCCTTTCTCTACCCTGGACCCCTGGCTGACTCTGGGGACGACTGTCATTACAAAAGGAACTAAACGCGAGCCTGGTACAAACTACTGACGACGGGACTCCTCTGTTTGTAGTGTCGCGTGGTGCTTCCACTTGGCTGTGTTACAGACGTTTACAACATTTACATTTTATGATAAGCGTGGGTTACTTTTACACACATGCAAAACTTTATAAAGACAAAAAATATGAGACGCTGCTGTGGTAAGAGAAGTTGTCATGATAGAAACCAAATAATAATTCTCTACTGTTTTATCAAACTGGTTTTCATTAATGTTTTATTACAGCTTATTCCTGGGTTTAAAACTGAAGGATCCCACATAACCGACATCTACCGAGGGGAGGGGCCTCGATGGTGACGGAAAAGCTTGTGCATGTGTTTCCTATTCACAGATTCTCCTGGCTGGCTGCTGAGCACACTCTTCTGCAGGGAAACTTGATTTTACTGCCTTAGTTCTCTGTCATTTAACTTAACCTCTTGTTTTTTCGTTTACTTAATATATTATTTGTGTCTCCATGCCTGAAAACCACCTAAAAGATCTGAGAATCCCCACAGTTAATTCACTGTCACTACAACACATAACTTTCTTACACTGACAACTTTAAATTCAACAGAATATATGGGATCTAACTACTAAAGACTCCAGATATTGACTTGTTAGCACTACTATAAAGGTAGTTTATAAAAATTGTATGACACCAAATATTTTTTAAAAGTTAGTACACAGGAAAATCCACTCCATTTATAAGCTTAGGTTTTTTTTAAGCCCTTAATAGCCTCAGTCAGTAGTAGGAGTTTAAAAAATGAAAAATGAAAAAACCCTGTTCCAAATGTTTCTACCTTCTGACTTTCATCTTTCTATCAATAAATAAAGTATTGAAATTCAACTAACTTTACCAATTACAATGGTGATAAACAATTAACATGCATGAATTAAATTTCTTTCTTCTCTAATTGATACTGAGGCTAACTTTTATTTGTTCTTTCTGGACTTTTCTAAGGAAATGATACTATTATTTGCACATCACAAGCTACATTTCCTTTCTTTTTATAGTTTCTATTTTCACCCTAGGTGATTAGATTAAGAAAATAAATATTAATGAGCAAACAAGCCTGATTTAAGAAGATATTTTTAAAATACATTAAAGTAAATGTATTGCCACTAATTGGTTTGGGGTGTAGAAGTCAACAGAAGTACAGCATGTTCACTACAGGTACTTTGAAGGGTAGAAAGGATAACTTCACGGGGTGCACTTTTTGCCTTTTCTGCAACTGAGAGAGAGAGAGAGAGAGAGAGAGAGAAAGAGCGCGCTACATTCCTCTCTGCGCTGAGCTGCTTGACCAACTGAAGGGACATTCTGGGTCTCCAAGTCTACATCACAGAAATCTGACAGCATCTGGAATCCTGGAATCCTTGGGGCCTCTTGGAATCTTCTCAGGTGGGCATTACCAGCTGAATCCAGATTTCCATCCACTTACCAGGGCAACCGACTTGTGAGTGGAAGCCCCCTGGACCCTCCAGACCCCATCTGCCATCTGCACACTGCTGCGAGACCTCCCTCAGCGCCAAGTGGAGCACAAAGGCCCAGCTGAGTTCTCTCCAAATACCTAACCCGCGAAGTCATGAGCTACAACCAAAACATGGTTGTTGTTTAATCTCCAAAGTTTGCTTATCTGAGATGCACTAGCTACCCAGGTCGCTCATCGTCTCTTTAACCCAGGTTACTCGTGACACTGTCACATCACACTCGTAGTGTCTGATAAATGACTGGTAGTTATATTTTGCAGCAAGTGCAATTTTTCATTTTATTTCTCGCCATTCTGCTGAGAGCCCACTCACTCTTTCTAATAGTTGGGTCTGAATGACTTCTTGTGTCATGTGGATGCCTTCCAAGTTCCACATCCATGTTTTTCAGCACCGTTATCATTCCCTAAGAGTCAATGATAAACCCTCATATAAATGAGCATAGAAGCACACACAAGAGCAAAGAGAAAACGTGGTCATAGAGATTCACCAATCACAGCTGATGCTCACTACCTGCCGAATCCCTGTATAGGAATTTGCCTAATCCAAAACTGATTTGTAACCCTACAATCAATCCTATGGTGCTTAACGAGCATCAACTGTACATCACAATTTACCAGAATTACGTATTTTGGTGCAAATGAGAACAAATGTTGTCATTTTGAGAACAAATGACAAAGTCCAAGAAGACATGAGATGTACGGAGATTACTCAACATTTAAAGCATCCTCAAAATTTCTGCCATGCATCCCACCCTGCTGACTTCAGAGTAGGATCGAGAAAGAAACGTGGATATCTCTACATTCCTGCTTCTGTCGATGGGCTGCACGTGTTTAAGAGATGAGGGGCCCAGAACTGACTTTGCAATTCTATATGCACTTCCTGCTGACACCACCCCAAGTGCTTTTTGTTTCGTTTCAAATAGACGTTTAGATAAATCATTATTATAAACTTCTGTTAATGGAATTGTATTTATCTTCAAGCTTCATTCATCTAACTGAGCTCACTCTCAACGTTCGACCATGGGAGCTGAATTATTTACTGTACTTCATCAGAATGAGATTCAGGATGTTAAAAAAAAATTATGTATGTATCAGATAGCCATGACTATCTGTTGGAGTTAATCATTTATGACACCTAGTTATGAATGGCGCTTTCTGGAAATGAGATATTAATGGAGCTTGAAACATGAAGGACCAGATAACTGGTCACCAAGAGCACGTGTCCAAGGACCACAGACTTGGGACCAAAAGCAAAACAAAACCATCTGTAGGATGTCTGGGGGTGAGCTAGACGGAGGAGGCTCGGTTTAAACATTTGGGGTTTAGAACTAACCTAGAGTTTTCCTAAAAATCAAGAGAGGGGCTAAGTGCTGAATATCAGGAAGGCACCGAGAAGACTCTGGAGCAGGGGTGAGGGGCGCTGGGGGCATGGGGAGGAGGCAAGTGATTCGGCTCCTAAATCCAATATATTTTGAAAACCTACTGAGAACGACCCTGATGCCTCACCGACAAGTACAGATTTCCCTCTGCGGGCAGGGAGTGCAGATTTCAAGGAAAACAAACAAACAAACAAACGAATCTCAGCTATGAGATTCTCTGACATGACTCACTCTCTATGGTTATAGGTACCTAGTAGTTTTCTTGTGAAGGCCTTAAGGCAGGCTTACGATGAACTCTTTTCTTTCCTCCAGTTGGACAATGGCCAATCTTCATGTAGTATCTTTCATCCACTTGCATAATAACCTAGCCAATGAAATTCCCCGAAGGGTACTCCCCAAATTAAGTAAGAATCCTTCCTTTCGTTACTCTTAAGGAGGAGGATGAAGGCTGATGAAGTTGCTGGACTTACCTGGCAATTTTCAAGTACACTGAAGAAGATAAAACTGACACAGAATTCAAAGGAAAGTGTTTTGTTAGAAATAGGTGCAGAATACTTAGAATAAATAAGCAACACTTTCAACATTAACCCTAAGAGATGCTTCCCAAGTATATCCCATATCAGAGGAGAAATGCTGCAGAAAGTAACAGACCATCTATCTGTATCCTCGGGAAACCATGAGAAGAATTTTAGAAGGGATCTTAACAAATTGTTTACTCAGACTCAGGATCTTTAAGCACATGTTAGTTCACCACATACTTTTAAATTATTGAGAAAGTAAATGATTCTGGTGATAGCCCATTTCAACAACTGGCAAGTCCTGATTTGATTTCCAAGGAAAATAGGCTAATTATATGAGAAACTGAAATATCTCCTTGTAAGTGTGTCTTCCAAGGTGTGCCTACCATTTGCCACTTTAGTAAGCTGAAACATATGTGACTCTAACTTTAGAATATTAAGTTAGTAATTTATCGATTAGCATAGCATAATGATATTAGAAAGCAGTTTGCTTCAATGTAGTACTCACCACGTGGCAGGCGAAGTAATGGCCCCCCAAAGACACGGACATCCAAATCCCTGGAACCGGTGAATACATTATGTTACGTGGTAAAAGTGAAGATGTGACTAAGTTAAGGATATTGAGATGGCAGAGCCCTGGATTAGTCAGGCAGACCCAGCAGAATGGCAACTGTCCTTCAGGGCAAAGGGAGATCCGACTACAGAAGAGGACTGTCAGAGAGACACAGTGTGGGGAAGACACTGCGTGGGGAAAGGGGCCACGGGATAAGGAATGCAGGGCGGCTCCAGAAGCCGGAAAAGGCAAGGAAGCGCACGCTCTCTGAAGCTTCCTGAGGGAACAAAGTCCTGCCAACACCTTGACTCCAGACCTCTGATCCCTAAAGCTGCAGGATAATAAATTTACGTTGTTTTAAGCCACCGAATTTGTGGTAGTTTGTTACAGAAGCAATGAGAAATTAATATGCAATACGGAAAGGAAGACAGTGCAGCCCCTCAGAAACATAAGGCACCGAATTGCAAAGGGTTCCAAATATCTAGTAATCATTTATTTTTGTGCTTGCTAATATGCCCTGGACGGAACTGTGTCCCCCGAAAACTCTTATGTTGCAGCCCTAACACCCAAGGCAACAGTGTCTGAAGACAGGGCTCGTAGGAGGTGATTATGATTAAAGGAACTCGTAAGGGTGGGGCCCTAAGACGGTAAGAGGCGGAGGAGAGACACCCCTCTCTCCGTTCTTCTGCGCTTGGAAAAGGCCGCGTGAGCAGTAGGCAGGCAGCCACCCACCTACAAGCCAGGAAGGGGCCCCTCATCACAAGCCACAATAGCCAACACCTCCATCGTAGCTTTCCAGCTCCCAGAACTACGAGGAAACACGCCTCTGGCCTGGAAACCACCCACCCAGTCTGTGGTTTTTTGCGCAAGCCCCTGTGCAGACCGGTGCATGAGCAGGAATGCAGTCGCACTGCATCGAAGCAGTGAGTGTCTGCGCAGCTTCCTGGGAGGCAGGATGGCATGGGGTCCTGGGCTGCCTGACTCTTGAGTCCACGAGTCCCTGTTCACCGTGAGTGACTACGAGCGAAAATCGGAATTTCTCTGGGCTTCGGTTTCCTGATCTGTAATGTCGGGTAAATGAGAACCACAGGGTTCACGTTCAGGATGGGGACCGAGGAGGATGCTGAACTCGCTCCCCTGCACCCCGCAAATACGGGATCTACAGCTACACTTGGAACCACTTCCTCTGAAAACCCCCGAAACCCGGCTGAGCGATGCCTACTCTGGGACGCGGGCTCGCCATAACCCTGGGCTGCTCCCTGAAGAGCAGGGTTTTAACCCCACACGCGGCACCCCGACTTCTAAGACCTCCTCCCGCGTGCAGCCCCGGAACCCCTGGCTCTGAGAACCGCCAGGGCCGGGCCCACAAGGGCCCCAGAAGCCGCTCTCAGAGGCCCGGGGACTCACCGCCTGGCTGCTGCGTGGCGATGGGGACCCGGAGACGCCGGAGGGGCAGGGCTGTGGCCTGAGGCGCACACGGCGGCCTGGTGTCCTCGGGGTCAGAGCCGGGCCTCCTGCAGCCCCCGCGCCGCCCAGCACACCAGGGACTCCGCCTGGGCTTGACAGGCGTCTGCAGCCCTGGCTTCACGCCTGAGGCCCTGGTTTTACGTCTGAGGCCCCGTTTTACGTCAGTGACCCCAGTTTTACGTCCGTGGCGCCGGCTTTACGGCTGAGGCCCCGGCTTTACCTCTGGGGGCCCGGTTTTACGTCAGTGACCTCAGTTTTATGTCAGTGACCCCCGGATTTACGTCACTGACCCCGGTTTTATGCCTGAGGCCCCGGATTTATGTGGCTGACCGCGGGTTTACATCGCTGAACCTGGATTTTCGTCGCTGACCCCCGGATTTACGTCGGTGACCCCGGATTTACGTCAGTGGCTGTGGCCCCAGTTTTAACTGCCACCGGGGGACACGGCCGGACCCTGGTGGCCGAAGGGGCTGAGGCTTGAGGTCCCACAGGACTGCCTACATTTGCCTCCGTGCAGAGCTTCCGCTTGAGGGTCAGCCAGAGTCTGGTGCTCGCCAGACCGTGCCCCTGGGGCCACTGACGGGGCTGGGCAAACCCTCAGGGTCAGCACCGACTCAGCCAGGTGTCTGCAGCGGCGCATTCACCCCAGCGCTCTTCGCAGTAGGCGCGGCGGGGGCCCCTGCGAGTCCGTGAGCGGAGAGCGGATACAGCGGAGGGGCGCTCACGCGCGCACGATGGGTGCCACTCAGCCGTGAAAAAGGAGGGCGTGCCGCCATGTGTGACGGCGGATGGACCTGGAGGGCCATAGGGTGAGTGAAAGTAGCCAGACGAAGACAAAGAGCACACGGCCTCTCTTCTCCGTGGGATCCAGGCCACAGACAGACAGAAAACCGGCTCCTAGATGCAGAGAACGGAGTGGTGGTCGCCAGAGGTGGGGGCGGGGCGTGGAGGAGATAGGGGAAAAGGGGTCGGAAGGTGCAAACTTCTAGTTGTGACAGAAAGAAGCCCTGGGATGTGATGTCCCGCACAGTGACCACGGCTAGCAATACTGTGCTGCGTAGTATTGGAACTCTACGGGGCGGTTCTCACCATTAAATCAAACCATGTGCTGCGCACACCGTAGACTTAACGCAGTGGCGGACGTCAGTTACTTCTCAGTAACACTGAATGAAACACGGTCTCACTGCAGGAAGAAAAGTGCACCTGTGTGTCGTGACAGACTTTAACTAGGCTTATTCTGGTGGTGATTTCACAGTGTATACCGACGTCGAGGCATTACCGTGTACCCCTGACGCTAATGTAAGCTGTGTGTAAGTTACACCTCCAGGACGAAGCCCGCAGTGTACGGAACTTGTAATGGTCAGACCAAACCATAACGTAGGTTAAGTGTTTAGAGCACTGTGTAACCTGGCCTACAAAGGTTCCTAGTCTTGTAACATTTCATTTTACTGAAGCAGTTACTTAAATGAACGTAATTTTAAGTAAAACAGCGAGGCGTGGTTGCAATAGAAAAGGACTAAGATACAGGAACCTTACATTCAGATTTCTTTTTGGTGATCTCGAGTAAGTCACAGTCTCTCTGTAAGTTTTTTGACATTATCCTCACTCGCATGAGGACGTTGAGATGGAAATCTGACAAGTTCCTTGCGAGGACAAAGATGAAACGACACATGTGAATGAGCTTAGAACTAAGAGAGACTATAGGAGTGTCATTTGTCAGTGTCGTTCACTGGCTGTGATGACTATTACCATTTTTACCTGTCAGGAAACGGAAAGCACCAACCTATGAGATTTTTCACACTTATGTTATCATTTAGGAAACTTAATGGCCTTTTAGAAAGTTCCCCTCTGGGAGTTTTAGACTCGGTTTTGTGCTTTGTGCTAAGTTTTCCTGGGTTTCTGTCACTGGCAATTGTCTCCGTGAAGCAGAAAAAGAAAAGGAGGAATCCCATGTCTCTCTGGCAGTAAAGCACTGAGCCATGGAGACAAGAAACAAAAAGCAAGCAGGTGGTCTCATGCGGGGATCCTTGGGTGACCAGGCTGAGTGGGCTTGGAGTAATTCAGAGAGTAGAGTCCACACGCCACACTCCTGACGGGGGCACAGCCGCCGCCTCCAGGTTTTACCTCTGGTGTGAAAACTGAAAAACTAATGACTAACACCTATAGAACTTTGTACATCACAGATTGTAACGTACTCATATTCTCTTCTTAAATATAACCTAGTCCACACTTCCTACCTCATTACGCTTGCTTTTATTTTATCGTGGATGAAAACCTTCTTCACAAAATTGATATGTATTGTCCCCACAAGGGGATGGCATGGCTGAGGTTTAAAGGTGTTGGGATCATGTGGATAGAGTGCGATAAAGCTGGAATATGCCCTTAATGCATTGACTCACTTCATTTGTATTTTATCACAACTTGCCACTTTTTATCAGTATTTTTAACGTGGTTAAACTTAAATGTACACCAAAAAACTGAGATGGACCAGAATATACCCATCCAGCGTTTGGATATTTTGCACATAAAAGCAAGGACACATTTTATGTCTCTATCGATATTTCTCTGTTAGTGGCGATTTATCGTGTTCATACCCTTAACACTACTTACTATGTAAAAAAACAAAGCAAAAGAAAAGCAAGAGTGAAGTCCTCAATCACTTCAGAACTTAAACTAACGTCAGGTTGTCCTGCCGGACTGGGACAGGGTGGCAAGTGAGGCTGTTACATTGGATACAGAATTTAGGGGTGCACCAAAAAAATTCAGTAATCGAGGTGAATAATATTTAATGCACTATTTTAAAAACTCAGAAGTGATGCAGAATACATGATGAACAAGATATTAAGACTTTAAATAAAGACAGGATCAGTTTTCTACCAGATAAATGGACTTGGACCCACAAATCCACACCCACCAATTGATACAATTTTGCCCTTCATTTCCAGGACTGCAAGCAAGTACTTAGTACAATGAATTCAGCAGACTCTTCAGGGACATAAAAGAGTTTTTATGTTTAATAACTCTGAGAGTGGAGCACCTGTGACTTCAATTTATTGGCTTTGAACATTCCTGTAACATAAAATGAAGGACAACTTACAGGGTTTGAATTAGCAATTGTGTTGATGATTAAATTTCTCAAGAAAAAACACAGGAGTCAGGTTTTAGTAGCTTCTGGGACATCTCATCACCACTAAGCAGCAAGTGTACTGCTTTCCCAGAAGGGTGTCAGGTTCTCAAAGGAGAGATCGCACACTGTCTTTTAAAGATTGACATCTTTAGGGATTGTAAAGAATAGCAATCTCATCAGCATCTTCCCCAGATATACATGAGGAGTGTGTGTGTGTGTGTGTGTGTGTGTGTGTGTGTGTGTGTGTCTGTGTGTGTGTCTGAGATAAAGACAAAGACAGAGACAGAAAAAGAGACAAGAAGGAGGAAGAGGAGAAGAAGGAAGAAAAGGAAAAAAATAAATAGGTAGGTAGTTAGAAAGGCAGATAGATACAGAGATGGAAATTTTAGGACAAGTTATAGAGCACTGAATAGGACTAGAATGTCTCCTTTTCCTAAATCAGGAGCGAGTTTCCTACCTTCCAGCTAACACTCAGTATAGGAGGGAAAAAATGTTTAAATATATAAAATTAATAGGGTGTAGTACTTATCAGAAGTAGAGGAGGGCAATTCCAGTTGTCCAAAGAAACAGGTACACTTTAGTAGAAATCTTGGAGGACTGTCTCTCCAAAATATCCAGTATACAATCGTACATCTACCCATAAGCTCAAACTCTGAGTTTCCGAGTTGAGCGGCATGGAAAAGACCTCAGACACTTAATTTAGAAAATGCCTCTTATAATGCCAGTGCAGAGTGGTAAACTACGTCATAAAATTGGAATTTTAAAACCATTGTCGTTTAAGAGGAGGGCTGGCTGAGAGAAAGGAGATGTCCAATTCTGACTAAATAATATTCCTACAGAGAGAGACCAAGTAATTCGTTAAGTGCTGCACCATGGTTAGTCCCACTAGTATTTAAGTGATTTGCTTAGAAATGATTAAATTCTTAACTGGACTTTCAGAATAATAATTAAGTAAAACTGCTTTGCGTTATTAGAATGGACCAGATTAAGAAGTTAATGAGCACAAAGTCTCTGAACAGTGTGGGATTCTGGGGTGAAGGCCAGGCTTTCCCAAGGAAGATGGAAGAGCCGGGTGGTCCCGCATCTGGGGGCATCCCCCGGGCACGGTGAGCACGCCCCCCTCCCTAGAGAGCCTTGAAGACAGGAGTTGAAGCGCAAGTCAATATGGAACCCTCAGAATAAGACTGTCCGTCAGAGCAGTACTAGAAATAACCTAGTTTACATTTCTGTTGGTATTGTAAAAATAGAATGTTAATAGAGAGGGTCGTCCCTCTCTTTTATTCAAGTAAAACCACTTCATACTGTTAGGGTCACTTCAAAATTATTCCATCTGAAATTGCACAGACTTCCCTCACTGAACCAGGCTGGTTTCTTCCTCTACTTCCCATAGATCACATCAATTTTAGTTGACACTTTAGAGGTTGCCTTTTCCCCCAAGGAACTGTGCTCACTCTGAGGACAGGAGACATTTCCTCTTGTTATTCCTAATGCCTAGCAACCTTTATATATATTTTAAAATAAGGGAACAAATGGATGAATTAACTCCATCATTTTGAAGGTATTTCTCCTTTGCTCGTAGCATTTTTGTTTGTTTGTTTGCGGTACGCGGGCCTCTCACTGTTGTGGCCTCTCCCGTTGCGGGGCACAGGCTCCGGACGCGCAGGCTCAGCGGCCATGGCTCGCGGGCCCAGCCGCTGCGCGGCATGCGCGATCTTCCCGGACTGGGGCACGAACCCGCGTCCCCTGCATCGGCATGCGGACTCTCAACCACTGAGCCACCAGGGAAGCCCCGCTGGTAGCATTTTACACAAAGAAAATAAGAAGCCATGTTTTGAAGTTTTTTTTGTTTTTTTTTTTTTTTGCGGTACGCAGGCCTCTCACTGTTGTGGCCTCTCCCATTGCGGAGCACAGACCCCGGACGCGCAGGCTCAGCGGCTATGGCTCATGGGCCCAGCTGCTCCGCGGCATGTGGAGTCCTCCCGGACTGGGGCACGAACCTGCGTCCCCTGCATCGGCAGGCGGACTCCCAACCACTGTTACTGCGCCACCAGGGAAGCCCCTGAAGATTTATAATAGAGCTATTTTTTTCTAAATCTACATTAAAAGCACAGATGCAAGCACAATTTGTGAACATAACTAACCGGGATAAGCTCCTGGAAACCCTAGAAATCAGATGGTGGAGTTCCTGGGATGCGTTTGTGTGATGAACAGGGAATAATAGTTCCATTAGTGTCAAATACGTAATACATTTGCTCCACACTTTCATTTGTCAATAAATTACCGTAGAATTTTTTTGTAGCCTAGAGAATAGATGACATAGCCAGTGGAAATTTAATGAATAGCATATGCTATAAAAATTTAACATAGTTTTCATTGCAGTAGATGAAAAGGAAATTAGCAATAAATATGATTTTGACTCTTACAAAGAATATCTGAGTGTACGTAGATATAGTCATTGCTTATGTATATAGTAGCTTATGTTTCTGTATTTCACCTATTCCACAAAGGATTTGAGGTTCATTTGGGAAATATACTTAAAACGCAAATCTCCTCCCAACCCCCAGCAAACCTCTCCACAAAGCAGAAGAGAAAGACAGCAGTTTTATCATCAGATAAGCGTTAAATCAGAATGTGGTGCACACCACAGGGAATTCGCCAACAGAGGCAAAGACAGAAGGAAAATCTCACCCTTTTATGTGGCCAGGCAGCTAGAGCTCCTTCTGTGAATGTTCTCAAGATGAGCACTGACTAGGCCTCAGCAAGACCTGGCAGCAGCGTGTACTATACACATACACAGCCATCCCGAGTTGACCTGCGAATTGCAGGGACCGTCTGTGGTAGCTAATCAGCTTCGTCCAGAGGAAAGACGAACCGCTCCTGTCTTTGTGACGAGAGGTAGGTTTGCAGGTTGGGGCCAGGAGCCTACAGAAGCTCAGCCCCTCACCTCCCACAGAGCCTGGGAGATGGGCTCCCTCTCCCTTCCTGGTTTTGTTTCAAAGAGATAGTCCCCAGGTCCTTGAGAAGGACACTTCTGGGTCACAAAGCTGAGAAAAGTCCCATCGGAAAGATTTATACACATTCCAAAAAGAGGAGAGAGTACTTAATGACAAGTTTTCTAAAATAATTGCTCTAAGCAAAAGGCAGAGGTGGAAACCTCTCTCCTTATTATTTAATGGAGGAGAATTAAGCCCGTTATTCATAGTTTGTATTTGTCCTCACAGGTCTCCTGGGCTGTACAGTTTTACGAAAATACAAAGTTTCAATCAGATAGATAGTGGAAGTCTTATTTTATTGCTTGGTGAGCATTTCAGGTACTCTTTGCCTGTCTCCCTGTAAGAAAATACTATAGCATATAATAGGCCAACTGGCTGAACTGTATTTCCAATGAGTGTTTTCTGCCTAAAAAAATTCCTTTTTCAGAGATGCATGCTGGTAAAGATCCCTAATAGAGACAAAAGGAGCCTCCTAAATGTTCTAAATCAGATGGTCTTGTGCCCCAGTGATCTTAGTTACCTGCCATTAGAACAGACTAGGGGGATTGGGAGGAACACAGATGCCTGTCCTCTGTTACTGTCAATTTCCCCTTTCATGGCTGTTAACGTTTGCCTTAGGTTTTGAGGGGCTCCTATGTTGGGTGCGTAAATATTTACAACTGTTATATCTTCCTCTTGGATTGATCACTAGGTAGTGTTCTTCTTTGTCTCTGGTAATCGTCTTTATTTTACATTTGGTAGTGTATATATTAATATAATAAAGGTACATGTAACTTTACTGAAAGAAAAATAGTCTTTATTTTAAAGTCTATTTTGTGTGACATGAGAATTCCTACTCCAGCTTTCTTTTGCTTTCCATTTGCGTAGAATATCTTTTTCCATCCCCTCACTTTCAGTCTGTCTGTGTCCCTAGGTCTGAAGCGGGCCTCTTGTAAGGACAGCTTATATACGGGTCTTGTTCTCGTATCCATTCAGCCAGTCTATGTCTTTTGATTAGAGCATTTAATCCATTTACATTTAAGGTACTTATCGATGTGTGTGTTCCTGTTACCATTTTCTTAATTGTTTTGGGTTTGTTATTGTAGGTCTTTTCCTTCTCTTGTGTTTCCTGCCTAGAGAAGTTCCTTTATCATTCGTTGTAAAGCTGGTTTGGTGGTGCTGAATTCTCTTAGCTTTTGCTTGTCTGTAAAGGTTTTAATTTCTCCGTCGAATCGAATGAGATCCTTGCTGGGTAGAGTAATCTCGATTGTAGTTTTTTCCCTTTCATCACTTTAAATATGTCCTGCCACTCCCTTCTGCCTTGCAGAGTTTCTGCTGAAAGGTCAGCTGTTAACCTGACAGGGATTCCCTTGTATGTTATTTGCTGCTTTTCCCTTGCTGTTTTAATATTTTTTTCTTTGTATTTCTTTTTTGATAGTTTGATTAATATGTGTCTTGGCGTTTTTTCTCCTTGGATTTATCCTATCTGGGACTCTCTGCGCTCCCTGGACTTGACTATTTCCTTTCCCATATTAGGGACGTTTTCAACTATAATCTCTTCAAATATTTTCTCAGTCCCTTTCTTTTTCTCTTCTTGTTCTGGGACCCGTATAATGCGAATGTTGGTGCGTTTAATGTTGTCCCAGAGGTCTCTGAGACTGTCCTCAATTCTTTTCATTCTTTTTTCTTTATTCTGCTCTGTGGCAGTTATTTCCACTATTTTATCTTCCAGGTCACTTCTCCGTTCTTCTGCCTCAGTTATTCTGCTATTGATTCCTTCTAGAGAATTTTCAGTTTCATTTATTGTGTTGTTCATCATTGTTTGCTTGCACTTTAGTTCTCCTAGGTCCTTGTTAAAGGTTTCTTGTATATTCTCCATTCTATTTCCAAGATCTCGGATCGTCTTTACTGTCATTCCTCTGAGTTCTTTGTCAGGTTGACTGCCTATTCCCTCTTCATTTGTTTGGTCTGGTGGGGTTTTACTTTGCTCCTTCATCTGCTGTGTATGTCTCTGTCTTCTCATTTTGCTTATCTTACTGTGTTTGGGGTCTCCTTTTCTCAGGCTGCAGGTTCATAGTTCCCATTGCTTCTGGTGTCTGCCCCCAGTGGGTAAGGTTGGTTCAGTGGGTTGTGTAGGCTTCGCGGTGGAGGGGACTGGTGCCTGTGTTCTGGTGGATGAGGCTGGATCTTGTCTTTCTGGTGGGCGGGGCCGCATCTGGTGGTGTGTTTTGAGGTGTCTGTGAACTTATTATGATTTTAGGCCGCCTCTCTGCTAATGGGTGGGGTTGTGGTCCTATCTTGCTAGATGTTTGGCATGGGGCGTCCAGCCCTGGAGCTTGCTGCTCGTTGAGTGGAGCTGGGTCTTAGCAGGGAGTCAGAGATCTCTGGGAGAGCTCTCACTGATTGATATTACGTGGGGCCGGGTGGTCGCTGGAGGTCCAATGTTTTGAACTCGGCCCTCCCACCTCAGAGGCTCAGGCCTGACACCCGGCTGGGGCACCAAGACCCTGCCAGCCACACGGCTCAAAAGAAGAAAAGGGACAAAAAGAAGAAAGAAAATATAAATAAAATATATTAGAGTTATTAAAATAAAAAATTAAAAATATTATTAAAATAAAAAAATTAAAAATAATAAAAATGTAATACACGGAAAAAAAGAAGAGAGCAACCAAACCAATAAACAAATCCACCAATGATACCAAGGGCTAAAACTGTACTAGGATACACATAAAAATCATAAGCTAGTAGTCGCATACAGCACACCCCACGTCTACAGTTGCTCCCAAAGTCCACCGCCTCAATTTTGGGATGATTCATTGTCTATTCAGGTATTCCACAGATGCAGGTACATCAAGTTGACTGTGGAGCTTTAATCCTCTGCTCCTGAGGCTTCGGGGAGAGACTTCCCTTTCTCTGTTTGCACAGCTCCTGGGGTTCAGCTTTGGCCCTGCATCTGCATGTAGGTCGCCGTCTGGCGCCTGTTCTTCGCTCAGGCAGGACGGGGTTAAAGGAGCAGCTGATTCGGGGGCTCTGGCTCGCTCAGGCCAGTGGGGAGAGGGAGGGGTACGGATGCGGGGCGAGCCTGCGGAGGCAGAGGCCGGCGTGACGTTGCACCAGCCTGAGGCGCGCCCCCCGTGCGTTCTCCCAGGGAAGTTGTCCCTGGATCCCGGCACCCTGGCAGTGACGGGCTGCACAGGCTCCCGGGAGGGGAGGTGTGGATCGTGACCTGTGCTCGCACACAGGCTCCTTGGTGGCGGCAGCAGCAGCCTTAGCGTCTCACGCCCGTCTCTGTCCTCACCGACAGCTGCGTCTCGCGCCCGTCTCTGAAGCTCGTTTCGGCGGTGCTCCGAATCCCCTCTCTTCGCGCACCCCGAAACAATGGTCTCTTGCCTCTTCGGCAGCTCCAGACTTTTCCCTGGACTCCCTCCCGGCTAGCTGTGGCGCACTAGCCCCCTTCAGGCTGTGTTCACGCAGCCAACCCCAGTCCTCTCCCTGGGACCTGCCCTCCGAAGCCCGAGCCTCAGTTGTAACCTTATCTGCAAACCACACTGGTCTTTTTATGTTAGGTGGCAGCAAAGTATATAAAGGGTGTCCACCTAACCGGTCAGGACAATGGGGACTTGGATACCTGGCTCCTTCTGTCACCAAATACTCCACCCTAAATGCAGCCAAATTACAAACCTGGGCTCCTTTGTTCATAAAACTGTGTCCCATAAAGGTGCCAGCAGGGAAGTCATAGACAATCCATTGGGTATCACAACTCCAACTTCTTTTCATTGTTCAGGATCTTATTCCCAAGCTATGGAGGTTATGAATTAGAACAGCCATCTTAACTCTCCATGGTAGTGGAACAAGAGTTCAGTTCCCCTATGCAAAGTGTGAAAATACTTCAGTCAGAAGTTAACAGCCTAGCATCAGTGGTGCTCCAAAATGGACTTGCTCTGGACATCCTGACTGCTCGGCGAGGATGAGATTATGCAATCATCGGTGGAAAATACTGCTTCTACGTAAATCAAATGGGAAAAATAGTCTCCAACTTATTAAAAGTGAAGGAAATGCTTTCGTCACATAAATGAAGCAAAGCCGTTTTATTGGACTGATGTCTTCCCAGGACTGGGGAACTGTTTCGGTAGGGTTTGGGGAAATGTACTTTGATTTGATTTGTTCTTTTCTGTTTTTCTTCATCCTCACTCTAACCTATGTTCTTTTCTCCCTTTGCAGGTCTCTTAGCACTGAGCTACTCACCCAGTTTTGCTCTCCCCGGCCATCACCTTAGCCTTTTCTTTGTGAAACATCAAGGGAAGTTGCAGAGGAGGGAATCCTTGGGGCTCAGAGCGGGCCGCCCAAGATATGCCTCACTGGCACGTTGATTATTTTGAACGGAGGCTACCAGGGAAACGGTCAGTGAGGGGAAATGATCGAAAACCACAACAAAAATACTCTGGCCCCCTGCCTTCCCCCAAAGTGCGAACTAAATCCATGTGACGGTATCCTCCCTATGGCAGGAGGCTAGAAAGCATCCTTGTCACCACAGTTAGGAAATTCAAGGCTAAGAAAGCTGGATAAACGAACGCTGACACTTCTTCATTAGGCTGCTTGCCCAAGCAAGCACAAGCCTCTTTGTTTTGTCGACTGTACAAAAATATTTATTTGTCCAAAACTAGATACATTCAGCGGGCTTTGGTCACTTCAGGCGGTCCCATTTCTGAGACCTCTGTGTACATGAATTAAATTGGTTTGTTTTTCCTGTTAATCTGTCTTGTGTCCACATAATTATTAGGAGAGCCAAAAGGACCTCAACAGGGGTAAAGGAGAAATTTGCCCGTCCCCGTGTTGCTAGACAAGGTCACACACATTCACTGGCTCAGAAAAGATTTGAGGAGACCCTAAGTTTTCACCTCTGGCTGATCTTTAGTCTCCAGGTGTACTGGGTGGGAAAACTTGGGAAAATGAAAATGGTGTATACGGTGATGAAGCTGTGCACCCAGCCCCAAGGTAATCTGCAGAGACCAGGAGAGTGGTTTTTGAAATTTGTGTTTCCTTGCTACCTCCCCAAACCCCCTGACCCAGCACCCCGGCGGTTTAAAAAAATAATAATCGGTTGTGTCCACCCACGTAGTGGAACAGAACACCAGTGACTACACAGCACACGGCAAAGAAAGCCGTCTAACCAAAAATAGTTCGGCATAGTAACGGAAAGGATCAACTACAACCAGCAGCCACACATGAATACGAGGGAGAAGAAGCTTCTCCCCATTTACTGCATTCCAAACTTCAAAATCTCCAGTTTTCAACACCACTTACAAGGCATGCAATGAAACAAGTGTGTGTTTGCCCCATCACAGGTCAGATAAGCAAATTAATAGAAACTGTGCATGAGGAAACCAAGTACTTTAACTCTGTAGGCAGACATTCAATCAAGAGTCATACCTACGCTCACCTGACAAAGGAAACGATGGAGCAAGAACTAAAAGAAACCAGGAGACCAAGGTCTAGCGAAATAGAGACTCTCAACAAAGAGACATTTAAAGCAGAAACAAATAGGAATTATGGGCTGAAAAACCACAGCATGTGAATCAACACCTTCAGTAGAGACTTCAAAGGAAGGTTTGAGCAGGCAGAAGAATCACAAAACCTAAAGTCAGGTTAATTGAAATCATCCTGGCTGAGGAGCAGAAAGAGAACAAAAATGATGCAGAAAATGTAACAGCCTAGATTATTTGCCAGACTCCACTGAGCAATCCGAGGCTTACGTATTTGCAGTCCCAGGTGGAGACAGGAGAGAAAGGGGCAGGACAAGTATTTCAAGAAATCATGCCCCTCACACTCTTCAGGTATGGCAAAACTCATGAATCTACACGTCACACTTTCCTTTACTCATACCTCTCTCTTCCTGAAGCCCTCACCTTCCTTCAGCACCACCTGATCCTCTGGGTGAGGTGCTTGGTCCACGAGTTTCTATTTGGTATGCCCGTATTTTGTTCATGCACCCCCTCTCACTGGGTCATAGGAGGTCACCGAGGGCAAGGATTCTCTAACAACTTTTCTCTTCACAGGAAGACTAGCCCCAATTCCTATCGTTCGGGTGATGCTTTATTAAAACTCATGAAGAAATTGTGCCCACATAATGTCGGTTTAATGACCAACGCAAGAATAAAATGGGGAGGAATAAGAGTCATCTTCCTTCACTCCTGCACTAGTGTTTACAAAACACTAACAAGTCAACCCCAAACGTTATCCTCCTGGAAGCTTCCCTGGCAAATGCATTCCCTCAATGTCCTCATCACCCTCTGGGGGCCGTAAATGATATTCTCACCTCCACCAAGATATTCTTGTCTGTTGGTGATTTGCCACAAGGGCATGCCTATTCCTCTGTTTCCAAATGTGTGTCACGGCTAACTCCACCTGCAATAAAGCATTTCTTGTTGCTCACAAAGATAACGGAACTCACAAAAAAGTCCTAGTTCAAGGTGGTGGAAGCATTTGATGCAGGAATGGAGGAAAGGGTGGAACGCAGGCACAGACCAACTCAGAGACACAAACCTTAACAAATAAGTGAGTGAGTAACAGCAACCCAGAGCATGTGTATCGAAACAGGGACATGAACAGACTGAGACAGCTATGGCACTAGAGGCGTGCATATGGGCACAGGCATGGGTGGAAGATCAGAGGGACGAAGGCATGGGCAAAGCCAGAGGAAGGAACACCAACTCACGCTCAGAGTGAGAGATCATGGGCAAACACAACACGGACACACCATCTTCATTTCAGACAGAGGAAAACATGAACATGTCCAGAGACCAGGAAACGCAAACGTGGCTCAGAGTGATTGAGCCAGAATGCTCATAGATTGATCAGTAATCTGCTGGGCCTCACATGCCCTGAAGTTCAACGGAAGGAAACCTCAGGCAACGTGTGCAACTGTGCATTCAATCTACTTGCACCTAGATATTAGGCCCCACGTGAAAAAGCCCTTAAGAGGCCGGGTCACACCTACGTCTAAGCTCTGTAGCCCAGGAGGAAACTCAGTAAGCTATAGCCTCTGGGGCACACATCATGCCAAGTCTCCAGACAATGACAATCAAGTCAACCGTCCACAGTTTACAGTTCCGCTACCTGATCCATGAACGTCTGCCCAGCTTCACTCCAGGACAGGTCAGGCCTAAGCATAGCCTTGGTACCTAAGCACTGGCAGGAGATGTTAGGAGTTGGGGGAGCCTGTCCCAACCTTTGCTTTGGTGATTAAGTCCTTTGCAAGACCTTACTAAATGTTCTGGATGTGGATAAACATCCTGGAGTCCTTAGAACAAGCCCCGTCTGAGGTTGCCTAAGACCACGCACCAGTATGCTGTCCCACTCCCACTGCAGGGTTATCAGAGCATAGTTTATTTTTACCAGCACCAGGAAAGACAGGGACCAGCATGTGGAAGCCCCAAGGGTTCCTTGAGGTGTACAGTGCGAGAAGCTGAGAAGACCTGTTTCCACAGTGTCTGTGGGGTGGTTGTGGGGACAGCAGCGGGCAAAGGCCAAGCCTTGCCTTCTAGACCTTCGGATGTCTCCACTGTAGAAGGGGCATAGCTGGGATGTAGATGTTCATTACAAAACCTGACACTGAGCAGGTGATCTAACTCAGTGCACTCTGAAGGGGACATCCGTGACTCCATGAACTTTGACTGTCAAACCCTCGTCCTGGAAAGAGCTGGGGCTTTTGGGAGAAGGCTCTTCTACCAAAAGTCGTTGAGCGAGAGCTCAACACGTGGGACGGAAATGGTACTGTCAATATGCCACCCTCAGGGACGCCTGTGCTGGAGCCGCTGTATCTGGGAAGAGAGAAGAACACTGGGGGGACAAACATTGAACATTCCCTGCTCCGTCTGTGGCAGAGTCTGTCCTTTGCCTGGTCCAGAGACAGACGTGCTTCTGGGAAGCAGCCAGCCACTTGGCAAGGAGCACCCGAAGTGCTCACCACTTCCTGGGTGAGCTCGGTATGCTCTAGGTCTTCCCATTGGCCTCAGGGGCACAGAGTGCTGGCAAGGCCCCAGAAGAAGGACAGTGCCTTTGTGGTTGAAACACGGTGTGCCCAGCCATTCAGCGAGGATGGGACACCTCTACCAGACTGTTCATGAGAAAAATGTTTACTTTCTGGGGACCTGGCCTGAAGCGGGCCTTGGGCAGAGGGCTTAAGCCTGTCTGAAAATAGGGGTATTAACCACTGTGCCGTCACGGAACAGAGCGCACACAGCTGGGTGGCCTGGCACTTGCCTGTTTAACATCCCCAACTCCCCACTCCCCCCACCTTTCCCCTCTCCCCGTGTGCCCTTTTGTACCCAAACTGAGTCCCCCGGAAAAAAGAACAGAGTTCACATGAGCTCACTCAGATGTGAGGGACTCCGTTTTTGTTTGCTTAGCCGTTTCCCAGCAAACTTACCTTTTCCCCTGGTCACCTTTGCCAGAGCAAACTAACATCCTCACTGCCTTCCCACCCGTGTCTCCCTCACCTCCTCAGATGTCCTCCATACACCTTATACCCCCATGTCCTGAGATGTTGTCTGGAACCCTAGCCCTGCGAGGCTAATTGTCTCAGCAAAAGACCCTGTGTTCATATGCACTAGAAGGGCATCCGGTCCAACAGTGAATTAAATGCTAAGGCTTCCCCCCGTTGTATCCCATTGAAGTGTCTGATGATATGCAACAGGGAGGATACATGGAGGACCACTATCCAACAAAATTAACTTCCAGCATTTCAATCTCAGGCCCTTGCTCACCAGGCCCTTTCCTTGAACTTTCGCATTTCCCTTGGAAAAATGACAGGCCCCAGTTAACCAGTCCTTCTCTTATTTCTCCTTCCTCCCCAACCCCCATCCCACAGGCAGAACTGCATCCTCTGATGCAATCCCAAAGTATGATTTCCCCCCACCTCTACAACTCTCCATGGACTGGTAATTCCCAGGCAGCAAACTGAGAAGCCTGCCTGGGGCTGATGTGTCTACCCTGAGCCCCTGCACAAACACCACACAAACACATACAACTGATGCTGCTTATTTATCTTCCGGTTTTATTCCAGGTTTACTGGTGTCTCCCTCTCTGTACGTCTCACCACCAGACCTCTCTTCGTTTCTTCGTGTGCACGACAACCACGTTGACCGTTCGCCTTCACCCAAAGCAGCTTCTTAGGTCAAGGGCGATGCTCCATCACACGCATCTCAAGATCGGGAGTGCCTTTGAAAACACACACAGGCACACACATAATAACCCAACCTCTCTGAACGATGCTAAAGACCGCTTTAACTTTTTAAGGCCCTGCCCAGGAGACAGAGTCACATCCCCTGTGATCTCTTACATTTCCTCCAACCGCATATTAGAAACTTTTCTTCATAATCGACGCAAAATGGCCACTGTTCTCACAATAGCCATGGCAGGTGAAGAAAATGCATAAGAAAAGTAAAAGATGACGGTGATGATCAAAACAGAAAAAAATGATGGGACAGCGGGGTAAGGCTTTGCACAAAGGGGACTCACACACCTTTGTGGAAACGGGGTGGTGGGGGGAACCTGAGGCAAGCCCAAAGCCAAGCCCAAATTTAAGGGGGCATTACAGGAGGCCTGAGGGTGGGGTTGATGGCCATGGAATGACAGTTCAGAGACGTGCACCTTTGAATCTCAGTGACTTTGACTCTCATGCTGCTTCACTCGCCTAAAGCTTCCCTAGTCAGAACCAGTCCTGCACTGCAGTTTTCCAGACGCGCTGTCACACCCTGACGCCCTCACGCCCTGGTGTCACTGTATGCCTCTGAGCCTCAACTCCTCCATGAGTGAAATAAACGACCCAGCTTACTCGTTTCAGCGCCCAGCCCCTGGGCTCCTTACCCACCTGTCCTCCTCTCGGTGACCTGTCCCGGTGGGGCCTTTCTCCCTCGGGTAGTAGCGCAGGGGATTGGGCCACAGGTCCTCGCCGATGATCTGGTAGGGGAAAGGGGCCCGGTCGGGACAGGCCAGGCCAGGCCAGGCCCACACCCCTTCCCCCGACCAACATCGCCATTGCTGAGGAGGCCCAGAGGCACCCCACCTCAGCAATCCTGCTACATCCTACACAGTTGTGGTCAGAGAACCAGTTGAAGAAGTTAAGGCCACTGTTGTTGTGCCTGCGGCTATACACCTCCTTTTCAAAACGACGGTGCCACTGAATTGGAGCGAGATGAGATGCCCTATATCCTGCGGGAAAAGGAGCGTGGGACAAGGGCCTAAATCACGTTTCAAGTTCACCTCACCCCATCTGCCCTCCCCCACGATCGAGGGAGCTGTCACTTACCAGTGACCTCAATGAGATACTCCTTAACAACCACCTCATTCTGGAAATAGGGGTTCTTCCGGAAAAACAACATGATCTTGCGGTAATCACTGCGATCTGCGAACTCCTCCACCTGCCGGACAAAGTGGAGGCGGAGGGTGAAATCTCTCTCCAGCAGACCTGCTCTTTCCTGCTTTCCGGGATAAATCAATTCCCCTCTCCTCCCCAGCCTGACCTTCAAGTTGGTCATGTAGCTAAGCATGTCTTTATCTTGGGTGCTAATCATGGCCGACATCCGGGGGTGGTTCACAAACTGCTTTACGTCAAGGAGCCTCTAGATGCCGGAGGTGAAAGGGCTGGGAGAACAGAGCGAGCCTGGACAGCGGCCTGGGAGTGTCTGATCTCAAGGCCCCACTAGCATCTAGTCCTATTCCTTCAATACAGACTGCATGAAGGAACAATGAGCCCCTCGGGGTGTGCATATCTGTGCACTAAAACAGGGAGCCTCCGATTCTGAGAGGGAGGCCCTGATCTCCATCTGGACAGAACAAGCTTACTTCCGCACAGCAAACACTCCTGGCTCTAACTAGGATGTGCATTCATAACTCCCCACTCTCACCTCCGTTTTCCCTGATGGTTATTCCAAGAAGAACCTGTGCACAAGACAACTCTTTTGTCTCAAGAGGCCCTGGTACTAATGACAATACCTTTTTGGACCTCTGCAACTAAAGCCCTAGTCTTACTTCCTGCTATGCAGAAAATCAGCATGCCCCCACAATTTCAGGATCACATTTCCCTGAGTGTGCCCACAATGCACAATCCAACGGATACATTTTGGTACCCAAACGGCCCGCTATGTTAGGTACCCCTTGCACTAGCCCGGCCACAACGTGGTCTCTCAAATACAAAATTAAGGATACAACTTTGACCCAGAAGCCAGGGATGCTCTGGATGATGGTGCTTCTGTGTTCCAGATAAGGTTTCCGCCTCCGAAGTGTTGTGACCTTGAGACGAAAGTGTTGTCGGCTGCACTCCCTATTCACAGGCTCCAGCTGTAACTGCAAGACCTTCAGCGCCTCCAGCGCCTCCAGCGAGGCGCTCTTCGGGGACGGCCCTGGCTCTTCCTGCCCCTGCTCCTGGGGCTTCTCCTCCTGCTCTTCCGCCACCACCTGCTGCTGCTGCTTCTCCGCCACCACCTCCAGCTCTTCCATCATGTCCTCCACAGGCTGCCAAAACACCTCCATGATCCGCGCCACCTCTCCCTCCAACAGGGCCGCGCATTGCCGCACCACCTCCCCGCTAAAGATGGCGGCCTCCTCGCCCCACCCATCAGCTAGGGCCAGCACCCTACCCACCTCCCGCGCCACACCTGGGGACCCGCGGGCCCCTGCTTCCTGAGGACCCCCTCCCACACCTAGGACGACCCCGGGTCCCGCCTCACTGCCCATGCGGACCTGGCTCTGAGCTGGGGCAGCGGCGAAGGTGCGGCAGCTGGAAGCTCAGCACGAGGGCCGAGCACCGCGCAGGCCTAGCGACTAGAATCACGCTTCACTGCGGACTGAACCGTTCCCTGGAGCCTCTGCGGTGAAGAGCGCTGAAACGCATGCGCAGGAGCATTGGCCGCCAGGCATGCGTGTCCAGGTGGCAGGAAGGAGTTCCAAGCCACGCCCAGGCCGCTCGGCCCCATCACGACCAATCAGGGCGAGGACAGTGGGCGTCACCCTCGGCTGCCTCGCCCCTCGCCCTGTGGAAACAGGCCGGTCTCCGGGATTGCCGGGTCCGCCAAAACACCCCTTCCGTCCCCCGGACTTAGCAGCCCAGGTTCCACAAGGAGCTCGCCTCCAGGGAGGCCTCCGGCCTTGCGTCTGGGGTGCCCGGGTGCCCTGTGATACCTATGTGGCCTGTGCCAGTTGGAGCCAGGAGTTCGCGCTCCAAAATCAGAAAATCAATATCCGGTTTGCCTCGGGACCTTTAACCACTGGGAGCTCTCAGAAAATGTACAAGGAAATGCATGGTGGCCGAAGTTGCTGGATACTTTTCTTCCAGGGGACATAGAGCCCAAAGCTCTGTGGCATGAGAGGGGAGTGTCCGGCAAACCCAGCTCTTTGCTCGACTTGAATTCCTTTGCTCCAGAGCAGAAAAGCCATGCAGTGAAGAGCTCCATCTGAGTGTCTGTCTCCCCTCTGACCGTAAAAGCATCATGTTGTATCCAAGTTTCCACCTTATCGGGTTGGTTCCAGGGCTTGACTATTTTCCTTTGTGGACTGTATCCAGTGGTGGGATGTTTTGATTACTGGCTCCGTCCACAGTGTGACTGTCTCCATTTGAGTCTGGAACCAGTGTTTGACATTTTCAGCTTCAAACTGAGTCCAGGATCTGGCTAGATCACGTTCAGATTGGGCCCAGGAGTGGGCTGTTTCAAATTCTGTCTCGATCCAAGGTTTGCACGTATCCATTTGAGTATTCAACCAAGGTCTGACTCTATCAGATTCAGGCTCAGACCAAGAAATGATTGTCGGAGATTCAGGTTGGCTCCAGGTTCTGATTTTATCAATTTGTGTTTGCAACCAGAGTCTGACAGCATCAGCTTCACGCCTAGTCCATGCTGTGACTGTATTAACTTTAGACTGTGTCATGAGTCTGAATGTAGATGATTCAGGCTTTGTCCATTGTTGGATACTACCAGCTTCACACTGAATCCATGGTCTAACCACGTCAACTTCAGGCTGAGTCCAAGAGTGGATGTTTTAAAGTCTGCCTGGGTCCTCTCTCCCATTTGATCAGGTTTTGTCCAGAACCAAGATCTGGCTGTACCAGCTTCAGGATGGTTCCAGGGTCTGATTGTTTCAGTTTCAGTGTGGGTCCAATATTTGATTGCATCTGCTTCTGGCTGAATCCAATGTCTATCTTTACCTTCTTCAGTCTGAGTTCTGGGTCTGGCAATTTGGAATTTAGTCTGAATCCAGGGTCTGCTTCCTTTAGTCTGTAACCATGGTTTGGTTGTATCGGCTTTTAATTGAGTCAAAGGTCTTGCTGATTGCGTTCCTGACTGGGTCCAAGTTTGGACAATGTCGGCTTCAGGCTGAGGCCACGGTCTGATTGTACCAACTTCAGAGTGGATTAAAGGATCACTTACCTTAGTAACTGTATGAACCAAAAGCCATGTTGTATCTTTAGTCTGCATCTGGGGTTTGACTATATAGTGTCATGTTTATTCAATGGACTCCTTCTACCCACTTGACTTAAGGATCTGATCGTCCTTGTCTTATACTGGGCCAAAGATGTAATTGTATTGACTGCAGATGGAGCTCAAGTAAAGTTCCTATTAAGAGTTGATGCAGTCCAAAATTGAGTTGACTTAGATTCAGGGAGAAGACTGTATGCTTCTGTCTTTTGTATAGGTCCTTGGGATCTAACTATATTTAAGACAGGCTGAAACCAGGGTTCCAAGGTATCGGTTACCATAGGATATTGGGATCTCTCTTCATATAGTATGGAATGAGCCCAGAATCCAATTTTATTAACAATTAAAGGGACCCATGGTTGCAAGTTATAAGTTACTGGTTTAACAACAGCATCAACTCTATCAGCTACATGATGTATTTGGCTTCTAACACTCTCCTCACTAGATTGAATTTGCGTAACTATTCCTGTTTTATCAGGCACAAAATGGGTCCAAGGTCCAACACCAGGTGTAATTTCTAGCCAGGGTCTAGCTAGAAGTTGACCATGGAAAGGAGCCTTACTAGACTGAACTTGAGACTGAACAGTATTAATCTCAGAATGAACTTTTGATCCATCTATGTCACTTGAAAACAGAACATGTGATCCACCAGCATTACCTAACGGTGGAGTATGAAGCCCAGTTATACCACCTAAAGGTTTAACCCAGGATCTTAGTGAATCTGTCATAGTTTGATACTTATATTTCATTGCGTCTCTGTGAGGAAGGTTCCAGGGTGTAGGTATATCAGGTGTTGGAGTGTTCTGAGGTCCAGACAGAACAGAAGGATCAGAAATATCAGCCACTGGGGTACTCCAGGGCATAGCTGTATGAGAAGGATCCCATGATGTGGCAAGAGGAGAGGTCCAAGATTGTACCATTGGGAATGTGCTAGCGGAGGAGAGCTGACTGCTTTGAAGGCGTAACTGTGTGCTGCCAGGAAAAGAGTCTCCATTATTTGACCCAAAAAGTACTGGAGGAGGATTTCAGCGCTGTCTGTTCAGTGGGAAGGTACCTAATCTTCTCCTCCACGACTGTTCAGAGAATCCATGGGAGGTCAAAATGGTAGAGGCCCTGTTCAGGCTAAGCCTGTCTTGTATACCACGTCCTACCCCAGGAGAAAAACTGCAGGGTAGAGAAAAAATAGGATCCAGTGGCTTCTGGGGTGCCTTGATTAGCCATCTCATCCAAGATAGGCAGGGGGCTGTCTTGGTCACAAGAACTGGGTCATAACAGGCCACCGAGGACTCACTGACCAGGCCTGCCAGTTCCCAGTGGTTGCCAAAGGGACAGAGAACAGGACTACCCTGCTGTATCTGAATAAGGCAACAAAGATAACCCATATATATATGAGATAGATAGGCATATATTAAATACATAAGAAACATATCCACATTACATATAGGTATATAATATAAGTGAATTATAAGATACATATTTATACATTATGTATATGCTTAACATTGTTTATAAGGGCATTAAAATATATAAGGTTTATCTTTTTTTCTACCACATATAAATTCCAAATGACATGACAAACATGTGCCTACTTCAAGGAGGTCCATTAAACCACTTAGGTACAAATAACCATAACGCTGATTAAAAGAGGAAAATAGTAGGGGGAATTTAGAGAACATTATAAAAAGTAAACTACATATTCAGCAACTTTATTTGGATGTCACTTATTATCCCCTTAGCTGGGTATTTCTAGGCAGACTACCTCTACTGCTTTTAGTCTGGTTCAAGCTATCATTCCTGCTTCCTTCTCACCCATCCTTATCCCAGCATTTGTTCTCATCCAAGCAGGCAGAATGACACTCAGAGTAAAGGCCAAGGGCTTTATGTTGTTACCCCCTGATCCCAACGCTTAACATTTTTCCTTTGTTCATTTTGCTACAATGCAAGCATCGTAACCTCCTGTTCTTTCCATAGTTTCAAAGATTATTTTTAGTAAGTTCTCTACTTCTCAATGAAAATATTCCAGCTTTATTTTATTTTCTTTTTCTTTTTTTTAAAACATCTTTATTGGAGTATAATTGCTTTATAATGGTGTGTTAGTTTCTGCTGTTTAACAAAGTGAATCAGCTATACATATACATATATCCCCATATCCCCTCCCTCTTATGTATCCCTCCCACCCTCCCTATCCCACCCCTCTAGGTGGTCACTAAGTACCATCCAGCTTTCTTTTTGATCTGAAGAATAAATGTCTCTATGCATCTTCTTTTACATAGTGATGATATATGTTTACATATATCTATATGATTATGTAACCCTCATAAAGATTACATCTGTGAATTGCAGTGGAAAAAACTTTCTTTTTTTAAATTAAATTTAATTTATTTTTTATACAGCAGGTTCTTATTAGTTATCTATTTTACATTAAACTTTTTTTATGTATCGTTTAACGTGACATCTACCCTCTTAAATTTTTAAGTGTATCGTATAACATTTGTCAATCTGTATACAGTATGTTGTACAGCATATATCCAGAATTTATTCATCTTGCATAAATGAAAGTGTACATATATTTCATAGAATTTTACACACATTTTTATATGTTACCCCCAAAGGTAACTGCCCTTATACAGTAAGTACCCAGCAGTCTTCTGGATGACTCCAGATGCAAAAATTGTTACTTTCAGTCAGGTGGATATGTTGATGGTGGCAGAATGAGAGGTCCACCAGCTTAACTGACAGCTTCTTGGTACTGTTCCCAGAGTTACCGTGGTCTGAAGGAACAGATATAGGAAGGATTGTGAGATATGGGTTATTATGTCTCTTACGTATTTTATACCATAGCTTCCTAAGATTTTTACAGTATATCTTTCAATTTTTTTAATTACATAAAATTCCTGAAATACCCTCACTTCTTTGCTTCCATCTCATCTCATATACACTTATGTTATACACTCTTGGAATTTGTAGCTGTTCCCAAATCCTTGCTAAACAGAATAATAGAACACAGAATAATTGTAACCATTGATAGTTACTTTACTTCCTTAAGGACTCAGTTGTTTCTCCCTGTAAATGGAGTAATATGGATTTAATTATTAATAGTTTTTAAAGTTTCCATTTTATTTTCTGCTTCATTTGCTTTTTTATATTAATTTCTAAACTACATTTATGATACAACAGACCATAACTTTTGTGGCTTACTCTGATATTGGTATACCCTGCACTGTCTCTATGAGCAGTTATAACAGCTCTTCCAGAAGATGTTATAAGTGTGAGAAAGCAGTATTTCTTCCCTCCTGATAGGGTATCGCAGGATGACCACCCCTGTGTCTCCTTTGACTTGATCTTTTCCAGCCTATAGCCATGTAAGATACCTTCCTGGTCCATGACTCCTGAAATGTCAGAGTTTAAATGTTTCCTAAGGGAAAAGAAAAATAAAGAACATAATAAAATTAGAGTGAGAAAAACATCCATTTAAGCCAAAATGTCTGCCAGTATAAGGTCTTTTACTTACTTAGTAATATAATCCAACAAATTTCTACTTTATATCCCTGTAAACTGAAGTTCTACATTACACACTGAATACAATTTGAGTTTTAGAACTTCAAGCTTCCTTTTTAATATATTTTCCAAAGAAGATAAACGTCCTTTTAATGCATCAAAATCCAAAGCCAATATAGTTAATTGTAATGAAGCAAATATAAAAAATAAACATAACTATGATTCCCTTATGGGTCTAGGTATACTTAAAGTTTAGTCAGACAGCTGGCTATGGAGAGGATCCACCAGCGGCTCATGAATAATAATGCCCTGGCGGGTTTCAGCCATGGATACTAGCCATGGGGTGTCACTGGATGCTGACGGTGGGGCAGTCATTGGGGTCGATGAGCTTAACCACTGCTTTTGAGAATTAGGTACTAAAAGGGTCAGATAGGGAGGGGAAGAGGTAAACATAACATGAAAAACAACATCTTGTTGAATGACTAATGAGATTTGTCATCCTACATTTTTTATTTGATGAAGAGGGAAAAGAGGAGAATACAGAGAAGAGTAAGAAGGGATAAAAGTTGCAAAAATGGAAGATTAAGGGAAAGAGAAGAATGAATAAGAAATAGGAAACGAGATTAAAAAAATAATGAGAAAAACAGAAGATATTTTAAGAGGTTAAAGAAAAACAAAAGTATCTTCCCCAGTACTAAGACAAAAAAGAGGAGAAAAATCCCAGGTATCTATTACTTACTACCACATCAGTGAAAAAACAGTCCCCAAAACTGGTAGAAGCAAAGTGGAGCTTTCATGTTGGCTCACGTGTATGTGAATGCAAGAGAGGATTCTAGTAGAATAGCTCTCAAGGTTGAGAGTGAGATTACAGAGTACAGAATGTCTGACATCACAATAACTACTAGTGAGATAGCTACCTTCCTTCTATCACAAGTAATCAACTAGAAATGTTATACGTAAGAAATTTAATGAAGTTAAATATTTTTAAATTAAAATTTTTATCTATCTCAATATTAACTTTCATTTTTGGAATGGGCCAAGCAATATCCCAGTTCCACACCATGAAAAAATTATGATCTATTTGGGCATTACCACGTGGCTTTCTTTACCTACTACACACTACTTATTAAGTAAAGGAATTAGGTAGGCCTATATGACCTGACATAGAAGTTAATGAAATACTGATTGATTATAGTTTAAATAATTTACAGATATGAATACACAAATGATACCATATTTTACTTATACACTTATTCACATGCCCATACCTACTTACTCATCACTCTCAACTCAGGAACACTTATCGTATAAATTTGTAGAAAATTATCTCAAGACCTAAATTCACTTTGCTATGATGGCAGTCTGGGGCAAAGAGAAACTATTCAATCATTGTTTGCCAAAGTCCTCACATAGAATGTGCTATATACGGAACACATAAACATGAGGAAAGAAGCTTTTACCCTAATTGAGTTTTCAATTTAGGGGAAGAGTATGTCATTTAAGGTGAATTTCTGCTGGCCAATCCAGTATAAAATCCATTATATAAGAATAAATTTATATTTCATATCATATGAGTCATGAGGTAGCAGCTAAGTCAGCTTTATGATTTTATCAGAAATCTGAGTTCCTTCTATCTACTTGGAAAATTTTGTACTTGACATTCATCCTCGAGATGACTGAAAGATGCTTTCTCTATTCCAAAGAAGAAATGAAATAGGGCAAAATCTCATACCTTCCAGCTGAGTCAGACATTTAAGTCTCAATAAGTAGCCTTTTCTGACACTTCCAGTGCTCCCCATTGTATTTCTCCCTTTATTTCGTACCCTGTGCAAGGAACTACTCTTATCAATTCAGCTTTACAATAACACTCAGAAACATTTTAAAGTAATAAATTTGTAAAAATGGCCACTCACAAACAAGAGGAGCACAATGCTATAATAATGAACTATGGAAAAACTATGGGTATTAAACTTACGCTTGAATCAAAATCTGAAGGATGAGTAAAAATCAAGCAAACAGAATTTGAGAAGGGAGTTACTACTCTTTAAATAACTTGTTTAGAGGAAAGAAAGCATGTGGTATCCAAGGTATTTAAAGAGAGCCAGTTAAAAGTAAAAAAAAAAAACAAGAGAGGGGAAGCCTCATAAGGGCAGAGAAGGAGATACTTACTCAATATAACCCTGTGAGAAATTCTCAGCACCCCCTCTTCTTCCAGCAGTGGTCATGAAGTTTTATACTGGGTTTTTAATTATTTTTAAAGGTAACAGAAAAATATTCAAGGACTGAGGTGATATCAAGATGGCAAACTAGGAAGCTCCAGGATCCCGTCCCGCATTCCAAAACCAACTCAACAGTAATATATTAATTCAAATACCTTTGTGGGAGCTCTAGAAACCAGTCAGGATCTGCAGCAACCAAGCAAGTGCACAATGAGAAAAATCCACACTCAGGATTTAAGAAATTCCATAGCGCTCTTGTCCCAACTCCTCCCAGTCTCAAAACCCTGCAATTGGAAAGAAACAACCGATCCCCGGTTCCTCCTACAGGATGGAAGAAAAAAAAAAAAAAGAACCAAATGTTTGCCGTTTTATGGACTGATGGTGGCCAAAGGGTTGGTTTCTGTCCTTACTGACTGAAAGCTCAGAAAGGTTTGGAAGCATGGTTTGGACATAGGTTGGAGGCCACTGAACAATGGCTGGTGCCACAGCATGTGAAAACTGCCGGAATAGTAAAGACCTGCAAATGGCTGAGTACGAGAGATTACGGGAACAGGAATATAATGGAACACCTCAGGCCCTAGGAGAAACAAGACTGGGCCTCTTAGAAAATAAGACATGTAAAAGTAGATGTATATAGGACACAATTGACAAAAAACTACACGTGGAAGCCTACAGAGGCACATACCCAGAAAAGGCCTGAGAAGACCCAAATCTTCTCTCCATAATAGTTAGTAAATGTCTTCTCCTGCAGCAACCCAGACTGCAATGTTTATTACAAATGCCAGATTTTCAAAAAAGAGATAAAAAACAAACAAACAAACAAAAACAATACAACAGGAAAGCATGGCCTATTCAAAGGAACAAAATAAATCCCCCAAAAACCAACCATTCAGATATTAAATCTTTGGACTTACTTGACAAACAGTTTATATCTTCTGCATTATTGAGGTTGTTTGGCATATAACAATAAATAAAGTTAAAGTGTACAATGTGTTCATTTAATACACATATGCTAGAGATGATTCCCAACAAAGAGTTAGCTAACTCCTCCATCATGTCACATAGTTAACCGTTTCTTTCTGTGGTAAGAACAGTTATGACCTACTCTCTTAGCAAGTTTCAAATGCACAATACAGTATTAATTACAGTAACCATGCTGTATCTTGATCCTGCCACAGCTAATTCATGTTATAACTGGAAGTCTGTACCCTTTGACCAACATTTGCCCATTTTCCCCACTCCCTAAGCCCCTGGTAACTACAACCCTATCTGTTTCTATGAGTTCCGTTTTTCTAGTTTCCCTGTATAAGCAGTTACGGTATTTTGCTTTCTCTGCCTGACTTAATTAGGATAATACCCTTGTGGTTCATCCATGTTGCCTTGCCAAATGGCAGAATTTCTTTCTCCCTCATGACTGAATAATACTACACTGTATAGATAGATAGATAACATGATGAATGGGTAAAGATGCAGCGTTGTCTTCATCCATTCATCCCATGAATGGGCATAGATTGTTTCCACCTCTCTCTCTCTCTCTTTTTTTTTTTTTGGTTGCATCGTGCAGCATGCAAGATACTAGTTCCCCAATCAGGGACTGAATGCTCTTGAAGCGCGGAGTCCTAATCACTGGACCTCCAGGGAATTCCCTGTTTCTGTATCTCGACTATTGTTTCTATATCTTGACTGTTAGAGATATTGCTTTGTATTTTCTTTCTATATATCCATAGAAGCTCAGTTGCTGGATCATATGGTAGCTGTATTCCTAATTTTTTGAGGAACCTTCATACTGTTGTCCATAGTGGTTACACCAACTTACATTCCCACCAACAGTGTAGGAGGTCTCCCTTCCTCCACACACTCTCCATTACTTGCTATCTCTTGTCTTTTTGATGATATTATAGCCATCCTAACAAGTATGCAATAATCGCTCATTGTAGTTCTGTTTTGCATTTTGATGATGATTACCAGTGTTGAACATCTTTACATGCTTTTGTTGGCCATCTTATGTCTTCTTGGGAAAAATTTCTATTTAGTTCCTCTGCCCAGTTTTTAATCACGTTGTTTATTTACTTGTTTTTGGCATTGAGTTATATGAGTTCTTCACATACCTTGTATGTTAACCCCTTATTAGATGTATGACTTACAGATATCTTCACTCATTCCATACATGGCCATTTCATTTGTTGTTTCTTTTGCTGTGCAGAAGCTTTTTAGTTTAATGTGATCCAATTTGTTAAGTTCTGCTTTTGTTGACTGTGCTTTTGGTGTCATATACAAAACGATTATTGCCAACACCAATATCAAGGAGGTGTTTCCCCTATATTTCCATCTAAGAGTTTTATCGTCCCAGTTCTTACAGACTTACTTAAATCTGTAATTCATTTCAAGTTAATTTCTGTGCATAGTGTAAGATAGGAGTAAAATTTCATTTTTCTCCTTGTGGTTATCAGTTTTCCCAACACGATTTATTGAAAAGACCATTCTTTCCCCATTCAGCATTTTGGTTCCCCTGTCAAATATTAGTTGGGAGATTTATTTCTGAGTGCTTGATTCTGTTCCACTGATCTAGGTGTCTGCTTTTATGCCAGTATTATACTCTTCTGATTACGCTAGCTCTGTGATACTTTGGAATCAGGAAGTGTGATGCCTCCAGAAGATGCCTCTTCTTTCTCAGGATTGCTTTGGCTGCTCAGGGTTTCTGTTCTTCTGTAAAAATTTTAGAATTGCTTTTTCTATTTCTATAATAAAAGACATCAGAGGAACCTCCCTGGCGGTCCAGTGGTTAAGACTCCGTACTTCCACTGCAGGGGGGCACAGGTTGAATCCCTGGTCGGGGAACTAAGCTCCCGCACACCGCATGGCGTGGCAAAAAAAAAATTTAAAGCCATTGGAAATTTGATAGGGATTTCATTCAGTCTATAAATGGCTTTGGATAGTATGGGAAATTCAATTAATTATTCTGATCTAAGAATATGGGATATTTTTCCATGTTTTTCCTAACTTCATCAAAGCCTTTTTGTTTTAATGTACAGATCTTTCACCTCCTGCATGAAATTTATTTCTAAGTGTTTTATTATTTTGATGCTTTTTGTAATTGGACTATGTTATTTTTTTCAGATGTTTTGTTGTTAGTGTACAAATATGCAATTATATGTAAATTTTGTACCTTGCAACTTTAATGACCTTGTTGATTAGTTTTAGCAATTGGTGGTGGACTCCACAGGGTTTTCTACATATAATATCAAATCACCTGCAAACAAAGATAATTTTACTTCTTCCTTTTAAATTGGATGCCTTTAATTTCTTTTTCTTGCCCACCTGTCCTAGCTAGGACTTGATGTACAATGTGGAATAGGAGTGGTGAGATTTTACCCTTTCTGCTTAGAGTATGATGTTATCTCTGCGTTTGTATATGGTCTTTATTGTGTTGAAGTATATACCTTCTGTACCCGGTTTATTAGGTATGTTTATCATGAAAAGACATTATATTTTGTCAAGTGCCTTTTCTCCATCTATTGAGATGATTACATTACTTTTATCTTTCATTAATAATGCGGTGTGTCATACTTCCTGATTTGTATGTTTTGAAGCATCCTTGCATCCCAGGGATAATTTCCACCTGATCGTGGTGAATGATCCTTTTAATGAGCTATTGAATTCCATTTGTTAATATTTTGAGAAATTTTGCATCTATCTTCATCAGGTATATGGGTCTATAGTATTCTTTTGTTTGTAGTGTCCTTATCTGGCTTTGGTATCAGAGTAGTAGCCTCATGAGATGAGTTTAGGAGTACTTCTTGTTCTTCAATTTCTGGAATGAGTTTGAAAAGGACTGGCATTAATTCTTTAAATATCTAGTAGAATTTATCAGTGAAACCATGTGGCCCTGGGCTTTTTTGCATTAGGAGGCTTTTGATTACTGATTCAATCTCCTTGCCTGTTATTCATCTGTTCAGATATTCTATTTCTTCATTATTCAGCCTTGGTAGGTTGTATGTTCTCAGAATTTATCAATTTGTTGTCATAAAATTGTTCACATTAGTCTCTTAGGATCTTTGTATTTCTGTGGTATCAATTGTGATGTTTTCTCTTTTCCGATTTTATTTATTTGAGTCTTTTCTGTTTTATTCTTAGTTAGCCCAGCTAAAGGCCTCTCAATTTTGTTTATCGTTTTGAAAATCTAGCTGTTAGGTTCTTTGATCTTTTCTTTTTTTTTCTGGTCTCTACTTCATTTATTTCTACTCTTTGTTATATCCTTCCTTTTTAAGAAATTTTGGTCTTAATTTGTACTTATTTCCTTGAGGTGTTTGTTTATTTCAGATCTTTCTTTTTTCATAATGTTGGCATTTATTGCAATAAACTTGCCTCTTAGAACCGCTTTTTCAGTACCCCATTGGTTTTGATATATGTTTCCATTTTCATTTGTTTCAAGATATTTAAATTTCTTCTATGACTCACTGTTTGTTCAGAAACGTGTCGCTTCATTTCCACATGTTTGTGAATTTTCGAACTTTTCTTCTGTTATTCATTTCTAGTTTCATACCATTATGGTCAGAAGAGATTCTTGGTATGATATTAATCTTCTTACATTTGTTAAAACTTGTTTTGTGGCCCATCACATGGTCTGTCCTGGAGGATGTTCTGTGTGTGCTGGAGAAGAATGTGTATTCTGCTGTTGTTGGATGGAATGTTCTGAAAAATGTCTGTTAGGTCCATTTGTTTGAGGTATAGCTCAAAACCAATGTTTCGCTGTTGAACTTCTGCCTGGATGATCTATTACTGTTGAAAATGAGGTACTGGAGTTCCCTACTATCACTGTAATATGTGTTTTTCTCCCTTCAGATCTGTTAGTACTTACTTGATATATTCAGGTGGTCTAAGGCAGGGGTCCCCAACCCCTGGGCCACGGACCAGTACTGTTAGGAACTGGGCTGCGCAGCAGGAGGCGAGCGGCAGGGGAGGGAATTAAGCTTCGTCTGCCGCTCCCCGTTGTTCCCCATCGCTCGCATTACAGCCCGAACCATCCCCTCCAACCCGCCCCCACCCCCACCCCCCGCAATTTTTCCCAGTCCGTGGAAGAATTGTCTTCCATGAAACCAGTCCCTGCTGCCAAAAAGGTTGGGGACCGCCGGGCTAAATTATGATCATCTTTGTTTCATTAATGTTTTGGCTACAGTTGATGTTGTTTGATATAACTATAGCTACCCTGTTTTCATTTGGTTTCCATTGAATGTCTTTTTCTATACTTTTACTTTGAGCCTATGTGTGTCCTTACAGGTAAAGTGAGTCTCCTGTAGGCAGCATGTAGTTGGTTGTTTTATTATCCAACCAGCCACTCTATGTCTTTTTGCTGGATGATCCAATCCATTTACACATAGATTAATTACTGATAGGTAAAGACTTACCAATGCTGTCCTATTATTTTCTGGCTGTTTTGTACTTTCACTGTTCCTTTCTTCCTCTCTTGCTGCTTTCCTTTGTAAATTGATGATTTTCTGTATTAGTGTGCTCTGATTCCATTCTTTATCTTTTGTGTATCTACTGTAGATGTTTGCTTTATGGTTATCATAAGGTTTATATAAAAATATATGTTTTACAGATAATTAGATAATTTTATAATAATTATACACATATATATTTTATTATTTATACTATATATATTTATGTTTTGACACGTAGGGGAACTTCAAACCCACTTCAAGGTACACTGGCCCAATTCTGCAGACATCGGACCCAGCTAGGAGAAACCAAATCTATTTCAAGTGACCCATAATCAAGTGGCTCTAAATCCACAAGAAGTACCTCAGATCCATATCCACTTCAGAGCAAAGAAGACTAACTTCAGGAATCCAGACTCAGTTTAGGCATTCCTCAGCAACAGACCTGGAAAACAGAAACATACTGCAAGTTCACAGGGTAAAAGATATGGGGCTCGCAACCTACTTAAAGGAATCAAGCCATCCTCAGGATACCAAAACTCGGTTTGGAGGACATAGATTCAACTCAAGGAAACCAGAGGTTTCTCAAGTGTCCTAACACACCTCTAGAGACCCCAGATTACATCAAGGGACCAAGATTCAATTCACACACTCCCAGATATCAACCTATGAGGTCCCCAGACCCACCCTAGGAGCACTAAGACATATATGGCTAAACACAGACTCACCTCAAACAGACCCAAATTCAACCCAGGCTCTGTCCACAGGACCCACACTCTGATTACAAAAGCTGACATCAGTTCATGGGCACCAGACTTAGTACATGCATCCCCAGAAAATACTCCAGAGGACCCCAGACACACCTCAGGGACCCCAAACTGATATTGGCCAGTCCTAATCCATCTCAATGACACAGACTTCCACAGACAACATATTGAAAGCCTAGAAACACCTCAGTTGATCCAAAGTCAACTCAGAACATTCAGGCTCACCTTTGGAAATCCCAGGCCCAAGCTCGAGAGGCAGATTCAGTTTGAATAGTCCCCAAATCCACCTCAGAATTGCCAGAACCACCTCAGCAGACTGCAGATCAATTTCAAAGGAACTTGGCTCAGCTCTGGAGACCCAGACACACTTCAGACAAACCAAATGCATCAGGGGGTATCACAGAATAATCTCAGGTGACCCATATTCATTGCCATACATACACCTCAGGGATCCTAAACCTAATTCATAGGAATGAGTTGGGTTAAGCTCAGGCATCTCCAGACAACAGCCGTGTCCTCAGATACTCAAAAGAACACTCAGATCCACCTACAGGTCCAAGACGTGTTTCAGAGTATGTTTGTTTCATACAAACATACCACTCAGGCAGGCCTACACACAGTCCTGGGAACCCCCAACAGGTAGCCTAGAATCACCTCAGATACGCAAACCTCTTTAAGCGCAATAATATCCACTTCATGAATTCAGACTCACCTCAAGCACCCCAGGCAACATACTTGGGAACTCAAAATACACCATAGGAGTCTAAGCCCCAACTCAGGGTAAAGTACAGGGGGCCCACAACCTACCTAATGGGACTGAACCATCCTCAAGGAACCTCACTCAGGTCAGGGGAAACAGACTCGACTCAGGGACCACAGAATCACGTCAAGCACCCAAACTCTCCTCTGGGGTTCCCATATTCAACTCACACATGCCCAGACATCCACTCAAGAGACCCAGACCCCCCCGCCCCCCCCGCAGCGATCCAAGACCTACATACTGGAATCCAGATCCTCTAGCATGGCCCCAAATATCCACTAACATTTCCCCAAAGTATCTAGACTCAGGTCCCATAGGACCCAGGCTCAAATCAGGAGGTCACCTCATGGACACCAGACACAGTATATACAGACACATCCCCAAGTAACACTCCAAGAGACCCCAAACATACCATAGGTTCCCCAGACACTATCAGAAAACTCTAACCAACTTCACACTTACGGTGGGCTTCTGCAGACAACATAATTGTCCTCAAAACCCCACAAGTGGCATAAAATAGGCTCAAGACATGCAGATGCACCTCTGCACACCCAGACCCAATACTCAGTTCAAACTGAGCAGACTCATTTGAATACTGCAGACCCACCATGGAGATGTCAGATCCACCTCAGTGAAACCAGATCAACTTCAGAGCACCCCGGCTCAGTTCTAGAGACACTAGGCCCACATTAGAGAAATAAAATGCACCCGGCAGGTACACAGGTACACATTTGTCAGGGGACAAGGATTCAGTTTTAGGCCCCAGGCCTAGCACTGTATAGAACCAGTATTGTATAGGACCAATACTCAGCTCAGGTACTTCATAAATCTCCAGGGGATTCAGATACAAGCAGACCCAGATCTACTAAAAGACACAAAACAGTTCAAGATCTGTCAGGTGTGCCCACACAACAGTTGAGGCAGCCCGTGACTCTAGGTAATTCAGATCTCTAGGGACAACTCAGACTAATCTCAGGAGACACCTGACCCCCCTACACCTGCAACCGTCACAGTGGACTTAGCTTTCCCCGGGCATCCCTGGGTATCCAGAGGGGCAATAACCCAAACATCAGGAGACTCAAACATCTTCAGGGACGTTTGGGAACTCAGGGAACCCAGATTCAGCTCAGAGGACCAAAGGCAATGTCAGACTCAAACTGCAACTCCAGTCTAAGAGGAAGGACATACCACCCACCACAGGGAACCCACACCCACCTAAGGATATACAGACTCAGTTCAGGAGACCTAAATTCAGATGGCGGGACATTAAGTTCAGAGAAATCTGAAAAATATGAGGTTCAAGGCAGAAATGAGGATGTGTCAATCCAAATAAAGGGTCCTAAAAAGCGATACAAGGATTTCAGACCAACCCAAGGGGATAAAGTCTCAATTCAGGTACATGAAAACAACACTCCAATAACGCCACACTCAGTACAGGGGTGCTCAGGTTTGCCTCAAGGGACCACAGATCCACCTAAGGTAATCCGGATGCTACCCCCAACCATAACGGTATCCAAATCCATCTCAGAGGAGGGCACACCAACCAGGAAGAAAGACAGATTCCCACCAGAAAGTCCAGATTCCTTTCCCAAGTTCCACACAGGAAAACTCAGACCAAATTCAGGTACACAAACTCAGATACAGCATTCACTGACATCACTTGGGGTGTATAAATATACCAGAAAAGGGCCCAAACATACTTCAGTAAGGCTGAAACATGCCTCCGGGACCTGGACATACATCATGGACCATACAACCAACAGGAGAGTGCTGATAATTGTCGTTACACCCAGACTCGGCTAAGGTACCCAAGACAACATTACCAGGGTTTTACACTCTCGTAGAAAGAACCAGGCCAGCCACAGTGGAACCACTCCCATATCAGGACACCCAACTCTGTTCAGTCATCCCCAGCTAAAACCCAAGGAGCCATGGACACTATAGGAAACTCAGACCTTCTCAGGAACTCAGACTCAGCTAAGGGATTTCAGACAACATGCCAGGTGGATACAGATCAAACTCAGAGTTTCAGACCAAACTGAAAGGACCAATACCACTAAAGGGATCCCATGCACAATTAATGGGACACAGACCCAGTACAGGGGATGTCAACTCTTCAGAGGCATCCCCAAACAACACCCCAATACCCACACTCAAAACATATGTCAGACCCACCTTAAGGGACTTTAGACTCACAAGGGACCTAAATTTATCTTAGATTAGACTCAGCTGAGAGGGGGAAGAATCACCAGGGGACCCCAGACAACGTATCAGGTAGTCCCAGACTATACTGAGTCCAGACTCAAATGAAGGAGCCAAAACCACAAACAGTGGATGCCAGATCAACCTATGGATATATTGACTCAACTCAGGCATCTGCAAAGAATACACCAATGGCTCCACACTCAACATAGGATCCTCAGACCCACGTGTGGGATCCAGTCTCACTCTAGAGTCCTAGATTCAGTTGAGGGGACTCAGATTCCACCTTCGGAGATCTCCAACCCAAACCAGAGGGGTGCAGAGTCACCTCAAAAGAGCGCAGTCCCATATCATAGAACACAATCATTTCCAAAGACCCAGGTACACTTCAGAAAATACAGGCCAAATTCAGGGTATGCAGAGTCATATCACCATAGAGTCCACTTTCACATCTAAGTGTCTCACAGCTATATCAGTAAGGCACAGAAATCCTCAAAAAAACACCAGAGAGACTCAGATACTCACAAAATCCCCAGACCCACACCAGGGGGTTGCATACTCAGTTCAGGGATCACATACCCACCTCAGGGGACTACAGACAGCTTCAGATACCCCAGGTAAGCTCAAGAGATCCCAAGCCACAATCAGAGAACACAAATGCACCTGTAGTTACTGCAGATGCAAGTCAGGTGACCCAGAGTCAGTTTGGGGGCCAGTGATCTACGTTAACAGATCCCACACCCACCTTATGAGACCCCAATTCAGTTAAGGCATGCCCAGGCCATATCACAGGGGTCTTAGACCCTTATCTGAAGACCCAGTCCCACCACAGTATACCCATACCCATAACAGGGAACCAAAACCTATTGGGCCCATTAAAAACTGCAGGTAAACCAGATATTCTCAGGATAGCCACACTTAGATCGAGGACCTCAAATTTCATGGTAGGTGGCTCCCAGCTCAAATTATGGATCTTCCATCCACATAAAGATGCATGAAAAACTAACACAGAAGATGAGAAATCCACATAAGACATTTACACTCAGCACAGGGACCCAATCAGCTCAGCTCAGTTATCTCAAACAATACCTGAACGTGTTCACACTCAACACAAGGAAACCTAGGTCCACCCTAGGTGACACAGAGCCTCCTCAGAGGTCCAGACTCAGCTCAGGAGATCTACACATTCCTGAGGGTAAGCAGACTCAGTTCAAGGAACAAGGGACAATACCATAGAAGACTAAGCTCAAGAGATGCAAGACCTACTACAGTAAACCTCACACCACTTAGGGCACTCAACTCTGTCCAGGCACCTCCAGATAAAGCCCACCCACTGCAGGGACTCAGTACTCCTCAAGAGATGCAGACTTTGTTCAGGGTGCAACAGACAATATGCCAGGTAGCCTCAAAACCAAGCCAGGGAGTCTCAGACCTAAATGAAGGAGCTAAGGACCCCACCACATGGGATCCCAGATGCACCCAAAGTGATACATACTAAGTACAGGGGACTCAGCCTAACTCTCGCATTCCCAAATGACACCTCACCAAGTCAACCTTCAACAGAAAGGAACTCAGACCACCCAAAGGGTCCCCAGATGCAGGTGAGGGAACCCTAGGCATGTCTCACATGTCTCATACTCATTTCTGGAGGCCCTGAGAAACTCACTGAGTTCAGGACCCAAAGAAAGGGCCAAGTCCTCCCACAGAAAATCACAAATTGAGGGGACTAAGACTCACTTCAGGCAACCACCACCAATACCCTGAAAAATCCACACTAGGAGTAAGGGGTCTTAAACCTACCTCAGAGAGCCTAGAATCAGCACAGGAGTCCAATACTCAGCTAAGGATATTCCAGATCCAACACAGAGACATCCACAACAAACTCAAAAAAACACAGAAACACATTAGAGGATCCAGATTCACTTCTGGAGGCACAGACACGCCCCCCCCATAGGAGAAACCAGACACCGTTCAAGTGAGGAAATAACAGGTAAGCCATACACAAATAACACAGAGGTGCAAATATTCCCCTCAGAGGACCCCAGATCCACCTCAGTGATTCTAAGACACAACTCAGGGAGAGCCAGGTACCCCTGGGAACTCCGGTTCCAACTCACGAATCTCTGACATACCTAAGGACACCCAGAGTCAGTTCAGGTATCAATATACAAGATATATAGGACACAGAACAAACCACAGAGGGCTCAGACCCATGACGAGATCCACCCAGACTTCATTCAGGTGAGAAACACCCAACTCTAGCGACACCTAATAGACTACCAGGAACTGTGACTTATCTCCATGAGACCCAGACTCACCTCAGAGAATATAAACAAATCTCTGGGTGCCCCAGACCCAACTCAGATGACCCAGACTCAGTTTCTGGGCCTGAATGCTACCTTAGAGGGTCCATACTCAGCTCAAGTATTCCTAACCAATACCCTACTGGTCTCAGAACCTCACAAGAATGCCACTCAGGCATTTCCTACACTTGAAACATACTTCAGGGAACCTAGACACTCCTAAAGAACTCCAGTCTAAGCTAACCAGACTGAGACCTTGGAGAGCCGACCCTACAACCACTTGAGCATCTCAAATTTGTTCAGCCATCCCCACCAGGACCCACCTCAGAGGGTCCAGCTATCCTCAGAGAGGACACTGTTTCAACTCACAGAATTCTAGACGTCATGCCGAATGGACCCAGATGAATTCTACGCAGCCCCAAACCCAGATGTAGAAGCTCAAGGCCCACAATTGATCCCAGTCCCACCTAAGGAGACACACAGACTCAGCACAGAACCCAGACTCAGGTCAGGCAACCCCAAACAATATACCCGTGGGCCCATATTCAACACAGGAAAACTCAGGCACTCCTCAGAAGATTCGTATTCAGTTCAAGGGATCACAGTCAACAATACGGGTAATCCCAGGCCAAATTCAGTGAGTCACAGCCCTAAAGAAGGGGCCAATTCCCCTCACAGCAGAACCACCTGATGGACTAGGACTTGACTCATACCTGAATAAGCCACACCTTACCAGGCCCACATTTAGCATATGGGATACCAGAACCAATTCGGGTGACCACAACCAGACCCTCTAAGCCCTGCTCAGGAGAGATAGACTCAACAGACTCCACGTACCGCAAAAAAAAAAAAAAAAGTAAAAGGCAATTTGGGAGAATAATGGGAATTTCCGTATAATCAGTAGAGAGAGTTCAGGGATTTTTTGATAGATGAGAAATGGGGAGGACAGATCATGAAGCACTTTGCTTGCTATGCAAATATGCCACTTACTTTATTTTTTAGTGGAACTGTTCAAATAATTTTAAACAGAAACATGAATGTCTACAAGATAAAATGCATATGGTAATTTAATATGATACAAAGTCAGGCAGACAAAAAATAATCTAAGCTTCAAAATTTAGTAGTTATATGAAACTGGGGAAACTACCTAAACTCTTAAATTTACCCAGTCTACAGAAACAAGATGATAAAGAATGATCAGATAGGGTTATTGTGAGGTTAAATGATGTACTGAGCACAACGCCTAAAAACATAATTCAGGGTTCAAAACAAAAGTGTGGAAATATTGGAATTACGTTTATATTAAGTGGGGGCCTGAGGTTAATTTGTAATCCTGCCTTTTTTAGAGAGTGATCAAAATTATGATACAGTTTTTATATTTTTATTTTTTTGCTGTATGCCGGCCTCTCACCGTTGTGGCCTCTCCCATTGCGGAGCACAGGCTCCGGACGCGCAGGCTCAGCGGCCATAGCTCACGGACCCAGCAGCTCCGCGGCATGTGGGATCCTCCCGGACCGGGGCACGACCCCGTGTCCCCTGCATCGACAGACGGACTCTCAACCACTGCGCCACCAGGGAAGCCCCGAAACTGTTTGTTTTCAATTACGTTCCTTTGCATATTTTGTATAAAGTAAATAATCATTGTATACTTGCACTAATAATAAGCCTAAAAGAGCATAGGAAGACATGACAGAACACACACACGATTGGAGTGAAGAATAATTATTAACAAAAAGGTATGAAAAATAATTAGTAGAAGTGTTTGGTGGATAACAAATGATTTAACAGAAGACAGTTTACCAATAATTATTCAAGAAGAAGTAGAAACCCCAGACGTAATTTATAGTCAATTCTAGGGGATAGGTGAACTTTTGCTAAAAAACCTAGTATACTGCTGACAAATATAAATAAATACTATTGCTCAGATGACAAAGCTTGTGTGTCAATACTGTTTACAGACATAACCTCAAGATAGCATGCACAAAAGGTATGACAATACAAATGGTAATGAATTAGAAACAGGGCCACTTCCTTTCTGGGAATAACTACTGCAGACTAACTGGTCAAATAAAAATATCTAATAAATATTTTGGGCTGGCTACTATAGAAAGTGCTTCATTTACTTATGAATTTAACTATCTCATTTGATTATTGCCACAGTCCTATTGACTGCTATTCTTATCCTCATTATACAGATTAAAAGCTTTTTTCCTCAGGTATGTGCAAGACTTTTTTGAAGAAGAAAACAGTAAAATTCTTTGAAATACTTGAAGAGTGACTTGAGCAATTGGAGATGGATGTTCTAATATGACTTCCATATGACCTTAAATAATATGTAAATAATATAAATAATGTGAATGAAAATTATAAGGTTATCTCATATATATATGTATATATGTATTAAGGTATTTATGTTTATATATGTATATATCTGTGTATGTATATTACATATTTACTTACATATCACATGTATATACATATTACACCTATTGCATTCTCAATTAGATTTTTAGAGTTTATTTAGAAGAATTAACATTCAGAAATCATTTAGAGAATATTCTAACAAAGGGCCTCCTCTCTGGATATTAAAGAGGATTATAAAGCCATGATGAATGGAATGATTTAGTGAACACACAGAAAAGTAATAATCAGAAAGCATGTCCAAAATAATAAAGGAACAACTGGTAATTTTAAAGTGTTCTCGATAAAACAGAAGCCAAAGCATAATCCATACATTTTGCTATTGAGTTTTTAGGAAATATTGTGGGTAGAGGAACATGTTGAATGAGACTGCATGGATAGATTCAGAAGCAAAATTCAAACTATAGGAGACTATATGGGATAATTAATCTGGTTTTATAATAAATTGTAAAAAAAATAAAGAATTGAAGGGGGAAACTGTTTTAGAAAACAATTAAAAACATTTGAACCAATTGCAAAGTTCAAACCTTATTTGCATTTTATTTCAGTGAAACTGAAAACATTTTTAGTTTGCCATTTATGAGAAAAATGGAAATTTGAACATACTTGATATTTAATGATTTTTTTAGAAATTATTAATATCCTTGTGGGTCTTTTTCTAGTAATGTGATGGCCTACAATTGTCCATTACATATCTACTGGCTTGGCTTGACCAAACGGTAATCAGCCTTCTCTCCTCCTCACAGTGTGCTAAACTTTGACCTGCCCCTCAACTTCGGGGAATCACTAATATACTAAGGTCAGAACATATTCCGTAACAGCTTATTCTGAGAATCAGCTGGCAGGGGAAACATTTTCTATTAAAATACCCCTATTTTACCTCCTGCTCACCCCTCTGCTTCTGTCCCACTAGGTTTCTGCTGGCCTTGCTCATCCTTTCCTCTTAAAAAATACTTTTTCTACTTGATTTTGAAATACTTGAAGACTCTGAAATCAAAGTGTTCTTCTATTCAATCGTCTTTGTGAATAAACTCTTTCCTTACCTAGGTCTTAGTTTGGTTTTCAGTTTTCTGGTGCTATGACGCAGATAAAGTGTTGAGAGCCTTTTGATCTTTATCATCCTGACCAACAGTGCTGCCCAAACCGGAGGGGTTCCAGCCCAGGATTTGTGTCTCAAATGAAAAAGTGTAAATGTTACCCTTGAGTAGAACTCCACCCTAACTGAGGCCTTAAACGGAGGTGTTCTCTCTCTGTTGCCCAGGAGTGGATAGCACCATGAAACAGATAGTTCTTGATATATAGTTCTTGTTCCCCAAGAACATGGCACCAAGCAGGTGACATCAGGAGTTAGTCAGCTTCTACCCAAGACACTGGAACAAGGTCCCCAGCTTCCAGGAATTCCTTATCTTTCTACCCTCACCGTTTTAACTGTCTTTCTTTACTGATCTTTCATCTCTGTCCACTCCACCATCACTTTTGCTATCCATATAACTGATCCCATTACAACTGTAGCTCTCCATAATAAGCCTCACGTTGTATTACCTAGTTTTAAATTAATTTTTCATAGGAGTAGAGTTGATTTACAATGTTGTGTTAGTTTCTACTGCACAGCAAAGTGAATCACTTATATGTACATATGTCTCCCCTCTTTTCTAGATTCTTTTCCCACATAGGTCATTACAGAGCACTGAGTAGAGTTCCCTGTGCTATACAGTATGTCCTTAGTCTCTGTTTTCTATATAGTAGTGTGTATATGTCAATCCCAATCTCCCAATTTATCCCTCTCCCTCCCTTCCCCCCTGGGTGTATTACCCCTCTTTATCTTCTTCCTTACATGAGCTGTTTCCCCCGTAAGAATTACTCTGTCCCTTCAAGGAGCCCCAGATGTATAGTATTCCTTCCCATGATTCAGAGCTAAACCTCACAGTCCTACTTCTGATTGATTTTATCTACCCACTTTCCTTTGGAAACCTGCAGTTTTCCCCAAATTGCTATACTGTCTCAGGTTTAACGGCATCCTTTGTGTTCACACTTTTTGGGGGCTCTGTGCATGTTTAGCAGTAAACAGTAGGGTAGACGGGAAGGGAGCCCACCTCCTCTTTTCAGCCTCTCCTTCAGAGCCTAATTTCTTCACCCAAGTGCTGGATCCATCTTCAGGACATTATAGCACAAACGTAGCCAAGGCCTTGGTCCCAGTGGCCTCCCACAGTTGCCTGAGGGGGAAAGAGAAAGCAGCTGAAGACAAACAACTACAGAGCAAAGGAAGCCCTGGAGCACCTCTCTAAGCAGACAGCCCGGCAACACGCGAAACAAAGGGAGCCCTGGAGCACCTCTCTAAGCAGACAGCCCGGCGACACGCGAAACATCCTGAGAGCTGCAGGAAGAGGAAAGCGTGTCCCAAGTCGGCTGGGTCCTTAGCACCTTGTCTTCCTGTATGGTGCCACAGACAGGGGCACGGGGAATGGAGTCGAGCCTGCGTGCTCCCCACGGTCAACCTGTTGAAGGCAACCGGGAGGAAACAGAACACAGGTGCACGTGACTCAGCTCGGACTGCGCCCACTTTCAACCACACCGTCCCACAGGCAGGGCAATCGTTCCAAGAACAACCCGTGGAGCTAAATGTGCACGTGGGCTAGATCCACAGAGGGGAGGCGGGGGACAGAAAACAACTGGGACAGTAAACAAGGGGGCGCTGACCAAAATCGTTTCTCGTGGAAACACGTACGTGTAGAGTTCTGCTCAGGTATCTGCCCGTGTGTGTGGGAGGGGCGTGGGGGGGCACGTGTGTGCACGTGCGTGCTCAGGAATAGGCACGACTACTGTCATGCATGCGTGGACGTTGGGATGGACGCGGGGACGTGGAAAAGCTTAAAGAGCTCAGAGAACGTACGTAAACCGTGGGCCAGTTGAAGCCCCCAGGCCAGGGAATCCAGCCGAGAGATACCACCCGTGGAGCTAAGTGTAAGTGGCATCACACGCCAGCACCCTCGACCAGGGGCTGAGACTAGAGGGAGGAAGAAGGCACCTGTGGAAGGACAGGGAGGATACAAAGTAAATGAGAATCATAAAGGGCCCGATGCCCAGGCCCAAAGAGGAAAGACCCACCCCCCACCCCTCCAGCCCCACTCCCATCTCAGCTACAGCCACCTTTATCTCCTTCTCCAGTGCACGAGCAACCTTTCCCCCCACCCCTGTGTAGGCCCTTGAGAAACACCTGGCCTTTTTTTCATAAGGTTTGGCACACCGACCCACACCGAGGCATAACCAACTGCCTCACACTGATTTTGCTGGTTTAAGACATCACTCTAATGTTCTGACAACCCTTGTGGCTCAGGAGTATGGCCGTGATGGCTTAGCTGGATTCTACCCCTGCTCCCCTGTCCCACAAGACTGGGGCGAAGGGCTGGGCTGGGATGTGATCTCATTTGGAAGGTGAACGAGAGCAGAACCACTTTCACAGGGCATCCTTAGGGTCGGCAAAATTCACATCCTCGGGTTGGCAGTGGTGAAGGCATGCATGCGTGCATGGTGGCCCTTGACTGGGTGCAGTCCTCAGCACCTCAGTGTGTGCGCACGTGTCCAAATAAAGTTTCTGGCGTACCCCAGTGCCACCAAAGCGTGTCGTCCCTCTCTCGGTCTCTCAAAACACAGCATGGCCAAGTCAACTTCGTCTTGTGCCATGTGTCAATGTCCGTTCCCGGAGGGACGCTTGTCACCTTATGTTGGCTAGCAGAAAGGCAATTTCTGCCTGCCACTCGAGCGTTTGAAAGGCACTATGCAAACGTGTGGTCACACAAAGTCCGAGAACCCGCGGGTGCCAATCACACACGAGGAGAGGTCTTTTGGTGCCAGGCAAGGTAGAATTTCTCGGAGAGTTTAAGTATCCAGAGGGGATCCCAGGAGAGTGGGCCACAGAGGGAGGGAGCAGATACATACAGAAACAAGAGCGCGCATGCACACACCACAGACACACACACACACACACACACACACACACACACACACACACACAAAGACAGAGGGGAGACAGACAGACACTCAGACGGAGCTCTTCACTGCATGGCTTTTCTGCTCTTGAGCAAAGGAATTCAAGTCTAGCAAAGAGCTGGGTTTGCCGGACACTCCCCTGTCATGCCACAGAGCTTCGGGCTCTATGTCCCCTGGAAGAAAAGTATCCAGCAACTTCGGCCACCATGCATTTCCTTGTACATTTTCTGAGAGTTCCCAGTGGTTAAAGGTCCCGAGGCAAACCGGATTCTGATTTTCTGATTTTGGAGCGGGAACTCCTGGCTCCAACTGGCACAGGCCACATAGGTATCACAGGGCACCCCAGACACAAGGCCGGAGGCCTCCCTGGAGGCCAGCTCTTTGTGGAACCTGGGCTGCTAAGCCGGGCGTGGGGAACGGGTGTTCGGGGCGACCCGGCAATCCCAGAGGCCGGCCTGTTTCCACAGGGCGAGGGGCGAGGCAGCCGAGGGTGACGCCCACTGTCCTCGCCCTGATTGGTCGTGATGGGGCCGAGCGGCCTGGGCGTGGCTTGGAACTCCTTCCTGCCACCTGGACACGCATGCCTGGCGGCCAATGCTCCTGCGCATGCGTTTCAGCGCTCTTCACCGCAGAGGCTCCAGGGAACGGTTCAGTCCGCAGTGAAGCGTGATTCTAGTCGCTAGGCCTGCGCGGTGCTCGGCCCTCGTGCTGAGCTTCCAGCTGCCGCACCTTCGCCGCTGCCCCAGCTCAGAGCCAGGTCCGCATGGGCAGTGAGGCGGGACCCGGGGTCATTCTAGGTGTGGGAGGGGGTCCTCAGGAAGCAGGGGCCCGCGGGTCCCCAGGTGTGGTGCGGGAGGTGGGTAGGGTGCTGGCACTAGTTGATGGTGGGGGCGAGGAGGCCGCCATCTTTAGCGAGGAGGTGGTGCAGCAATGCCCGGCCCTGTTGGAGGGAGAGGTGGCGCGTATCGGGGAGGTGTTTTGGCTGCCTGTGGAGGACATGATGGATGAGGTTGAGGTGGTGGCGGAGGAGCAGCAGCAGGAAGAGCAGGAAGAGCGGAAGCAGGTGGTGGCGGAAGAGCCGGAGGAGGAGCCCCAGGAGCAGGGGCAGGAAGAGCCAGGGCCTCGACCCACGATCACCGGGTCCCCGCTGGAGGCGCTGCAGGCGCTGCAGGCCCTGCAGTTAGAGCTAAGCACTCTGAATACCCAAGCCAGCAGGACCTACTCTCGGCTCAAGCGCAGGATCTGTCAGCGGCGGGAGTCTCACTTGGATGGCAGAAGCGCCATCATTCAGGGCATCCCTGGCTTCTGGACCAGAGCCGTATCCTTACAGAGGCCCCTTGGGGTTGGCTGCGGTGAAGGAGGAGCAGGAGTAGGAGCGGCGGGGGTGAGGGTGGGGTGGGGGAGGGGGAGCGGTGGGCGCAGGTGCAGGCCAAGAGCACTGAGGAATGTGGGTACAGGAGGGCATGAGTGGCTCCAAAGAGGCAGCAGGAACAGAGGGAGGCCACAGCTGTAGGTGTCTGAGCGAAAACTTTGGGTGAATGGTCTTGGCCTGCAGCGTGCACAGCAGTACTTCCCCAGGGTGGAGGGAAGAGCCCGTGGCAAGGTCACAATTGGGAATAGCCCCGAGCACCCCTCACACAGAGCAGTTACTGGAAGTGTGCATTATCCCGGGGAACTGGCAGGAGACAAGCGGAAGTCCCAATACCCGTCCTGGTCAGTCAGAGCCCGTGTAGTTGTTCCAGCTGCCTCAGTGCAAAAGCACAAGGTCCTGCCTGCACACAGGGTGAAGTTGTAAGGGGCAGCTGTCCTTGGCCGGACACCAGGACCCCGGACACGCTCTTGGGCCGGCAAGAATCCTTACCTCCCCAGGCCTTTCACCAGCACACTCGAGTCTGTGGAAGACACACAGGCGCAGGCACGCCCCTGACCTCCCCGTGGACCCTGTGAGTCCTGCAGAGCTCCAGACACACCCACGCAGGCCCTTCTGAAGACAGGAAACAGGGCAAAGGCCCAAGGCTTCGTCTTTGAACACACACACACGTGCACGTACTCACACACACACACACAGGCACTCACACAAACACCCACAAGCCCATGCACACACGGCGTAAGAGAAGGCATGAGGCAGCGACAGCACATCTAGACCGCTTACGGAGTGACATGCCGGCACCCAGCACACACAGGTCAGGTGGAGATCAGGTTCGTTCAGGAAACAGGCCCTCCCCGGGTGGGTGCACTGGACCCCAAGGCAGCCACAGGCAAGAGCACGTCTGATGGCAGGGCAGGGGCCGAGGATGTCTTTGAGGGCCGGATGGGCGTTAGCGCTTACGGATCTGGCAGATCTGCTGCTGCAGTCTCTTCCTCTGGCGGGTCTGGGGACTGGTTCTGCGGCTTGTAGCTCTTCCTTCCCTGAGGTGTGGCATGTGAAGCCTCCTTGACCTAAAGCAGATAATGAACCACCCCCAGATTTCGGCCGTGATCAGTGACCAAGATGAAGACCTGCTTAGCTACATGATCAATTTGGAGGTCAGTCTGGAGAGACTGGGGCGTCGTGGGTGGAGGCAGGTGGCCAGTAGGGAGGGGGCGGGGTTGTCCTTAAAGGTTGGGTGTAAGCAGCAGGAGAAGGGAAGGGGAAATGGTTCGTGGCTGCCAAGCAGGCAAGCTCAGGACCCCTAGAAGAGCTCCTGCCCTTCTTCTCCTCTTGGGCGTGGCAGGTGAAGGAACTGGGCCATCCGAGGCACCACTGCAAGTTGAAGTTTTTCTTTCGACCCAACCCCTACTTCTGGAATGACGTGATCCTTAAGGAGTATCACCTTAGCATCGCTGGTAGGAGGGGCTCCCGCGGGGCTGCGGGGTGAGGGGAGGCTGGGGAAGGGTGTGGATGCTGGGCCACCGTGACTGTGATCCTTTCCTGTCTCCCCTGTCTTCCTCCAGGATACAGGGCGTCTCGTTCCACTAGCATCTATTGGTTCTGGGATTATGAACGGGGAGCTCCCAGCCACAGGCAGGACCCCACCGGCCTTCACTTCCTCAACTGGTTGTCTGACCACAACTGCCCAGGGTCTAACAAGATTGCTGAGGTGGGGTGCCTCTGGTCCCCCTCAGCGGTGGTGACGCTGGAGTCCCCCGGCTGCTTGGGGGGAGGGACGTGGGCCTGGCCTGCCCTGTCCCGACCTGGCCCCTTTCCCCTACCAGATCATCGGCGAGGACCTGTGGCCCAATCCTCTGCGCTACTACCCGAGGGAGGAAGGCCCCACGGGGACAGGTAACTGAGACGAGGACAGGTGGTTAAGGAGCCCAGGGGCTGGGCGCTGAAATGAGTGTGGTCCGGGTACACTGGGGCTCTCCCTTTTCCCAAATGGGAAAGCTCAGGCTGAGAGCACCCTGTGGGCGGAGCTGGGTTTCAGGTCACCCCGGCCTTGGCGGCGGGTGAGAGGGTGAGAATGGAGCCGGGAGGACTGTAGGGCACACGGAGTAGCAGGACTCTAACCAGCTAAACTTTCAGGGTGAGTGCCCCAGGTGTCTATGAAAGAGGCAAGCACCTCCTTAAGCAGGCACCTGTGTGTGAATCATCAGTCCCTGGCTTCAGCCTGCCCTCAGCTGGGGATCACCTGGGCCCCTCCCTCTGGCCCCTCCCTCCTGGCAAAGGCCTACAGATGCCGAGGAGCTTCATTCCGAGTCTCCTCCCGCCTCTTTGCTGACTTTCCGAGTCTTCTTTGAATTTTCACGTCCATCCCTGAGCCTCCCAGCACCACCACACAGACAGTCCCGGAAACGGCACAAGGCTAGCTGGGGACAATATTGAGGACCTGGGGCAGGAAGTGGCAAGGGACCACAAAAGGGCCGGGCCTACCGCCCACCAACGCCATGTCTCATATTGCTGGACACAGCCAGTGTCCCCTGCTGAGACGCCTTGTGCCCCGTTTGTGTTCCCGTCCCTGTGCTCCTGTGTGTGTGTACGTGTCTGTGTGTCGGGCGCACTCCAGACCCAGAGATGAAGGCACCGGGGGAGCCTCAGAGGTTGGCCAAAGAGCACCAGAGTCAGGAGGCGTCTACAGATGTGGGAGACGGGTGGAGGTGTCTACCTACGCGGTTCGGGTGCCCACGGGAGAAACGAGGAAAGGATGGCCAATGAAGGTTCCAGAGAGCGGGGCCCCACGTGCCGGGAATGACGCCCAGAGAGACATAAACACGCTCACAAGTGCTCCTGTCTTGGTGTGTGTGTATAGGTACGGGGGTTTGTGGAGTATTCACGAGTGAATCAAGTGGTGTGGGGCTTCTTAGCCCGTGCCTGCGGACCTCCCTGTCTGTGGGCGAGATGGCGGGCCTGGGGAAGTGGAGGACGTGGGGAGGGCAGGACGATGTGGGATTCCGGAGAGGCCCAGGGCCTTCCTCACAGGGCAGGGACTGGAAGGAGGAGGAGGCAAAGAAAGAGAGCCTGCTGAACTGGAGACTTGCTCCCCAGGCAGGGCAAGGAGACAGGGAAGGGCCCTGGCCTGCAGGGGCCTAATGGCCTGGTGCCGCCTAGGGCCCGTGCCTGAGCCAGCAGCCTCCGTCCAGGACGTCTGGCGCACACTGGCACGACGCGAGGCAGGTGACTCCTTAAGCTCAGGCTGACCGTTGAGCACACGGGGTGGGAGCGTGGGATCCTTGCGGGCACTAGCAGCCCGCCCCGCGGGGCAGCGTTCCAAGGACGCGTGAGGCAGACGCCGGTGTGACGTGTCGCTGTGTGCCCCGGTGGCGGCGTGGGTGAGTGTGAGCGTGCGGGCGAGTGAGCGAGCAGACAAGGAAGGGGGCCGGGCTGTTTGCATGCAGGGACCCTGGGACAGTGACAGAGAGCAATGCCTGCGGGCGCAGCAGACGGCTTGCTGGCTTCCAGGCTCTGCTGACTGGGGAAGAGAGGAACTGCCAGAGAGAAGCCCCGTTCCCTCGTGAGCAAAAGGCCGCCCGTGAATCCCTTCCTTTTCCTGGGCTCTCATCCCTGCATGCAACAGGCAGAGGGGCAAAGGTGAGGGCTGAGGGCTGAGGGGAAGCGGCTGAAGGGCACCCACCTGCCTTCCCAAACCGCAGGTGTGCCGCCTGCCTTGCTTCCCGCCCCGGCGATCCGAGGGGCAGCACGTAACTGTTACTCAGTCTCTGCTACCCAGAGGCTAAAATCCTCTATCCGAGCCTGCCCTAGGGAGCGGAGGGGGCGGGACGCTTAGCGGAACTAATGCCCAAGAGGAGCACGCTTCTCCTCAAGAAACCGTCCGGTGAGCAGTTCTCGTCCTCTGGGAGCCTCCATCCGCACATCCCTTCGGCAGGCCTGGACCCCGCTACGTGGCAGGCTCCTCTCAGCTTACTGTGCGCCAGGCCTCGGGAAAGAGAAAGCCCTGGAGCAGACAGACCTCGGGCCGGGAGGCCCAGGGATCCGTTTTGGGGTGGGGCATGGGGGGTGGCCCGGGGCAGGTGAGGGGAAGGGATGGCGGGCACCGGGAGTGCTCCTTCCTGAGCAGACAGCTGCTTTCCAGGCACACCTCTGGCCCAATGCACGAGGTCCGGGACCGACTCTGCGGCAGCTGGGCTTGGGAGAGAGGAGCGCGGTCCGCCGCGCTCCCTCCCCGTTGCCCGCACTTTGGTTCCAAGGGGAGCACCTCTGTCCCTGTGGTACCGGCCACGCTGACCTTCCTTTGCTTGTTTGGACTCCTGAGACCACGTGGGTGCCCACTGCCCCCGCAGCTGTTTCAAGACCGAGGAGGGTTGCAGCACCAGGGCAGCTTCAGGAATCCTCGTCCTCGCCTCCCAGCTGCACTGGCTGCGCCCTGCCGTGCATCAGCCTTGGGGATCTGAAGCCCTGAGGGCCGTGGTGTACACTTCTAGGGTGGCACACAGCCGTGGCCTAGAGAGGAAGGCCTGCCCCGCTCCGGCTGCTGTCCCCGCAGGCAGAGAGACAGACACACAGACAGGGACTCTGTTCCTCCTCAGCTCCGTGATCCTTAAGCTGGAAGGGAGCCTCCCTCGTGGCTCCCACACTCCGGTGCCTAGGGTTCCCTACCGTGGAGGCAAAGGGAAACTACGTGCAGTGGCCCTGCGGCTGCACGTGGGACACAGGGCAGCGGGGGACCTCCGACCCTCAGCCGGGCCCAAGTCCCTGGAGCCCTCTTGCCCTGGTCAGCGCTGCTGGGAGGGGCCTGGCAAGGATGAAAGGCTAGAGGGAAGGTTGGACAGCGTCCTCCCACAGCTTGACCTGGGCCACCCACGCGTAAGGCGCCATGGCTGGGTTCAGGTGCGGCCCGCCTGCCCAGGCACGATGTGGCAGAAATGGTCAGGCCACCCCCTGGTGGGGAAGGAAGGCTTACACTGCCCGCTGTGGCCCCGGGTGCCCACCGCCGGGGCCTCGTGGTCCAACCCAGTGGATGCACCTCACTGAGATTCACCCTGGGGAACAAAGCTTCGACTTTGAGGGTGGAAACCTGTCAGCCCCGCTGGGGCACGGCACGCGGGGCTTCCCCTGTAGCTGTTGTTCAAGGTGGGGGGCCCACATCCTCCATGCTGTCCCTCACCGCGTCGTCCCTTGGCATATCGGGTTATCGGGGGCCTGAGACGTATGACTTCTTGTCCAGCGGGGATCTCCCTCATCCACTCAGGAGGGAGCACGCAGGCTCCATCTCTGTGAAGACGGTTTCTGTGTTGAAGTCAGCCAGGGTCTTGGTGTCCTTGTCCCTTGTGAGGCAGCTTCTAAGCTCGGCCCTGCCCGTGTTGGGGGCCCTGCCATTTCCGCGCATGAGCTCGTGTCTTTTTCTCTGACTGCGGCCAGGAGCCCCTCTGTCAGATATCCCGCCTCGCTGCCTGTCTAAAGCGATCACATCCTCCGGTCCCTATGCCCTTCTCTCCTGGCACGTCTCTGCCCGGTGCCGCTGGGGGCACGTTCTCTCTGTGTATCACACAGAACCTGAAGGAGGTCTGCCCCAGGTGACACTGGCAGGGCCCCTGGTTTCTAGGTCAGGCTCTTCGGTGTCACCTGGCCAACCCGTTACCAGGGGGTCAGCGGACCTACAGCCGAGCGGTAGGCTCGGCCAACACAGAGCTACCGAGAGGAACGGAAAGGTAGCCTTGTCCTTGATGAAGTCAGTGAGGCCCCGAGTGGGCAGAGGGCCTCCCGGCGAATGAAGAGGGTGCTGCTTTCTGCACCAGGGACGGGTTGACGCTGGCCCCCGGGGCAGGCAAGATTCCCAGGGTGGCCATCAGGGTGGGGGCCCTGTGCGTGTTTAGCAGTAAACAGGGCAGACGGGAAGGGAGCCCACCTCATCTTTTCAGCCTCACCTTCAGAGCCTAATTTCTTCACCCAAGTGCTGCATCCACCTTCAGGACATTGTAGCACACACGTAGTCACGAACTGGTTCCCAGTGGCCTCCCACAGCTGCCTGAGGGGGAAAGAGAAACCAGCTGAGGACAAACACCTACAGAGCAAAGGGAGCCCTGGAGCACCTCTCTAAGCAGACGGCCCGGGGACACGCGAACCAACCTGAGAGCTCCAGGAAGAGGAAAGCGTGTCCCAAGTCGGCTGGGCCCCTAGCACCTTGTCTTCCTGTATGGTGCCACAGACAGGGGCACGGGGAATGGAATCGAGCCTGCGTGCTCCCCACAGTCACCCTGTCCAAGGCAACCGGGAGGAAACAGAACACAGGTGCACGTGACTGAGCCTCCCACTGCACTCACTTTCAACCACACCGTCCCACAGGCAGGGCAATCGTTCCAAGAACAACCCATGGAGCTAAATGTGCACGTGGGCTAGATCCACAGAGGGGAGGTGGGGGACAGAAAACAACTGGAACAGTAAACAAGGGGGCGCTGACCAAAATCCTTTCTCGTGGAAACAAGTACGTGTAGAGTTCTGCATAGCTACCTGCCCGTGTGTGGCGTGTGTGGGGGGGAGGGGGGGTAGTGGGGGGGCACGTGTGTGCACGTGCGTGCTCAGGAATAGGCACGACTACTGTCATGCATGCGTGGACGTTGGGATGGACGCGGGGACGTGGAAAAGCTTAAAGAGCTTATAGAACGTACGTAAACTGTGGGCCAGTTGAAGCCCCCAAGCCAGGGAATCCAGCCCAGAGATACCACCCGTGGAGCAAAGTGTAAGCGGCATCACACGCCAGCACCCTCGACCAGGGGCTGAGACTAGAGGGAGGAAGAAAGCACCTGTGGAAGGACAGGGAGGATGCAAAGTACATGAGAATCATAAAGGGCCCGATGCCCAGGCCCAAAGAGGAAAGACCCACCCCCCACCCCTCCAGCCCCACTCCCATCTCAGCTACAGCCACCTTTATCTCCTTCTCCAGTGCACAAGCAACCTTTCCCCCCACCCCTGTGTAGGCCCTTGAGAAACACCTGGCCTCTTTTTCGTAAGGTTTGGCACACCGAGGCATAACCGACTGCCTCACACTGATTTTGCTGGTTTAAGACATCACTCTAATGTTCTGACAACCCTTGTGGCTCAGGAGTATGGCCGTGATGGCTTAGCTGGATTCTACCCCTGCTCCCCTGTCCCACAAGACTGGGGCGAAGGGCTGGGCTGGGATGTGATCTCATTTGGAAGGTGGACGAGAGCAGAACCACTTTCACAGGGCATCCTTAGGGTCGGCAAAATTCACATCCTCGGGTTGGCAGTGGTGAAGGCATGCATGCGTGCGTGGTGGCCCTCGACTGGGTGCAGTCCTCAGCACCTCAGTGTGTGCGCACGTGTCCAAATAAAGTTTCTGGCGTTCCCCAGTGCCACCAAAGCCTGTCGTCCCTCTCTCGGTCTCTCAAAACACAGCATGGCCGAGTCAACTTCGTTTTGTGCCATGTGTCAATGTCCGTTCCCGGAGGGACGCTTGTCACCTTATGTTGGCTAGCAGAAAGGCAATTTTTGCCTGCCACTCGAGCGTTTGAAAGGCACTATGCAAACGTGTGGTCACACAAAGTCCGAGAACCCGTGGGTGCCAATCACACACGAGGAGAGGTCTTTTGGTGCCAGGCAAGGTAGAATTTCTCGGAGAGTTTAAGTATCCAGAGGGGATCCCAGGAGAGTGGGCCACAGAGGGAGGGAGCAGATACATACAGAAACAAGAGCGCGCGCGCGCACACACACACACACACACACACACACACACACACACACACAAAGAGAGAGAAAGACAGAGGGGAGACAGACACTCAGACGGAGCTCTTCACTGCGTGGCTTTTCTGCTCTTGAGCAAAGGAATTCAAGTCTAGCAAAGAGCTGGGTTTGCCGGACACTCCCCTCTCATGCCACAGAGCTTCGGGCTCTCTGTCCCCTGGAAGAAAAGTATCCAGCAACTTCGGCCACCATGCATTTCCTTGTACATTTTCTGAGAGTTCCCAGTGGTTAAAGGTCCCGAGGGAAACCAGATTCTGATTTTCTGATTTTGGAGCGGGAACTCCTGGCTCCAATGGCACAGGCATGCCAAAATAAAGTTAAAAACAGTAGTACTTGAAACGTTTCCCAATGTTTTACAATCCAGGGGTACTAACTTTCACTAAGATATATACTCAGAAAAGTTAACTGGTTCCATTTACATTTAATGGAAAATTGGTTTTATTATCATTATTCCCACGTTGGTCATCTGCCACTTGAACATGAATCAGAAAATAGATACTTAACCTCAAGATTTCTTAAACTCATTACATTCACATGTGTAAATTTTCCTTTCATTTATACTATTGCTTTTTTTTTTAAAGGAGATGTTGGGGGTAGGAGTTTATTAATTATTTATGGCTGTGTTGGGTCTTCGTTTCTGTGCGAGGGCTTTCTCTAGCTGTGACAAGCGGGGGCCACTCTTCATCGCGGTGTGCGGGGCTCTCACTATCGCGGCCTCTCTTGTTGCGGAGCACAGGCTCCAGACGCGCAGGCTCAGTAGTTGTGGCTCACGGGCCCAGCTGCCCCGCGGCACGTGGGATCCTCCCAGACCAGGGCTCGAACCCGTGTTCCCTGCTTTAGCAGGCAGAATCTCAACCACTGCACCACCAGGGAAGCCCTATACTATTGCTTTAAAAGGATAAAGGCACATAGAATGTCAGTAATAATGTAAACATTGTTTTTCAGCCTTTTTGGAGACTTCTCAAACCTTTTATATGTTTAAGCTTTCAAAAAGGAACATGTAATTTGTTTAGCCTAACTGGAAAACAGTCACAGCTTGCGATGGAGAAATAACACATTGCTTAATTTTGAATACATTCATGTTCAAAGACACAAAGGAAAAGTTTAGGCAAACAGCACAATTCATCCTCCAAACAAAAGTTTTATGCTTGTTTAACTCAGCAGTATAATTAACAAGAAATATTTCATGAAATTTTTGTACTCTGAAAATTCTGAGCATTACATTTTAAACACAACTTCTACTTTTCAACTAACATTAACAACTATGAAAGTACTTTGAATAATTCCATGTTGTCATTTTCTCTGAATATTCATAAAGGGAAAGTTAATATATGCCTCTTCCCCCCAAACCAACATTTTTGTTTTAGTAGCAATCAAGCATCAATTAAAGAAAACAACTTAAACTTTTCCTTTGTAAAGAACATTTGGTACATAACTGAGTGTTATTTTTAATATCTGCTTTGGCCCTCTCATTCATATTGGCTTCCCGCATAACCTCCCCTGGAAGCCCCACAACCTGAGCTACTGTATGAGTCACGAGGAGCAAGGTAGCCCCCATTCACAGAGGGTGGAAACCCTGGTTGTTCTTGTCTTCCACGCTCACGACCACTTGAATAAGTATTACTTTGGCTGCTTGAGTAACCTTCCGGACCTCCTCCATATCCATCTGTTGTATTGCTATCATAGCGACTGCTTCCACCGTAAGTCACAGGGGCCCTTCGTGCTGCTGGTGCACCACGGGAGTCACCTGTGAAGTTAATGATTCATAAACTAAATTTAAACATTACAAATTTTTCTGGTATCATATAACATGACTTAAAGTGCTAAATATTTGAAAAGATAAGCTTTATCTGTCTCTGCTATGAAAATATAAACTATGTAGCAACAGTGAAGGGCTTTCACATTTATTTAAAAGAGCGAGCAATATTTTTCAGCCTAAGTAGTTTATTTTAAAGTAAATGTTATTTTCTGAAAATGGACTGAAATTCTCACTTTCATAACGTTCCTATGCTTCATACTTTTAATAGCACTCTACTGATTATTTGAAAATGTTAAAATAGGGGCTTCCCTGGTGGTGCAGTGGTTGAGAGTCCGCCTGCCGATGCAGGGGACACGGGTTCGTGCCCCGGCCTGGGAGGATCCCACATGCCGCGGAGCGGCTGGGACCGTGGGCCACGGCCACTGGGCCTGCACGTCCGGAGCCTGTGCTCCGCAGCGGGAGAGGCCACAACGGTGAGAGGCCCGCGTACCGCAAAAAAAAAAAGAAAAATGTTAAAATAGTTTTTCTGTAATGAGAAAAAAAGATGAGACTGTCAATTTACCCTTCATTGCATTTTAAGTGAGCTATTAAGAAAACAATTCAAAGGTCTTTAATTTATCAAAAAGGCCATGCTAAACATAGTTTTACCTTTGAGGAATTGAAGTAAAATTAGAGTAAACAACGATCTGGTTAAGTCTAATTCTATGATTTACAGGTTGTAACTGGACTCTTACCGTAACTCCCATATGAATCCCTGTAAGACCTTCCACTTCGATATTCAGAATAATCTCTATCACGACTTCCACCACAGCCATCACGATCACTAAATTTAAAAGAATGTCATAGATTTAAATTACGTGTCACGATCACATAATTTAAAAGAATGTTTTTATTTGATAAAAACACAAAACTTTATATTACCTATGTTCTCCAGAGGGATGATCATTCCAAGAACTTGAATGTCCATAATAACGGTATGCATTGACTCTACGTGGTGGAGTATAATCCTTGCTGTCTCGGGAGCTTGGATAAGCTCTGCTTGAATAAGTTAAATAAAGCAGATAAAATTTTAAATGCAACTTATAATATCCAGAATATATAAAGAATTCACACAACAGAAAGACAAAAAATTTTAAACGGGCAAAGGACTTGAATATACTTTTGTTCAAGGAAGATACACAATAACCAACAAGGACATGAAAAGCTGCTCAACGTATTTATTAGGGAAATGCAATTCAAAACCAAAATGAAATATCTACTTTGCACCTATCAGACTGGCTATAATTTAAAAAAAACAAACAGAATATATCAAGTGCTGGTGCAGATGCAGAGAAACAAATCATGTATGTGCGTGGCAGAAATGTAAAATAGTACAGGCTCTGTGGAAAAGATTAGCAGTTCCTTAAAAAATTAAAGAATTACTATATGTCCCAGGAATTCCACTCCTAAGTATATATACACTCAAAAAGAATTGAATACAGGTACCCAAATGCTTGTACAGGAGTATTCATGACAGCACTATGATGGGAATAACCCACACAGATGGATAAACAAACCATGTTAACCACACATAAAATGGAATATTTAGTCAGCCAAAAAAAAAAAAAGATCAGAAGTAGTGATTCACGCTACAGCATGAATGATCCTTGAAAACATTTATGCTAAGGGAAAGCTGGATAATAAAGGTCACATAGTGTTTGATTCCATTAGTATGATATATTCAGGATTAGATAAATTCATAGATAAGGACACAGATGGGCACCTACCAGGGACAAGGCGGGAGAAAATGGGAGTGACTGCTTATTAATTTTATTTTGGGGTAATGAAATGTTTTGGAACTGAACAGAGCTGGTGGTTGCATAACACTGTTAAGTGTACTAAATGTTACTGAATTGTTCACTTTTAAATGTTCAATTTCGTGTTAGGTAAATTTCAGCAAGAACAACAAAATTAACCATGGCTTAATTCATATACTGTGTTTTTTCTTACCTATCTTTAGTAGCATAACCACCATCTCTTCGTGACATATAGCCAACTCTCCGAAAAGAGACTGGCTCTCTGTGAGGAGAAGCTCCATAATTTTGTCTTCCACGTGACACTGAGCCTTTAATTTAAAAATGCTTGTGTTTAAGTACCTCAAAATTGACAGTAATGTTTCCAGGAAAAATTCAAAAGTCTGATATCCTTCCTCTCTCCAAAATCATTTTAAAAAACTACTCCTTCTAAAATTCCATTTATGCACATTTTTGTTTCCCTTTCAATGATACCACTGAACATTTTATTTTCGGTACATCTCCCGTTCCCTATACATTTCACATACCCTTTCAATTACCAGCAGTAGGGAAAACTTCTCAAAATTTGAGCAAATAATTAATTTTTGGTAACTACTGTCACATATTCAGTCACCAAGTGGTTGGCTCTCTCCTTTATGTGTACAACCTTAATTATTGACCTTTTATGATGATAGCAATAGTGACTTCTATTGTTTATTAGCAATAAAGGGCTCATTTGAAAAACACTGTACCACTTCCAAAATATGAAACTATCTCCCATAAGTAATGTTCTCTTCATGTGTTAATTCTTATTCCTAATTCCTAGAGGTCACTAGGACGTTGTTTGTTCTCTTCTCTTGTTTGTTCACTAGGCTAACCATCTAATAATGGAAAGGGTAGGCTTCTTAGCTTCTGTTGTATTTTGAAGTCAATACCGTGCTACATTTGGCTTCATTAATATTCTACACATAAAATGGCAATTTGAAAATGACTGTTTCAAGTCCGTACCATATTAAGGATCAGAAAACAGTGCTAAAAAAGTTAAGAGCACAAACTACAGTTCATATGGCAAGTTTCAGTTATTGTTTATAATAATTAAATAAAAAACCAGGTGGCCAATATACATAGCTAAACTACTCTACAGACCAGAACATTCTCTCACAGGACATAGTTTTCATGAAAATTCTGATATTGAAACTATGTGATAAAGAAGCCTACTAACCAAAAAGTGTTAGCAACAACTTAAATTAAGAGGAATTCTATAGCAAACATGGACATACAAGCAATGTTTTCCCCACTGCACTGCTAATCACCTACTACATGTATAATTAGAAACTAAAAGATTATTTCCCAACCACAAATCAATCAATAAATTAGTGATTGGTAAACATGTTCATATACTTCTCACTTTCCATTTTGCTTAAACATTCTGTTTAAAATAGCTCACTTTCATTAATAAGAATCAACTGTCTCTGCATTACATAGCATTTACCTTGTCTTCCCATCCCACTACTGCTTGGTCTTTGAGCAGATCTTTTAGGAGGAGGACCTCCACTTCTCGAAGATGGTCCTCTTTTAACTGGAAAGGGTCCCCTGGAAGAACTCGCATTGAGACTAGGAGTATATCCACCACAACCTGTGTTTAAATGAAATCTTTTTAGTTAACTAGAATCAACATTTTTTCATTGGTCAAGTTTCACTTATTGTTATAAATTTTCACTAAACAATTACCCCAGTCTTCAGCTTTCATATTTGTCTAAACCAGTAAGATTGTTTGCTCATATGACACATAAGTTAGTACAGTTCAAAGACTTACTGTAGAAGTCAGTTTGGAAAATCTAGCAAGAAATTCAAGAACCACTGGTATGAAAGCAGTTTGGGGAAAAGAGAGAGAGTACAGAAAAACCTGGATAAATTAAATGTAAACCTGAATTTTTGATCAGTTTAGGAGGAAGATGATAAGTTATTAGTTATATAATTCTGGTGTCAAGGAAGCTTTTTTTTTTTTTTTGCGGTACGTGGGCCTCTCACGGTTGTGGCCTTTCCCGTTGCAGAGCACAGGCTTTGGACGCGCAGGCTCAGCGGCCATGGCCCATGGGCCCAGCCACTCCATCCTAGGTATAGATCAAAACATTAAAAATAAAAAAGCTGAATAAAAAATGCATTACCTAACAGTTAAGTATATACATACAAACAACCCCCTTTGCAGGAGAATATCTGCTTATAACTTTACAGTTGGCCCAGTACCCCTAGTTCTGCATCCATGGATTCAACCAACCTTGGATCACGTAGTGATGTAATATGTATGTATTGAAAAAAAAATCTGCTTGTAAGTTGACCCACAGTTCAAGCCTGCGTTATTCACAGATCAACTCTTAATGTTGATTTTTCAGTGAAAAGGGCTATGTTGCGTTCAATTTTAATAGTATTTAAGAAATGCACATTAAATACTGAAAATTTATGTTTTACCTTTCTAACCAGAAAGATGTTTAGATATATTCCAATTCCCCTGTAGTGCCACAGGCAAGAAAAAATGAGTATTCTTACACATGGCAGAATACGAACTGGTAAACTTTTCTCAAGATCAAGTTAGTGGGAAAAGAACAAAACTATGTTATCTTAAAATGGGCACACCCTTTAACTGAACTTTCAAAAAACATTTCCTAAAATTCACACATCTAATTAACACAAAAAGAAACCAAATGTTTTATTTCTGAAGACTGGTTATGGTTAATAGGTGAAGCAAAGGTTGTTAAATATATGGAAGTTTTTGAAATACAAAGTGCTTTTCCTCCTTTTCTTACTAAGTAGAAAACTTCTCTGAAAAAATTCAAAAAATATATTTTCAACGACTTTCTCCTCTAATACACACAGAAAGAAAACATACATGTTTCTGAAGCAGAGGTTTTTACTCTTTTCCTGAATCAAAGACACCTTTTAGAATCTAAAGCCCTATTTATTTCCCTAAGGTATTTTCCCCCAAATGCAAACAACAGACCCAGGGAGGAAAGCCTCATATCAAAATGACAATGGAGATTTGCTTAGATTTCTGAACACATACACTTAAGACAAATACTGCAAGGTGAAACCTAAAATATGAAGTGTTTATCCCTGAATTGTGGATATTCTGAGTGACTTTTATTTTCCGTGGTGTAGTTTTCAAGATTCTCTAGTATTTTTATGATGCAATAAGTCTACTCTCAGAATAAAATTAATCAATGTATTTTTAATAGATTATTAATGAATCATTGACTTAAACTCATATAAAGTTATTGGCCCTAAAGTGAAAAATTCTAATGTATGATCGATAGTAGTACACTCTGTAGAAAACTTCTTGAAGAAAAGAGGCAATTAGTAATAATGGTAAAAGAGACTGAATTTAGTTTAAAATTTATGCTATTTCCCTGTAAGGTGATTAACTTTTTGCATATTATCTAGTTAAGTCATTTTATAACTACAATAATTCTTTACCACTTAGAAATACTTCTGACTATCAATGTAATTCATCATCTAATAATTCTTACAGACTACTTTGCTCATAAAGGATGGAATAAAAACTGAGATGTTTCTATACAGTTAAACTTATGATTTTCCGGTCCTATGGCTACAGCCTTGTATTTTAAAACATTACCCAAGTGTCCTCCACGTGAGGGATGCTCTCTTGCTCTTCCATTTCCTCCTCTTCCATTTCCTCCTCTTCCATTTCGTCTTCTTCCATTTCGTCTTCTTCCATTTCGTCTTCTTCCATTTCCTCCTCTTCCATTTCCTCCTCTTCCATGTCTCGGATTTCTCAGATGGCCCCTGTTTCTTGCAGGAGGTTGTGGTCTCTGTTTACCACCGCTGTCAAAAGATGGTTTGTTGGCTCGCTCTACTTTAATTGCTTTTCCATCCAAAGACTAAAGAGATTAAGTATAACATTAGTAACATTACATCAAATTTATTTACTACTGCACTAGTTCAAGATCAGTATTTTTTCCACAAAGCAAACATTTTCTTCTGAAATGATTGTGTCCTTCACCGTGCCAAATAAATGAGATTTAATTAGTAACAGTCTTTCAGTAAGTCATCCAACACAAAGTGTATGTATTGGCAGTTACAGCTCGCTGAAATGTCCTCTGGTATTAAAAGAAGATTAATACCTCTCACTTATCATGAGAGAATATACCCTTTTATTTTCTATAATGGATAACTAAACTCACTTCATTTCTGTACTTCTACCATTCAAAGTTTTCAGTGTCCCAAGGGTATATAAAAGTATACGTGTCATTTAAAAAATAAAATTATTCATTGGAATAATGGAATTATCCATTATTCAAAATGGTTATTCCTACTCTAATTATTTTTAGCATTTATTAAATATTAAGAGAAAGAAAATTTTCCAACATGATTGCTGTTCTGTATTTACTTCTAATAATTTCCCTGTTTTTTTTTAAAAATAGAGCACTTATTTGGTCCTTAACATCTCTTGCCTTATTCAATTGTTTAAACATGTCCCCAAAGAGTAACTTATTATAATACTACTTCATATTCTTATGTTTCAGAAATGCTTACATTTCTTAATCTTCCAACAGCTTCCTAAATTAACCTTCTATAGATGCCAAAGTGATTTTTGAAAACATAATTCAAATCATCATATAATTGCTCTACATAAAACACTCTAGCTGTTTCATGTTATTTTTGGAAAACAATTTTAAATGCTGAATTCCTACTAAGACTTCTGGTGGATATGGATGGGCCCTGGCCCAATACAAACAGCCTCAACAGCCATGTGTTCCCACCTTAGGGCCTCCTTTTCTGTTTCTGGGTCCAAAATATTTCCCATAGACTTATGAATGGCTGCCTCCCTCCCAACATTCAGGATATAACATTGTTAGATCTATATGTATAGAAATAGTGTCCACCACTCCCCTTAAGCTCTAATGAAATTACTTACTTTATTTCCCTTAATATTTTTGCATATGAAATTGCATTTATTTTTACTTGTATGCTTCTCATCTTTCACCCTAGAACACAAGTGTCCAAGAAAATAGGTATTTTGTCTTACCCACAACCATTAATCGATTGCTAAATCAATGCCTGCCAATAAAATATCTGTTGAATAAAGAAGTGAAGACTAATGTCTACACAGACTACGCGTTCTTGTGCTTGAAAACAAAGAAAATGGGGGTGGCGGATCACCATCAACTGTTCTTCATAACGCAACTTTATCTCTGCACCCAAAATAAAATCATGAGTCAAAGTCAACTTTTAGGTACTACCATACCTTAAAATATGAAAGTAAAGTAAAAGGGTCAACATGTGCCAAGTGCCTGCAGCATACCAGAAACCAAGCTATAGAAAAAGGGAATTAATGTATGTGTTCCACACTATGAGAACTGAGAAGCACTGGAGGTAATTTTAACAATTAACAATTCACAGTATGATGAATATAAAAAGATATTACCTGCAATATAAAATGGGAAAAATATTACCTACAATATAAAAAAAATCTTGGAGCAAATATGCAATTAAAAGTACAGTTTTGGGCTTCCCTGGGGGCGCAGTGGTTGAGAGTCCGCCTGCCGAGGCAGGGAACACGGGTTCGTACCCTGGTCCGGGAAGATCCCACATGCCACGGAGCGACTAGGCCCGTGAGCCACAGCCACTGAGCCTGTACGTCCGGAGCCGGTGCTCCACAACGGGAGAGGCCACAACAGTGAGAGGCCCGCGTACAGCAAAAAAAAAAAACCAGAAACAATATGGGATATTGGGGAGAGCTCTACAGGCTAAAACTTATTTACTTTTATGTTTGAATGCTAAAACAGGTTTAAAATATATTGTTAAAGCTAATGTTAATTTCAATCTCTTTCCAACCAGACAATCCAGTACTTATGTGACAAAAAGGAGAGTGAAGGCTTATATGGCATTATGTTAGTTTAAAAAATTAGAAAAAAGAGAAACAATCTAGAAATAGTATTAAATGGAGAACACAAAATATTATTAAAAGACTCTTACCTTTCCATTCATATCTTTGGCAGCATCCTTTGCATCTGCAGAATTCTCAAAAGTAATAAAAGCAAAGCCTCTAGACTTGTTTGTTACCCGATCCTTCATCAAAATAACTGTAATACACATAAATCTTTTTAATTTAAAATTTCACATAAAATTGAACTTTTCATATTTTCAAAATAATCAATCCTTTGACAATTTCTCATAAGGCCTCCTTAACTCAATTTGATGTTATGGACACAGTACAGTAACAACCTCCTGAAAGTTACTTAACACTGAAACAAAAAACAAAAACACATAAACCAAAAAAATCCTTTCCATTTTATATCATTTCCAGTATTTTAAAAATAGAGTCAATAATTTCAACCATTCTACAATTAGCATATCTCTTCCCATTTCATGTCCTATGACCACAGTATATTTAAAAAGCCCTGGGACTTCCCTGGTGGTCCAGTGGAGAAGACTCCACTTTCCCAATGCAGGGGACACGGGTCTGACCCCTCTTCAGGCAACTAAGATCCACATGCCGCATGCCACTCGGTGTGGGCTTGATCCCTGGTCAGGTAACTAAGACCCTGCATGCTGCAAAGCACGGGTCGGGGGAAGAAAATAACGCTGCTTTTTTCCCTTCTCAGTAGTAGGAGCCCCTAAGGTGTACACTTTCCCTCATTGCCCAGTGCTTTCCTAATAAAAAGTAGAAACTTAAATAAAAAGTGCTCATGTGTTAAAAACAGAAAAAGCATTATAACCTAGCTGTCCAGTGGTGTATGTTTAATACACATTTGCTTTGAATAGATATATATATTGGTTCTAAAAATTACCTTCCATAATGTGACCATATTTCCCAAATACCACTTCAAGAGAATTTTCATTGGTGTCAGCATGGAGGCCTCCTATGAACAGTTTCCCAGGCTGATCTGCTTCCACCATTTTTCTGTAAGTAATTAAAAATATATCTTTATACTCATAGCAAAAAATAAATTATAAGCCAAAAGTATCAAACTATTACACCTGTTTAAAACTCAAGTAAAGTACCCAATATCAGTGAAATTATTTGCCATTTCTTACTTAAAAGAGAGGAAACTTGAAACACAAAGCAAAACAAGCACTGGCATAACAAATGCTCCATTTTTTATAGATCTCTTACAAAAACCTGTATGTAAAAATCAGATTAGAAGGCAACTGTAAATTCTTTTGAGCTGCAGGGTTCAACGCTTCATTTCCAAAAAACAACAAAAAAATAAGCAATAAAAAATGCTCCTGGATTCTACACATCTAACAGTTAATAAGTTTTATGAACTGTGCAGAAAATACCTTAAACATTATTTTCAAAATTTTCCCATCTACTCACATTTTTCTTGATTATGCATCAAATACTGTTTAAACTTCAAAAATGGTAAGTCATAAAAGCAAAGGAGGGAGTTACATCCTTTACTGAGGGAAATTTAAACTGTTTTACTTATACTGAGAGACTTTAAGAAACACTGGTCCGAAGAGAGTAACATACTTTATGTGCAAAATTAAAATCTGACAGTTTTTGTCAAGTGAATCAACATTTTGACATCTGATAACTAAAGTTACAGGTTTTAAATCATTTAAGTTAAAATAGTTAGGTATCTTGCCTCTATTGTTCAGTACCTCTGCTTTCACAAAGAAAACCCGTAAGGAAAAAAAAAGTGCACGTGGAACAAAATGGCGCCATGGCGTACGCTCCACTACCCGCAAGTGAGAGAAAAAAAAAAACTTAAACAGCAAAGAGGGTACGCGTTAATCAAAGGTAAATTTCTCAGTCCGCCCCCAGGTGTAAACAAGTTAAACAGCAAAGAGGGTATGCCGCTAATCAAAGGTAAATTATCTACTCGGTATTCCCTCCCACAGCATTTCAAACCTATCTCCACCCCTCTCCCCACCCTCTCAATTCACGGACAAAATCCAGGAACTTCACTGGCTTTCCACTGCTGCCTTGGGAACTGATTATCTGGAAGAACAAAACTTAAACGTACTGTTCAAGAACAACTGATAGACTTCTGGAGACAGTGTATATTCAGACATATGTCTACAAACACAACTTACTCGGCTCTTAAATCTTACAGAGAAAGCCTGAGAGAAAAATCAAAATCTGAATTACCATGCTTTCTCTGGGAACAGGAGAAGATACAGGTATCAACTCTTTCTCTTGAGGTATAAATTATTCTCTCCTCCCTAAAATGCCGAATTCCTTACCTTACTTTGTCCTCTTCTTCAGAAGTCTTCCTCCCGCGTCTCTTCAGACGACCGCTAAAGAAACTAACGGTCAAGAGCAAGCGCTCTACTTATAGAAAGATGATAAGGAACCGGATGTAGCGCTGGGTGGAAGAAGGGATGAGCTGCACTAGAGTTAGGGAAGATGAAAGATGTAGAGGTGGGGGAGGAGTGAAGAGAGACACTCGCGAGAGAGACTGGCGAGAGCAACTCGCGGGAGAAACTCTGAAGAAAACTGCAACGACAGAATGTGTTCTCTACTTTTTTACTGCATACATTTCCCAGTTGCTTTAATTTAATCAATATAAAGGAGAAGGACTTTCCTGGTGGCGCAGCGTTTGAGAGTCCGCCTGGTGAGACAGGGCACATTGGTACGTGTTCCGGTCCGGGAAGTTCCCACATGCTGCAGAGCGGCTGGGCCCGTGAGCCATGGCCGCTGAACCTGCGCGTCCGGAGCCTGTGCTCCGCAACAGGGGAGGCCACAAGGGAGAGGACTGCGTATCGCAAAAAAAAAAAAAAAAAAAAAAAAAAAAAGTAAAAGGCAATTTGGGGGTATAATGTGAATTTCCATATAATCAGTAGGGAGAGTTCAGGGATTTTTTGATACATGAGAAATGGGGAGGACCAGATCATGAAGCATTTTGCTTGCTATGCAAATATGCTACCTACTTTATTTTTTAGTGGAACTGTTCAAATAATTTTAAACAGAAACGTGAATGTCTACAAGATAAAATGCATATGGTATTTAATATGATACAAAGGAAGGCAGACAAAAAGTAATCTAAGCTTCAAAATTTAGTAGTTATATGAAACTGGGGAAACTACCTAAACTCTTAAATTTACCCAGTCTACAGAAACAAGATGATAAAGAATGATCAGATAGGGTTATTGTGAGGGAAAATGATGTGCTGAGCACATTGAACACAACGCCTAAAAACATAATTCAGGGTTCAAAACAAAAGGGTGGAAATATTGTAATTACTTTTATATTAAGTGAGAGCCTGAGCTTAATTTGTAATCCTGCCTATTTTCGAGACTGGTCAAACTCATGATACTGCTTTTTTTGGGGTTTTTTTGCTGTACGCCGGCCTGTCACCTTTGCGGCCCCTCCCATTGCGGAGCACAGGCTCCGGACGCGCAGGCTCAGCGGCCATGGCTCACGGGCCCAGCCGCTCCGCGGCATGTGGGATCCTCCCGGACCGGGGCACGACCCCGTGTCCCCTGCATCGACAGACGGACTCTCAACCACTGCGCCACCAGGCAAGCCCCGAAACTGTTTGTTTTCAATTATGTTCCTTTGCATATTTTGTATAAAGTAAATAATCATTGTATATTTTCACTAATAATAAGCCTAAAAGAGCATAGGAAGACATGACAGAACACACACACGATTGGAGTGAAGAATAATTATTAACAAAAAGATATGAAAAATAATTAGTAGAAATCTTTGGTGGATAACAAATGATTTAACAGAAGACAGTTTACCAATAATTATTCAAGAAGTAGAAACCCCAGACGTAATTTATAGTCAATTCTAGGAGATAGCTGAAATTTTGCTAAAAAAGTTAGTATACTGATGATAAATATAAATAAATGCTATTACTCAGATGACAAAGGTTGTGTGTCAATACTGTTTACAGACATAACCTCTAAAGATAGCATGCACAAAATGTATGACAATACAAATGGTAATGAATTAGAAACAGGGCCACTTCCTTTCTGGGAATAACTACTGCAGACTAACTGGTCAAATAAAAATATCTAATAAATATTGTGGGCTGGCTACTATAGAAAGTGCTTCATTTACTTATGAATTTAACTATCTCATTTGATTATTGCCACAGTCCTATTGACTGCTATTCTTATCCTCATTGTACAGATTAAAAACTTTTTTTCTCAGGTATGTGCAACATTTTTTGAAGAAGAAAACAGTAAAATTCTTTGAAATACTTGAAAAATGACTTGAGCAACTGGAGATGGATGTTCTAATATGACTTCCATATGACCTTAAATAATATGTAAATAATATAAATAATGTGAATGAAAATTATAAGGTTATATCATACATATGTATTAAGGTATCTATATTTATATATGTATATATCTGTGTATATTACATATTTACTTATATATAATCTGTATATACATATTACACATATTGCATTCTCAATTAGATTTTTAGAGTTTATTTAGAAGAATTAACATTCAGAAATTTAGAGCATATTCTAACAAAGGGCCTCCTCTCTGGATATTAAAGAGGATTATAAAGCCATGATAAATGGAATGATTTAGTGAACACACAGAAAAGTAACAATCAGAAAGCATGTCCATAATAATAAAGGAACAACTGGTAATTTTAAAGTGTTCTCGATAAAACAGAAGGCAAAGCGCAATCAATACATTTTGCTATCAAATTTTTAGATAATATTGTGGGTAGAGGAACATGTTGGATATGTTGCATCTGCATGGATTGATTCAAGACTGCATGGATAGATTCAAACAGCAAAATTCACACTATAGGAGACTATATGGGATAATCAATATGGATTTATAATAAATTGTAAAAAAAATAAAGAATTGAAGGGGGAAACTGTTTTAGAAAACAATTAAAAACATTTGAACCAATTGCAAAGTTCAAACCTTATTTGCATTTTATTTCAGTGAAACTGAAAACATTTTTAGTTTGCCATTTATGAGAAAAATGGAAATTTGAACATACTTGATATTTAATGATTTTTAAGAAATTATTAATATCCTTGTGGGTTTTCTCTAGTAATGTGATGGCCTACAATTGTCCATTACATATCTACTGGCTTGGCTTGACCAAACTGTAATCAGCCTTCTCTCCTCCTCACAGTGTGCTAAACTTTGACCTGCCCCTCAACTTCGGGGAATCACTAATATACTAAGGTCAGAACATATTCCGTAACAGCTTATTCTGAGAATCAGCTGGCAGGGGAAACATTTTCTATTAAAATACCCCTATTTTACCTCCTGCTCACCCCTCTGCTTCTGTCCCACTAGGTTTCTGCTGGCCTTGCTCATCCTTTCCTCTTAAAAAATACTTTTTCTACTTGATTTTGAAATACTTGAAGATTCTGAAATCAAAGTGTTCTTCTATTCAATCGTCTTTGTGAATAAACTCTTTCCTTACCTAGGTCTTAATTTGGTTTTCAGTTTTCTGGTGCTATGACGCAGATAAAGTGTTGAGAGCCTTTTGATCTTTATCATCCTGACCAACAGTGCTGCCCAAACCGGAGGGGTTCCAGCCCAGGATTTGTGTCTCAAATGAAAAAGTGTAAATGTTACCCTTGAGTAGAACTCCACCCTAACTGAGGCCTTAAACGGAGGTGTTCTCTCTCTATTGCCCAGGAGTGGATAGCACCATGAGACAGATAGTTCTTGATAGATAGTTCTTGTTCCCCAAGAACATGGCACCAAGCAGGTGACATCAGGAGTTAGTCAGCTTCTACCCAAGACACTGGAACAAGGTCCCCAGCTTCCAGGAATTCCTTATCTTTCTACCCTCACCGTTTTAACTGTCTTTCTTTGCTGATCTTTCATCTCTGTCACCTCCACCATCACTTTGGCTATCTGTATAACTGATCCCATTACAACTGTAGCTCTCCATAATAAGCCTCATGTTGTATTACCTAGTTTTAAATTAATTTTTCATAGGAATAGAGTTGATTTACAATGTTGTGTTAGTTTCTACTGCACAGCAAAGTGAATCAGTTATATATACATATGTCTCCCCTCTTTTCTAGATTCTTTTCCCACATAGGTCATTACAGAGCACTGAGTAGAGTTCCCTGTGCTATACAGTATGTCCTTAGTCTCTGTTTTCTATATAGTAGTGTGTATATGTCAATCCCAATCTCCCAATTTATCCCTCTCCCTCCCTTCCCCCCTTGGTGTATTACCCCTCTTTAACTTCTTCCTTACATGAGCTGTTTCCCCCGTAAGAATTACTCTGTCCCTTCAAGGAGCCCCAGATGTATAGTATTCCTTCCCATCATTCAGAGCTAAACCTCACAGTCCTACTTCTGATTGATTTTATCTACCCACTTTCCTTTGGAAACCTGCAGTTTTCCCCAAATTGCTATACTGTCTCAGGTTTAAGGGTATCCTTTGTGTTGACACTTAGTAAGGGGAAACTTTAGATTTTCTCTGTAGACTTCAATACTTTTTAGAAAAAGCAATGCATATTTCCACTGTAACATAACCAACAGCTGTTTCAAAGATCTAGGTATTTTAAATTATACTACTTTGCCACCAATACGAATATTTACACTATTATTACGGGAGGTCAAAGTACATATTCCTTACCTTGTTCTTTTAATACAGTATACTGAGAAGGTCCTAAATACAATTTAACCTTTACTTGGAACTGTGTCCTGCCATCAAAAACTTGGGAACTTTCCTCTTCCAAAATGGATGGGACAGTACTTTCATCAAAAGGGTCATATGAACTCTGAAGTATAAACCCATCTGACAACCATTTTCATGAACTCTAGGTAACTCCTAATGAGACATATTTATGACAACTTTGCATATTAGTATCTTTCTGCCAGATGAGCTGGTATCTGTTATCTAGCTAATTAGTCCCTATCAAATCTTTAACTAGATTATCTTCTTTCCTCACGTTAACTACATTTTTACCTCTGATTTAAGTTTTCTAGGAACCTGATAAATCTACAAAGACATGTGACAACTACAACTTAGGTGCAGAATTCCACCTAACCATGCATGTGACCTTTCTTGGTCACGAGGTTCTCAAGAAGCCTTAAAAAAAGAGTAAGAGATTGAGAGTTCAATTAAAAATTTGACTATTGCAGCAGAAGACAAACAAGCAACCTTTACTCTTGGAGCTTGTGCTGTGTAGGCCATTCAGAAAGGTCACCAAAACTCCTGCATCTTCCATGTTCTCCTTTAGTAAATAACTATGACTGTGGGCAATCTTATCGATCACTGGCCCCCAAACTGACTCTGGGTCACCTGACTTGCATCTGCAGTAACTACAGGTGCATTTGTGTTCTCTGATTGTGGCTTGGGATCTCTTGAGCTTACCTGGGGTATCTGAAGCTGTCTGTAGTCCCGTGAGGTGGGTATGTGATCCCTGAGCTGAGTATGCATCCCCCTGGTGTGGGTCTGGGGATTTTGTGAGTATCTGAGTCTCTGTGGTGTTTTTTTTGAGGATGTCTGATAGACTTCTGGAGACAGTGTATATTCAGACATATGTCTACAAACACAACTTACTCGGCTCTTAAATCTTACAGAGAAAGCCTGAGAGAAAAGTCAAAATCTGAATTACCATGCTTTCTCTGGGAACAGGAGAAGATACAGGTATCAACTCTTTCTCCTGAGGTATAAATTATTCTCTCCTCCCTAAAATGCCGAATTCCTTACCTTACTTTGTCCTCTTCTTCAGAAGTCTTCCTCCCGCGTCTCTTCAGACGACCGCTAAAGAAACTAACGGTCAAGAGCAAGCGCTCTACTTATAGAAAGAGGATGAGGAACAGGACGTAGCGCTGGGTGGACAAACCGAGGAGCCGCACTGGAGTTAGAGAAGATGAAAGACGTAGAGGTGGGGGAGAGGCGAAGAGAAAAACTCGCGAGAGCAACTGGCGAGAGATTCTCGCGAGAGCAACTGGCGAGAGCAACTCGCGGGAGAAACTCTGAAGAAAACTGCAGCGACAGAATGTGTTCTCTAGTTTTTTACTGCATACTTTTGCCAGTTGCTTTAATCAATATAAAGGAGAAGGGCTTTCCTGTTGGCGCAGTGGTTGAGAGTCTGCCTGCTGATACAGGGCGCATGGGTTCGTTACCAGATCCGGGAAGATCCCACATGCTGCAGAGTGGCTGGGCCCGTGAGCCATGGCCGCTGAGCCTGCGCATCCGGAGCCAGTGCTGCGCAACGGGACAGGCCAAGACAGTGAGAGGCCCGCGTACCGCAAAAAAAAAAAAAAAAGAAAAAAACGTAAGGGCAATTTGGGGGTATAATGTGAATTTCCATATAATCTAGGGAGAGTTCAGAGATTTTTTGATACATGGGAAATGAGGAGGACCAGATCATGAAGCATTTTGCTTGTTATGCAAATACGCTACTTTATTTTTGAGTGGAACTGTTCAAATAATTTTAAACAGAAACATGAATGTCTACAAGATAAAATCCATATGGTATTTAATATGATACAAAGGAAGGCAGACAAAAAGTAATCTAAGCTTCAAAATTTAGTAGTTATATGAAACTGGGGAAACTACCTAAACTCTTAAATTTACCCAGTCTACAGAAACAAGATGATAAAGAATGATCAGATAGGGTTATTGTGAGGGAAAATGATGTACTGAGCACATTGAACACAACGCCTAAAAACATAATTCAGGGTTCAAAACAAAAGGGTGGAAATATTGTAATTACTTTTATATTAAGTGAGAGCGTGAGCTTAATTTGTAATCCTGCCTATTTTCGAGACTGGTCAAACTCATGATACTGCTTTTTTTGGGTTTTTTTTGCTGTACGCCGGCCTGTCACCTTTGCGGCCCCTCCCATTGCGGAGCACAGGCTCCGGACGCGCAGGCTCAGCGGCCATGGCTCACGGGCCCAGCCGCTCGGCGGCATGTGGGATCCTCCCGGACCGGGGCACGACCCCGTGTCCCCTGCATCGACAGACGGACTCTCAACCACTGCGCCACCAGGCAAGCCCCGAAACTGTTTGTTTTCAATTATGTTCCTTTGCATATTTTGTATAAAGTAAATAATCATTGTATATTTTCACTAATAATAAGCCTAAAAGAGCATAGGAAGACATGACAGAACACACACACGATTGGAGTGAAGAATAATGATTAACAAAAAGATATGAAAAATAATTAGTAGAAATCTTTGGTGGATAACAAATGATTTAACAGAAGACAGTTTACCAATAATTATTCAAGAAGTAGAAACCCCAGACGTAATTTATAGTCAATTCTAGGAGATAGCTGAAATTTTGCTAAAAAAGCTAGTATACTGATGATAAATATAAATAAATGCTATTACTGAGATGACAAAGGTTGTGTGTCAATACTGTTTACAGATATAACCTCTAAAGATAGCATGCACAAAATGTATGACAATACAAATGGTAATGAATTAGAAACAGGGCCACTTCCTTTCTGGGAATAACTACTGCAGACTAACTGGTCAAATAAAAATATCTAATAAATATTGTGGGCTGGCTACTATAGAAAGTGCTTCATTTACTTATGAATTTAACTATCTCATTTGATTATTGCCACAGTCCTATTGACTGCTATTCTTATCCTCATTATACAGATTAAAAGCTTTTTTCCTCAGGTATGTGCAAGACTTTTTTGAAGAAGAAAACAGTAAAATTCTTTGAAATACTTGAAGAATGACTTGAGCAATTGGAGATGGATGTTCTAATATGACTTCCATATGACCTTAAATAATATGTAAATAATATAAATAATGTGAATGAAAATTATAAGGTTATCTCATATATATATGTATATATGTATTAAGGTATTTATGTTTATATATGTATATATCTGTGTATGTATATTACATATTTACTTACATATCACATGTATATACATATTACACCTATTGCATTCTCAATTAGATTTTTAGAGTTTATTTAGAAGAATTAACATTCAGAAATCATTTAGAGAATATTCTAACAAAGGGCCTCCTCTCTGGATATTAAAGAGGATTATAAAGCCATGATGAATGGAATGATTTAGTGAACACACAGAAAAGTAATAATCAGAAAGCATGTCCAAAATAATAAAGGAACAACTGGTAATTTTAAAGTGTTCTCGATAAAACAGAAGCCAAAGCATAATCCATACATTTTGCTATTGAGTTTTTAGGAAATATTGTGGGTAGAGGAACATGTTGAATGAGACTGCATGGATAGATTCAGAAGCAAAATTCAAACTATAGGAGACTATATGGGATAATCAATCTGGTTTTATAATAAATTGTAAAAAAAATAAAGAATTGAAGGGGGAAACTGTTTTAGAAAACAATTAAAAACATTTGAACCAATTGCAAAGTTCAAACCTTATTTGCATTTTATTTCAGTGAAACTGAAAACATTTTTAGTTTGCCATTTATGAGAAAAATGGAAATTTGAACATACTTGATATTTAATGATTTTTTAGAAATTATTAATATCCTTGTGGGTCTTTTTCTAGTAATGTGATGGCCTACAATTGTCCATTACATATCTACTGACTTGGCTTGACCAAACGGTAATCAGCCTTCTCTCCTCCTCACAGTGTGCTAAACTTTGACCTGCCCCTCAACTTCGGGGAATCACTAATATACTAAGGTCAGAACATATTCCGTAACAGCTTATTCTGAGAATCAGCTGGCAGGGGAAACATTTTCTATTAAAATACCCCTATTTTACCTCCTGCTCACCCCTCTGCTTCTGTCCCACTAGGTTTCTGCTGGCCTTGCTCATCCTTTCCTCTTAAAAAATACTTTTTCTACTTGATTTTGAAATACTTGAAGATTCTGAAATCAAAGTGTTCTTCTATTCAATCGTCTTTGTGAATAAACTCTTTCCTTATCTAGGTCTTAATTTGGTTTTCAGTTTTCTGGTACTATGACGCAGATAAAGTGTTGAGAGCCTTTTGATCTTTATCATCCTGACCAACAGTGCTGCCCAAACCGGAGGGGTTCCAGCCCAGGATTTGTGTCTCAAATGAAAAAGTGTAAGTGTTACCCTTGAGTAGAACTCCACCCTAACTGAGGCCTTAAACGGAGGTGTTCTCTCTCTGTTGCCCAGGAGTGGATAGCATCATGAGACAGATAGTTCTTGACAGATAGTTCTTGTTCCCCAAGAACATGGCACCAAGCAGGTGACATCAGGAGTTAGTCAGCTTCTACCCAAGACACTGGAACAAGGTCCCCAGCTTCCAGGAATTCCTTATCTTTCTACCCTCACCGTTTTAACTGTCTTTCTTTGCTGATCTTTCATCTCTGTCCACTCCACCATCACTTTTGCTATCCATATAACTGATCCCATTACAACTGTAGCTCTCCATAATAAGCCTCACGTTGTATTACCTAGTTTTAAATTAATTTTTCATAGGAGTAGAGTTGATTTACGATGTTGTGTTAGTTTCTACTGCACAGCAAAGTGAATCACTTATATGTACATATGTCTCCCCTCTTTTCTAGATTCTTTTCCCACATAGGTCATTACAGAGCACTGAGTAGAGTTCCCTGTGCTGTACAGTATGTCCTTAGTCTCTGTTTTCTATATAGTAGTGTGTATATGTCAATCCCAATCTCCCAATTTATCCCTCTCCCTCCCTTCCCCCCTTGGTGTATTACCCCTCTTTATCTTCTTCCTTACATGAGCTGTTTCCCCCGTAAGAATTACTCTGTCCCTCCAAGGAGCCCCAGATGTGTAGTATTCCTTCACAGGATTCAGAGCTAAACCTCACAGTCCTACTTCTGATTGATTTTATCTACCCACTTTCCTTTGGAAACCTGCAGTTTTCCCCAAATTGCTATACTGTCTCAGGTTTAAGGGCATCCTTTGTGTTGACACTTAGTGAGGGGGAACTTTAGATTTTCTCTGTAGACTTCAATACTTTTTAGGAAAAGCAATGCATATTTCCACTGTAACATAACCAACAGCTGTTTCAAAGATCTAGGTATTTTAAATTATACTACTTTGCCACCAATACGAATATTTACACTATTATTACGGGAGGTCAAAGTACATATTCCTTACCTTGTTCTTTTAATACAGTATACTGAGAAGGTCCTAAATACAATTTAACCTTTACTTGGAACTGTGTCCTGCCATCAAAAACTTGGGAACTTTCCTCTTCCAAAATGGATGGGACAGTACTTTCATCAAAAGGGTCATATGAACTCTGAAGTATAAACCCATCTGACAACCATTTTCATGAACTCTAGGTAACTCCTAATGAGACATATTTATGACTACTTTGCATATTAGTATCTTTCTGCCAGATGAGCTGGTACCTGTTATCTAGCTAATTAGTCCCTATCAAATCTTTAACTAGATTATCTTCTTTTCTCACGTTAACTACATTTTTACCTCTGATTTAAGTTTTCTAGGAACCTGATGACTCTACAAAGACATGTGACAACTACAACTTAGGTGCAGAATTCCACCTAACCATGCATGTGACCTTTCTTGGTCACGAGGTTCTCAAGAAGCCTTAAAAAAACAGTAAGAGATTGAGAGTTCAATTAAAAATTTGACTATTGCAGCAGAAGACAAACAAGCAACCTTTACTCTTGGAGCTTGTGCTGTGTAGGCCATTCAGAAAGGTCACCAAAACTCCTGCATCTTCCATGTTCTCCTTTAGTAAATAACTATGACTGTGGGCAATCTTATCGATCACTGGCCCCCAAACTGACTCTGGGTCACCTGACTTGCATCTGCAGTAACTACAGGTGCATTTGTGTTCTCTGATTGTGGCTTGGGATCTCTTGAGCTTACCTGGGGTATCTGAAGCTGTCTGTAGTCCCGTGAGGTGGGTATGTGATCCCTGAGCTGAGTATGCACCCCCCTGGTGTGGGTCTGGGGATTTTGTGAGTATCTGAGTCTCTGTGGTGTTTTTTTTGAGGATGTCTGATAGACTTCTGGAGACAGTGTATATTCAGACATATGTCTACAAACACAACTTACTCGGCTCTTAAATCTTACAGAGAAAGCCTGAGAGAAAAATCAAAATCTGAATTTTGCTTTCTCTGGGAACAGGAGAAGATACAGGTATCAACTCTTTCTCCTGAGGTATAAATTATTCTCTCCTCCCTAAAATGCCGAATTCCTTACCTTACTTTGTCCTCTTCTTCAGAAGTCTTCCTCCCGCGTCTCTTCAGACGACCGCTAAAGAAACTAACGGTCAAGAGCAAGCGCTCTACTTATAGAAAGAGGATGAGGAACAGGACGTAACGCTGGGTGGACAAACGGATGAGCCGCACTGGAGTTAGGGAAGATGAAAGACGTAGAGGTGGGGGAGAGGCGAAGAGAGAAACTCGCGAGAGCAACTGGCGAGAGCAACTCGCGGGACAAACTCTGAAGAAAACTGCAGCGACAGAATGTGTTCTCTACTTTTTTACTGCATACTTTTCCCAGTTGCTTTAATCAATATAAAGGAGAAGGGCTTTCCTGTTGGCGCAGTGGTTGAGAGTCTGCCTGCTGATGCAGGGCGCATGGGTTCGTGACCTGATCCGGGAGGATCCCACATGCTGCAGAGTGGCTGGGCCCGTGAGCCATGGCCGCTGAGCCTGCGCATCCAGAGCCAGTGCTGCGCAACGGGAGAGGCCACGACAGTGAGAGGCCCGCGTACCGCAAAAAAAAAAAAAAAAGAAAAAAACGTAAGGGCAATTTGGGGGTATAATGTGAATTTCCATATAATCTAGGGAGAGTTCAGAGATTTTTTGATACATGAGAAATGGGGAGGACCAGATCATGAAGCATTTTGCTTGTTATGCAAATACGCTACTTTATTTTTGAGTGGAACTGTTCAAATAATTTTAAACAGAAACATGAATGTCTACAAGATAAAATGCATATGGTACTTTAATATGATACAAAGGAAGGCAGACAAAAAGTAATCTAAGCTTCAAAATTTAGTAGTTATATGAAACTGGGGAAACTACCTAAACTCTTAAATTTACCCAGTCTACAGAAACAAGATGATAAAGAATGATCAGATAGGGTTATTGTGAGGGAAAATGATGTGCTGAGCACATTGAACACAACGCCTAAAAACATAATTCAGGGTTCAAAACAAAAGGGTGGAAATATTGTAATTACTTTTATATTAAGTGAGAGCCTAGGCTTAATTTGTAATCCTGCCTATTTTCGAGACTGGTCAAACTCATGATACTGCTTTTTTTGGGGTTTTTTTGCTGTACGCCGGCCTGTCACCTTTGCGGCCCCTCCCATTGCGGAGCACAGGCTCCGGACGCGCAGGCTCAGCGGCCATGGCTCACGGGCCCAGCCGCTCGGCGGCATGTGGGATCCTCCCGGACCGGGGCACGACCCCGTGTCCCCTGCATCGACAGACGGACTCTCAACCACTGCGCCACCAGGCAAGCCCCGAAACTGTTTGTTTTCAATTATGTTCCTTTGCATATTTTGTATAAAGTAAATAATCATTGTATATTTTCACTAATAATAAGCCTAAAAGAGCATAGGAAGACATGACAGAACACACACACGATTGGAGTGAAGAATAATGATTAACAAAAAGATATGAAAAATAATTAGTAGAAATCTTTGGTGGATAACAAATGATTTAACAGAAGACAGTTTACCAATAATTATTCAAGAAGTAGAAACCCCAGACGTAATTTATAGTCAATTCTAGGAGATAGCTGAAATTTTGCTAAAAAAGCTAGTATACTGATGATAAATATAAATAAATGCTATTACTCAGATGACAAAGGTTGTGTGTCAATACTGTTTACAGACGTAACCTCTAAAGATAGCATGCACAAAATGTATGACAATACAAATGGTAATGAATTAAAAACAGGGCCACTTCCTTTCTGGGAATAACTACTGCAGACTAACTGGTCAAATAAAAATATCTAATAAATATTGTGGGCTGGCTACTATAGAAAGTGCTTCATTTACTTATGAATTTAACTATCTCATTTGATTATTGCCACAGTCCTATTGACTGCTATTCTTATCCTCATTATACAGATTAAAAGCTTTTTTTCTCAGGTATGTGCAAGACTTTTTTGAAGAAGAAAACAGTAAAATTCTTTGAAATACTTGAAGAATGACTTGAGCAATTGGAGATGGATGTTCTAATATGACTTCCATATGACCTTAAATAATATGTAAATAATATAAATAATGTGAATGAAAATTATAAGGTTATCTCATATATATATGTATATATGTATTAAGGTATTTATGTTTATATATGTATATATCTGTGTATGTATATTACATATTTACTTACATATCACATGTATATACATATTACACCTATTGCATTCTCAATTAGATTTTTAGAGTTTATTTAGAAGAATTAACATTCAGAAATCATTTAGAGAATATTCTAACAAAGGGCCTCCTCTCTGGATATTAAAGAGGATTATAAAGCCATGATGAATGGAATGATTTAGTGAACACACAGAAAAGTAATAATCAGAAAGCATGTCCAAAATAATAAAGGAACAACTGGTAATTTTAAAGTGTTCTCGATAAAACAGAAGCCAAAGCATAATCCATACATTTTGCTATTGAGTTTTTAGGAAATATTGTGGGTAGAGGAACATGTTGAATGAGACTGCATGGATAGATTCAGAAGCAAAATTCAAACTATAGGAGACTATATGGGATAATCAATCTGGTTTTATAATAAATTGTAAAAAAAATAAAGAATTGAAGGGGGAAACTGTTTTAGAAAACAATTAAAAACATTTGAACCAATTGCAAAGTTCAAACCTTATTTGCATTTTATTTCAGTGAAACTGAAAACATTTTTAGTTTGCCATTTATGAGAAAAATGGAAATTTGAACATACTTGATATTTAATGATTTTTTAGAAATTATTAATATCCTTGTGGGTCTTTTTCTAGTAATGTGATGGCCTACAATTGTCCATTACATATCTACTGACTTGGCTTGACCAAACGGTAATCAGCCTTCTCTCCTCCTCACAGTGTGCTAAACTTTGACCTGCCCCTCAACTTCGGGGAATCACTAATATACTAAGGTCAGAACATATTCCGTAACAGCTTATTCTGAGAATCAGCTGGCAGGGGAAACATTTTCTATTAAAATACCCCTATTTTACCTCCTGCTCACCCCTCTGCTTCTGTCCCACTAGGTTTCTGCTGGCCTTGCTCATCCTTTCCTCTTAAAAAATACTTTTTCTACTTGATTTTGAAATACTTGAAGATTCTGAAATCAAAGTGTTCTTCTATTCAATCGTCTTTGTGAATAAACTCTTTCCTTATCTAGGTCTTAATTTGGTTTTCAGTTTTCTGGTACTATGACGCAGATAAAGTGTTGAGAGCCTTTTGATCTTTATCATCCTGACCAACAGTGCTGCCCAAACCGGAGGGGTTCCAGCCCAGGATTTGTGTCTCAAATGAAAAAGTGTAAGTGTTACCCTTGAGTAGAACTCCACCCTAACTGAGGCCTTAAACGGAGGTGTTCTCTCTCTGTTGCCCAGGAGTGGATAGCATCATGAGACAGATAGTTCTTGACAGATAGTTCTTGTTCCCCAAGAACATGGCACCAAGCAGGTGACATCAGGAGTTAGTCAGCTTCTACCCAAGACACTGGAACAAGGTCCCCAGCTTCCAGGAATTCCTTATCTTTCTACCCTCACCGTTTTAACTGTCTTTCTTTGCTGATCTTTCATCTCTGTCCACTCCACCATCACTTTTGCTATCCATATAACTGATCCCATTACAACTGTAGCTCTCCATAATAAGCCTCACGTTGTATTACCTAGTTTTAAATTAATTTTTCATAGGAGTAGAGTTGATTTACGATGTTGTGTTAGTTTCTACTGCACAGCAAAGTGAATCACTTATATGTACATATGTCTCCCCTCTTTTCTAGATTCTTTTCCCACATAGGTCATTACAGAGCACTGAGTAGAGTTCCCTGTGCTGTACAGTATGTCCTTAGTCTCTGTTTTCTATATAGTAGTGTGTATATGTCAATCCCAATCTCCCAATTTATCCCTCTCCCTCCCTTCCCCCCTTGGTGTATTACCCCTCTTTATCTTCTTCCTTACATGAGCTGTTTCCCCCGTAAGAATTACTCTGTCCCTCCAAGGAGCCCCAGATGTGTAGTATTCCTTCACAGGATTCAGAGCTAAACCTCACAGTCCTACTTCTGATTGATTTTATCTACCCACTTTCCTTTGGAAACCTGCAGTTTTCCCCAAATTGCTATACTGTCTCAGGTTTAAGGGCATCCTTTGTGTTGACACTTAGTGAGGGGGAACTTTAGATTTTCTCTGTAGACTTCAATACTTTTTAGGAAAAGCAATGCATATTTCCACTGTAACATAACCAACAGCTGTTTCAAAGATCTAGGTATTTTAAATTATACTACTTTGCCACCAATACGAATATTTACACTATTATTACGGGAGGTCAAAGTACATATTCCTTACCTTGTTCTTTTAATACAGTATACTGAGAAGGTCCTAAATACAATTTAACCTTTACTTGGAACTGTGTCCTGCCATCAAAAACTTGGGAACTTTCCTCTTCCAAAATGGATGGGACAGTACTTTCATCAAAAGGGTCATATGAACTCTGAAGTATAAACCCATCTGACAACCATTTTCATGAACTCTAGGTAACTCCTAATGAGACATATTTATGACTACTTTGCATATTAGTATCTTTCTGCCAGATGAGCTGGTACCTGTTATCTAGCTAATTAGTCCCTATCAAATCTTTAACTAGATTATCTTCTTTTCTCACGTTAACTACATTTTTACCTCTGATTTAAGTTTTCTAGGAACCTGATGACTCTACAAAGACATGTGACAACTACAACTTAGGTGCAGAATTCCACCTAACCATGCATGTGACCTTTCTTGGTCACGAGGTTCTCAAGAAGCCTTAAAAAAACAGTAAGAGATTGAGAGTTCAATTAAAAATTTGACTATTGCAGCAGAAGACAAACAAGCAACCTTTACTCTTGGAGCTTGTGCTGTGTAGGCCATTCAGAAAGGTCACCAAAACTCCTGCATCTTCCATGTTCTCCTTTAGTAAATAACTATGACTGTGGGCAATCTTATCGAAACTACCAACATCATCACCAGAGAACTCCAAAACTCCACTGAGTATTCCTTCATAATTGACTGGCATTGAACATGATTCTGGCTTCCTGCCTGTGGCCATTCTGTTGTAGCTGGAAGTACCTACTCTGCATGTTTGCTGAAACCTCTCTGTTGTCTATGCCATCACCAAAACATTCAGACATCTCCTGAGCTTAGTCTTCTATGGTATTGTCCCTTGTTCCTTGAACTGAGTCTGCTTACCCTCAGGAATGTGTAGATCTCCTGAGCTGAGTCTGGACCTCTGAGGAGGGTCTTTGTCACCTAGGGTGGACCTTGGTTTCCTTGTGTTGAGTGTGAACATGTTCAGGTATTGTTTGGAGATAACTGAGCTGAGCTGATTGGGTCCCTGTGCTGAGTCTAAATGTCTTATGTGGATTTGTCATCTTCTGTGTTAGTTTTTCGTGCATCTTTATGTGGATGGAAGATCCATAATTTGAGCTGGGAGCCACCTACCATGAAATTTGAGGTCCTCGATCTAAGTGTGGCTATCCTGAGAATATCTGGTTTACCTGCGCTTTTTAATGGGCCCAATAGGTTTTGGTTCCCTGTTATGGGTATGGGTATACTGTGGTGGGACTGGGTCTTCATATAAGGGTCTAAGACCCCTGTGATGTGGCCTGGGCATGCCTTAACTGAATTGGGGTCTCATAAGGTGGGTGTGGGATCTGTTAACATAGATCACTGGCCCCCAAACTGACTCTGGGTCACCTGACTTGCATCTGCAGTAACTACAGGTGCATTTGTGTTCTCTGATTGTGGCTTGGGATCTCTTGAGCTTACCTGGGGTATCTGAAGCTGTCTGTAGTCCCGTGAGGTGGGTATGTGATCCCTGAGCTGAGTATGCACCCCCCTGGTGTGGGTCTGGGGATTTTGTGAGTATCTGAGTCTCTGTGGTGTTTTTTTTGAGGATGTCTGATAGACTTCTGGAGACAGTGTATATTCAGACATATGTCTACAAACACAACTTACTCGGCTCTTAAATCTTACAGAGAAAGCCTGAGAGAAAAATCAAAATCTGAATTTTGCTTTCTCTGGGAACAGGAGAAGATACAGGTATCAACTCTTTCTCCTGAGGTATAAATTATTCTCTCCTCCCTAAAATGCCGAATTCCTTACCTTACTTTGTCCTCTTCTTCAGAAGTCTTCCTCCCGCGTCTCTTCAGACGACCGCTAAAGAAACTAACGGTCAAGAGCAAGCGCTCTACTTATAGAAAGAGGATGAGGAACAGGACGTAACGCTGGGTGGACAAACGGATGAGCCGCACTGGAGTTAGGGAAGATGAAAGACGTAGAGGTGGGGGAGAGGCGAAGAGAGAAACTCGCGAGAGCAACTGGCGAGAGCAACTCGCGGGACAAACTCTGAAGAAAACTGCAGCGACAGAATGTGTTCTCTACTTTTTTACTGCATACTTTTCCCAGTTGCTTTAATCAATATAAAGGAGAAGGGCTTTCCTGTTGGCGCAGTGGTTGAGAGTCTGCCTGCTGATGCAGGGCGCATGGGTTCGTGACCTGATCCGGGAGGATCCCACATGCTGCAGAGTGGCTGGGCCCGTGAGCCATGGCCGCTGAGCCTGCGCATCCAGAGCCAGTGCTGCGCAACGGGAGAGGCCACGACAGTGAGAGGCCCGCGTACCGCAAAAAAAAAAAAAAAAAGAAAAAAACGTAAGGGCAATTTGGGGGTATAATGTGAATTTCCATATAATCTAGGGAGAGTTCAGAGATTTTTTGATACATGAGAAATGGGGAGGACCAGATCATGAAGCATTTTGCTTGTTATGCAAATACGCTACTTTATTTTTGAGTGGAACTGTTCAAATAATTTTAAACAGAAACATGAATGTCTACAAGATAAAATGCATATGGTACTTTAATATGATACAAAGGAAGGCAGACAAAAAGTAATCTAAGCTTCAAAATTTAGTAGTTATATGAAACTGGGGAAACTACCTAAACTCTTAAATTTACCCAGTCTACAGAAACAAGATGATAAAGAATGATCAGATAGGGTTATTGTGAGGGAAAATGATGTGCTGAGCACATTGAACACAACGCCTAAAAACATAATTCAGGGTTCAAAACAAAAGGGTGGAAATATTGTAATTACTTTTATATTAAGTGAGAGCCTAGGCTTAATTTGTAATCCTGCCTATTTTCGAGACTGGTCAAACTCATGATACTGCTTTTTTTGGGGTTTTTTTGCTGTACGCCGGCCTGTCACCTTTGCGGCCCCTCCCATTGCGGAGCACAGGCTCCGGACGCGCAGGCTCAGCGGCCATGGCTCACGGGCCCAGCCGCTCGGCGGCATGTGGGATCCTCCCGGACCGGGGCACGACCCCGTGTCCCCTGCATCGACAGACGGACTCTCAACCACTGCGCCACCAGGCAAGCCCCGAAACTGTTTGTTTTCAATTATGTTCCTTTGCATATTTTGTATAAAGTAAATAATCATTGTATATTTTCACTAATAATAAGCCTAAAAGAGCATAGGAAGACATGACAGAACACACACACGATTGGAGTGAAGAATAATGATTAACAAAAAGATATGAAAAATAATTAGTAGAAATCTTTGGTGGATAACAAATGATTTAACAGAAGACAGTTTACCAATAATTATTCAAGAAGTAGAAACCCCAGACGTAATTTATAGTCAATTCTAGGAGATAGCTGAAATTTTGCTAAAAAAGCTAGTATACTGATGATAAATATAAATAAATGCTATTACTCAGATGACAAAGGTTGTGTGTCAATACTGTTTACAGACGTAACCTCTAAAGATAGCATGCACAAAATGTATGACAATACAAATGGTAATGAATTAAAAACAGGGCCACTTCCTTTCTGGGAATAACTACTGCAGACTAACTGGTCAAATAAAAATATCTAATAAATATTGTGGGCTGGCTACTATAGAAAGTGCTTCATTTACTTATGAATTTAACTATCTCATTTGATTATTGCCACAGTCCTATTGACTGCTATTCTTATCCTCATTATACAGATTAAAAGCTTTTTTTCTCAGGTATGTGCAAGACTTTTTTGAAGAAGAAAACAGTAAAATTCTTTGAAATACTTGAAGAATGACTTGAGCAATTGGAGATGGATGTTCTAATATGACTTCCATATGACCTTAAATAATATGTAAATAATATAAATAATGTGAATGAAAACTATAAGGTTATCACATATATATATGTATATATGTATTAAGGTATTTATGTTTATATATGTATATATCTGTGTATGTATATTACATATTTACTTACATATCACATGTATATACATATTACACCTATTGCATTCTCAATTAGATTTTTAGAGTTTATTTAGAAGAATTAACATTCAGAAATCATTTAGAGAATATTCTAACAAAGGGCCTCCTCTCTGGATATTAAACAGGATTATAAAGCCATGATAAATGGAATGATTTAGTGAACACACAGAAAAGTAACAATCAGAAAGCATGTCCAAAATAATAAAGGAACAACTGGTAATTTTAAAGTGTTCTCGATAAAACAGAAGCCAAAGCATAATCCATACATTTTGCTATCGAGTTTTTAGGAAATATTGTGGGTAGAGGAACATGTTGAATGAGACTGCATGGATAGATTCAGAAGCAAAATTCAAACTATAGGAGACTATATGGGATAATTAATCTGGTTTTATAATAAATTGTAAAAAAAATAAAGAATTGAAGGGGGAAACTGTTTTAGAAAACAATTAAAAACATTTGAACCAATTGCAAAGTTCAAACCTTATTTGCATTTTATTTCAGTGAAACTGAAAACATTTTTAGTTTGCCATTTATGAGAAAAATGGAAATTTGAACATACTTGATATTTAATGATTTTTTAGAAATTATTAATATCCTTGTGGGTCTTTTTCTAGTAATGTGATGGCCTACAATTGTCCATTACATATCTACTGGCTTGGCTTGACCAAACGGTAATCAGCCTTCTCTCCTCCTCACAGTGTGCTAAACTTTGACCTGCCCCTCAACTTCGGGGAATCACTAATATACTAAGGTCAGAACATATTCCGTAACAGCTTATTCTGAGAATCAGCTGGCAGGGGAAACATTTTCTATTAAAATACCCCTATTTTACCTCCTGCTCACCCCTCTGCTTCTGTCCCACTAGGTTTCTGCTGGCCTTGCTCATCCTTTCCTCTTAAAAAATACTTTTTCTACTTGATTTTGAAATACTTGAAGATTCTGAAATCAAAGTGTTCTTCTATTCAATCGTCTTTGTGAATAAACTCTTTCCTTACCTAGGTCTTAATTTGGTTTTCAGTTTTCTGGTGCTATGACGCAGATAAAGTGTTGAGAGCCTTTTGATCTTTATCATCCTGACCAACAGTGCTGCCCAAACCGGAGGGGTTCCAGCCCAGGATTTGTGTCTCAAATGAAAAAGTGTAAGTGTTACCCTTGAGTAGAACTCCACCCTAACTGAGGCCTTAAACGGAGGTGTTCTCTCTCTGTTGCCCAGGAGTGGATAGCATCATGAGACAGATAGTTCTTGACAGATAGTTCTTGTTCCCCAAGAACATGGCACCAAGCAGGTGACATCAGGAGTTAGTCAGCTTCTACCCAAGACACTGGAACAAGGTCCCCAGCTTCCAGGAATTCCTTATCTTTCTACCCTCACCGTTTTAACTGTCTTTCTTTGCTGATCTTTCATCTCTGTCCACTCCACCATCACTTTTGCTATCCATATAACTGATCCCATTACAACTGTAGCTCTCCATAATAAGCCTCACGTTGTATTACCTAGTTTTAAATTAATTTTTCATAGGAGTAGAGTTGATTTACGATGTTGTGTTAGTTTCTACTGCACAGCAAAGTGAATCACTTATATGTACATATGTCTCCCCTCTTTTCTAGATTCTTTTCCCACATAGGTCATTACAGAGCACTGAGTAGAGTTCCCTGTGCTATACAGTATGTCCTTAGTCTCTGTTTTCTATATAGTAGTGTGTATATGTCAATCCCAATCTCCCAATTTATCCCTCTCCCTCCCTTCCCCCCTTGGTGTATTACCCCTCTTTATCTTCTTCCTTACATGAGCTGTTTCCCCCGTAAGAATTACTCTGTCCCTTCAAGGAGCCCCAGATGTATAGTATTCCTTCCCATGATTCAGAGCTAAACCTCACAGTCCTACTTCTGATTGATTTTATCTACCCACTTTCCTTTGGAAACCTGCAGTTTTCCCCAAATTGCTATACTGTCTCAGGTTTAAGGGCATCCTTTGTGTTCACACTTAGTGGGGGCTCTGTGCATGTTTAGCAGTAAACATTAGGGCAGACAGGAAGGGCGCCCACTTCCTCTTTTCAGCCTCTCCTTCAGAGCCTAATTTCTTCACCCAAGTGCTGCATCCACCTTCAGGACATTGTAGCACACACGTAGTCACGAACTGGTTCCCAGTGGCCTCCCACAGCTGCCTGAGGGGGAAAGAGAAACCAGCTGAGGACAAACACCTACAGAGCAAAGGGAGCCCTGGAGCACCTCTCTAAGCAGGCGACCCGGGGACGCGCGAACCAACCTGAGAGCTCCAGGAAGAGGAAAGCGTGTCCCAAGTCGGCTGGGTCCCTAGCACCTTGTCTTCCTGTATGGTGCCACAGACAGGGGCACGGGGAATGTAATCGAGCCTGCGTGCTCCCCACGGTCAACCTGTCGAAGGCAACCGGGAGGAAACAGCACACAGGTGCACGTGACTCAGCTCCCACTATGCCCACTTTCAACCACACCGTCCCATAGGCAGGCAATCGTTCCAAGAACAACCCGTGGAGCTAAATGTGCACGTGGGCTAGATCCACAGAGGGGAGGCGGGGGACAGAAAACAACTGGGACAGTAAACAAGGGGGCGCTGACCAAAATCCTTTCTCGTGGAAACACGTACGTGTAGAGTTCTGCATAGCTACCTGCCCGTGTGTGGCGTGTGTGTGCGGGGCGTGGGGGGGCACGTGATGCACGTGCGTGCTCAGGAATAGGCACGACTACTCTCATGCATGCGTGGACGTTGGGATGGACGCGGGGACGTGGAAAAGCTTAAAGAGCTTATAGAACGTACGTAAACTGTGGGCCAGTTGAAGCCCCCAAGCCAGGGAATCCAGCCCAGAGATACCACCCGTGGAGCAAAGTGTAAGTGGCATCACACGCCAGCACCCTCGACCAGGGGCTGAGACTAGAGGGAGGAAGAAAGCACCTGTGGAAGGACAGGGAGGATGCAAAGTACATGAGAATCACAAAGGGCCCGATGCCCAGGCCCAAAGAGGAAAGACCCACCCCCCCACCCCTCCAGCCCCACTCCCATCTCAGCTACAGCCACCTTTATCTCCTTCTCCAGTGCACGAGCAACCTTTCCCCCACCCCTGTGTAGGCCCTTGAGAAACACCTGGCCTTTGTTTCATAAGGTTTGGCACACCGACCCACACCGAGGCATAACCGACTGCCTCACACTGATTTTGCTGGTTTAAGACATCACTCTAATGTTCTGACAACCCTTGTGGCTCAGGAGTATGGCCGTGATGGCTTAGCTGGATTCTACCCCTGCTCCCCTGTCCCACAAGACTGGGGCGAAGGGCTGGGCTGGGATGTGATCTCATTTGGAAGGTGGACGAGAGCAGAACCACTTTCACAGGGCATCCTTAGGGTCGGCAAAATTCACATCCTCGGGTTGGCAGTGGTGAAGGCATGCATGCGTGCGTGGTGGCCCTCGACTGGGTGCAGTCCTCAGCACCTCAGTGTGTGCGCACGTGTCCAAATAAAGTTTCTGGCATTCCCCAGTGCCACCAAAGCCTGTCGTCCCTCTCTCGGTCTCTCAAAAGACAGGATGGCCGAGTCAAGTTCGTCTCGTGCCATGTGTCCATGTCCGTTCCCGGAGGGACGCTTGTCACCTTATGTTGGCTAGCAGAAAGGCAATTTCTGCCTGCCACTCAAGCGTTTGAAAGGCACTATGCAAACGTGTGGTCACACAAAGTCCGAGAACCCGTGGGTGCCAATCACACACGAGGAGAGGTCTTTTGGTGCCAGGCAAGGTAGAATTTCTCGGAGAGTTTAAGTATCCAGAGGGGATCCCAGGAGAGTGGGCCACAGAGGGAGGGAGCAGATACGTACAGAAACAAGAACGCGCACGCACGCACACACTCACACATACACAGACACACACACACACAGACACAGAGAGAGAGAGAAAGACAGAGGGGAGACAGACAGACACTCAGACGGAGCTCTTCACTGCGTGGCTTTTCTGCTCTTGAGCAAAGGAATTTTAGTCGAGCAAAGAGCTGGGTTTGCCGGACACTCCTCTCTCATGCCACAGAGCTTCGGGCTCTATGTCCCCTGGAAGAAAAGTATCCAGCAACTTCGGCCACCATGCATTTCCTTGTACATTTCCTGAGAGTTCCCAGTGGTTAAAGGTCCCGAGGGAAACCAGATTCTGATTTTCTGAGTTTGGAGCGGGAACTCCTGGCTCCAACTGGCACAGGCCACATAGGTATCACAGGGCACCCGGGCACCCCAGACGCAAGGCCGGAGGCCTCCCTGGAGGCCAGCTCCTTGTGGAACCTGGGCTGCTAAGCCGGGCGGGGGGAACGGGTGTTTGGGGGACCCGGCAATCCCTGAAACCGACCTGTTTCCACAGGGCGAGGGGCTAGGCAGCCGAGGGTGACGCCCACTGTCCTCACCCTGATTGGTCGTGATGGGGCCGAGCAGCCTGGGCGTGGCTTGGAACTCCTTCCTGCCACCTGGACACGCATGCCTGGCGGCCAATGCTCCTGCGCATGCGTTTCAGCGCTCTTCACCGCAGAGGCTCCAGGGAACGGTTCAGTCCGCAGTGAAGCGTGATTCCAGTCGCTAGGCCTCCGTGCTGTGCGGCCCTCGTGCTGAGCTTCCAGCTGCCGCACCTTCGCCGCTGCCCCAGCTCAGAGCCAGGTCCGCATGGGCAGTGAGGCGGGACCCGGGGTCATTCTAGGTGTGGGAGGGGGTCCTCAGGAAGCAGGGGCCCGCGGGTCCCCAGGTGTGGTGCGGGAGGTGGGTAGGGTGCTGGCACTAGTTGATGGTGGGGGCGAGGAGGCCGCCATCTTTAGCGAGGAGGTGGTGCAGCAATGCCCGGCCCTGTTGGAGGGAGAGGTGGCGCGTATCGGGGAGGTGTTTTGGCTGCCTGTGGAGGACATGATGGATGAGGTTGAGGTGGTGGCGGAGGAGCAGCAGCAGGAAGAGCAGGAAGAGCGGAAGCAGGTGGTGGCGGAAGAGCCGGAGGAGGAGCCCCAGGAGCAGGGGCAGGAAGAGCCAGGGCCTCGACCCACGATCACCGGGTCCCCGCTGGAGGCGCTGCAGGCGCTGCAGGCCCTGCAGTTAGAGCTAAGCACTCTGAATACCCAAGCCAGCAGGACCTACTCTCGGCTCAAGCGCAGGATCTGTCAGCGGCGGGAGTCTCACTTGGATGGCAGAAGCGCCATCATTCAGGGCATCCCTGGCTTCTGGACCAGAGCCGTATCCTTACAGAGGCCCCTTGGGGTTGGCTGCGGTGAAGGAGGAGCAGGAGTAGGAGCGGCGGGGGTGAGGGTGGGGTGGGGGAGGGGGAGCGGTGGGCGCAGGTGCAGGCCAAGAGCACTGAGGAATGTGGGTACAGGAGGGCATGAGTGGCTCCAAAGAGGCAGCAGGAACAGAGGGAGGCCACAGCTGTAGGTGTCTGAGCGAAAACTTTGGGTGAATGGTCTTGGCCTGCAGCGTGCACAGCAGTACTTCCCCAGGGTGGAGGGAAGAGCCCGTGGCAAGGTCACAATTGGGAATAGCCCCGAGCACCCCTCACACAGAGCAGTTACTGGAAGTGTGCATTATCCCGGGGAACTGGCAGGAGACAAGCGGAAGTCCCAATACCCGTCCTGGTCAGTCAGAGCCCGTGTAGTTGTTCCAGCTGCCTCAGTGCAAAAGCACAAGGTCCTGCCTGCACACAGGGTGAAGTTGTAAGGGGCAGCTGTCCTTGGCCGGACACCAGGACCCCGGACACGCTCTTGGGCCGGCAAGAATCCTTACCTCCCCAGGCCTTTCACCAGCACACTCGAGTCTGTGGAAGACACACAGGCGCAGGCACGCCCCTGACCTCCCCGTGGACCCTGTGAGTCCTGCAGAGCTCCAGACACACCCACGCAGGCCCTTCTGAAGACAGGAAACAGGGCAAAGGCCCAAGGCTTCGTCTTTGAACACACACACACGTGCACGTACTCACACACACACACACAGGCACTCACACAAACACCCACAAGCCCATGCACACACGGCGTAAGAGAAGGCATGAGGCAGCGACAGCACATCTAGACCGCTTACGGAGTGACATGCCGGCACCCAGCACACACAGGTCAGGTGGAGATCAGGTTCGTTCAGGAAACAGGCCCTCCCCGGGTGGGTGCACTGGACCCCAAGGCAGCCACAGGCAAGAGCACGTCTGATGGCAGGGCAGGGGCCGAGGATGTCTTTGAGGGCCGGATGGGCGTTAGCGCTTACGGATCTGGCAGATCTGCTGCTGCAGTCTCTTCCTCTGGCGGGTCTGGGGACTGGTTCTGCGGCTTGTAGCTCTTCCTTCCCTGAGGTGTGGCATGTGAAGCCTCCTTGACCTAAAGCAGATAATGAACCACCCCCAGATTTCGGCCGTGATCAGTGACCAAGATGAAGACCTGCTTAGCTACATGATCAATTTGGAGGTCAGTCTGGAGAGACTGGGGCGTCGTGGGTGGAGGCAGGTGGCCAGTAGGGAGGGGGCGGGGTTGTCCTTAAAGGTTGGGTGTAAGCAGCAGGAGAAGGGAAGGGGAAATGGTTCGTGGCTGCCAAGCAGGCAAGCTCAGGACCCCTAGAAGAGCTCCTGCCCTTCTTCTCCTCTTGGGCGTGGCAGGTGAAGGAACTGGGCCATCCGAGGCACCACTGCAAGTTGAAGTTTTTCTTTCGACCCAACCCCTACTTCTGGAATGACGTGATCCTTAAGGAGTATCACCTTAGCATCGCTGGTAGGAGGGGCTCCCGCGGGGCTGCGGGGTGAGGGGAGGCTGGGGAAGGGCGTGGATGCTGGGCCACCGTGACTGTGATCCTTTCCTGTCTCCCCTGTCTTCCTCCAGGATACAGGGCGTCTCGTTCCACTAGCATCTATTGGTTCTGGGATTATGAACGGGGAGCTCCCAGCCACAGGCAGGACCCCACCGGCCTTCACTTCCTCAACTGGTTGTCTGACCACAACTGCCCAGGGTCTAACAAGATTGCTGAGGTGGGGTGCCTCTGGTCCCCCTCAGCGGTGGTGACGCTGGAGTCCCCCGGCTGCTTGGGGGGAGGGACGTGGGCCTGGCCTGCCCTGTCCCGACCTGGCCCCTTTCCCCTACCAGATCATCGGCGAGGACCTGTGGCCCAATCCTCTGCGCTACTACCCGAGGGAGGAAGGCCCCACGGGGACAGGTAACTGAGACGAGGACAGGTGGTTAAGGAGCCCAGGGGCTGGGCGCTGAAATGAGTGTGGTCCGGGTACACTGGGGCTCTCCCTTTTCCCAAATGGGAAAGCTCAGGCTGAGAGCACCCTGTGGGCGGAGCTGGGTTTCAGGTCACCCCGGCCTTGGCGGCGGGTGAGAGGGTGAGAATGGAGCCGGGAGGACTGTAGGGCACACGGAGTAGCAGGACTCTAACCAGCTAAACTTTCAGGGTGAGTGCCCCAGGTGTCTATGAAAGAGGCAAGCACCTCCTTAAGCAGGCACCTGTGTGTGAATCATCAGTCCCTGGCTTCAGCCTGCCCTCAGCTGGGGATCACCTGGGCCCCTCCCTCTGGCCCCTCCCTCCTGGCAAAGGCCTACAGATGCCGAGGAGCTTCATTCCGAGTCTCCTCCCGCCTCTTTGCTGACTTTCCGAGTCTTCTTTGAATTTTCACGTCCATCCCTGAGCCTCCCAGCACCACCACACAGACAGTCCCGGAAACGGCACAAGGCTAGCTGGGGACAATATTGAGGACCTGGGGCAGGAAGTGGCAAGGGACCACAAAAGGGCCGGGCCTACCGCCCACCAACGCCATGTCTCATATTGCTGGACACAGCCAGTGTCCCCTGCTGAGACGCCTTGTGCCCCGTTTGTGTTCCCGTCCCTGTGCTCCTGTGTGTGTGTACGTGTCTGTGTGTCGGGCGCACTCCAGACCCAGAGATGAAGGCACCGGGGGAGCCTCAGAGGTTGGCCAAAGAGCACCAGAGTCAGGAGGCGTCTACAGATGTGGGAGACGGGTGGAGGTGTCTACCTACGCGGTTCGGGTGCCCACGGGAGAAACGAGGAAAGGATGGCCAATGAAGGTTCCAGAGAGCGGGGCCCCACGTGCCGGGAATGACGCCCAGAGAGACATAAACACGCTCACAAGTGCTCCTGTCTTGGTGTGTGTGTATAGGTACGGGGGTTTGTGGAGTATTCACGAGTGAATCAAGTGGTGTGGGGCTTCTTAGCCCGTGCCTGCGGACCTCCCTGTCTGTGGGCGAGATGGCGGGCCTGGGGAAGTGGAGGACGTGGGGAGGGCAGGACGATGTGGGATTCCGGAGAGGCCCAGGGCCTTCCTCACAGGGCAGGGACTGGAAGGAGGAGGAGGCAAAGAAAGAGAGCCTGCTGAACTGGAGACTTGCTCCCCAGGCAGGGCAAGGAGACAGGGAAGGGCCCTGGCCTGCAGGGGCCTAATGGCCTGGTGCCGCCTAGGGCCCGTGCCTGAGCCAGCAGCCTCCGTCCAGGACGTCTGGCGCACACTGGCACGACGCGAGGCAGGTGACTCCTTAAGCTCAGGCTGACCGTTGAGCACACGGGGTGGGAGCGTGGGATCCTTGCGGGCACTAGCAGCCCGCCCCGCGGGGCAGCGTTCCAAGGACGCGTGAGGCAGACGCCGGTGTGACGTGTCGCTGTGTGCCCCGGTGGCGGCGTGGGTGAGTGTGAGCGTGCGGGCGAGTGAGCGAGCAGACAAGGAAGGGGGCCGGGCTGTTTGCATGCAGGGACCCTGGGACAGTGACAGAGAGCAATGCCTGCGGGCGCAGCAGACGGCTTGCTGGCTTCCAGGCTCTGCTGACTGGGGAAGAGAGGAACTGCCAGAGAGAAGCCCCGTTCCCTCGTGAGCAAAAGGCCGCCCGTGAATCCCTTCCTTTTCCTGGGCTCTCATCCCTGCATGCAACAGGCAGAGGGGCAAAGGTGAGGGCTGAGGGCTGAGGGGAAGCGGCTGAAGGGCACCCACCTGCCTTCCCAAACCGCAGGTGTGCCGCCTGCCTTGCTTCCCGCCCCGGCGATCCGAGGGGCAGCACGTAACTGTTACTCAGTCTCTGCTACCCAGAGGCTAAAATCCTCTATCCGAGCCTGCCCTAGGGAGCGGAGGGGGCGGGACGCTTAGCGGAACTAATGCCCAAGAGGAGCACGCTTCTCCTCAAGAAACCGTCCGGTGAGCAGTTCTCGTCCTCTGGGAGCCTCCATCCGCACATCCCTTCGGCAGGCCTGGACCCCGCTACGTGGCAGGCTCCTCTCAGCTTACTGTGCGCCAGGCCTCGGGAAAGAGAAAGCCCTGGAGCAGACAGACCTCGGGCCGGGAGGCCCAGGGATCCGTTTTGGGGTGGGGCATGGGGGGTGGCCCGGGGCAGGTGAGGGGAAGGGATGGCGGGCACCGGGAGTGCTCCTTCCTGAGCAGACAGCTGCTTTCCAGGCACACCTCTGGCCCAATGCACGAGGTCCGGGACCGACTCTGCGGCAGCTGGGCTTGGGAGAGAGGAGCGCGGTCCGCCGCGCTCCCTCCCCGTTGCCCGCACTTTGGTTCCAAGGGGAGCACCTCTGTCCCTGTGGTACCGGCCACGCTGACCTTCCTTTGCTTGTTTGGACTCCTGAGACCACGTGGGTGCCCACTGCCCCCGCAGCTGTTTCAAGACCGAGGAGGGTTGCAGCACCAGGGCAGCTTCAGGAATCCTCGTCCTCGCCTCCCAGCTGCACTGGCTGCGCCCTGCCGTGCATCAGCCTTGGGGATCTGAAGCCCTGAGGGCCGTGGTGTACACTTCTAGGGTGGCACACAGCCGTGGCCTAGAGAGGAAGGCCTGCCCCGCTCCGGCTGCTGTCCCCGCAGGCAGAGAGACAGACACACAGACAGGGACTCTGTTCCTCCTCAGCTCCGTGATCCTTAAGCTGGAAGGGAGCCTCCCTCGTGGCTCCCACACTCCGGTGCCTAGGGTTCCCTACCGTGGAGGCAAAGGGAAACTACGTGCAGTGGCCCTGCGGCTGCACGTGGGACACAGGGCAGCGGGGGACCTCCGACCCTCAGCCGGGCCCAAGTCCCTGGAGCCCTCTTGCCCTGGTCAGCGCTGCTGGGAGGGGCCTGGCAAGGATGAAAGGCTAGAGGGAAGGTTGGACAGCGTCCTCCCACAGCTTGACCTGGGCCACCCACGCGTAAGGCGCCATGGCTGGGTTCAGGTGCGGCCCGCCTGCCCAGGCACGATGTGGCAGAAATGGTCAGGCCACCCCCTGGTGGGGAAGGAAGGCTTACACTGCCCGCTGTGGCCCCGGGTGCCCACCGCCGGGGCCTCGTGGTCCAACCCAGTGGATGCACCTCACTGAGATTCACCCTGGGGAACAAAGCTTCGACTTTGAGGGTGGAAACCTGTCAGCCCCGCTGGGGCACGGCACGCGGGGCTTCCCCTGTAGCTGTTGTTCAAGGTGGGGGGCCCACATCCTCCATGCTGTCCCTCACCGCGTCGTCCCTTGGCATATCGGGTTATCGGGGGCCTGAGACGTATGACTTCTTGTCCAGCGGGGATCTCCCTCATCCACTCAGGAGGGAGCACGCAGGCTCCATCTCTGTGAAGACGGTTTCTGTGTTGAAGTCAGCCAGGGTCTTGGTGTCCTTGTCCCTTGTGAGGCAGCTTCTAAGCTCGGCCCTGCCCGTGTTGGGGGCCCTGCCATTTCCGCGCATGAGCTCGTGTCTTTTTCTCTGACTGCGGCCAGGAGCCCCTCTGTCAGATATCCCGCCTCGCTGCCTGTCTAAAGCGATCACATCCTCCGGTCCCTATGCCCTTCTCTCCTGGCACGTCTCTGCCCGGTGCCGCTGGGGGCACGTTCTCTCTGTGTATCACACAGAACCTGAAGGAGGTCTGCCCCAGGTGACACTGGCAGGGCCCCTGGTTTCTAGGTCAGGCTCTTCGGTGTCACCTGGCCAACCCGTTACCAGGGGGTCAGCGGACCTACAGCCGAGCGGTAGGCTCGGCCAACACAGAGCTACCGAGAGGAACGGAAAGGTAGCCTTGTCCTTGATGAAGTCAGTGAGGCCCCGAGTGGGCAGAGGGCCTCCCGGCGAATGAAGAGGGTGCTGCTTTCTGCACTAGGGACGGGTTGACGCTGGCCCCCGGGGCAGGCAAGATTCCCAGGGTGGCCATCAGGGTGGGGGGCCCTGTGCGTGTTTAGCAGTAAACAGGGCAGACGGGAAGGGAGCCCACCTCCTCTTTTCAGCCTCACCTTCAGAGCCTAATTTCTTCACCCAAGTGCTGCATCCACCTTCAGGACATTGTAGCACACACGTAGTCACGAACTGGTTCCCAGTGGCCTCCCACAGCTGCCTGAGGGGGAAAGAGAAACCAGCTGAGGACAAACACCTACAGAGCAAAGGGAGCCCTGGAGCACCTCTCTAAGCAGACGGCCCGGGGACACGCGAACCAACCTGAGAGCTCCAGGAAGAGGAAAGCGTGTCCCAAGTCGGCTGGGCCCCTAGCACCTTGTCTTCCTGTATGGTGCCACAGACAGGGGCACGGGGAATGGAATCGAGCCTGCGTGCTCCCCACAGTCACCCTGTCCAAGGCAACCGGGAGGAAACAGAACACAGGTGCACGTGACTGAGCCTCCCACTGCACTCACTTTCAACCACACCGTCCCACAGGCAGGGCAATCGTTCCAAGAACAACCCATGGAGCTAAATGTGCACGTGGGCTAGATCCACAGAGGGGAGGTGGGGGACAGAAAACAACTGGAACAGTAAACAAGGGGGCGCTGACCAAAATCCTTTCTCGTGGAAACAAGTACGTGTAGAGTTCTGCATAGCTACCTGCCCGTGTGTGGCGTGTGTGGGGGGGAGGGGGGGTAGTGGGGGGGCACGTGTGTGCACGTGCGTGCTCAGGAATAGGCACGACTACTGTCATGCATGCGTGGACGTTGGGATGGACGCGGGGACGTGGAAAAGCTTAAAGAGCTTATAGAACGTACGTAAACTGTGGGCCAGTTGAAGCCCCCAAGCCAGGGAATCCAGCCCAGAGATACCACCCGTGGAGCAAAGTGTAAGCGGCATCACACGCCAGCACCCTCGACCAGGGGCTGAGACTAGAGGGAGGAAGAAAGCACCTGTGGAAGGACAGGGAGGATGCAAAGTACATGAGAATCATAAAGGGCCCGATGCCCAGGCCCAAAGAGGAAAGACCCACCCCCCACCCCTCCAGCCCCACTCCCATCTCAGCTACAGCCACCTTTATCTCCTTCTCCAGTGCACAAGCAACCTTTCCCCCCACCCCTGTGTAGGCCCTTGAGAAACACCTGGCCTCTTTTTCGTAAGGTTTGGCACACCGAGGCATAACCGACTGCCTCACACTGATTTTGCTGGTTTAAGACATCACTCTAATGTTCTGACAACCCTTGTGGCTCAGGAGTATGGCCGTGATGGCTTAGCTGGATTCTACCCCTGCTCCCCTGTCCCACAAGACTGGGGCGAAGGGCTGGGCTGGGATGTGATCTCATTTGGAAGGTGGACGAGAGCAGAACCACTTTCACAGGGCATCCTTAGGGTCGGCAAAATTCACATCCTCGGGTTGGCAGTGGTGAAGGCATGCATGCGTGCGTGGTGGCCCTCGACTGGGTGCAGTCCTCAGCACCTCAGTGTGTGCGCACGTGTCCAAATAAAGTTTCTGGCGTTCCCCAGTGCCACCAAAGCCTGTCGTCCCTCTCTCGGTCTCTCAAAACACAGCATGGCCGAGTCAACTTCGTTTTGTGCCATGTGTCAATGTCCGTTCCCGGAGGGACGCTTGTCACCTTATGTTGGCTAGCAGAAAGGCAATTTTTGCCTGCCACTCGAGCGTTTGAAAGGCACTATGCAAACGTGTGGTCACACAAAGTCCGAGAACCCGTGGGTGCCAATCACACACGAGGAGAGGTCTTTTGGTGCCAGGCAAGGTAGAATTTCTCGGAGAGTTTAAGTATCCAGAGGGGATCCCAGGAGAGTGGGCCACAGAGGGAGGGAGCAGATACATACAGAAACAAGAGCGCGCGCGCGCACACACACACACACACACACACACACACACACACACACACAAAGAGAGAGAAAGACAGAGGGGAGACAGACACTCAGACGGAGCTCTTCACTGCGTGGCTTTTCTGCTCTTGAGCAAAGGAATTCAAGTCTAGCAAAGAGCTGGGTTTGCCGGACACTCCCCTCTCATGCCACAGAGCTTCGGGCTCTCTGTCCCCTGGAAGAAAAGTATCCAGCAACTTCGGCCACCATGCATTTCCTTGTACATTTTCTGAGAGTTCCCAGTGGTTAAAGGTCCCGAGGGAAACCAGATTCTGATTTTCTGATTTTGGAGCGGGAACTCCTGGCTCCAATGGCACAGGCATGCCAAAATAAAGTTAAAAACAGTAGTACTTGAAACGTTTCCCAATGTTTTACAATCCAGGGGTACTAACTTTCACTAAGATATATACTCAGAAAAGTTAACTGGTTCCATTTACATTTAATGGAAAATTGGTTTTATTATCATTATTCCCACGTTGGTCATCTGCCACTTGAACATGAATCAGAAAATAGATACTTAACCTCAAGATTTCTTAAACTCATTACATTCACATGTGTAAATTTTCCTTTCATTTATACTATTGCTTTTTTTTTTAAAGGAGATGTTGGGGGTAGGAGTTTATTAATTATTTATGGCTGTGTTGGGTCTTCGTTTCTGTGCGAGGGCTTTCTCTAGCTGTGACAAGCGGGGGCCACTCTTCATCGCGGTGTGCGGGGCTCTCACTATCGCGGCCTCTCTTGTTGCGGAGCACAGGCTCCAGACGCGCAGGCTCAGTAGTTGTGGCTCACGGGCCCAGCTGCCCCGCGGCACGTGGGATCCTCCCAGACCAGGGCTCGAACCCGTGTTCCCTGCTTTAGCAGGCAGAATCTCAACCACTGCACCACCAGGGAAGCCCTATACTATTGCTTTAAAAGGATAAAGGCACATAGAATGTCAGTAATAATGTAAACATTGTTTTTCAGCCTTTTTGGAGACTTCTCAAACCTTTTATATGTTTAAGCTTTCAAAAAGGAACATGTAATTTGTTTAGCCTAACTGGAAAACAGTCACAGCTTGCGATGGAGAAATAACACATTGCTTAATTTTGAATACATTCATGTTCAAAGACACAAAGGAAAAGTTTAGGCAAACAGCACAATTCATCCTCCAAACAAAAGTTTTATGCTTGTTTAACTCAGCAGTATAATTAACAAGAAATATTTCATGAAATTTTTGTACTCTGAAAATTCTGAGCATTACATTTTAAACACAACTTCTACTTTTCAACTAACATTAACAACTATGAAAGTACTTTGAATAATTCCATGTTGTCATTTTCTCTGAATATTCATAAAGGGAAAGTTAATATATGCCTCTTCCCCCCAAACCAACATTTTTGTTTTAGTAGCAATCAAGCATCAATTAAAGAAAACAACTTAAACTTTTCCTTTGTAAAGAACATTTGGTACATAACTGAGTGTTATTTTTAATATCTGCTTTGGCCCTCTCATTCATATTGGCTTCCCGCATAACCTCCCCTGGAAGCCCCACAACCTGAGCTACTGTATGAGTCACGAGGAGCAAGGTAGCCCCCATTCACAGAGGGTGGAAACCCTGGTTGTTCTTGTCTTCCACGCTCACGACCACTTGAATAAGTATTACTTTGGCTGCTTGAGTAACCTTCCGGACCTCCTCCATATCCATCTGTTGTATTGCTATCATAGCGACTGCTTCCACCGTAAGTCACAGGGGCCCTTCGTGCTGCTGGTGCACCACGGGAGTCACCTGTGAAGTTAATGATTCATAAACTAAATTTAAACATTACAAATTTTTCTGGTATCATATAACATGACTTAAAGTGCTAAATATTTGAAAAGATAAGCTTTATCTGTCTCTGCTATGAAAATATAAACTATGTAGCAACAGTGAAGGGCTTTCACATTTATTTAAAAGAGCGAGCAATATTTTTCAGCCTAAGTAGTTTATTTTAAAGTAAATGTTATTTTCTGAAAATGGACTGAAATTCTCACTTTCATAACGTTCCTATGCTTCATACTTTTAATAGCACTCTACTGATTATTTGAAAATGTTAAAATAGGGGCTTCCCTGGTGGTGCAGTGGTTGAGAGTCCGCCTGCCGATGCAGGGGACACGGGTTCGTGCCCCGGCCTGGGAGGATCCCACATGCCGCGGAGCGGCTGGGACCGTGGGCCACGGCCACTGGGCCTGCACGTCCGGAGCCTGTGCTCCGCAGCGGGAGAGGCCACAACGGTGAGAGGCCCGCGTACCGCAAAAAAAAAAAGAAAAATGTTAAAATAGTTTTTCTGTAATGAGAAAAAAAGATGAGACTGTCAATTTACCCTTCATTGCATTTTAAGTGAGCTATTAAGAAAACAATTCAAAGGTCTTTAATTTATCAAAAAGGCCATGCTAAACATAGTTTTACCTTTGAGGAATTGAAGTAAAATTAGAGTAAACAACGATCTGGTTAAGTCTAATTCTATGATTTACAGGTTGTAACTGGACTCTTACCGTAACTCCCATATGAATCCCTGTAAGACCTTCCACTTCGATATTCAGAATAATCTCTATCACGACTTCCACCACAGCCATCACGATCACTAAATTTAAAAGAATGTCATAGATTTAAATTACGTGTCACGATCACATAATTTAAAAGAATGTTTTTATTTGATAAAAACACAAAACTTTATATTACCTATGTTCTCCAGAGGGATGATCATTCCAAGAACTTGAATGTCCATAATAACGGTATGCATTGACTCTACGTGGTGGAGTATAATCCTTGCTGTCTCGGGAGCTTGGATAAGCTCTGCTTGAATAAGTTAAATAAAGCAGATAAAATTTTAAATGCAACTTATAATATCCAGAATATATAAAGAATTCACACAACAGAAAGACAAAAAATTTTAAACGGGCAAAGGACTTGAATATACTTTTGTTCAAGGAAGATACACAATAACCAACAAGGACATGAAAAGCTGCTCAACGTATTTATTAGGGAAATGCAATTCAAAACCAAAATGAAATATCTACTTTGCACCTATCAGACTGGCTATAATTTAAAAAAAACAAACAGAATATATCAAGTGCTGGTGCAGATGCAGAGAAACAAATCATGTATGTGCGTGGCAGAAATGTAAAATAGTACAGGCTCTGTGGAAAAGATTAGCAGTTCCTTAAAAAATTAAAGAATTACTATATGTCCCAGGAATTCCACTCCTAAGTATATATACACTCAAAAAGAATTGAATACAGGTACCCAAATGCTTGTACAGGAGTATTCATGACAGCACTATGATGGGAATAACCCACACAGATGGATAAACAAACCATGTTAACCACACATAAAATGGAATATTTAGTCAGCCAAAAAAAAAAAAAGATCAGAAGTAGTGATTCACGCTACAGCATGAATGATCCTTGAAAACATTTATGCTAAGGGAAAGCTGGATAATAAAGGTCACATAGTGTTTGATTCCATTAGTATGATATATTCAGGATTAGATAAATTCATAGATAAGGACACAGATGGGCACCTACCAGGGACAAGGCGGGAGAAAATGGGAGTGACTGCTTATTAATTTTATTTTGGGGTAATGAAATGTTTTGGAACTGAACAGAGCTGGTGGTTGCATAACACTGTTAAGTGTACTAAATGTTACTGAATTGTTCACTTTTAAATGTTCAATTTCGTGTTAGGTAAATTTCAGCAAGAACAACAAAATTAACCATGGCTTAATTCATATACTGTGTTTTTTCTTACCTATCTTTAGTAGCATAACCACCATCTCTTTGTGACATATAGCCAACTCTCCGAAAAGAGACTGGCTCTCTGTGAGGAGAAGCTCCATAATTTTGTCTTCCACGTGACACTGAGCCTTTAATTTAAAAATGCTTGTGTTTAAGTACCTCAAAATTGACAGTAATGTTTCCAGGAAAAATTCAAAAGTCTGATATCCTTCCTCTCTCCAAAATCATTTTAAAAAACTACTCCTTCTAAAATTCCATTTATGCACATTTTTGTTTCCCTTTCAATGATACCACTGAACATTTTATTTTCGGTACATCTCCCGTTCCCTATACATTTCACATACCCTTTCAATTACCAGCAGTAGGGAAAACTTCTCAAAATTTGAGCAAATAATTAATTTTTGGTAACTACTGTCACATATTCAGTCACCAAGTGGTTGGCTCTCTCCTTTATGTGTACAACCTTAATTATTGACCTTTTATGATGATAGCAATAGTGACTTCTATTGTTTATTAGCAATAAAGGGCTCATTTGAAAAACACTGTACCACTTCCAAAATATGAAACTATCTCCCATAAGTAATGTTCTCTTCATGTGTTAATTCTTATTCCTAATTCCTAGAGGTCACTAGGACGTTGTTTGTTCTCTTCTCTTGTTTGTTCACTAGGCTAACCATCTAATAATGGAAAGGGTAGGCTTCTTAGCTTCTGTTGTATTTTGAAGTCAATACCGTGCTACATTTGGCTTCATTAATATTCTACACATAAAATGGCAATTTGAAAATGACTGTTTCAAGTCCGTACCATATTAAGGATCAGAAAACAGTGCTAAAAAAGTTAAGAGCACAAACTACAGTTCATATGGCAAGTTTCAGTTATTGTTTATAATAATTAAATAAAAAACCAGGTGGCCAATATACATAGCTAAACTACTCTACAGACCAGAACATTCTCTCACAGGACATAGTTTTCATGAAAATTCTGATATTGAAACTATGTGATAAAGAAGCCTACTAACCAAAAAGTGTTAGCAACAACTTAAATTAAGAGGAATTCTATAGCAAACATGGACATACAAGCAATGTTTTCCCCACTGCACTGCTAATCACCTACTACATGTATAATTAGAAACTAAAAGATTATTTCCCAACCACAAATCAATCAATAAATTAGTGATTGGTAAACATGTTCATATACTTCTCACTTTCCATTTTGCTTAAACATTCTGTTTAAAATAGCTCACTTTCATTAATAAGAATCAACTGTCTCTGAATTACATAGCATTTACCTTGTCTTCCCATCCCACTACTGCTTGGTCTTTGAGCAGATCTTTTAGGAGGAGGACCTCCACTTCTCGAAGGTGGTCCTCTTTTAACTGGAAAGGGTCCCCTGGAAGAACTCGCATTGAATCTAGGAGTATATCCACCACAACCTGTGTTTAAATGAAATCTTTTTAGTTAACTAGAATCAACATTTTTTCATTGGTCAAGTTTCACTTATTGTTATAAATTTTCACTAAACAATTACCCCAGTCTTCAGCTTTCATATTTGTCTAAACCAGTAAGATTGTTTGCTCATATGACACATAAGTTAGTACAGTTCAAAGACTTACTGTAAAAGTCAGTTTGGAAAATCTAGGAAGAAATTCAAGAACCACTGGTATGAAAGCAGTTTGGGGAGAAGAGAGAGAGTACAGAAAAACCTGGATAAATTAAATGTAAAACTGAATTTTTGATCAGTTTAGGAGGAAGATGATAAGTTATTAGTTATATAATTCTGGTGTCAAGGAAGCTTTTTTTTTTTTTTTTTTTGCGGTACGCGGGCCTCTCACGGTTGTGGCCTTTCCCGTTGCAGAGCACAGGCTTTGGACGCGCAGGCTTAGCGGCCATGGCCCATGGGCCCAGCCGCTCCATCCTAGGTATAGATCAAAACATTAAAAATAAAAAAGATGAATAAAAAATGCATTACCTAACAGTTAAGTATATACATACAAACAACCCCCTTTGCAGGAGAATATCTGCTTATAACTTTACAGTTGGCCCAGTATCCCTAGTTCTGCATCCATGGATTCAACCAACCTTGGATCACGTAGTGATGTAATATGTATTTATTGAAAAAAAAATCTGCTTGTAAGTTGACCCACAGTTCTAGCCTGTGTTATTCATAGATCAACTCTTAATGTTGATTTTTCAGTGAAAAGGGCTATGTTGCGTTCAATTTTAATAGTATTTAAGAAATGCACATTAAATACTGAAAATTTATGTTTTACCTTTCTAACCAGAAAGATGTTTAGATATATTCCAATTCCGCTGTAGTGCCACAGGCAAGAAAAAATGAGTATTCTTACACATGGCAGAATACGAACTGGTAAACTTTTCTCAAGATCAAGTTAGTGGGAAAAGAACAAAACTATGCTATATTAAAATGGGCACACCCTTTAACTGAACTTTCAAAAAACATTTCCTAAAATTCACACATCTAATTAACACAAAAAGAAACTAAATGTTTTATTTCTGAAGACTGGTTATGGTTAATAGGTGAAGCAAAGGTTGTTAAATATATGGAAGTTTTTGAAATACAAAGTGCTTTCCCTCCTTCTCTTACTAAGTAGAAAACTTCTCTGAAAAAATTCAAAAAATATATTTGCAATGACTTTCTCCTCTAATACACACAGAAAGAAAACATACATGTTTCTGAAGCAGAGGTTTTTACTCTTTTCCTGAATCAAAGACACCTTTTAGAATCTAAAGCCCTATTTATTTCCCTAAGGTATTTTCCCCCAAATGCAAACAACAGACCCAGGGAGGAAAGCCTCATATCAAAATGACAATGGAGATTTGCTTAGATTTCTGAACACATACACTTAAGACAAATACTGCAAGGTGAAACCTAAAATATGAAGTGTTTATCCCTGAATTGTGGATATTCTGAGTGACTTTTATTTTCTGTGGTGTAGTTTTCAAGATTCTCTAGTATTTTTATGATGCAATAAGTCTACTCTCAGAATAAAATTAATCAATGCATTTCTAATAGATTATTAATGAATCATTGACTTAAACTCATATAAAGTTATTGGCCCTAAAGTGAAAAATTCTAATGTATGATCAATAGTAGTACACTCTGTAGAAAACTTCTTGAAGAAAAGAGGCAATTAGTAATAATGGTAAAAGAGACTGAATTTAGTTTAAAATTTATGCTATTTCCCTGTAAGGTGATTAACTTTTTGCATATTATCTAGTTAAGTCATTTTATAACTACAATAATTCTTTACCACTTAGAAATACTTCTGACTATCAATGTAATTCATCATCTAATAATTCTTACAGACTACTTTGCTCATAAAGGATGGAATAAAAACTGAGATGTTTCTATACAGTTAAACTTACAATTTTTCGGTCCTATGGCTGCAGCCTTGTATTTTAAAACATTACCCAAGTGTCCTCCACGTGAGGGATGCTCTCTTGCTCTTCCATTTCCTCCTCTTCCATTTCCTCCTCTTCCATTTCGTCTTCTTCCATTTCGTCTTCTTCCATTTCGTCTTCTTCCATTTCCTCCTCTTCCATTTCCTCCTCTTCCATTTCCTCCTCTTCCATTTCCTCCTCTTCCATTTCGTCTTCTTCCATTTCGTCTTCTTCCATTTCGTCTTCTTCCATTTCCTCCTCTTCCATTTCCTCCTCTTCCATGTCTCGGATTTCTCAGATGGCCCCTGTTTCTTGCAGGAGGTTGTGGTCTCTGTTTACCACCGCTGTCAAAAGATGGTTTGTTGGCTCGCTCTACTTTAATTGCTTTTCCATCCAAAGACTAAAAAGATTAAGTATAACATTAGTAACATTACATCAAATTTATTTACTACTGCACTGGTTCAAGATCAGTATTTTTTCCGCAAAGCAAACATTTTCTTCTGAAATGATTGTGTCCTTCACTGTGCCAAATGAATGAGATTTAATTAGTAACAGTCTTTCAGTAAGTCATCCAACACAAAGTGTATGTATTGGCAGTTAGAGCTCCCTGAAATTTCCTCTGGTATACCAGAAACCAAGCTATAGAAAAAGGGAATTAATGTATGTGTTCCACACTATGAGAACTGAGAAGCACTGGAGGTAATTTTAACAATTAACAATTCACAGTATGATGAATATAAAAAGATATTACCTGCAATATAAAATGGGAAAAATATTACCTACAATATAAAAAAACCTTGGAGCAAATATGCAATTAAAAGTACAGTTTTGGGCTTCCCTGGTGGCGCAGTGGTTGACAGTCCGCCTGCCGATGCAGGGTACACGGGTTCGTGCCCCGGTCCGGGAAGATCCCACATGCCACGGAGCGGCTGGGCCAGTGAGCCACGGCCGCTGAGCCTGTACGTCCGGAGCCGGTGCTCCACAACGGGAGAGGCCACAACAGTGAGAGGCGCGCGTACCCGCCCCCCCCCCACCGAAAAAAAACGCCGAGACTTAAAAATAACAGTATGGGGGTTTTCCTTGGTGGCACAATGTTTGAGAGTCCGCCTGCCGATGCAGGGGACATGGGGTCGTGCCCCGGTCCGGAAGGATCCCACATGCCGCGGAGCGGCTGGGCCCGTGAGCTATGGACGCTGAGCCTGCACGTCCGGAGCCTGTGCTACGTAACGGGAGAGACCACAACAGTGAGAGGCCCGCATACAGCAAAAAAAAAAAAAAAAAAAAAACAGTATGGGATATTGGGGAGAGCTCTACAGGCTAAAACGTATTTACTTTTATGTTTGAATGCTAAAACAGGTTTAAAATATATTGTTAAAGCTAATTTCAATCTCTTTCCAACCAGACAATCCAGTACTTATGTGACAAAAAGGAGAGTGAAGGCTTATATGGCATTATGTTAGTTTAAAAAATTAGAAAAAAGAGAAACAATCTAGAAATAGTATTAAATGGAGAACACAAAATATTATTAAAAGACTCTTACCTTTCCATTCATATCTTTGGCAGCATCCTTTGCATCTGCAGAATTCTCAAAAGTAATAAAAGCAAAGCCTCTAGACTTGTTTGTTACCCGATCCTTCATCAAAATAACTGTAATACACATAAATCTTTTTAATTTAAAATTTCACATAAAATTGAACTTTTCATATTTTCAAAATAATCAATCCTTTGACAATTTCTCATAAGGCCTCCTTAACTCAATTTGATGTTATGGACACAGTACAGTAACAACCTCCTGAAAGTTACTTAACACTGAAACAAAAAACAAAAACACATAAACCAAAAAAATCCTTTCCATTTTATATCATTTCCAGTATTTTAAAAATAGAGTCAATAATTTCAACCATTCTACAATTAGCATATCTCTTCCCATTTCATGTCCTATGACCACAGTATATTTAAAAAGCCCTGGGACTTCCCTGGTGGTCCAGTGGAGAAGACTCCACTTTCCCAATGCAGGGGACACGGGTCTGACCCCTCTTCAGGCAACTAAGATCCACATGCCGCATGCCACTCGGTGTGGGCTTGATCCCTGGTCAGGTAACTAAGACCCTGCATGCTGCAAAGCACGGGTCGGGGGAAGAAAATAACGCTGCTTTTTTCCCTTCTCAGTAGTAGGAGCCCCTAAGGTGTACACTTTCCCTCATTGCCCAGTGCTTTCCTAATAAAAAGTAGAAACTTAAATAAAAAGTGCTCATGTGTTAAAAACAGAAAAAGCATTATAACCTAGCTGTCCAGTGGTGTATGTTTAATACACATTTGCTTTGAATAGATATATATATTGGTTCTAAAAATTACCTTCCATAATGTGACCATATTTCCCAAATACCACTTCAAGAGAATTTTCATTGGTGTCAGCATGGAGGCCTCCTATGAACAGTTTCCCAGGCTGATCTGCTTCCACCATTTTTCTGTAAGTAATTAAAAATATATCTTTATACTCATAGCAAAAAATAAATTATAAGCCAAAAGTATCAAACTATTACACCTGTTTAAAACTCAAGTAAAGTACCCAATATCAGTGAAATTATTTGCCATTTCTTACTTAAAAGAGAGGAAACTTGAAACACAAAGCAAAACAAGCACTGGCATAACAAATGCTCCATTTTTTATAGATCTCTTACAAAAACCTGTATGTAAAAATCAGATTAGAAGGCAACTGTAAATTCTTTTGAGCTGCAGGGTTCAACGCTTCATTTCCAAAAAACAACAAAAAAATAAGCAATAAAAAATGCTCCTGGATTCTACACATCTAACAGTTAATAAGTTTTATGAACTGTGCAGAAAATACCTTAAACATTATTTTCAAAATTTTCCCATCTACTCACATTTTTCTTGATTATGCATCAAATACTGTTTAAACTTCAAAAATGGTAAGTCATAAAAGCCAAGGAGGGAGCTACATCCTTTATTGAGGGAAATTTAAACTGTTTTACTTATACTGAGAGACTTTAAGAAACACTGGTCCCATATAATCAGTAGGGAGAGTTCAGAAACAAGATGATAAAGAATGATCAGATAGGGTTATTGTGAGGTTAAATGATGTACTGAGCACAACGTCTAAAAGCATAATTCAGGGTTCAAAACAAAAGTGTGGAAATATTGTAATTACTTTTATATTAAGTGGGAGCCTGAGGTTAATTTGTAATCCTGCCTTTTTTAGAGACTGGTCAAAATCATAATACTGCTTTCTTTGGGTTTTTTTTGCTGTATGCCGGCCTCTCACCTTTGCTGCCCCTCCCATTGCGGAGCACAGGCTCCGGACCCACAGGCTCAGCGGCCATGTCTCACGGGCCCAGCCGCTCCGCGGCATGTGGGATCCTCCCGGACCGGGGCTCGACCCCGTGTCCCCTGCATCGACAGACAAGACTCTCAACCACTGCGCCACCAGGGAAGCCCCGAAACTGTTTGTTTTCAATTAAGTTCGTTTGCATATTTTGTATAAAGTAAATAATCATTGTATATTTTCACTAATAATAAGTCTAAAAGAGCATAGGAAGACATGACAGAACACACAGACGACTGGAGTGAAGAATAATTATTAATAAAAAGATATGAAAAATAATTAGTAGAAATCTTTGGTGGATAACAAATGATTTAACAGGAGACAGTTTAGCAATAATTATTCAAGAAGAAGTAGAAACCCCAGACGTAATTTATAGTCAATTCTAGGGGATAGCTGAACTTTTGCTAAAAAAGCTAGTATACTGATGACAAATATAAATAAATACTATTACTCAGATGACAAAGCTTGTGTGTCAATACTGTTTACAGACATAACCTCTAAAGATAGCATGCACAAAATGTATGACAATACAAATGGTAATGAATTAGAAACAGGGCCACTTCCTTTCTGGGAATAACTACTGCAGACTAACTGGTCAAATAAAAATATCTAATAAATATTTTGTGCTGGCTACTATAGGAAGAGCTTCATTTACTTATGAATTTAACTATCTCATTTGATTATTGCCACAGTCTTATTGACTGCTATTCTTATCCTCATTATACAGATTAAAAACTTTTTTTCTCAGGTATGTGCAAGACTTTTTTGAAGAAGAAAACAGTAAAATTCTTTGAAATACTTGAAGAATGACTTGAGCAATTGGAGATGGATGTTCTAATGACTTCCATATGACCTTAAATAATATGTAAATAATATAAATAATGTGAATGAAAACTATAAGGTTATCTCATATATATATGTATATATGTATTAAGGTATTTATGTTTATATATGTATATATCTGTGTATGTATATTACATATTTACTTACATATCACATGTATATACATATTACACCTATTGCATTCTCAATTAGATTTTTAGAGTTTATTTAGAAGAATTAACATTCAGAAATCATTTAGAGAATATTCTAACAAAGGGCCTCCTCTCTGGATATTAAAGAGGATTATAAAGCCATGATGAATGGAATGATTTAGTGAACACACAGAAAAGTAATAATCAGAAAGCATGTCCAAAATAATAAAGGAACAACTGGTAATTTTAAAGTGTTCTCGATAAAACAGAAGGCAAAGCATAATCAATACATTTTGCTACTGAGTTTTTAGGAAATATTGTGGGTAGAGGAACATGTTGAATGAGACTGCATGGATAGATTCAGAAGCAAAATTCAAACTATAGGAGACTATATGGGATAATCAATCTGGTTTTATAATAAATTGAAAAAAAAATAAAGAATTGAAGGGGAAAACTGTTTTAGAAAACAATTAAAAACATTTGAACCAATTGCACAGTTCAAACCTTATTTGGATTTTATTTCAGTGAAACTGAAAACATTTTTAGTTTGCCATTTATGAGAAAAATGGAAATTTGAACATACTTGATATTTAATGATTTTTTAGAAATTATTAATATCCTTGTGGGTCTTTTTCTAGTGATGTGATGGCCTACAATTGTCCATTACATATCTACTGGCTTGGCTTGACCAAACTGTAATCAGCCTTCGCTCCTCCTCACAGTGTGCTAAATTTTGACCTGCCCCTCAGCTTCGGGGAATCACTAATATACTAAGGTCAGAACATATTCCGTAACAGCTTATTCTGAGAATCAGCTGGCAGGGGAAACATTTTCTATTAAAATACCCCTATTTTACCTCCTGCTCACCCCTCTGCTTCTGTCCCACTAGGTTTCTGCTGGCCTTGCTCATCCTTTCCTCTTCAAAAATACTTTTTCTACTTGATGTTGAAATACTTGAAGATTCTGAAATCAAAGTGTTCTTCTATTCAGTCGTCTTTGTGAATAAACTCTTTCCTTACCTAGGTCTTACTTTGGTTTTCAGTTTTCTGGTGCTATGACGCAGATAAAGTGTTGAGAGCCTTTTGATCTTTATCATCCTGACCAACAGTGCTGCCCAAACCGGAGGGGTTCCAGCCCAGGATTTGTGTCTCAAATGAAAAAGTGTAAGTGTTACCCTTGAGTAGAACTCCACCCTAACTGAGGCCTTAAACGGAGGTGTTCTCTCTCTATTGCCCAGGAGTGGATAGCACCATGAGACAGATAGTTCTTGATAGATAGTTCTTGTTCCCCAAGAACATGGCACCAAGCAGGTGACATCAGGAGTTAGTCAGCTTCTACCCAAGACACTGGAACAAGGTCCCCAGCTTCCAGGAATTCCTTATCTTTCTACCCTCACCGTTTTAACTGTCTTTCTTTGCCGATCTTTCATCTCTGTCCACTCCACCATCACTTTTGCTATCCGTATAACTGATCCTATTACAAGTGTAGCTCTCCATAATAAGCCTCATGTTGTATTACCTAGTTTTAAATTAATTTTTCATAGGAGTAGAGATGATTTACAATGTTGTGTTAGTTTCTACTGTACAGCAAAGTGAATCACTTATATGTACGTATGTCTCCCCTCTTTTTTAGATCCTTTTCCCATATAGGTCATTACAGAGCATTGAGTAGAGTTCCCTGTGCTATACAGTATGTCCTTAGTCTCTGTTTTCTATGTAGTAGTGTGTATATGTCAATCCCAATCTCCCAATTTATCCCTCTCCCTCCCTTCCCCCCTTGGTGTATTACCCCTCTTTATCTTCTTCCTTACATGAGCTGTTTCCCCCGTAAGAATTACTCTGTCCCTCCAAGGAGCCCCAGATGTGTAGTATTCCTTCACAGGATTCAGAGCTAAACCTCACAGTCCTACTTCTGATTGATTTTATCTACCCACTTTCCTTTGGAAACCTGCAGTTTTCCCCAAATTGCTATACTGTCTCAGGTTTAAGGGCATCCTTTGTGTTCACACTTAGTGGGGGGAAACTTTAGATTTTCTCTGTAGACTTCAATACTTTTTAGAAAAAGCAATGCATATTACTACTGTAACATAACCAACAGCTGTTTCAAAGATCTAGGTATTTTAAATTATACTAATTTGCCACCAATACAAATACTTACACTATTATTATGGGAGGTCAAAGTACATATTCCTTACCTTGTTCTTTTAATACAGTATACTGAGAAGGTCCTAAATACAATTTAACCTTTACTTGGAACTGTGTCCTGCCATCAAAAACTTGGGAACTTTCCTCTTCCAAAATGGATGGGACAGTACTTTCATCAAAATGGTCATATGAACTCTGAAGTATAAACCCATCTGACAACCATTTTCATGAACTCTAGGTAACTCCTAATGAGACATATTTATGACAACTTTGCATATTAGTATCTTTCTGCCAGATGAGCTGGTATCTGTTATCTAGCTAATTAGTCCCTATCAAATCTTTAACTAGATTATCTTCTTTTCTCACGTTAACTATATTTTTACCTCTGATTTAAATTTTCTAGGAACTTGATGAATCTACAAAGACACGTGACAACTACAAATTAGGTGCAGAATTCCACCTAACCATGCATGTGACCTTTCTTGGTCACGAGGTTCTCAAGAAGCCTTAAAAAAAGAGTAAGAGATTGAGAGTTCAATTAAAAATTTGACTATTGCAGCAGAAGACAAACAAGCAACCTTTACTCTTGGAGCTTGTGCTGTGTAGGCCATTCAGAAAGGTCACCAAAACTCCTGCATCTTCCATGTTCTCCTTTAGTAAATAACTATGACTGTGGGCAATCTTATCGAAACTACCAACATCATCACCAGAGAACTCCAAAACTCCACTGAGTATTCCTTCATAATTGACTGGCATTGAACATGATTCTGGCTTCCTGCCTGTGGCCATTCTGTTGTACTAGAAGTACCTTCTCTGCATGTTTGCTGAAACCTCTCTGTTGTCTATGCCATCACCAAAACATTCAGACTACAAACTGGAAGAATCATCAGATAGATTATCCTCAGTGTCCTCATTCTACCATGTAAGGTCACTTTGGGCTTCATGTCTTAACACTTTATCAGTTGGCTCCCTTGAAACTCAGTTGTTGGTTTTCCATTCTTTTTGACCTTAAATAATCATCCTTTTATTTATATTCCTAGGAAAACTTTTCATTAACAGTTGTTAGTCCAAAACTCACCCGACAGATGATACAACTAATCTTTTGAGGGCAATAACATGTGGGTCAGCTGAAGTGAGTTCAGGGCTTCTAAATTGCATTTAGTCTCCTCGGGGTGGGAATGGATATCTTCAGAGCTGAGGTAGGTCTCTGGAGCCAATGGAGTGTCTAGAGTCCCCTGAGGTCAATTTGGGGTTACCAGAACAGGGTCCGGTTCCCTGAAGTGGGTTTATGCTCCTCTGAGGTGGGTCTGGCAAATTGTGAATTGCTTCTGGAAACTTCTGAGCTGAGTGTGGGCCCCTGTTGGATCTGAGATCCCTGATGTGTTCCCTGAGATGGCTGGAATGACGCTGGTTCCCTGATACAGGTTTTTGTTCCCTAACAGTAGGCCTGGGGACCCCCGATGTGGGCCTAGAATCCCCTGAAGCGGTACTTGGGTCTCCGACACTGAAGCCAGGTCTTCTGAGTTTGGTTTTAGGTCTTCTGAAGTGAGTCTGGATCCCTTAATGTGGTTTTGGAGTTCGTGGTGGTTGTCTGGACCCTGTGAGGTAGACAGAGGTTCCTAGGTGTGATTTTCGGCCCCATGAAAAGAGAATGGGCCTCCCATAGTGTGTTCCTATGGTGTTGGGCTGTGTCTGAATACCTGACATGGATCTTGGGTTTGGGAACTTAGTCTTAGAGCACTTAATTTGGTGACTTAGGAATTTCTGAATTGGATTTGGGGCCTCTGAGTTAGATATAGAGCTGTCTGGAGTGTGGTCTGCTGATGCCTAAGCTGAATTTAAGTCTCCTGATGTGGGTATGGTGACCCATTGAGGTGGGTCTCAGATCTTTTGACCTGAATTTGAATCCTTTGAATCAGGTTTGGGGTCTGGCATATTGTCTAGTACACCTAAGCTGTGTTTTGGTTCCTTAATTAGATCTGTGATCCCTAGGGTTTTGTCAGGATGTGCTGAGCCAAGCCTGTGTGCTCTGACATGGGTCTGGGAACCTAAGAGTTTAGTCAACGGTGTTCTGAGTTGTGTCTTGGGCCCCCTTTTGTGTTGTCTGGGGATGCCTGCAGTGTTAGAAGTCTGAGTTGGGTCTGATGTCTGTCTCCTGATCAGAGTCTGGGTCTACTGTGGTCTTTTTTTTTTTTTTTTTTTTTTTTTGCGGTAGGCGGGCCTATCACTGTCGTGGCCTCTCCCGTTGTGGAGCACAGGCTCCGGACGCGCAGGCTCAGCGGCCATGGCTCACGGGCCTAGCTGCTCCGCGGCAGGTGGGATCTTGCCGGACCGGGGCACGAACCCACGTCCCCTGCATCGGCAGGCGGACTCTCAACCACTGCGCCACCAGGGAAGCCCTATGTGGTCTTTTGAGTTGGTCTTAGACCCCATGAAATGAGTCCCGGTTATCTTGAGCTAAGTGTTGGTCTGCTGAGGTGGACTTGGTATCACCTTTGGTAGGTCTCAGGTTCTGCATGTGGGTCTGGGTCCTCAGAGGTGGGTGTCTGGTCTCCAACCTTGGGTCTTGGTCCCTGAGCTCAGAAGTGGGTCTGGGGGTCTCTGAATATAGTACGAGTCTTCTGCTGTTGTTCTGGGGTCCAGTGACGTAGGTGTGGAGTCCCTTAAGATATGTCTAGGGTCCCCTGAGCTTAATAAGTAATTAGTCTTGGTCCAGTGACCCAGGTTCAGCTGATTCTTGAATTGAAATTAGACCCCTGATGTGGCCCTGGGGCACTTTATTTGGCTGTGGGACAAACTTGATATATTGTCTGGGGATGATTGAGAGGATATCTGGTCTGATTAGGCAGATCTAGGGTCTCCAGAGATGGGTCTATGGCTTCCTGAGCTAAGTCTAGGTTTCCTAGAGTAGGTCTGGGGTCTCCTAAGCTGAGCCTGATTTTCCTTAAGTGGGTTGTTTCTTCTCCAAGGTTAGTCTGGCATCTCCTAAAGTGGTTTTATGGTCTCCTGAGCTCAGGGATCCCAGAGGTGAGAGTCTTGGGTTCTAGTGTACATGCAGGACCCTTGAGGGCATCTGGCATTCTTAGGAATTGCCTGAGGCTGTCTGAATTGAGCCTAGATCTCCTGATATGAGTCTACGGTTCCATGATTTGAGTCTGGAGCTCCTAAGTTGGCTCTTGAGCCCACTGTTACGTTATTGAAGATGTCTGAGCTGCAATCTTGCTGCTGAGATGAATCTGGTGCCCTCAGAGATGGTTCTGTGGTCTGAGATGACTCTGAATTTCTTGAGGAAGTCTGGGGGTCTTGAGCTAAATCTGGATCATTGGTATACATTAAGAGCCACCTAAGGTAGATCTTAGGCCTTCACAAAAGTTGTCTGGGTATGCTGGAGTTGATTCTGGGCACCCTGAAGTAAGTTGGGTGTCTTTTGATGTTGGACTGGGGTCCAGGTGGTCTGGGGCCACTTAAGGTATTTCTGGATCTCTCATGATGAATTGGGGTTCCTCTCTGGGTTTAGATCGCCAGATTTTATTCTAGGTCCCCCTAATATGAATGTAGGGCCCCTTGAGTTTGGTAAGGGTCCCCTTAGGTGGGTCTAGGAATCCTCAGGTGGACCTAGGTTCCCCACAGATGGAATCTGGAAGTGTCTGAAATGAGTCCGATACTCTGACATAGGTCTAAATCTCCTGAGCATAGTCTGTGTCGCCTGATTTTGGTCTGTGATCTTCTGAGGTGGGTCTGAGGTCTATCAAGATACATACGGTTGGGACTGTTTTCTCCTGAGCTAAGTCTGGGACAATTATGGTTGTTGTTCGGGAACATGTACGTGAATTCTGAGCACACTAAGATGTGTCTGGGGTCTCCTGAGCTGAAGCTAATTCCTCTGAGATTTGTCTAGGTTCCCTTAGGTGGAGTCCCTGAAGTGGATCTGGTGCCATCTAGGGTGTTTTCTGTGATCTACTGAGCTGGATATTGATCTTCTGAGTTTGTTTGGTGACCCCACAGTGAGTCTCAGCCATCTTGAGCTGAATCTACATCACAAAAAGTGGCCTAATGTTCCCAGATGTGGGTCTGGGTCCCCTTAGGATAATCTGGTATTCCCTGAAATGTCTGAGGTAGATATGAGCTTTTCTGAACCGAGTCTGGTTTTCCACAGCTGAATATCAATTCCCTTGTGGTTGGTTAGTGTCACCTGAGCTGGCTGAGAGGTGTTGATAGCAGCACCGAATGTGTTGTCCGTGTCCCCTGAGCTAAGTGTGTGAGTCCTGTGAGGTTTGTCAGGGATCTAATAAGTAGGTCTGGTGTCTCCTGAGCTGAGTTCAGTTAAGTTGTGAGGGGCTGAGGTATCTTCAGTTGGGCCTGGGTTCTCATGCAGGTGACCCTGGGGTATTGTCTGGGGATGCCTAAGTTGAGTCTAGCTCCCCTCAAGTAGGTCTTAAATGTTTTGAGATCTCAGTCACCAAGGTGTAGGGTTCACTGTCCTGGATCTGGACCTCTGAATTTGGTCTGGGATGTTGTCTAGGGGATGCCTGGACTATCTCTTTCCCTGAGACAAGGGTCAGTCCCCTGAGCAGAGTCTCTGTCTGCAAAGATGGGTCTGAGATATAGGGCCCCTGAAGTTGGGTCTGCATCCCCCTGGGTTGTTATATTAGAATTCCTGAGCTAAATTCCTGAGATAAGTCTTAGGTCTCTTGAGCTGAGTCTTGTTGCTCCAAGGTCAGTCTAAAGTCTCTGGATGTGAATAGGTAATCCCTGATGTGAGTCTTGTGGTATTGTATGAGTTCTCCTGAACTGAGTTTGGGTCACTTGAGTTGGACCTGCGTCCATTAAGTGGGACTAGGTTACCCTGAGCTGTATCTGTAATCTCCTTTGTTGAGTCTGGGGTTTCCTGAGATATAATGCTCATTTTATGGTGAGTCTTGGGCCAACTGAGATAGGTCTGAAGCCCTTCAGATATCTGGGGCTGCTGAGGTGAATCTGGGGTACAGTGAAGTCGATTATCTATAAATGCCTAAGCAGAGTTGGGACTGCTACGGTAGGTGTAACGTCAACTATGGTGAAACTGGGTTCTCCTGAGCTAAGTGTGGGTCCTGCGGGGAGGATCTAGTATTTCCTGGAGTGTATTCTTGGGGTTTCTAAGCTGCATATGTTGCTAGGAGTGGGGTTTTCAGTCTGTTGAACTAAGCCATGTCCCTTGACAAGGTCTAAGTTGTGCCTGGAAATATTTGTTCCCTGCTGAATGTGTGTGGCTTATGGAGTGGGTCTGGGAATCCACTGATTGTTTCTAGAGATGAGTGAATTGAGTCTAGGTCCTGTGTTGTAGGTCTGGGGTCCACTGGGGAGGATTAAGGTCTCTAAGGCAGGTCTGGGTTCTTTAAGTTGAGTTTGAGTCCCTGAACTGAGTCTGGATATTCTGCTTGGGTATTAGGGCCCTGCAAAATGTCTAGGGTGTCACCTTGGATGCTTTCTGGGGATTCTTAAACAGAGTCTTATGATTCATTTGAGTACAGAATCTCCAGAAGTGTGTCTGGTTCTGTGGGAAGAGTCTCAATCACTTCTGTGGATACTGAAGCTGACTGTTGGTTCCCAAATATAGGGAGCCCTTTGCTCCCCAAATAATGTGAGATCTCATAGACTGTTTTCTTGGGATGACTGTGTTGGTTGGATCTTAGTACCGTAATGTGAGTCAGGATTCCTCAAGGAGGGTTTGTGTCCCATTGGTGGGTCTGGGTTTCCTGACTTGAGTGGATTTGGGACCCTGAGTGATGTTTTGCATTCACAAGTGTGTTATCTGGTAATATCTGAGTAATCTGAGTCAGGTCTCTGAATTGGGTCAGGATTGCCTGATGTTGGCCAGTATGCACACCCAACTCAGCTGTTTTATGGGAGGGCTAAGCTGAGTATCTAAGTCCTGATCAGGTCTAGGGTCCCTGTGATCCTTTGATGTATGCTTGGGGGTCATTAAGACAGGTTCAGTGTCCTTTGAAGATTTTTACTCCTTGGATTATTATGTAGCATGCCTTATGTGAGTCTTTAAACCTGAATTGTGTCCGGGATTTCCTTAGGTGGGTCTGGGACTGCAGAATTAAGTCTAGGTTTTCTCATATGGGTTTGTTATCTTTGAGTTTGGCCTGTGCCACTCCAGTTGTCTTGAGGAACTCTTTAGCTTCTCTGAGTTCACCAGATGACACTGGGTCTGTTGAGTCTGTCTCTCCTCAGCAGGGCTTGGAGGGTCTGGTCTGTGGTCTCCCGAATTGGTTCTGGTATCCCATATGCTAAATGTGGGCCTGGTAAGGTGTAGCTTATTCAGGTATGAGTCAAGTCCTAGTCCATCAGGTGGTTCTGCTGTGAGGGGAATTGGCCCCTTCTTTAGGGCTGTGACTCACTGAATTTGGCCTGGGAATACCTGTATTGTTGACTGTGATCCCTTGAACTGAATACAAATCTTCTGATGAGTGCCTGAGTTCTTCTGTGTTGAATATGGGCCCACTGGTATATTGTTTGGGGGTGCCTGACCTGAGTCTGGGTTCTGTGCTGAGTCTGTGTGTCTCCTTAGGTGGGACTGGGATCCATTGTGGGCCTTGAGCTTCTACATCTGGGTCTGGGGCTGCGTAGAATTCGTCTGGGTCCATTCGGCATGATGTCTAGAATTCTGTGAGTTGAAACAGTGTCCTCTCTGAGGATCGCTGGACCCTCTGAGGTGGGTCCTGGTGGGGATGGCTGAACAAATTTGAGATGCTCAAGTGGTTGTAGGGTCGCCTCTCCAAGGTCTCAGTCTGGTTAGCTTAGACTGGAGTTCTTTAGGAGTGTCTAGGTTCCCTGAAGTATGTTTCAAGTGTAGGAAATGCCTGAGTGGCATTCTTGTGAGGTTCTGAGACCAGTAGGGTATTGGTTAGGAATACTTGAGCTGAGTATGGACCCTCTGAGGTAGCATTCAGGCCCAGAAACTGAGTCTGGGTCATCTGAGTTGGGTCTGGGGCACCCAGAGATTTGTTTATATTCTCTGAGGTGAGTCCGGGTCTCATGGAGATAAGTCACAGTTCCTGGTAGTCTATTAGGTGTCGCTAGAGTTGGGTGTTTCTCACCTGAATGAAGTCTGGGTGGATCTCGTCATGGGTCTGAGCCCTCTGTGGTTTGTTCTGTGTCCTGTATATCTTGTATATTGATACCTGAACTGACTCTGGGTGTCCTTAGGTATGTCAGAGGATCCTGAGTTGGAACTGGAGTCCCCAGGGGTACCTGGCTCTCCCTGAGTTGTGTCTTAGAATCACTGAGTTGGATCTGGGGTCCTCTGAGGGGAATATTTGCACCTCTGTGTTATTTGTGTATGGCTTACCTGTTATTTCCTCACTTGAACGGTGTCTGGTTTCTCCTATGGGGGGGGGGGGGCGGGTCTGTGCCTCCAGAAGTGAATCTGGATCCTCTAATGTGTTTCTGTGTTTTTTTTGAGTTTGTTGTGGATGTCTCTGTGTTGGATCTGGAATATCCTTAGCTGAGTATTGGACCCCTGTGCTGATTCTAGACTCTCTGAGGTAGGTCTAAGACCCCTTACTCCTAGTGTGGATTTTTCAGGGTGTTGGTGGTGGTTGCCCGAAGTGAGACTTAGTTCCCTCAATTTGTGATTTTCTGTGGGAGGACTTGGCCCTTTCTTTGGGTCCTGAACTCAGTGAGTTTCTCTGGAGTCACCTGCTGTTTCTCAGGGCCTCCAGAAATGAGTATGGGACATGTGAGACATGCCTAGGGTTCCCTCACCTGCATCTGGGGACCCTTTGGGTGGTCTGAGTTCCTTTCTGTTGAAGGTTGACTTGGTGGGGTGTCATTTGGGAATGCGAGAGTTAGGCTGAGTCCCCTGTACTTAGTATGTATCACTTTGGGTGCATCTGGGATCCCATGTGGTGGGGTCCTTAGCTCCTTCATTTAGGTCTGAGACTCCCTGACTTGGTTTTGAGGCTACCTGGCATATTGTCTGTTGCACCCTGAACAAAGTCCACATCTCTTGAGGAGTACTGAGTCCCTGCAGTGGGTGGGCTTTATCTGGAGTTGCCTGGACAGAGTTGAGTGCCCTAAGTGGTGTGAGGTTTATTGTAGTAGGTCTTGCATCTCCTGAGCTTAGTCTTCTATGGTATTCTCCCTTGTTCCTTGAACTGAGTCTGCTTACCCTCAGGAATGTGTAGATCTCCTGAGCTGAGTCTGGACCTCTGAGGAGGCTCTGTGTCACCTAGGGTGGACCTAGGTTTCCTTGTGTTGAGTGTGAACACGTTCAGGTATTGTTTGAGATAACTGAGCTGAGCTGATTGGGTCCCTGTGCTGAGTGTAAATGTCTTATGTGGATTTCTCATCTTCTGTGTTAGTTTTTCATGCATCTTTATGTGGATGGAAGATCCATAATTTGAGCTGGGAGCCACCTACCATGAAATTTGAGGTCCTCGATCTAAGTGTGGCTATCCTGAGAATATCTGGTTTACCTGCAGTTTTTAATGGGCCCAATAGGTTTTGGTTCCCTGTTATGGGTATGGGTATATGGACTGGGTCTTCAGATAAGGGTCTAAGACCCCTGTGATATGGCCTGGGCATGCCTTAACTGAATTGGGGTCTCATAAGGTGGGTGTGGGATCTGTTAACGTAGATCACTGGCCCCCAAACTGACTCTGGGTCACCTGACTTGCATCTGCAGTAACTACAGGTGCATTTGTGTTCTCTGATTGTGGCTTGGGATCTCTTGAGCTTACCTGGGGTATCTGAAGCTGTCTGTAGTCCCCTGAGGTGGGTATGTGATCCCTGAACTGAGTATGCAACCCCCTGGTGTGGGTCTGGGGATTTTGTGAGTATCTGAGTCTCTCTGGTGTTTTTTTGAGGATTTCTGTGCCTTACTGATATAGCTGTGAGACAGTTAGATGTGAAAGTGGACTCTATGGTGATATGACTCTGCATACCCTGAATTTGGCCTGTATTTTCTGAAGTGTACCTGGGTCTTTGGAAATGATTGTGTTCTATGATATGGGACTGCGCTCTTTTGAGGTGACTCTGCACCCCTCTGGTTTGGGTTGGAGATCTCCGAAGGTGGAATCTGAGTCCCCTCAACTGAATCTAGGACTCTAGAGTGAGACTGGATCCCACACGTGGGTCTGAGGATCCTATGTTGAGTGTGGAGCCATTGGTGTATTCTTTGCAGATGCCTGAGTTGAGTCAATATATCCATAGGTTGATCTGGCATCCACTGTTTGTGGTTTTGGCTCCTTCATTTGAGTCTGGACTCAGTATAGTCTGGGACTACCTGATACGTTGTCTGGGGTCCCCTGGTGATTCTTCCCCCTCTCAGCTGAGTCTAATCTAAGATAAATTTAGGTCCCTTGTGAGTCTAAAGTCCCTTAAGGTGGGTCTGACATATGTTTTGAGTGTGGGTATTGGGGTGTTGTTTGGGGATGCCTCTGAAGAGTTGACATCCCCTGTACTGGGTCTGTGTCCCATTAATTGTGCATGGGATCCCTTTAGTGGTATTGGTCCTTTCAGTTTGGTCTGAAACTCTGAGTTTGATCTGTATCCACCTGGCATGTTGTCTGAAATCCCTTAGCTGAGTCTGAGTTCCTGAGAAGGTCTGAGTTTCCTATAGTGTCCATGGCTCCTTGGGTTTTAGCTGGGGATGACTGAACAGAGTTGGGTGTCCTGATATGGGAGTGGTTCCACTGTGGCTGGCCTGGTTCTTTCTACGAGAGTGTAAAACCCTGGTAATGTTGTCTTGGGTACCTTAGCCGAGTCTGGGTGTAACGACAATTATCAGCACTCTCCTGTTGGTTGTATGGTCCATGATGTATGTCCAGGTCCCGGAGGCATGTTTCAGCCTTACTGAAGTATGTTTGGGCCCTTTTCTGGTATATTTATACACCCCAAGTGATGTCAGTGAATGCTGTATCTGAGTTTGTGTACCTGAATTTGGTCTGAGTTTTCCTGTGTGGAACTTGGGAAAGGAATCTGGACTTTCTGGTGGGAATCTGTCTTTCTTCCTGGTTGGTGTGCCCTCCTCTGAGATGGATTTGGATACCGTTATGGTTGGGGGTAGCATCCGGATTACCTTAGGTGGATCTGTGGTCCCTTGAGGCAAACCTGAGCACCCCTGTACTGAGTGTGGCGTTATTGGAGTGTTGTTTTCATGTACCTGAATTGAGACTTTATCCCCTTGGGTTGGTCTGAAATCCTTGTATCGCTTTTTAGGACCCTTTATTTGGATTGACACATCCTCATTTCTGCCTTGAACCTCATATTTTTCAGATTTCTCTGAACTTAATGTCCCGCCATCTGAATTTAGGTCTCCTGAACTGAGTCTGTATATCCTTAGGTGGGTGTGGGTTCCCTGTGGTGGGTGGTATGTCCTTCCTCTTAGACTGGAGTTGCAGTTTGAGTCTGACATTGCCTTTGGTCCTCTGAGCTGAATCTGGGTTCCCTGAGTTCCCAAACGTCCCTGAAGATGTTTGAGTCTCCTGATGTTTGGGTTATTGCCCCTCTGGATACCCAGGGATGCCCGGGGAAAGCTAAGTCCACTGTGACGGTTGCAGGTGTAGGGGGGTCAGGTGTCTCCTGAGATTAGTCTGAGTTGTCCCTAGAGATCTGAATTACCTAGAGTCACGGGCTGCCTCAACTGTTGTGTGGGCACACCTGACAGATCTTGAACTGTTTTGTGTCTTTTAGTAGATCTGGGTCTGCTTGTATCTGAATCCCCTGGAGATTTATGAAGTACCTGAGCTGAGTATTGGTCCTATACAATACTGGTTCTATACAGTGCTAGGCCTGGGGCCTAAAACTGAATCCTTGTCCCCTGACAAATGTGTACCTGTGTACCTGCCGGGTGCATTTTATTTCTCTAATGTGGGCCTAGTGTCTCTAGAACTGAGCCGGGGTGCTCTGAAGTTGATCTGGTTTCACTGAGGTGGATCTGACATCTCCATGGTGGGTCTGCAGTATTCAAATGAGTCTGCTCAGTTTGAACTGAGTATTGGGTCTGGGTGTGCAGAGGTGCATCTGCATGTCTTGAGCCTATTTTATGCCACTTGTGGGGTTTTGAGGACAATTATGTTGTCTGCAGAAGCCCACCGTAAGTGTGAAGTTGGTTAGAGTTTTCTGATAGTGTCTGGGGAACCTATGGTATGTTTGGGGTCTCTTGGAGTGTTACTTGGGGATGTGTCTGTATATACTGTGTCTGGTGTCCATGAGGTGACCTCCTGATTTGAGCCTGGGTCCTATGGGACCTGAGTCTAGATACTTTGGGGAAATGTTAGTGGATATTTGGGGCCATGCTAGAGGATCTGGATTCCAGTATGTAGGTCTTGGATCGCTGCGGGGGGGGCGGGGGGGTCTGGGTCTCTTGAGTGGATGTCTGGGCATGTGTGAGTTGAATATGGGAACCCCAGAGGAGAGTTTGGGTGCTTGACGTGATTCTGTGGTCCCTGAGTCGAGTCTGTTTCCCCTGACCTGAGTGAGGTTCCTTGAGGATGGTTCAGTCCCATTAGGTAGGTTGTGGGCCCCCTGTACTTTACCCTGAGTTGGGGCTTAGACTCCTATGGTGTATTTTGAGTTCCCAAGTATGTTGCCTGGGGTGCTTGAGGTGAGTCTGAATTCATGAAGTGGATATTATTGCGCTTAAAGAGGTTTGCGTATCTGAGGTGATTCTAGGCTACCTGTTGGGGGTTCCCAGGACTGTGTGTAGGCCTGCCTGAGTGGTATGTTTGTATGAAACAAACATACTCTGAAACACGTCTTGGACCTGTAGGTGGATCTGAGTGTTCTTTTGAGTATCTGAGGACACGGCTGTTGTCTGGAGATGCCTGAGCTTAACCCAACTCATTCCTATGAATTAGGTTTAGGATCCCTGAGGTGTATGTATGGCAATGAATATGGGTCACCTGAGATTATTCTGTGATACCCCCTGATGCATTTGGTTTGTCTGAAGTGTGTCTGGGTCTCCAGAGCTGAGCCAAGTTCCTTTGAAATTGATCTGCAGTCTGCTGAGGTGGTTCTGGCAATTCTGAGGTGGATTTGGGGACTATTCAAACTGAATCTGCCTCTCGAGCTTGGGCCTGGGATTTCCAAAGGTGAGCCTGAATGTTCTGAGTTGACTTTGGATCAACTGAGGTGTTTCTAGGCTTTCAATATGTTGTCTGTGGAAGTCTGTGTCATTGAGATGGATTAGGACTGGCCAATATCAGTTTGGGGTCCCTGAGGTGTGTCTGGGGTCCTCTGGAGTATTTTCTGGGGATGCATGTACTAAGTCTGGTGCCCATGAACTGATGTCAGCTTTTGTAATCAGAGTGTGGGTCCTGTGGACAGAGCCTGGGTTGAATTTGGGTCTGTTTGAGGTGAGTCTGTGTTTAGCCATATATGTCTTAGTGCTCCTAGGGTGGGTCTGGGGACCTCATAGGTTGATATCTGGGAGTGTGTGAATTGAATCTTGGTCCCTTGATGTAATCTGGGGTCTCTAGAGGTGTGTTAGGACACTTGAGAAACCTCTGGTTTCCTTGAGTTGAATCTATGTCCTCCAAACCGAGTTTTGGTATCCTGAGGATGGCTTGATTCCTTTAAGTAGGTTGCGAGCCCCATATCTTTTACCCTGTGAACTTGCAGTATGTTTCTGTTTTCCAGGTCTGTTGCTGAGGAATGCCTAAACTGAGTCTGGATTCCTGAAGTTAGTCTTCTTTGCTCTGAAGTGGATATGGATCTGAGGTACTTCTTGTGGATTTAGAGCCACTTGATTATGGGTCACTTGAAATAGATTTGGTTTCTCCTAGCTGGGTCCGATGTCTGCAGAATTGGGCCAGTGTACCTTGAAGTGGGTTTGAAGTTCCCCTACGTGTCAAAACATAAATATATATAGTATAAATAATAAAATATATATGTGTATAATTATTATAAAATTATCTAATTATCTGTAAAACATATATTTTTATATAAACCTTATGATAACCATAAAGCAAACATCTACAGTAGATACACAAAAGATAAAGAATGGAATCAGAGCACACTAATACAGAAAATCATCAATTTACAAAGGAAAGCAGCAAGAGAGGAAGAAAGGAACAGTGAAAGTACAAAACAGCCAGAAAATAATAGGACAGCATTGGTAAGTCTTTACCTATCAGTAATTAATCTATGTGTAAATGGATTGGATCATCCAGCAAAAAGACATAGAGTGGCTGGTTGGATAATAAAACAACCAACTACATGCTGCCTACAGGAGACTCACTTTACCTGTAAGGACACACATAGGCTCAAAGTAAAAGTATAGAAAAAGACATTCAATGGAAACCAAATGAAAACAGGGTAGCTATAGTTATATCAAACAACATCAACTGTAGCCAAAACATTAATGAAACAAAGATGATCATAATTTAGCCCGGCGGTCCCCAACCTTTTTGGCAGCAGGGACTGGTTTCATGGAAGACAATTCTTCCACGGACTGGGAAAAATTGCGGGGGGTGGGGGTGGGGGCGGGTTGGAGGGGATGGTTCGGGCTGTAATGCGAGCGATGGGGAACAACGGGGAGCGGCAGACGAAGCTTAATTCCCTCCCCTGCCGCTCGCCTCCTGCTGCGCAGCCCAGTTCCTAACAGTACTGGTCCGTGGCCCAGGGGTTGGGGACCCCTGCCTTAGACCACCTGAATATATCAAGTAAGTACTAACAGATCTGAAGGGAGAAAAACACATATTACAGTGATAGTAGGGAACTCCAGTACCTCATTTTCAACAGTAATAGATCATCCAGGCAGAAGTTCAACAGCGAAACATTGGTTTTGAGCTATACCTCAAACAAATGGACCTAACAGACATTTTTCAGAACATTCCATCCAACAACAGCAGAATACACATTCTTCTCCAGCACACACAGAACATCCTCCAGGACAGACCATGTGATGGGCCACAAAACAAGTTTTAACAAATGTAAGAAGATTAATATCATACCAAGAATCTCTTCTGACCATAATGGTATGAAACTAGAAATGAATAACAGAAGAAAAGTTCGAAAATTCACAAACATGTGGAAATGAAGCGACACGTTTCTGAACAAACAGTGAGTCATAGAAGAAATTTAAATATCTTGAAACAAATGAAAATGGAAACATATATCAAAACCAATGGGGTACTGAAAAAGCGGTTCTAAGAGGCAAGTTTATTGCAATAAATGCCAACATTATGAAAAAAGAAAGATCTGAAATAAACAAACACCTCAAGGAAATAAGTACAAATTAAGACCAAAATTTCTTAAAAAGGAAGGATATAACAAAGAGTAGAAATAAATGAAGTAGAGACCAGAAAAAAAAAGAAAAGATCAAAGAACCTAACAGCTAGATTTTCAAAACGATAAACAAAATTGAGAGGCCTTTAGCTGGGCTAACTAAGAATAAAACAGAAAAGACTCAAATAAATAAAATCGGAAAAGAGAAAACATCACAATTGATACCACAGAAATACAAAGATCCTAAGAGACTAATGTGAACAATTTTATGACAACAAATTGATAAATTCTGAGAACATACAACCTACCAAGGCTGAATAATGAAGAAATAGAATATCTGAACAGACGAATAACAGGCAAGGAGATTGAATCAGTAATCAAAAGCCTCCTAATGCAAAAAAGCCCAGGGCCACATGGTTTCACTGATAAATTCTACTAGATATTTAAAGAATTAATGCCAGTCCTTTTCAAACTCATTCCAGAAATTGAAGAACAAGAAGTACTCCTAAACTCATCTCATGAGGCTACTACTCTGATACCAAAGCCAGATAAGGACACTACAAACAAAAGAATACTATAGACCCATATACCTGATGAAGATAGATGCAAAATTTCTCAAAATATTAACAAATGGAATTCAATAGCTCATTAAAAGGATCATTCACCACGATCAGGTGGAAATTATCCCTGGGATGCAAGGATGCTTCAAAACATACAAATCAGGAAGTATGACACACCGCATTATTAATGAAAGATAAAAGTAATGTAATCATCTCAATAGATGGAGAAAAGGCACTTGACAAAATATAATGTCTTTTCATGATAAACATACCTAATAAACCGGGTACAGAAGGTATATACTTCAACACAATAAAGACCATATACAAACGCAGAGATAACATCATACTCTAAGCAGAAAGGGTAAAATCTCACCACTCCTATTCCACATTGTACATCAAGTCCTAGCTAGGACAGGTGGGCAAGAAAAAGGAATTAAAGGCATCCAATTTAAAAGGAAGAAGTAAAATTATCTTTGTTTGCAGGTGATTTGATATTATATGTAGAAAACCCTGTGGAGTCCACCACCAATTGCTAAAACTAATCAACAAGGTCATTAAAGTTGCAAGGTACAAAATTTACATATAATTGCATATTTGTACACTAACAACAAAACATCTGAAAAAAATAACATAGTCCAATTACAAAAAGCATCAAAATAATAAAACACTTAGAAATAAATTTCATGCAGGAGGTGAAAGATCTGTACATTAAAACAAAAAGGCTTTGATGAAGTTAGGAAAAACATGGAAAAATATCCCATATTCTTAGATCAGAATAATTAATTGAATTTCCCATACTATCCAAAGCCATTTATAGACTGAATGAAATCCCTATCAAATTTCCAATGGCTTTAAATTTTTTTTTTGCCACGCCATGCGGTGTGCGGGAGCTTAGTTCCCCGACCAGGGATTCAACCTGTGCCCCCCTGCAGTGGAAGTACGGAGTCTTAACCACTGGACCGCCAGGGAGGTTCCTCTGATGTCTTTTATTATAGAAATAGAAAAAGCAATTCTAAAATTTTTACAGAAGAACAGAAACCCTGAGCAGCCAAAGCAATCCTGAGAAAGAAGAGGCATCTTCTGGAGGCATCACACTTCCTGATTCCAAAGTATCACAGAGCTAGCGTAATCAGAAGAGTATAATACTGGCATAAAAGCAGACACCTAGATCAGTGGAACAGAATCAAGCACTCAGAAATAAATCTCCCAACTAATATTTGACAGGGGAACCAAAATGCTGAATGGGGAAAGAATGGTCTTTTCAATAAATCGTGTTGGGAAAACTGATAACCACAAGGAGAAAAATGAAATTTTACTCCTATCTTACACTATGCACAGAAATTAACTTGAAATGAATTACAGATTTAAGTAAGTCTGTAAGAACTGGGACGATAAAACTCTTAGATGGAAATATAGGGGAAACACCTCCTTGATATTGGTGTTGGCAATAATCGTTTTGTATATGACACCAAAAGCACAGTCAACAAAAGCAGAACTTAACAAATTGGATCACATTAAACTAAAAAGCTTCTGCACAGCAAAAGAAACAACAAATGAAATGGCCATGTATGGAATGAGTGAAGATATCTGTAAGTCATACATCTAATAAGGGGTTAACATACAAGGTATGTGAAGAACTCATATAACTCAATGCCAAAAACAAGTAAATAAACAACGTGATTAAAAACTGGGCAGAGGAACTAAATAGAAATTTTTCCCAAGAAGACATAAGATGGCCAACAAAAGCATGTAAAGATGTTCAACACTGGTAATCATCATCAAAATGCAAAACAGAACTACAATGAGCGATTATTGCATACTTGTTAGGATGGCTATAATATCATCAAAAAGACAAGAGATAGCAAGTAATGGAGAGTGTGTGGAGGAAGGGAGACCTCCTACACTGTTGGTGGGAATGTAAGTTGGTGTAACCACTATGGACAACAGTATGAAGGTTCCTCAAAAAATTAGGAATACAGCTACCATATGATCCAGCAACTGAGCTTCTATGGATATATAGAAAGAAAATACAAAGCAATATCTCTAACAGTCAAGATATAGAAACAATAGTCGAGATACAGAAACAGGGAATTCCCTGGAGGTCCAGTGATTAGGACTCCGCGCTTCAAGAGCATTCAGTCCCTGATTGGGGAACTAGTATCTTGCATGCTGCACGATGCAACCAAAAAAAAAAAAAGAGAGAGAGAGAGAGGTGGAAACAATCTATGCCCATTCATGGGATGAATGGATGAAGACAACGCTGCATCTTTACCCATTCATCATGTTATCTATCTATCTATACAGTGTAGTATTATTCAGTCATGAGGGAGAAAGAAATTCTGCCATTTGGCAAGGCAACATGGATGAACCACAAGGGTATTATCCTAATTAAGTCAGGCAGAGAAAGCAAAATACCGTAACTGCTTATACAGGGAAACTAGAAAAACGGAACTCATAGAAACAGATAGGGTTGTAGTTACCAGGGGCTTAGGGAGTGGGGAAAATGGGCAAATGTTGGTCAAAGGGTACAGACTTCCAGTTATAACATGAATTAGCTGTGGCAGGATCAAGATACAGCATGGTTACTGTAATTAATACTGTATTGTGCATTTGAAACTTGCTAAGAGAGTAGGTCATAACTGTTCTTACCACAGAAAGAAACGGTTAACTATGTGACATGATGGAGGAGTTAGCTAACTCTTTGTTGGGAATCATCTCTAGCATATGTGTATTAAATGAACACATTGTACACTTTAACTTTATTTATTGTTATATGCCAAACAACCTCAATAATGCAGAAGATATAAACTGTTTGTCAAGTAAGTCCAAAGATTTAATATCTGAATGGTTGGTTTTTGGGGGATTTATTTTGTTCCTTTGAATAGGCCATGCTTTCCTGTTGTATTGTTTTTGTTTGTTTGTTTGTTTTTTATCTCTTTTTTGAAAATCTGGCATTTGTAATAAACATTGCAGTCTGGGTTGCTGCAGGAGAAGACATTTACTAACTATTATGGAGAGAAGATTTGGGTCTTCTCAGGCCTTTTCTGGGTATGTGCCTCTGTAGGCTTCCACGTGTAGTTTTTTGTCAATTGTGTCCTATATACATCTACTTTTACATGTCTTATTTTCTAAGAGGCCCAGTCTTGTTTCTCCTAGGGCCTGAGGTGTTCCATTATATTCCTGTTCCCGTAATCTCTCGTACTCAGCCATTTGCAGGTCTTTACTATTCCGGCAGTTTTCACATGCTGTGGCACCAGCCATTGTTCAGTGGCCTCCAACCTATGTCCAAACCATGCTTCCAAACCTTTCTGAGCTTTCAGTCAGTAAGGACAGAAACCAACCCTTTGGCCACCATCAGTCCATAAAACGGCAAACATTTGGTTCTTTTTTTTTTTTTTCTTCCATCCTGTAGGAGGAACCGGGGATCGGTTGTTTCTTTCCAATTGCAGGGTTTTGAGACTGGGAGGAGTTGGGACAAGAGCGCTATGGAATTTCTTAAATCCTGAGTGTGGATTTTTCTCATTGTGCACTTGCTTGGTTGCTGCAGATCCTGACTGGTTTCTAGAGCTCCCACAAAGGTATTTGAATTAATATATTACTGTTGAGTTGGTTTTGGAATGCGGGACGGGATCCTGGAGCTTCCTAGTTTGCCATCTTGATATCACCTCAGTCCTTGAATATTTTTCTGTTACCTTTAAAAATAATTAAAAACCCAGTATAAAACTTCATGACCACTGCTGGAAGAAGAGGGGGTGCTGAGAATTTCTCACAGGGTTATATTGAGTAAGTATCTCCTTCTCTGCCCTTATGAGGCTTCCCCTCTCTTGTTTTTTTTTTTTACTTTTAACTGGCTCTCTTTAAATACCTTGGATACCACATGCTTTCTTTCCTCTAAACAAGTTATTTAAAGAGTAGTAACTCCCTTCTCAAATTCTGTTTGCTTGACTTTTACTCATCCTTCAGATTTTGATTCAAGCGTAAGTTTAATACCCATAGTTTTTCCATAGTTCATTATTATAGCTTTGTGCTCCTCTTGTTTGTGAGTGGTCATTTTTACAAATTTATTACTTTAAAATGTTTCTGAGTGTTATTGTAAAGCTGAATTGATAAGAGTAGTTCCTTGCACAGGGTACAAAATAAAGGCAGAAATACAATGGGGAGCACTGGAAGTGTCAGAAAAGGCTACTTATTGAGACTTAAATGTCTGACTCAGCTGGAAGGTATGAGATTTTGCCCTATTTCATTTCTTCTTTGGAATAGAGAAAGCATCTTTCAGTCATCTCGAGGATGAATGTCAAGTACAAAATTTTCCAAGTAGATAGAAGGAACTCAGATTTCTGATAAAATCATAAAGCTGACTTAGCTGCTACCTCATGACTCATATGATATGAAATATAAATTTATTCTTATATAATGGATTTTATACTGGATTGGCCAGCAGAAATTCACCTTAAATAACATACTCTTCCCCTAAATTGAAAACTCAATTAGGGTAAAAGCTTCTTTCCTCATGTTTATGTGTTCCGTATATAGCACATTCTATGTGAGGACTTTGGCAAACAATGATTGAATAGTTTCTCTTTGCCCCAGACTGCCATCATAGCAAAGTGAATTTAGGTCTTGAGATAATTTTCTACAAATTTATACAATAAGTGTTCCTGAGTTGAGAGTGATGAGTAAGTAGGTATGGGCATGTGAATAAGTGTATAAGTAAAATATGGTATCATTTGTGTATTCATATCTGTAAATTATTTAAACTATAATCAATCAGTATTTCATTAACTTCTATGTCAGGTCATATAGGCCTACCTAATTCCTTTACTTAATAAGTAGTGTGTAGTAGGTAAAGAAAGCCACGTGGTAATGCCCAAATAGATCATAATTTTTTCATGGTGTGGAACTGGGATATTGCTTGGCCCATTCCAAAAATGAAAGTTAATATTGAGATAGATAAAAATTTTAATTTAAAAATATTTAACTTCATTAAATTTCTTACGTATAACATTTCTAGTTGATTACTTGTGATAGAAGGAAGGTAGCTATCTCACTAGTAGTTATTGTGATGTCAGACATTCTGTACTCTGTAATCTCACTCTCAACCTTGAGAGCTATTCTACTAGAATCCTCTCTTGCATTCACATACACGTGAGCCAACATGAAAGCTCCACTTTGCTTCTACCAGTTTTGGGGACTGTTTTTTCACTGATGTGGTAGTAAGTAATAGATACCTGGGATTTTTCTCCTCTTTTTTGTCTTAGTACTGGGGAAGATACTTTTGTTTTTCTTTAACCTCTTAAAATATCTTCTGTTTTTCTCATTATTTTTTTAATCTCGTTTCCTATTTCTTATTCATTCTTCTCTTTCCCTTAATCTTCCATTTTTGCAACTTTTATCCCTTCTTACTCTTCTCTGTATTCTCCTCTTTTCCCTCTTCATCAAATAAAAAATGTAGGATGACAAATCTCATTAGTCATTCAACAAGATGTTGTTTGTCATGTTATGTTTACCTCTTCCCCTCCCTATCTGACCCTTTTAGTACCTAATTCTCAAAAGCAGTGGTTAAGTTCATCGACCCCAATGACTGCCCCACCGTCAGCATCCAGTGACTCCCCATGGCTAGTATCCATGGCTGAAACCCACCAGGGCATTATTATTCATGAGTCGGTGGTGGATCCTCTCCATAGCCAGCTGTCTGACTAAACTTTAAGTATACCTAGAGCCATAAGGGAATCACAGTTGTGTTTATTTTTTATATTTCCTTCATTACAATTAACTATATTGGCTTTGGATTTTGATGCATTAAAAGGACTTTTATCTTCTTTGGAAAATATATTAAAAAGGAAGCTTGAAGTTCTAAAACTCAAATTGTATTCAGTGTATAATGTAGAACTTCAGTTTACAGGGATATAAGGTAGAAATTTGTTGGATTATATTGCTAAGTAAGTAAAAGACCTTATACTGGCAGACATTTTGGCTTAAATGGATGTTTTTCTCACTCTAATTTTATTATGTTCTTTATTTTTCTTTTCCCTTAGGAAACATTTAAACTCTGACATTTCAGGAGTCACGGACCAAGAAGGTATCTTACATGGCTATAGGCTGGAAAAGATCAAGTCAAAGGAGACACAGGGGTGGTCATCCTGCGATACCCTATCAGGAGGGAAGAAATACTGCTTTCTCACACTTTTAACATCTTCTGGAAGAGCTGTTATAACTGCTCATACAGACAGTGCAGGGTATACCAATATCAGAGTAAGCCACAAAAGTTATGGTCTGTTGTATCATAAATGTAGTTTAGAAATTAATATAAAAAAGCAAATGAAGCAGAAAATAAAATGGAAAGTTTAAAAACTATTAATAATTAAAGCCATATTACTCCACTTTACAGGGAGAAACAACTGAGTCCTTAAGGAAGTAAAGTAACTATCAATGGTTACAATTATTCTGTGTTCTATTATTCTGTTTAGCAAGGATTTGGGAACAGCTACAAATTCCAAGAGTGTATAACATAAGTGTATATGAGATGAGATGGAAGCAAAGAAGTGAGGGTATTTCAGGAATTTTATGTAATTAAAAAAATTGAAAGATATACTGTAAAAATCTTAGGAAGCAATGGTATAAAGTATTTAAGAGACATAATAACCCATATCTCAAAATCCTTCCTATATCTGTTCCTACAGACCCCGGTAACTCTGGGAACAGTACCAAGAAGCTGTCAGTTAAGCTGGTGGACCTCTCATTCTCCCACCATCAACATATCCACCCGACTGAAAGTAACAATTTTTGCATCTGGAGTCATCCAGAAGACTGCTGGGTACTTACTGTATAAGGGCGATTACCTTTGGGGTGACATATAAAAATGTGTGTAAAATTCTATGAAATATATGTAGACTTTCATTTATACAAGATGAATAAATTCTGTATATATGCTGTACAACATGCTGTATACAGATTGACAAATGTTATACAATATGCTTAAAAACTTAAGAGGGTAGATGTCACATTAAACGATACATAAAAAATGTTTAATGTAAAATAGATAACTAATAAGAACCTGCTGTATAAAAAATAAATTAAATTTAATTTAAAAAAAGAAAGTTTTTTCCACTGCAATTCACAGATGTAATCTTTATGAGGACTACATAATCATATAGATATATGTAAACATATATCATCACTATGTAAAAGAAGATGCATAGAGACATTTATTCTTCAGATCAAAAACAAAGCTGGATGGTACTTAGTGACCACCTAGAGGGGTGGGATAGGGAGGGTGGGAGGGATACATAAGAGGGAGGGGATATGGGGATATATGTATATGTATAGCTGATTCACTTTGTTAAACAGCAGAAACTAACACACCACTATAAAGCAATTATACTCCAATAAAGATGTTTAAAAAAAAAGAAAAATAAAATAAAATAAAGCTGGAATATTTTCATTGAGAAGTAGAGAACTTACTAAAAATAATCTTTGAAACTATGGAAAGAACAGGAGGTTACGATTCTTGGATTGTAGCAAAATGAACAAAGGAAAAATGTTAAGCGTTGAGATCAGGGGGTAACAACATAAAGCCCTTGGCCTTTACTCTGAGTGTCATTCTGCCTGCTTGGATGAGAACAAATGGTGGGATAAGGATGGGTGAGAAGGAAGCAGGAATGATGGCTTGAACCAGACTAAAAGCAGTAGAGGTAGTCTGCCTAGAAATACCCAGCTAAGGGGATAATAAGTGACATCCAAATAAAGTTGCTGAATATGTAGTTTACTTTTTATAATTTTCTCTAAATTCCCCCTACTATTTTCCTCTTTTAATCAGCGTTATGGTTATTTGTACCTAAGTGGTTTAATGGACCTCCCTGAAGTAGGCACATGTTTGTCATGTCATTTGGAATTTATATGTGGTAGAAAAAAAGATAAACCTTATATATTTTAATGCCCTTATAAACAATGTTAAGCATATACATAATGTATAAATATGTATCTTATAATTCACTTATATTATATACCTATATGTAATGTGGATATGTTTCTTATGTATTTAATATATGCCTATCTATCTCATATATATATGGGTTATCTTTGTTGCCTTATTCAGATACAGCAGGGTAGTCCTGTTCTCTGTCACTTTGGCAACCACTGGGAACTGGTAGGCCTGGTCAGTGAGTCCTCGGTGGCCTGTTATGACCCAGTTCTTGTGACCAAGACAGCCCCCTGCCTATCTCGGATGAGATGGCTAATCAAGGCACCCCAGAAGCCACTGGATCCTATTTTTTCTCTACCTTGCAGTTTTTCTCCTGGGGTAGGACGTGGTATACAAGACAGGCTTAGCCTGAACAGGGCCTCTACCATTTTGACCTCCCATGGATTCTCTGAACAGTCGTGGAGGAGAAGATTAGGTACCTTCCCACTGAACAGACAGCGCTGAAATCCTCCTCCAGTACTTTTTGGGTCAAATAATGGAGACTCTTTTCCTGGCAGCACACAGTTACGCCTTCAAAGCAGTCAGCTCTCCTCCGCTAGCACATTCCCAATGGTACAATCTTGGACCTCTCCTCTTGCCACATCATGGGATCCTTCTCATACAGCTATGCCCTGGAGTACCCCAGTGGCTGATATTTCTGATCCTTCTGTTCTGTCTGGACCTCAGAACACTCCAACACCTGATATACCTACACCCTGGAACCTTCCTCACAGAGACGCAATGAAATGTAAGTATCAAACTATGACAGATTCACTAAGATCCTGGGTTAAACCTTTAGGTGGTATAACTGGGCTTCATACTCCACCGTTAGGTAATGCTGGTGGATCACATGTTCTGTTTTCAAGTGACATAGATGGATCAAAAGTTCATTCTGAGATTGATACTGTTCAGTCTCAAGTTCAGTCTACTAAGGCTCCTTTCCATGGTCAACTTCTAGCTAGACCCTGGCTAGAAATTACACCTGGTGTTGGACCTTGGACCCATTTTGTGCCTGATAAAACAGGAATAGTTATGCAAATTCAATCTAGTGAGGAGAGTGTTAGAAGCCAAATACATCATGTAGCTGATAGAATTGATGCTGTTGTTAAACCAGTAACTTATAACTTGCAACCATGGGTCCCTTTAATTGTTAATAAAATTGGATTCTGGGCTCATTCCATACTATATGAAGAGAGATCCCAATATCCTATGGTAACTGATACCTTGGAACCCTGGTTTCAGCCTGTCTTAAATATAGTTAGATCCCAAGGACCTATAGAAAAGACAGAAGAATACAGGCTTCTCCCTGAATCTAAGTCAACTCAATTTTGGACTGCATCAACTCTTAATAGGAACTTTACTTGAGCTCCATCTGCAGTCAATACAATTACATCTTTGGCCCAGTATAAGACAAGGACGATCAGATCCTTAAGTCAAGTGGGTAGAAGGAGTCCATTGAATAAACATGACACTATATAGTCAAACCCCAGATGCACACTAAAGATACAACATGGCTTTTGGTTCATATAGTTACTAAGGTAAGTGATCCTTTAATCCACTCTAAAGTTGGTACAATCAGACCGTGGCCTCAGCCTGAAGCCGACATTGTCCAAACTTGGACCCAGTCAGGAATGCAATCAGCAAGACCTTGACTCAATTAAAAGCCGATACAACCAAACCATGGTTACAGACTAAAGGAAGCAGACCCTGGATTCAGACTAAATTCCAAATTGTCAGACCCAGAACTCAGACTGAAGAAGGTAAAGATAGACATTGGATTCAGCCAGAAGCAGATGCAATCAAATATTGGACCCACACTGAAACTGAAACAATCAGACCCTGGAGCCATCCTGAAGCTGGTACAGCCAGATCTTGGTTCTGGACAAAACCTGATCAAATGGGAGAGAGGACCCAGGCAGACTTTAAAACACTCCACTCTTGGACTCAGCCTGAAGTTGACGTGGTTAGACCATGGATTCAGTCTGAAGCTGGTAGTATCAAACAATGGACAAAGCCTGAATCATCTACATTCAGACTCATGACACAGTCTAAAGTTAATACAGTCATAGCATGGACTAGGCGTGAAGCTGATGCTGTCAGACTCTGGTTGCAAACACAAACTGATAAAATCAGAACCTGGAGCCAACCTGAATCTCCGACAATCATTTCTTGGTCTGAGCCTGAATCTGATAGAGTCAGACCTTGGTTGAATACTCAAATGGATGGATACGTGCAAACCTTGGATCGAGACAGAATTTGAAACAGCCCACTCCTGGGCCCAATCTGAAGGTGATCTAGCCAGATCCTGGACTCAGTTTGAAGCTGAAAATGTCAAACACTGGTTCCAGACTCAAATGGAGACAGTCACACTGTGGACAGAGCCAGTAATCAAAACATCCCACCACTGGATACAGTCCACAAAGGAAAATAGTCAAGCCCTGGAACCAACCCGATAAGGTGGAAACTTGGATACAACATGATGCTTTTACGGTCAGGCCCTGGGATGAGTTTGAAGGTGATAAAGATAGATTGTGGACTCAGTCTGAAGCTGACACGATGAGACCCTGGATTCAGTCAGTTATTGCTATAATCAACCCTGGAGCAAAAAATGGAGCAAAAAATGAAGCTGGTACATTAACGCTCTGGACCCAGGCTGAATCTCCAAAAGTAAATCCCTGGGCACAATCTGAAACTGAAACAGTCACATTGTTGACCCAGGGTGAAACTGCAGCAGTAAATCACTGGACAGAAATAACTGATACCATCACACCACAGGTAAAGACTGAATTTCCAGGAGTAAAGTCCTTGACACATCTTGTGTCTAATACAGTCACACCATGGACTCAGGCTGAATCTCTAGCAGTAAACCTCTGGACTCAGCCTATAACTGATATAGTCACACAGTGCACTCAGGGTGAACTTTCAGAAATAAATCCATGGACAAAAACTATAACTGACACATTCACATGGTGGACCCAGGCTGAATCTCTAGCAGTAAATCCATGGACACAATCTGCAACTGATGTAGACATGCTATGGACCCAGGCTGATTCTCTAGCAGTAAGTCCCTGGGCAGTGCCTGCATCTGATAGTGTTATACAGTGGATCCAAACTGAACTTCCAACAGAAAATCAGTGGACAGAGAATGTATCTGATACAATCATATAACTTACCCAGGCTTAATTTCCTGCAGTAGAGACCTGGACACATCCTCTGGCTGATGTAGTAACACCATGGACTCAGGATATCCCTTTGCACAGCCTATATCTGACAAAGTCACACTATTTACTCAGGCTCTCACTCCAGAAGTAAATCCTTGGTCAAGGCCTGAGGCTGATACAGTCACACCGTGGATCCAGGTTGAATCTGCAGAAGAAAATGCCTGGACAGAGGCTGGTTCTGAAACACGCACACCATTGATCGTGGAATGTAAACCCTGGATAGAGACTGTATCTGATATAGTCACACCAGGAACCAAGTATGATTCTTCAGAAGCAAAACTTGGGATACTGCCTGAGGCAGGTACATTTGAACTGTGACTCAGTCTGAATCTTCAGCAGGAATTCCCTGGACACAGGCTGTACCTTGCAGTCACACAGTGGACCCAGGCTGAACTCCAGCAGTAAATCCCTGGACACAACCTGCAGCTGACACAGTCACAAAGTAGACACAGACTAAATCTCCATTAGTAAATATGTGGACTCAGGCTCCATTTCCAGTGGTAAATACCTGGACACAGTCTGAATCACTACCAGTAAGTATTTTGACGGAAACGGAATCCCTAGCTCTAAATCCACCAATACAGCCTCAGGCTAGGACAGTCACATTGTGGATTCAGGCTGAATCCCCATCAGTAAATCTTTGCATACAAGCTGTAGCTTCCAGAGTCATACCATGGGCCCAGGCTGAATATTCAGCAGTAAACCCACTGACACAGGCTGTAGCCAATGCACTCACACTGTGGACCCAGGCTGAATCTCTAGCATCGCATCCCTGGCCAAAGTCTATGGTGAATACAATCACAGAATGGGCCCTGGATGCATTTGCAGAGACCGTGTTGGGGGCTCTACACTTTCAGCGCGTGAGCTCGTGTCTCTTTCTCTGACTGCGGCCGGGAGCCCCTCTGTCAGATATCCCGCCTCGCTGCCTGTCTAAAGCGATCACATCCTCCGGTCACTATGCCCTTCTCTCCTGGCACGTCTCTGCCCGGTGTCGCTGGGGGCACATTCTGTGTATCACACAGAACCTGAAGGAGGTCTGCCCCAGGTGACACTGGCAGGGCCCCTGGTTTCTAGGTCAGGCTCTTCAGTGTCACCTGGCCAACCCGTTACCAGGGGGTCAGCGGACCTACAGCCGAGCGGTAGGCTCGGCCAACACAGAGCTACCGAGAGGAACGGAAAGGTAGCCTTGTCCTTGACGAAGTCAGTGAGGCCCCGAGTGGGCAGAGGGCCTCCCGGCGAATGAAGAGGGTGCTGCTTTCTGCACCAGGGACGGGTTGACGCTGGCCCCCGGGGCAGGCAAGATTCCCAGGGTGGCCATCAGGGTGGGGGCTCTGTGCGTGTTTAGCAGTAAACAGCAGGGCAGACGGGAAGGGAGCCCACCTCCTCTTTTCAGCCTCACCTTCAGAGCCTAATTTCTTCACCCAAGTGCTGGATCCATCTTCAGGACATTGTAGCACACACGTAGCCACGACCTGGTTCCCAGTGGCCTCCCACAGCTGCCTGAGGGGGAAAGAGAAACCAGCTGAGGGCAAACACCTACAGAGCAAAGGGAGCCCTGGAGCACCTCTCTAAGCAGACGGCCCGGGGACACGCGAACCAACCTGAGAGCTCCAGGAAGAGGAAAGCGTGTCCCAAGTCGGCTGGGCCCCTAGCACCTTGTCTTCCTGTATGGTGCCACAGACAGGGGCACGGGGAATGGAATCGAGCCTGCGTGCTCCCCATGGTCACCCTGTCCAAGGCAACCGGGTGGAAACAGAACACAGGTGCACGTGACTCAGCTCCCACTGCGCCCACTTTCAACCACACCATCCCGTAGGCAGGGCAATCGTTCCAAGAACAACCCGTGGAGCTAAATGTGCACATGGGCTAGATCCACAGAGGGGAGGCGGGGGACAGAAAACAACTGGGACAGTAAACAAGGGAGCGCTGACCAAAATCCTTTCTCGTGGAAACAGGTACGTGTAGAGTTCTGCTCAGGTACCTGCCCGTGTGTGGCGTGTGTGTGGGGGGAGTGGGGGGGCACGTGTGTGCACGTGCGTGCTCAGGAATAGGCACGACTACTGTCATGCATGCGTGGACGTTGGGATGGACGCGGGGACGTGGAAAAGCTTAAAGAGCTTATAGAACGTACGTAAACTGTGGGCCAGTTGAAGCCCCCAGGCCAGGGAATCCAGCCCGGAGATACCACCCGTGGAGCAAAGTGTAAGGGGCATCACACGCCAGCACCCTCGACCAGGGGCTGAGACTAGAGGGAGGAAGAAAGCACCTGTGGAAGGACAGGGAGGATGCAAAGTACACGAGAATCACAAAGGGCCCGATGTCCAGGCCCAGAAGAGGAAAGACCCACCCCCCACCCCTCCAGCCCCACTCCCATCTCAGCTACAGCCACCTTTATCTCCTTCTCCAGTGCACGAGCAACCTTTCCCCCCACCCCTGTGTAGGCCCTTGAGAAACACCTGGCCTTTTTTTCGTAAGGTTTGGCACACCGACCCACACCGAGGCATAACCGACTGCCTCACACTGATTTTGCTGGTTTAAGACATCACTCTAATGTTCTGACAACCCTTGTGGCTCAGGAGTATGGCCGTGATGGCTTAGCTGGATTCTACCCCTGCTCCCCTGTCCCACAAGACTGGGGCGAAGGGCTGGGCTGGGATGTGATCTCATTTGGAAGGTGGACAAGAGCAGAACCACTTTCACAGGGCATCCTTAGGGTCGGCAAAATTCACATCCTCGGGTTGGCAGTGGTGAAGGCATGCATGCGTGCGTGGTGGCCCTTGACTGGGTGCAGTCCTCAGCACCTCAGTGTGTGCGCACGTGTCCAAATAAAGTTGCTGGCGTTCCCCAGTGCCACCAAAGCGCGTCGTCCCTCTCTCGGTCTCTCAAAAGACAGGATGGCCGAGTCAAGTTCGTCTCGTGCCATGTGTCCATGTCCGTTCCCGGAGGGACGCTTGTCACCTTATGTTGGCTAGCAGAAAGGCAATTTCTGCCTGCCACTCGAGCGTTTGAAAGGCACTATGCAAACGTGTGGTCACACAAAGTCCGAGAACCCGTGGGTGCCAATCACACACGAGGAGAGGTCTTTTGGTGCCAGGCAAGGTAGAATTTCTCGGAGAGTTTAAGTATCCAGAGGGGATCCCAGGAGAGTGGGCCACAGAGGGAGGGAGCAGATACATACAGAAACAAGAACGCGCATGCACACACCACAGACACACACACACAGAAAGACAGAGGGGAGACAGACAGACACTCAGACGGAGCTCTTCACTGCGTGGCTTTTCTGCTCTTGAGCAAAGGAATTCAAGTCTAGCAAAGAGCTGGGTTTGCCGGACACTCCCCTCTCATGCCACAGAGCTTCGGGCTCTCGGTCCCCTGGAAGAAAAGTATCCAGCAACTTCGGCCACCATGCATTTCCTTGTACATTTTCTGAGAGTTCCCAGTGGTTAAAGGTCCCGAGGCAAACCGGATTCTGATTTCCTGATTTTGGAGCGGGAACTCCTGGCTCCAACTGGCACAGGCCACATAGGTATCACAGGGCACCCGGGCACCCCAGACGCAAGGCCGGAGGCCTCCCTGGAGGCCAGCTCCTTGTGGAACCTGGGCTGCTAAATCCGGGGGGCAGAAGGGGTGTTTTGGGGGACCCGGTAATCCCGGAGACCGGCCTGTTTCCACAGGGCGAGGGGCGAGGCAGCCGAGGGTGACGCCCACTGTCCTCGCCCTGATTGGTCGTGATGGGGCCGAGCAGCCTGGGCGTGGCTTGGAGCTGCTTCCTGCCACCTGGACACGCATGCCTGGTGTCCAAAGCTCCTGCGCATGCGTTTCAGCGCTCTTCACCGCAGAGGCTCCTGGGTACGATTCAGTCCGCAGCGAAGCGCGATTGTAGTCGCTGGGCCTGCGTGGTGCTCGGCCCACGTGCTGAGCTTCCAACTGCCGCACCTTGGCCGCTGCCCCAGCTCAGACCAGGTCCGCATGGGCAGTGAGGCGGGACCCGGGGTCATCTTAGGTGTGGGAGGGGGTCCTCAGGAAGCAGGGGCCCGCGGGTCCCCAGGTGTGGTGCGGGAGGTGGGTAGGTTGCTGGCCCTAGCTGATGGGTGGGGCGAGGAGGCCGCCATCTTTAGCGGGGAGGTGGTGCGCCAATGCGCGGCCCTGTTGGAGGGAGAGGTGGCGCGGATCATGCAGGTGTTTTGGCAGCCTGTGGAGGACATGATGGAAGAGGTGGAGGTGGTGGCGGAGAAGCAGCAGCAGCAGGTGGTGGCGGAAGAGCAGGAGGAGAAGCACCAGGAGCAGGGGCAGGAAGAGCCAGGGCCTTCCCCGAAGAGCGCCTCGCTGGAGGCGCTGGAGGCGCTGAAGGTCTTGCAGTTACAGCTGGAGCCTGTGAATCGGGAGTGCAGCCGACAACACTTTCGTCTCAAGGTCACAACACTTCGGAGGCGGAAGCCTTATCTGGAACACAGAAGCACCATCATCCAGAGCATCCCTGGCTTCTGGGTCAAAGTTGTATCCTTAATTTTGTATTTGAGAGACCACGTTGTGGCCGGGCTAGTGCAAGGGGTACCTAACATAGCGGGCCGTTTGGGTACCAAAATGTATCCGTTGGATTGTGCATTGTGGGCACACTCAGGGAAATGTGATCCTGAAATTGTGGGGGCATGCTGATTTTCTGCATAGCAGGAAGTAAGACTAGGGCTTTAGTTGCAGAGGTCCAAAAAGGTATTGTCATTAGTGCCAGGGCCTCTTGAGACAAAAGAGTTGTCTTGTGCACAGGTTCTTCTTGGAATAACCATCAGGGAAAACGGAGGTGAGAGTGGGGAGTTATGAAAGCGCATCCTAGTTAGAGCCAGGAGTGTTTGCTGTGCGGAAGTAAGCTTGTTCTGTCCAGATGGAGATCAGGGCCTCCCTCTCAGAATCGGAGGCTCCCTGTTTTAGTGCACAGATATGCACACCCCGAGGGGCTCATTGTTCCGTCATGCAGTCTGTATTGAAGGAATAGGACTAGATGCTAGTGGGGCCTTGAGATGAGACACTCCCAGGCCGCTGTCCAGGCTCGCTCTGTTCTCCCAGCCCTTTCACCTCCGGCATCTAGAGGCTCCTTGACGTAAAGCAGTTTGTGAACCACCCCCGGATGTCGGCCATGATTAGCACCCAAGATAAAGACATGCTTAGCTACATGACCAACTTGAAGGTCAGGCTGGGGAGGAGAGGGGAAATGATTTATCCCGGAAAGCAGGAAAGAGCAGGTGTGCTGGAGAGAGATTTCACCCTCCGCCTCCACTTCGTCCTGGCAGGTGGAGGAACTCACATATCCCAGTGATTACCGCAAGATCATGTTGTTTTTCCGGAAGAACCCCTATTTCCAGAATGAGGTGGTTGTTAAGGAGTATCTCATTGAGGTCACTGGTAAGAGACAGCTCCCTGGATCGTGGGGGAGGGCAGATGGGGTGAGGTGAACTTGAAACGTGATTTAGGCCCTTGTCCCACGCTCCTTTTCCCACAGGATATAGGGCATCTCATCTCGCTCCAATTCAGTGGCACCGTCGTTTTGAAAAGGAGGTGTATAGCCGCAGGCACAACAACAGCGGCCTTAACTTCTTCAACTGGTTCTCTGACCACAGCTGTGTAGGATCTAGCAGGATTGCTGAGGTGGGGTGCCTCTGGGCCTCCTCAGCAATGGCAATGTTGTTCGGCTGGTCGGGCGGAGGGGTGTGGGCCTGGCCTGGCCTGGCCTGTCCCGACCTGGCCCCTTTCCCCTACCAGATCATCGGCGAGGACCTGTGGCCCAATCCCCTGCGCTACTACCCGAGGGAGAAAGGCCCCACCGGGACAGGTCACCGAGAGGAGGACAGGTGGGTAAGGAGCCCAGGGGCTGGGCGCTGAAACGAGTAAGCTGGGTCGTTTATTTCACTCATGGAGGAGTTGAGGCTCAGAGGCATACAGTGACACCAGGGCGTGAGGGCGTCAGGGTGCGACAGCACGTCTGGAAAACTGCAGTGCAGGACTGGTTCTGACTAGGGAAGCTTTAGGCGAGTGAAGCAGCATGAGAGTCAAAGTCACTGAGATTCAAAGGTGCACGTCTCTGAACTGTCATTCCATGGCCATCAACCCCACCCTCAGGCCTCCTGTAATGCCCCCTTAAATTTGGGCTTGGCTTTGGGCTTGCCTCAGGTTCCCCCCACCACCCCGTTTCCACAAAGGTGTGTGAGTCCCCTTTGTGCAAAGCCTTACCCCGCTGTCCCATCATTTTTTTCTGTTTTGATCATCACCGTCATCTTTTACTTTTCTTATGCATTTTCTTCACCTGCCATGGCTATTGTGAGAACAGTGGCCATTTTGCATCGATTATGAAGAAAAGTTTCTAATATGCGGTTGGAGGAAATGTAAGAGATCACAGGGGATGTGACTCTGTCTCCTGGGCAGGGCCTTAAAAAGTTAAAGCGGTCTTTAGCATCGTTCAGAGAGGTTGGGTTATTATGTGTGTGCCTGTGTGTGTTTTCAAAGGCACTCCCGATCTTGAGATGCGTGTGATGGAGCATCACCCTTGACCTAAGAAGCTGCTTTGGGTGAAGGTGAACGGTCAACGTGGTTGTCGTGCACACGAAGAAACGAAGAGAGGTCTGGTGGTGAGACGTACAGAGAGGGAGACACCAGTAAACCTGGAATAAAACCGGAAGATAAATAAGCAGCATCAGTTGTATGTGTTTGTGTGGTGTTTGTGCAGGGGCTCAGGGTAGACACATCAGCCCCAGGCAGGCTTCTCAGTTTGCTGCCTGGGAATTACCAGTCCATGGAGAGTTGTAGAGGTGGGGGGAAATCATACTTTGGGATTGCATCAGAGGATGCAGTTCTGCCTGTGGGATGGGGGTTGGGGAGGAAGGAGAAATAAGAGAAGGACTGGTTAACTGGGGCCTGTCATTTTTCCAAGGGAAATGCGAAAGTTCAAGGAAAGGGCCTGGTGAGCAAGGGCCTGAGATTGAAATGCTGGAAGTTAATTTTGTTGGATAGTGGACCTCCATGTATCCTCCCTGTTGCATATCATCAGACACTTCAATGGGATACAACGGGGGGAAGCCTTAGCATTTAACTCACTGTTGGACCGGATGCCCTTCTAGTGCATATGAACACAGGGTCTTTTGCTGAGACAATTGGCCTCTCAGGGCTAGGGTTCCAGACAACATCTCAGGACATGGGGGTATAAGGTGTATGGAGGACATCTGGGGAGGTGAGAGAGACACAGGTGGGAAGGCAGTGAGGATGTTAGTTTGCTCTGGCAAAGGTGACCAGGGGAAAAGGTAAGTTTGCTGGGAAACGGATAAGCAAACAAAAACAGAGTCCCTCACATCTGAGTGAGCTCACGTGAACTCTGTTCTTTTTTCCGGGGGACTCAGTTTGGGTACAAAAGGGCACACGGGGAGAGGGGAGAGGTGAGGGGAGTGGGGAGTTGGGGATGTTAAACAGGCAAGTGCCAGGCCACCCAGCTGTGTGCTCTCTGTCCCATGACGGCACAGTGGTTAATATCCCTATTTTCAGACAGGCTTAAGCCCTCTGCGCAAGGCCCGCTTCAGGCCAGGTCCCCAGAAAGTAAACATTTTTCTCATGAACAGTCTGGTAGAGGTGTCCCATCCTCGCTGAATGGCTGGGCACACCGTGTTTCAACCACAAAGGCACTGTCCTTCTTCTGGGGCCTTGCCAGCACTCTGTGCCCCTGAGGCCAATGGGAAGACCTAGAGCATACCGAGCTCACCCAGGAAGTGGTGAGCACTTCGGGTGCTCCTTGCCAAGTGGCTGGCTGCTTCCCAGAAGCACGTCTGTCTCTGGACCAGGCAAAGGACAGACTCTGCCACAAACGGAGCAGGGAATGTTCAATGTTTGTCCCCCCAGTGTTCTTCTCTCTTCCCAGATACAGCGGCTCCAGCACAGGCGTCCCTGAGGGTGGCATATTGACAGTACCATTTCCGTCCCACATGTTGAGCTGTCGCTCAACGACTTTTGGTAGAAGAGCCTTCTCCCAAAAGCCCCAGCTCTTTCCAGGACGAGGGTTTGACAATCAAAGTTCATGGAGTCACGGATGTCCCCTTCAAAGTGCACTGGGTTAGATCGCCTGCTCAGTGTCAGGTTTTGTATTTGAACATCTACATCCCAGCTATGCCCCTTCTACAGTGCAGACATCCGAAGGTCTAGAAGGCAAGGCTTGGCCTTTGCCCGCTGCTGTCCCCACAACCACCCCACAGACACTGTAGAAACAGGTCTTCTCAGCTTCTCGCACTGTACACCTCAAGGAACCCTTGGGGCTTCCGCATGCTGGTCCCTGTCTTTCCTGGTGCTGGTAAAAATAAACTATGCTCTGATAACCCTGCAGTGGGAGTGGGACAGCATACTGGTGCGTGGTCTTGGGCAACCTCAGACGGGGCTTGTTCTAAGGACTCCAGGATGTTTATCCACATCCAGAACATTTAGTAAGGTCTTGCAAAGGACTTAATCACCAAAGCAAAGGTTGGGACAGGCTCCCCCAACTCCTAACATCTCCTGCCAGTGCTTAGGTACCAAGGCTATGCTTAGGCCTGACCTGTCCTGGAGTGAAGCTGGGCAGACGTTCATGGATCAGGTAGCGGAACTGTAAACTGTGGACGGTTGACTTGATTGTCATTGTCTGGAGACTTGGCATGATGTGTGCCCCAGAGGCTATAGCTTACTGAGTTTCCTCCTGGGCTACAGAGCTTAGACGTAGGTGTGACCCGGTCTCTTAAGGGCTTTTTCACGTGGGGCCTAATATCTAGGTGCGAGTAGATTGAATGCACAGTTGCACACGTTGCCTGAGGTTTCCTTCCGTTGAACTTCAGGGCATGTGAGGCCCAGCAGATTACTGATCAATCTATGAGCATTCTGGCTCAATCACTCTGAGCCACGTTTGCGTTTCCTGGTCTCTGGACATGTTCGTGTTTTCCTCTGTCTGAAATGAAGATGGTGTGTCCGTGTTGTGTTTGCCCATGATCTCACTCTGAGCGTGAGTTGGTGTTCCTTCCTCTGGCTTTGCCCATGCCTTCGTCTCTCTGATCTTCCACCCATGCCTGTGCCCATATGCACGCCTCTAGTGCCATAGCTGTCTCAGTCTGTTCATGTCCCTGTTTCGATACACGTGCTCTGGGGTGCTGTTACTCACTTACTTATTTGTTAAAGTTTGTGTCTCTGAGTTGGTCTGTGCCTGCGTTCCACCCTTTCCTCCATTCCTGCATCAAATGCTTCCACCACCTTGAACTGGGACTTTTTTGTGACTTCCGTTATCTTTGTGAGCAACAAGAAATGCTTTATTGCAGGTGGAGTTAGCAGTGACACACATTTGGAAACAGAGGAATAGGCATGCCCTTGTGGCAAATCACCAACAGACAAGAATATCTTGGTGGAGGTGAGAATATCAATTACGGCCCCCAGAGGGTGATGAGGACATTGAGGGAATGCATTTGCCAGGGAAGCTTCCAGGAGGGGAACGTTTGGGGTTGACTTGTTAGTGTTTTGTAAACACTAGTGCAGGAGTGAAGGAAGATGACTCTTATTCCTCCCCATTTTATTCTTGCGTTGGTCATTAAACCGACATTATGTGGGCACAATTTCTTCATGATTTTTAATAAAGCATCACCCGAACGATAGGAATTGGGGCTAGTCTTCCTGTGAAGAGAAAAGTTGTTAGAGAATCCTTGCCCTCGGTGACCTCCTATGACCCAGTGAGAGGGGGTGCATGAACAAAATACGGGCATACCGAATAGAAACTCGTGGACCAAGCACCTCACCCAGAGGATCAGGTGGTGCTGAAGGAAGGTGAGGGCTTCAGGAAGAGAGAGGTATGAGTAAAGGAAAGTGTGACGTGTAGATTCATGAGTTTTGCCATACCTGAAGAGTGTGAGGGGCATGATTTCTTGAAATACTTGTCCTGCCCCTTTCTCTCCTGTCTCCACCTGGGACTGCAAATACGTAAGCCTCGGATTGCTCAGTGGAGTCTGGCAAATAATCTAGGCTGTTACATTTTCTGCATCATTTTTGTTCTCTTTCTGCTCCTCAGCCAGGATGATTTCAATTAACCTGACTTTAGGTTTTGTGATTCTTCTGCCTGCTCAAACCTTCCTTTGAAGTCTCTACTGAAGGTGTTGATTCACATGCTGTGGTTTTTCAGCCCCATAATTCCTATTTATTTCTGCTTTGTGATTCTTCTGCCTGCTCAAACCTTCCTTTGAAGTCTCTACTGAAGGTTTTGATTCACATGCTGTGGTTTTTCAGCCCCATAATTCCTATTTGTTTCTGTTTTAAATGTCTCTTTGTTGAGAGTCTCTATTTCGCTAGACCTTGGTCTCCTGGTTTCTTTTAGTTCTTGCTCCATCGTTTCCTTTGTCAGGTGAGCGTGGGTATGACTCTTGATTGAATGTCTGCCTACAGAGTTAAAGTACTTGGTTTCCTCATGCACAGTTTCTATTAATTTGCTTATCTGACCTGTGATGGGGCAAATACACACTTGTTTCATTGCATGCCTTGTAAGTGGTGTTGAAAACTGGAGATTTTGAAGTTTGGAATGCAGTAAATGGGGAGGAGGTTTTTCTCCCTCGTATTCATGTGTGGCTGCTGGTTGTAGTTGATCCTTTCCGTTACTATGCCGAACTATTTTTGGTTAGACGGCTTTCTTTGCCGTGTGCTGTGTAGTCACTGGTGTTTCTGTTCCACTGCGTGGGTGGACACAACCGATTATTATTTTTTTAAACCGCCGGGGTGCTGGGTCAGGGGGTTTGGGGAGGTAGCAAGGAAACACAAATTTCAAAAACCAGTCTCCTGGTCTCTGCAGATTACCTTGGGGCTGGGTGCACAGCTTCATCACCGTATACACCATTTTCATTTTCCCAAGTCTTCCCACCCAGTACACCTGGAGACTAAAGATCAGCCAGAGGTGAAAACGTAGGGTCTCCTCAAATCTTTTCTGAGCCAGTGAATGTGTGTGACCTTGTCTAGCAACACGGGGACGGGCAAATTTCTCCTTTACCCCTGTTGAGGTCCTTTTGGCTCTCCTAATAATTATGTGGACACAAGACAGATTAACAGGAAAAATAAACCAATTTAATTCATGTACACAGAAGTCTCAGAAATGGGACCGCCTGAAGTGACCAAAGCCCGCTGAATGTATCTAGTTTGGGACAAATAAATATTTTTATACATTCGACAAAACAAAGAGGCTTGTGCTTGCTTGGGCAAGCAGCCTAATGAAGAAGTGTCAGCGTTCATTTATCCAGCTTTCTTAGCCTTGAATTTCCTAACTGTGGTGACAAGGATGCTTTCTAGCCTCCTGCCATAGGGAGGATACCGCCACATGGATTTAGTTCACACTTTGGGGGAAGGCAGGGGGCCAGAGTATTTTTGTTGTGGTTTTCGATCATTTCCCCTCACTGACCGTTTCCCTGGTAGCCTCCGTTCAAAATAATCAACGTGCCGGTGAGGCATATCTTGGGTGGCCTGCTCTGAGCCCCAAGGATTCCCTCCTCTGCAACTTCCCTTGATGTTTCACAAAGAAAAGGCTAAGGTGATGGCCGTGGAGAGCAAAACTGGGTGAGTAGCTCAGTGCTAAGAGATCTGCAAAGGGAGAAAAGAACATAGGTTAGAATGAGGATGAAGAAAAACTGAAAAGAACAAATCAAATCAAAGTACATTTCCCCAAACCCTACCGAAACAGTTCCCCAGTCCTGGGAAGACATCAGTCCAATAAAACGGCTTTGCTTCATTTATGTGACGAAAGCATTTCCTTCACTTTTAATAAGTTGGAGACTATTTTTCCCATTTGATTTATGTAGAAGCAGTATTTTCCACTGATGATTGCATAAGCTCATCCTCGCTGAGCAGTCAGGATGTCCAGAGCAAGTCCATTTTGGAGCACCACTGATGCTAGGCTGTTAACTTCTGACTGAAGTATTTTCACACTTTGCATAGGGGAACTGAACTCTTGTTCCACTACCATGGAGAGTTAAGATGGCTGTTCTAATTCATAACCTCCATAGCTTGGGAATAAGATCCTGAACAATGAAAAGAAGTTGGAGTTGTGATACCCAATGGATTGTCTATGACTTCCCTGCTGGCACCTTTATGGGACACAGTTTTATGAACAAAGGAGCCCAGGTTTGTAATTTGGCTGCATTTAGGGTGGAGTATTTGGTGACAGAAGGAGCCAGGTATCCAAGTCCCCATTGTCCTGACCGGTTAGGTGGACACCCTTTATATACTTTGCTGCCACCTAACATAAAAAGACCAGTGTGGTTTGCAGACAAGGTTACAACTGAGGCTCGGGCTTCGGAGGGCAGGTCCCAGGGAGAGGACTGGGGTTGGCTGCGTGAACACAGCCTGAAGGGGGCTAGTGCGCCACAGCTAGCCGGGAGGGAGTCCAGGGAAAAGTCTGGAGCTGCCGAAGAGGCAAGAGACCATTGTTTCGGGGTGCGCGAGGAGACGGGATTCAGAGCACCGCCGAAACGAGCTTCAGAGACGGGCGCGAGACGCAGCTGTCGGTGAGGACAGAGACGGGCGTGAGACGCTAAGGCTGCTGCTGCCGCCACCAAGAAGCCTGTGTGCGAGCACAGGTCACGATCCACACCTCCCCTCCCGGGAGCCTGTGCAGCCCGTCACTGCCAGGGTGCCGGGATCCAGGGACAACTTTCCCGGGAGAACGCACAGGGGGCGCGCCTCAGGCTGGTGCAACGTCACGCCGGCCTCTGCCTCCGCAGGCTCGCCCCGCATCCGTACCCCTCCCTCTCCCCACTGGCCTGAGCGAGCCAGAGCCCCCGAATCAGCTGCTCCTTTAACCCCGTCCTGCCTGAGGGAAGAACAGGCGCCAGAGGGCGACCTACATGCAGATGCAGGGCCAAAGCTGAACCCCAGGAGCTGTGCAAACAAAGAAGAGAAAGGGAAGTCTCTCCCCGAAGCCTCAGGAGCAGAGGATTAAAGCTCCACAGTCAACTTGATGTACCTGCATCTGTGGAATACCTGAATAGACAATGAATCATCCCAAAATTGAGGCGGTGGACTTTGGGAGCAACTGTAGACTTGGGGTGTGCTGTATGCGACTACTAGTTTATGATTTTAATGTGTATCCTAGTACAGTTTTAGCCCTTGGTATCATTGGTGGATTTGTTTATTGGTTTGGTTGCTCTCTTCTTTTTTTCCGTGTATTACTTTTTTATTATTTTTAATTTTTTTATTTTAATAATATTTTTAATTTTTTATTTTAATAACTCTAATATATTTTATTTATATTTTATTTCTTCTTTATGTCCCTTTTCTTCTTTTGAGCCGTGTGGCTGGCAGGGTCTTGGTGCCCCAGCCGGGTGTCAGGCCTGAGCCTCTGAGGTAGGAGGGCTGAGTTCAAAACATTGGACCTCCAGCGACCACCCGGCCCCACATAATATCAATCAGTGAGAACTCTCCCAGAGATCTCTGACTCCCTGCTAAGACCCAGCTCCACTCAACGAGCAGCAAGCTCCAGGGCTGCACGCCCCATGCCAAACATCTAGCAAGATAGGACCACAACCCCACCCATTAGCAGAGAGGCGGCCTAAAATCATAATAAGTTCACAGACACCTCAAAACACACCACCAGATGCGGCCCCGCCCACCAGAAAGACAAGATCCAGCCTCATCCACCAGAACACAGGCACCAGTCCCCTCCACCGCGAAGCCTACACAACCCACTGAACCAACCTTACCCACTGGGGGCAGACACCAGAAGCAATGGGAACTATGAACCTGCAGCCTGAGAAAAGGAGACCCCAAACACAGTAAGATAAGCAAAATGAGAAGACAGAGACAAACACAGCAGATGAAGGAGCAAAGTAAAACCCCACCAGACCAAACAAATGAAGAGGGAATAGGCAGTCAACCTGACAAAGAACTCAGAGGAATGACAGTAAAGACGATCCGAGATCTTGGAAATAGAATGGAGAATATACAAGAAACCTTTAACAAGGACCTAGGAGAACTAAAGTGCAAGCAAACAATGATGAACAACACAATAAATGAAACTGAAAATTCTCTAGAAGGAATCAATAGCAGAATAACTGAGGCAGAAGAACGGAGAAGTGACCTGGAAGATAAAATAGTGGAAATAACTGCCACAGAGCAGAATAAAGAAAAAAGAATGAAAAGAATTGAGGACAGTCTCAGAGACCTCTGGGACAACATTAAACGCACCAACATTCGAATTATACGGGTCCCAGAACAAGAAGAGAAAAAGAAAGGGACTGAGAAAATATTTGAAGAGATTATAGTTGAAAACGTCCCTAATATGGGAAAGGAAATAGTCAAGTCCAGGGAGCGCAGAGAGTCCCAGATAGGATAAATCCAAGGAGAAAAAACGCCAAGACACATATTAATCAAACTATCAAAAAAGAAATACAAAGAAAAAAATATTAAAACAGCAAGGGAAAAGCAGCAAATAACATACAAGGGAATCCCTGTCAGGTTAACAGCTGACCTTTCAGCAGAAACTCTGCAAGGCAGAAGGGAGTGGCAGGACATATTTAAAGTGATGAAAGGGAAAAAACTACAATCGCGATTACTCTACCCAGCAAGGATCTCATTCAGATTCGACGGAGAAATTAAAACCTTTACAGACAAGCAAAAGCTAAGAGAATTCAGCACCACCAAACCAGTTTTACAACGAATGATAAGGGAACTTCTCTAGGCAGGAAACACAAGAGAAGGAAAAGACCCACAATAACAAACCCAAAACAATTAAGAAAATGGTAACAGGAACACACATATCGATCAGTACCTTAAATGTAAATGGATTAAATGCTCTAATCAAAAGACACAGACTGGCTGAATGGATACAAAAACAAGACCCATATATATGCTGTCTTTACAAGAGACCCGCTTCAGACCTAGGGACACAGACAGACTGAAAGTGAGGGGATGGAAAAAGATATTCCACGCAAATGGAAAGCAAAAGAAAGCTGGAGTAGGAATTCTCATGTCACACAAAATAGACTTTAAAATAAAGACTATTTTTCTTTCAGTAAAGTTACATGTACCTTTATTATATTAATATATACACTACCAAATGATAAAGACGATTACCAGAGACAAAGAAGAACACTACCTAGTGCTCAATCCAAGAGGAAGATATAACAGTTGTAAATATTTACACACCCAACATAGGAGCCCCTCAAAACCTAAGGCAAACGTTAACAGCCATGAAAGGGGAAATTGACAGTAACAGAGGACAGGCATCTGTGTTCCTCCCAATCCCCCTAGTCTGTTCTAATGGCAGGTAACTAAGATCACTGGGGCACAAGACCATCTGATTTAGAACATTTAGGAGGCTCCTTTTGTCTCTATTAGGGATCTTTACCAGCATGCACCTCTGAAAAAGGAATTTTTTTAGGCAGAAAACACTCATTGGAAATACAGTTCACCCAGTTAGCCTATTATATGCTATAGTATTTTCTTACATGGAAACAGGCAAAGAGTACCTGAAATCACCTGAAATGCTCACCAAGCAATAAAATAAGACTTCCACTATCTTTCTGATTGAAACTTTGTATTTTTGTAAAACTGTACAGCCCAGGAGACCTGTGAGGACAAATACAAACTATGAATAACGGGCTTAATTCTCCTCCATTAAATAATAAGGAGAGAGGTTTCCACCTCTGCCTTTTGCTCAGAGCAATTATTTTAGAAAACTTGTCGTTAAGTACTCTCTCCTCTTTTTGAAATGTGTATAAATCTTTCCGATGGGACTTTTCTCAGCTTTGTGACCCAGAAGTGTCCTTCTCAAGGACCTGGGGACTATCTCTTTGAAACAAAACCAGGAAGGGAGAGGGAGCCCATCTCCCAGGCTCTGTGGGAGGTGAGGGGCTGAGCTTCTGTAGGCTCCTGGCCGCAACCTGCAAACTTACCTCTCGTCACAAAGACAGGAGCGGTTCGTCTTTCCTCTGGACGAAGCTGATTAGCTACCACAGACGGTCCCTGCAATTCGCAGGTCAACTCGGGATGGCTGTGTATGTGTATAGTACACGCTGCTGCCAGGTCTTGCTGAGGCCTAGTCAGTGCTCATCTTGAGAACATTCACAGAAGGAGCTCTAGCTGCCTGGCCACATAAAAGGGTGAGATTTTCCTTCTGTCTTTGCCTCTCTTGGCGACTTCCCTGTGGTGTGCACCACATTCTGATTTAACGCTTATCTGATGATAAAACTGCTGTCTTTCTCTTCTGCTTTGTGGAGAGGTTTGCTGGGGGTTGGGAGGAGATTTGCGTTTTAAGTATATTTCCCAAATGAACCTCAAATCCTTTGTGGAATAGGAATAGGAAACATAAGCTACTATATACATAAGCACGGACTATACCTACGTACACTCGGGTATTCTTTGTAAGAGTCAAAATCATATTTATTGCTAATTTCCTTTTCATCTACTGCAATGAAAACTATGTTAAATTTTTATAGCATATGCTAGTCATTAAATTTCCACTGGCTATTTCATCTATTCTCTAGGCTACAAAAAAATTCTACGGTAATTTATTGACAAATAAAAGTGTGGAGCAAATGTATTACGTATTTGACACTAATGGAACTATAATTCCCTTTTCATCACACAAACGCATCCCAGGAACTCCACCATCTGAATTCTAGGGTTTCCAGGAGCTTACCCTGGTTAGTTACGTTCACAAATTGTGCTTCCATCTGTGCTTTTAATATAGATTTAGAAAAAATAGCTCTATTATAAATCTTCAGGGGCTTCCCTGGTGGCGCAGTGGTTGGGAGTCCGCCTGCCGATGCAGGGGACGCAGGTTCGTGCCCCAGTCCGGGAGGATTCCACATGCCGCGGAGCAGCTGGGCCCATGAGCCATGGCCGCTGAGCCTGCGCGTCCGGGGCCTGTGCTCCGCAATGGGAGAGGCCACAACAGTGAGAGGCCTGCGTACCGCAAAAACAAACAAACAAACAAAAAAACGTCAAAACATGGCTTATTTTCTTTGTGTAAAATGCTACGAGCGGGGCTTCCCTGGTGGCGCAGTGGTTGAGAGTCCGCATGCCGATGCAGGGGACGCGGGTTCGTGCCCCGGTCTGGGAAGATCCCACATGCCGCGGAGCGGCTGGGCCCGTGAGCCATGGCCAGTGAGACTGCGCATCCGGAGCCTGTGCCCCGCAACGGGAGAAGCCACAACGGTGAGAGGCCCGCGTACCGCAAACAAAAACAAAACAAAATGCTACGAGCAAAGGAGAAATACCTTCAAAATGATGGAGTTAATTCATCCATTTGTTCCCTTATTTAAAATATGTATAAAGGTTACTAGGCATTAGGAATAACAAGAGGAAATGTCTCCTGTCCTCAGAGTGAGCACAGTTCCTTGGGGGCAAAGGCAAACTCTAAAGTGTCAACTAAAATTGATGTGATCTATGGGAAGTAGAGGAAGAAACCAGCCTGGTTCAGTGAGGGAAGCCTGTGCAATTTCAGATGGAATAATTTTGAAGTGACCCTAATAGTATGAAGTGGTTTTACTTGAATAAAAGAGAGGGACGTCCCTCTCTATTAATATTCTATTTTTACAATACCAACAGAAATGTAAACTAGGTTATTTCTAGTACTGCTCTGAAGGACGGTCTTATTCTGAAGGTTCCATATTGACTTGTGCTTCAACTCCTGTCTTCAAGGCTCTCTGGGGAAGGGGCGTGCTCACCGTGCCCGGGGGATGCCCCCAGATGCGGGACCACCCGGCTCTTCCATCTTCCTTGCGAAAGCCTGGCCTTCACCCCAGAATCCCACACTGTTCAGAGACTTTGTGCTCATTAACTTCTTAATCTGGTCCATTCTAATAACGCAAAGCTGTTTTAGTTAATTATTATTCTGAAAACCCAGTTAAGAATTTAATCATTTCTAAGCAAATCACTTAAATACTAGTGGGACTAACCATGGTGCAGCACTTAACGAATTACTTGGTCTCTCTCTGTAGGAATATTATTTAGTCAGAATTGGACATCTCCTTTCCCTCAGCCAGCCCTCCTCTTAAACGACAATGGTTTTAAAATTCCAATTTTATGACGTAGTTTACCACTCATTTACCAGTCATTTTCTAAATTAAGTGTCTCAGGTCTTTTCCATGCCACTCAACTCGGAGACTCAGAGTTAGAGCTTATGGGTAGATGTACGATCGTATACTGGATATTTCGGAGAGACAGTCCTCCAAGATTTCTACTAAAGTGCACCTGTTTCTTTGGACAACTGGAATTGCCCTCCTCTACTTCTGATAAGTACTACACCCTATTAATTTTATACATTTAAACATTTTTTTCCTCCTATACTGAGTGTTAGCTAGAAGGTAGGAAACTCGCTCCTGATTTAGGAAAAGGAGACATTCTAGTCCTTTTCAGTGCTCTATAACATATCCTAAAATTTCCATCTCTGTATCTATCTGCCTTTCTAACTACCTACCTATTTATTTTTTTCCTTTTCTTCCTTCTTCTCCTCTTCCTCCTTCTTGTCTCTTTCTCTGTCTCTGTCTTTGTCTCTATCTCTCTCTCACACACACACTCCTCATGTATATCTGGGGAAGATGCTGATGAGATTGCTATTCTTTACAATCCCTAAGTCTGTAGAGATGTCAATCTTTAAAAGACAGTGTGTGATCTCTCCTTTGAGAACCTGATACCCTTCTGGGAAAGCAGTATACTTGCTGCTTAGCGGTGATGAGATGTCCCAGGAGCTACTAAAACCTGACTCCTGTGTTTTTTCTTGAAAAATTTAATCATCAACACAATTGCTAACTCAAACCCTGTAAGTTGTCCTTCATTTTATGTTACAGGAATGTTCAAAGCCAATAAATTGAAGTCGCAGGTGCTCTACTCTCAGAGTTATTAAACATGAAAACTCTTTTATGTCCCTGAAGAGTCTGCTGAATTCATTGTACTAAGTACTTGCTTGCATTCCTGGAAATGAAGGGCAAAATTGTATCAATTGGTGGGTGTGGATTTGTGTGTCCAAGTCCATTTATCTGGTAGAAAACTGATCCTGTCTTTATTTAAAGTCTTAATATCTTGTTCATCATGTATTCTGCATCACTTCTGAGTTTTTAAAATAGTGCATTAAATATTATTCACCTCGATTACTAAATTTTTTTGGTGCACCCCTAAATTTTGTATCCAATGTAACAGCCTCACTTGCCACCCTGTCCCTGTCCAGCAGGACAACCTGACGTTAGTTTAAGTTCTGAAGTGATTGAGGACTTCACTCTTGCTTTTCTTTTGCTTTGTTTTTTTACATAGTAAGTAGTGTTAGGGGTATGAACACGATAAATTGCCACTAACAGAGAAATATCGATAGAGACATAAAATGTGTCCTTGCTTTTATGTGCAAAATATCCAAACCCTGGATGGGTATATTCTGGTCCATCTCAGTTTTTTGGTGTATATTTAAGTTTATCCACGTTAAAAATACTGATAAAAAGTAGCAAGTTGCGATAAAATACAAATGAAGTGAGTCAATGCATTAAGGGCATATTCCAGCTTTATCGCACACTATCCACATGATCCCAACACCTTTAAACCTCAGCCATGCCATCCCCTTGTGGGGACGATACATATCAATTTTGTGAAGAAGGTTTTCATCCACGATAAAATAGAAGCAAGCGTAATGAGGTAGGAAGTGTGGACTAGGTTATATTTAAGAAGAGAATATGAGTACGTTACAATCTGTGATGTACAAAGTTCTATAGGTATTAGTCATTCGTTTTTCAGTTTTCACACCAGAGGTAAAACCTGGAGGCAGCGGCTGTGCCCCCGTCAGGAGTGTGGCGTGTGGACTCTACTCTCTGAATTACTCCAAGCCCACTCAACCTGGTCACCCAAATTCCCCGCATGAGACCACCTGCTTGCTTTTTGTTTCTTGTCTCCATGGCTCAGTGCTTTACTGCCAGAGAGACTTGTGATTCCTCCTTTTCTTTTTCTGCTTCACGGAGACAATTGCCAGTGACAGAAACCCAGGAAAACTTAGCACAAAGCAGAAAACCGAGTCTAAAACTCCCAGAGGGGAACTTTCTAAAAGGCCATTAAGTTTCCTAAATGATAACATAAGTGTGAAAAATCTCATAGGTTGGTGCTTTCCGTTTCCTGACAGGTAAAAATGGTAATAATCATCACAGCCAGTGAACGACACTGACAAATGACACTCCTATAGTCTCTCTTAGTTCTAAGCTCATTCACATGTATCGTTTCATCTTTGTCCTCACAAGGAACTTGTCAGATTTCCATCTCAACGTCCTCATGCGAGTGAGGATAATGTCAAAAAACTTACAGAGAGACTGTGACTTACTCGAGATCACCAAAAAGAAATCTGAATTTAAGGTTCCTGTATCTTAGTCCTTTTCTATTGCAACCACGCCTCGCTGTTTTACTTAAAATTACGTTCATTTAAGTAACTGCTTCAGTAAAATGAAATGTTACAAGACTAGGAACCTTTGTAGGCCAGGTTACACAGTGCTCTAAACACTTAACCTACGTTATGGTTTGGTCTGACCATTACAAGTTCCGTACACTGCGGGCTTCGTTCTGGAGGTGTAACTTACACACAGCTTACATTAGCGTCAGGGGTACACGGTAATGCCTCGACGTCGGTATACACTGTGAAATCACCACCAGAATAAGCCTAGTTAAAGTCTGTCACGACACACAGGTGCACTTTTCTTCCTGCAGTGAGACCGTGTTTCATTCAGTGTTACTGAGAAGTAACTGACGTCCGCCACTGCGTTAAGTCTACGGTGTGCGCAGCACATGGTTTGATTTAATGGTGAGAACCGCCCCGTAGAGTTCCAATACTACGCAGCACAGTATTGCTAGCCGTGGTCACTGTGCGGGACATCACATCCCAGGGCTTCTTTCTGTCACAACTAGAAGTTTGCACCTTCCGACCCCTTTTCCCCTATCTCCTCCACGCCCCGCCCCCACCTCTGGCGACCACCACTCCGTTCTCTGCATCTAGGAGCCGGTTTTCTGTCTGTCTGTGGCCTGGATCCCACGGAGAAGAGAGGCCGTGTGCTCTTTGTCTTCGTCTGGCTACTTTCACTCACCCTACGGCCCTCCAGGTCCATCCGCCGTCACACATGGCGGCACGCCCTCCTTTTTCACGGCTGAGTGGCACCCATCGTGCGCGCGTGAGCGCCCCTCCGCTGTATCCGCTCTCCGCTCACGGACTCGCAGGGGCCCCCGCCGCGCCTACTGCGAAGAGCGCTGGGGTGAATGCGCCGCTGCAGACACCTGGCTGAGTCGGTGCTGACCCTGAGGGTTTGCCCAGCCCCGTCAGTGGCCCCAGGGGCACGGTCTGGCGAGCACCAGACTCTGGCTGACCCTCAAGCGGAAGCTCTGCACGGAGGCAAATGTAGGCAGTCCTGTGGGACCTCAAGCCTCAGCCCCTTTGGCCACCAGGGCCCGGCCGTGTCCCCCGGTGGCAGTTAAAACTGGGGCCACAGCCACTGACGTAAATCCGGGGTCACTGACGTAAATCCGGGGGTCAGCGACGTAAAACCGGGTTCAGCGACGTAAATCCGCGGTCAGCGACATAAATCCGGGGCCTCAGACATAAAACCGGGATCAGCGACGTAAATCCGGGGGTCACTGACATAAAACTGAGGTCACTGACGTAAAACCGGGCCCCCAGAGGTAAAGCCAGGGTCTCAGCCGTGAAGCCGGCGCCACGGACGTAAAACTGGGGTCACTGACGTAAAACCGGGGCCTCAGGCTTAGTAAAACCAGGGCCTCGGACGTGAAGCCAAGCCTGCAGACGCCTGTCAAGCCCAGGCGGAGTACCTGGTGTGCTGGGCGGCGCGAGGGCTGCAGGAGGCCCGGCTCTGACCCCGAGGACACCAGGCCGCCCTGTGCGCCTCAGGCCACAGCCCTGCCCCTCCGGCGTCTCCGGGTCCCCATCGCCGCGCAGCAGCCAGGCGGTGAGTCCCCGGGCCTCTGAGAGCGGCTTCCGGGGTCCTTGTGGGCCCGGCCCTGGCAGTTCTCAGAGCTAGGGGTTCCGGGGCTGCACGCAGGAGGAGGTCTTAGAAGTCGGGGTGCCGCGTGTGGGGTTCCAACCCTGCTCTTCAGGGAGCAGCCCAGGGTTATGGCGAGCCCACGTCCCAGAGTAGGCATCGCTCAGCCGGGTTTCGGGGGTTTTCAGAGGAAGTGGTTCCAAGTGTAGCTGTAGATCCCGTATTTGCGGGGTGCAGGGGAGCGAGTTCAGCATCCTCCTCGGTCCCCATCCTGAACGTGAACCCTGTGGTTCTCATTTACCCGACATTACAGATCAGGAAACCGAAGCCCAGAGAAATTCCGATTTTCGCTCGTAGTCACTCACGGTGAACAGGGACTCGTGGACTCAAGAGTCAGGCAGCCCAGGACCCCATGCCATCCTGCCTCCCAGGAAGCTGCACAGACACTCACTGCTTCGATGCAGTGCGACTGCATTCCTGCTCATGCACCGGTCTGCACAGGGGCTCGCGCAAAAACCACAGACTGGGTGGGTGGTTTCCAGGCCAGAGGCGTGGTTCCTCGTAGTTCTGGGAGCTGGAAAGCTACGATGGAGGTGTTGGCTATTGTGGCTCGTGATGAGGGGCCCCTTCCTGGCTTGTGGGTGGGTGGCTGCCTGCCTACTGCTCACGCGGCCTTTTCCAAGCGCAGAAGAACGGAGAGAGGGGTGTCTCTCCTCCGCCTCTTACCGTCTTAGGGCCCCACCCTTACGAGTTCCTTTAATCATAATCACCTCCTAAGAGCCCTGTCTTCAGACACTGTTGCCTTGGGTGTTAGGGCTGCAACATAAGAGTTTTCGGGGGACACAGTTCCGTCCAGGGCATATTAGAAAGCACAAAAATAAATGATTACTAGATATTTGGAAGCCTTTGCAATTCTGTGCCTTATGTTTCTGAGGGGCTGCACTGTCTTCCTTTCCGTATTGCATATTAATTTCTCATTGCTTCTGTAACAAACTACCACAAATTCGGTGGCTTAAAACAGCGTAAATTTATTATCCTGCAGCTTTAGGGATCAGAGGTCTGGAGTCAAGGTGTTGGCAGGACTTTGTTCCCTCAGGAAGCTTCAGAGAGCGTGCGCTTCCTTGCCTTTTCCGGCTTCTGGAGCCGCCCTGCATTCCTTATCCTGTGGCCCCTTGCCCCACGCAGTGTCTTCCCCACACTGCGTCTCTCTGACAGTCCTCTTCTGTAGTCAGATCTCCCTTTGCCCTGAAGGACAGTTGCCATTCTGCTGGGTCTGCCTGGCTAATCCAGGGCTCTGCCATCTCAATATCCTTAACTTAGTCACATCTTCACTTTTACCACGTAACATAATGTATTCACCGGTTCCAGGGATTTGGATGTCCGTGTCTTTGGGGGACAATTACTTCGCCTGCCACGTGTTGAGTACTACATTGAAGCAAACTGCTTTCTAATATCATTATCCTATGCTAATCAATAAATTACTAACTTAATATTCTAAAGTTAGAGTCACATATGTTTTAGCTTACTAAAAGTGGCAAATGGTAGGCACACCTTGGAAGACACACTTACAAGGAGATATTTCAGTTTCTCAAATAATTAGCCTATTTTCCTTGGAAATCAAATCAGGACTTGCCAGTTGTTGAAATGGGCTATCACCAGAATCATTTAATTTCTCAATAATTTAAAAGTATGTGGTGAACTAACATGTGCTTAAAGATCCTGAGTCTGAGTAAACAATTTGTTAAGATCCCTTCTAAAATTCTTCTCATGCTTTCCTGAGGATACAGATAGATGGTCAGTTACTTTCTGCAGCATTTCTCCTCTGATATGGGATATACTTGGGAAGCATCTCTTAGGGTTAATGTTGAAAGTGTTGCTTATTTATTCTAAGTATTCTGCACCTATTTCTAACAAAACACTTTCCTTTGAATTCTGTGTCAGTTTTATCGTCTTCAGTGTACTTGAAAATTGCCAGGTAAGTCCAGCAACTTCATCAGCCTTCATCCTCCTCCTTAAGAGTAACAAAAGGAAGGATTCTTACTTAATTTGGGGAGTACCCTTCGGGGAATTTCATTGGCTAGGATATTATGTAAGTGTATGAAAGATACTACATGAAGATTGGCCATTGTCCAACTGGAGGAAAGAAAAGAGTTCATCGTAAGCCTGCCTTAAGGCCTTCACAAGAAAACTACTAGGTACCTATAACCATAGAGAGTGAGTCATGTCAGAGAATCTCATAGCTGAGATTCGTTTGTTTGTTTGTTTGTTTTCCTTGAAATCTGCACTCCCTGCCCGCAGAGGGAAGTCTGTACTTGTCGGTGAGGCATCAGGGTCGTTCTCAGTAGGTTTTCAAAATATATTGGATTTAGGAGCCGAATCACTTGCCTCCTCCCCATGCCCCCAGCACTCCTCACCCCTGCTCCAGAGTCTTCTCGGTGCCTTCCTGATATTCAGCACTTAGCCCCTCTCTTGATTTTTAGGAAAACTCTAGGATAGTTCTAAACCCCAAATGTTTAAACCGAGCCTCCTCTGTCTAGCTCACCCCCAGACATCCTACAGATGGTTTTGTTTTGCTTTTGGTCCCAAGTCTGTGGTCCTTGGACACGTGCTCTTGGTGACCAGTTATCTGGTCCTTCATGTTTCAAGCTCCATTAATATCTCATTTGCAGAAAGCGCCATTCATAACTAGGTGTCATAAATGATTAACTCCAACAGATAGTCATGGCTATCTGACACATACATAATTTTTTTTTAACATCCTGAATCTCATTCTGATGAAGTACAGTAAATAATTCAGGTCCCATGGTCGAACGTTGAGAGTGAGCTCAGTTAGATGAATGAAGCTTGAAGATAAATACAATTCCATTAACAGAAGTTTATAATGATGATTTATCTAAACGTCTATTTGAAACGAAACAAAAAGCACCTGGGGTGGTGTCAGCAGGAAGTGCATATAGAATCGCAAAGTCAGTTCTGGGCCCCTCGTCTCTTAAACACGTGCAGCCCATCGACAGCAGCAGGAATGTAGAGATATCCACGTTCCTTTCTCGATCCTACTCTGAAGTCAGCAGGGTGGGATGCATGGCTGAAATTTTGAGGATGCTTTAAATGTTGAGTAATCTCCGTACATCTCATGTCTTCTTGGTCTTTGTCATTTGTTCTCAAAATGACAACATTTGTTCTCATTTGCAACAAAATACGTAATTCTGGTAAATTGTGATGTACAGTTGATGCTCGTTAAGCACCATAGTATTGATTGTAGGGTTACAAATCGGTTTTGGATTAGGCAAATTCCTATGCAGGGATTCGGCAGGTAGTGAGCATCAGCTGTGATTGGTGAATCTCTATGACCACGTTTTCTCTTTGCTCTTGTGTGTGCTTATACGCTCATTTATATGAGGGTTTATCACTGACTCTTAGGGAATGATAACGGTGCTGAAAAACATGGATGTGGAACTTGGAAGGCATCCACATGACACAAGAAGTCATTCAGACCCAACTATTAGAAAGAGTGAGTGGGCTCTCAGCAGAGTGGCGAGAAATAAAATGAAAAATTGCACTTGCTGCAAAATATAACTACCGGTCATTTATCAGACACTACGAGTGTGATGTGACAGTGTCACGAGTAACCTGGGTTAAAGAGACGATGAGCGACCTGGGTAGCTAGTGCATCTCAGATAAGCAACTTTGGAGATTAAACAACAACCATGTTTTGGTTGTAGCTCATGACTTCGCGGGTTAGGTGTTTGGAGAGAACTCAGCTGGGCCCTTGTACTCCACTTGGCACTGAGGGAGGTCTCGCAGTGGTGTGCAGATGGCAGATGGGGTCTGGAGGGTCCAGGGGGCTTCCACTCACAAGTCGGTTGCCCTGGTAAGTGGATGGAAGTCTGGATTCAGCTGGTAATGCCCACCCGAGAAGATTCCAAGAGGCCCGAAGGATTCCAGGATTTCAGATGCTGTCAGATTTCTGTGATGTAGACTTGGAGACCCAGAATGTCCCTTCAGTTGGTCAAGCAGCTCAGCGCAGAGAGGAATGTAGCGCTCTCTTTCTCTCTCTCTCTGTCTCTCTCAGTTGCAGAAATGGCAAAAAGTGCACCCCGTGAAGTTATCCTTTCTACCCTTCAAAGTAAACGAAAAAACAAGAGGTTAAGTTAAATGACAGAGAACTAAGCCAGTAAAATCAAGTTTCCCTGCAGAAGAGTGTGCTCAGCAGCCAGCCAGGAGAATCTGTGAATAGGAAACACATGCACAAGCTTTTCCGTCACCATCGAGGCCCCTCCCCTCGGTAGATGTCGGTTATGTGGGATCCTTCAGTTTTAAACCCAGGAATAAGCTGTAATAAAACATTAATGAAAACCAGTTTGATAAAACAGTAGAGAATTATTATTTGGTTTCTATCATGACAACTTCTCTTACCACAGCAGCGTCTCATATTTTTTGTCTTTATAAAGTTTTGCATGTGTGTAAAAGTAACCCACACTTATCATAAAATGTAAATGTTGTAAACGTCTGTAACACAGCCAAGTGGAAGCACCACGTGACACTACAAACAGAGGAGTCCCATCGTCAGTAGTTTGTACCAGGCTCGCGTTTAGTTCCTTTTGTAACGACAGTCATCCCCAGAGTCAGCCAGGGATCCAGGGTAGAGAAAGGAGGGAGAGCTGCCCTGGAAGAAGGGGACCTGAGTTCCACTTGACTCTCTGTCTTATACCTGCTGTAAGTATGTGGTGATTTCCTGTAAAATGTACTTAGCAGCACCTGAAGTGATGATTCTCAAGTCCTGATCAAGGTCCTTTAACCTCTGAAGAGTCAAAGAGGCCCAGTGAATGGTCTCACCACCCAATACTTTCTCCACATAGCAGAGAGAGACCTCTGAGGACCACTTCAGCTGCCAGCAGACAAGATGCAGAAGACTTTTAACAGACTGACGGAGACACCACCATTGTCCAGTGGTGGCAGCAAGATTTTCTGTGTAGAAGGGTTTAGGGTTGGTATTCTAGCTGGAGCATAGGGGCCAAGGGATGTGAATCAAGCCGCTTCTTCTCAGCAGATCCATTGTATTTCACGTAACTGAAGTGTTCATTGCACATAACTTTTAAGGAGTTGATGGAATTACAGGAGAAAGGACCCCATACCCACCCACACCCATCTACAGCTGTAGAATCTAAAGACCTAAAGTAGAGATATATATTTTAAATTTGAGATGAGGCATATTAGTGTATACACAGGATATTCAGTACAGATTGAACATTGTTTTGGTGTGAGTAATGCTATCCACATGGGGCTCTGGGAAATTTTGAGCACAGGGGTATTTGAAGTGAACGAGACCACGCTACCAGAGCAGACAAACCCATTACATTTCCCACTGTGTCCTTTCTACTGTGTAATTCACCTTTCTTTTCTTTCTTAGAAAAAAAGGCAAGGTTGTTAAATTTTATTTTCATCATCAAACACAAGTTAGTTCCATTGGCCTAGAATAAGTGACATCTCAGATAGGTAGGGAGAAGTTATTTGTTCAACCACTATGCTTAAAATGTAAAGTCGTGCGTTTCTATAGGAAAAAGAATTAAGTCAGGCTCCAGAATTGGGACTTAATTTCTCACCGATCAGTAGGCAACCACATAGGTGGGATCATACTTCAGCTCGTGAACACTTAGAATCAAACATCATTTCAGAGCTGGGACTTTTTTTTTTCCATATGTGGGACTAATTAGTATATGGGACTAATTTCCATATACTGTCAATGGCATTAGTGTGTAAAAACTTGGGGAGTATTGGTAGCTGCATGCATTCTGATAAGGTGGGATTGCGGGCAGTGGGAAAGAGAAAGGCTGAGAAGAAGGTAAGCAGGAGTAAATCACAGAGGGTTTCATAGGTTTCAAGAGTTTCTATTAGAGTCTGTGGACAGCGATTCGGAAATTGTGCTGTGTTTCGGAATCAGCTTGTTAATTAAATGGTGCCTCCAAGGTTTCTCTTTAAAGAGCCTAATGAAGTCGATCTGGGGTAAGACCCAGAAATGGCTTCGTACTCTTTGAAGGATATATGTTAGTGGAAAGGAGCTAAAATTTGTATAATCCTGGTCACATAATTTTACGTGTTATGGAACAGAGGGCTGATCCAGTGAAAATATAGATGAAGGCACAATTATATAAGATTTGCCTGTGATAACGTCTGTCAGAAAACAGTGTTCCATGGGTGTCTTGCATCTCTGCACTTCTTGTGAGCAGAAACACCAAGCGCCTTTTTTCTGCTCTATTTTTAAGGAAATTTCTGTAGAGAACATCCTTGGAAAATAGATGCGGTGTCTCCTTCCAGAGTAGAAGGCAGGTTTTCCTGCTGTGGAGTGCAGTAAAGAGAAAGTGTCCCTTGAGATGCTGAGCAGGTCTGCTTGCAGGTTGGGGTTTCCTAACTGTAATACATGCCCACTGTGCATGCCGCAACTGCCTGAGCCGCCTCTGCCCCCAGGAACATGCCATGCATGCTACTGCACCAGCTAACTGTAGCTTGCAGCTAGGATAAAATCTTTGAAATTCACAGTACTTGACGTGTGCTGCTGGGTTTTCATCCTACTTGTAGTTTGTTGAGCTTCTTTGATCTTTACGTTAATTTTTAAATTAATTTGAGAAGACTTGGGCCATTACTACAAAATATTTTTCTGCTCCTTCCTGCCCTCTTCTTCTGAAACTCCTATTTCACTTGTATTGGAGGGCTTGGCACTGAGGCTCTGGTTGTGTTTCTTTTTCCTTCAATATTTGTTTTCCTTTTTTAAAATTTTGACTGGATAACTTCTGTTATCTACTTTCAAGTTCACTGCTTATTTCTTACACCACCTAAACATCTGACGTTAAGCCCATCCAGTAATTTTTTCATTTCAGTTGTACTTTCAACACTAGAACTTCCCTTTGGCTCTTTCTTCTGCTTTCCATTTCTCCCTTGATATTTCTTATTTGTAGAATCATTGTTAGTTTATCGTCCTTTAATATTCGGAACATATTTATAATTACTGTTTTGACATCTCTTTATACTAAATCCAACACCTAGTCCCACGCAGTCCCTATTGACTGCTTCGTTTTTTCCAATATAGCTCACACTTTCCTGATGCTGTAGCTTGTAAATTTTGGTTGAAAACTGACATTCAAGATGAAGTACAGCAAGGACTCTAGATTTTCTCCCATAAGGGCTGCTGAATTACTTTTTTGTAACTTCCCTCAACTTCAGCTACAAAATTAGCGTCTCTCCTGATGTGCAGCTCTTGCCGTGTCCGTTGATTTTATTTATTTGCCCATCTGTTTACTTATTGAGTTTTGCCGACGTCCTTAGAGGTGGTTTCTAACTCTGCGTAGTTCAGTGATCAGTTCCAGTGGTTGGGACAGGAGTTGTGATCAGGCAGCTTTATTTCATAAGGCTTCTAACTTCCGCCAACTGACTTGTCTGTGGGTTGCGAAATATATTCAGATGTGTGGCCGATGCTCAAGTCTCTCTTGGCTTTCACTTATCACAGTGTCTTGGGTCTCCCTCAGGCTTGCATAGTCAGTAGTCAGGAAGAGGTGTGGACAGCATATCTCAGTGCTTCTATGGTTTTCCTCCTTCTAGGGTCTTCCTATTAAATCTCTGACTGGATGGCCACTCACCCTGAATACATAACAGCCTGCCACCTTGAGCTACGAAATCTATGTGATTCTCCCCATCTGCTCTGAACTAAATCTGCCACTTTTAGCCAAAAAAACCATGGTTTATGAGTGACCTTTGCCCTGACTCAGTGAGCCACTTCTGGCCCTAAAGCTAGTCCAGTAGCTAGTCCATCCTTCTTTGTTGAATCATTGTTAGTTAGTATATCGTCCTTTAATATTCTGATGGACTAGCTAGGAATTCTAGGCCATCCAGACTAAGCAGAGAATGCTATGACGGTTGAGCAGGAAAGCTACAGACTCACGGACAAAACTCACCCAAAATTGTAACAGTTTTTTTTTTTGGTTTTTTTTTTTTAAGAATTAACGCTTCCCAATTTGTTGTCGTCTGCATTTGTCGAATGTTAAGGAAACTGAAATTGTTGTTTTTCACATTTTGTCTAGGATTCTACCTGTTTTCTACAAAGGGGAACCAACTAAATTTATTATAACACCCCAACCAGCAGTGGGCTCACTTAAGAATTGATCTTATAAAATACCAAGTAAAAGATGTTCAACTGTCATTTTGTAAAAGACTGAGTGAAATTTAGGCAGTGTACATAATTTTAAGAAATTCCATATGTTACCTAACAGTGTAATAGCTGGATCACATGAGAAGTACACTTTAATTTTTTTTTTTTAACTGACAAAGTATTTCTCAGATTGGCTGCATCATTTTACATTCCCACCAGCAACATATGAGGTTTCCCACATTCTCACCACCCCTTGGTGTTTTCAAACCTGTTTAGTCATTGTAGTGGGTATGAAAAGTTCCTCCAAGAAAAACAGGGTAATTGTAGAAACCATGTTATCTGTGTCACCTCTCTCAAGAATCAGAGTCCTGATAGAGATATTTTCCACTGTATGAAACTGATTTTCATGTATGTTAATGGGTTTTCCAGCTGTTTACAGCAGGAGGGTAAGTTTCATTCCAGTTACTCCACTAGGGCTGATAGCAGAGACTCATAGCTAGAATTTGAACTAAGATTCCCTGGTTCTTTTGGTAGCTTTTCGTTTCATTTGTAGGTAATAATACTTAGGAAGCGATAAGCATGCCAATTACCTTTTGGACTCTGTCAGAGGTGGTTTGTCTAATTGAATGTTTCTACATCATTAGATACAGGCCAACCATGTCTTGTGTTTATTTACTGTGTCTATTATGTTTTATATGGGGTTTTGTTTGTTTGTTTGTATGTCTATGTGGTCCATTTCTTTGCTCCCTTATTTGAATTTATTTCGCTGTCTTGAGTGTTAGGAGGTCTCCAAACACAGCCTCCACACAGTTCTGCCCCTCTCCTTGTACAAAGACCACTCCTCCCACCAGTAGAGCTTGTGTTCCTTCCCCTAGCAATGTGGCTGAGTTTTAAACCACAGTGACTGGGGGTGGATTCTTACGCAGCAATATATAACCCCAAATTTCAGGAATATTTGTATTTTGTTTTCATGTGGACCTTTATATGTTTATAATGTCCTTATTCTCATTTTTCCTTTCTTAGTTTTCTACTCATTTATTTATTAACTTTAATTTTCTGACTCCCACCTATTATATTCCCCCCACCCCAAAGACACTGTTTCCTGTCTTTCTCTTGACGATTCTTTTCATTTACAGTTGTGTTATTTCTAAATTGTAAGGACACTTAAGATTATTATACTGTTTTCCTATCCTCATTGCACTTTTCTTTAGTTATCTTTTTAATTTAAATCTGTTTAGTCCTTGACTAGTTCTGTAACTGGTCCTGTTTGCACCTAATCATCCCATTTCTTGCTGTTGTAGGAGAAGTCAGCGTTCAACTTCTGACAAAACTTCACAGGTATCCTTGACACCACTGACTCAGTAACACATAATATATTCCATTTCTTTTTTGCAGAATAACTGGTGATGAATCAGTAGTCACAGGTGTTCCAACACCTTACGTTTTCAAAGACATTTTATACATTTTTGTAAGACTTTTTATGTTCTACATAAATTTTCACCACCATCCTTTGCAATACACAGATTCAACTTCGCATTGTACTGAATCAGTGTTTCCTCAACTTCTTTGAAAATAATGTCGACTGTAGTTATAAAATAGACTCTCCATAGACGCTACTTTTTCAGTCATTTCAACCTTGGCATTGACTCCTGGAATAAACAACAAGGTAGTATTGGTAACATCCATTGACTCATAAAGGGCCAAGAAAGGTCACTTGAAATTATTTGTCTTGGTATTTATTGACTAATGATAATACTTCCAATGTCATTAACTCATCAAACAACTGTTCTCACCAAAAGACTAATAGTCTTTAAAAAGGCCACTTTACACACATTGCTTCAACTGCTGCAGTCAGACGTAATTATTGATAATTCATCATGGGGACCCTGCTTTCCCTGCTTGACTGGAAAGAGAATCACTCAGAAAATTACTTTATTGCAGCCTTAATTTATTATTATTTTTGTATTTTTGAAGGAATTCTGTCCTGATGTCAGACTGCTTTATACATTTAGTAATTTTTCTGAATGCTGCTTTTCTGTGAGGTGGAAGGAGTGGGTTGAATGTATAATCTGGTAATGTTGGTGTATATTGTATTATTTTAGCCCAAGTATAGTGTCATTACATAATAAACACAATGTTTACCATCTATTTAATTAAGAAAATAGTGCATACTCCATAATGCCTGGAAAATTATGAGAATCAAAGTTTACTTTTTTCTTCTTTTCTTCCTTTGACCTAATGGGACCTTTAGTTTCCCCACTATCTGATGATCTTGTTTGTCACTTTTCAGAGCCCCTTCAGCATAAGAAAGTGATCTAACAATCATTCAGCCTCTTTGATTATGTTGTGTAGCTCTTTTATGTGCGGCTTTCTTAATTCACTTGATTCGTCTGGGACTGGTAGATATTGTGTCTCCTTCTGTTGTTTTGACCACCTCAAAACTTTGTGTTTTCTCTAGTTTTTGCTTCAAGGAAGTTGTGTCTTTCATTTGTGGCACAGGGAGCATTAACCTTTTGTATGTGCTTTGCATACTTTAGATTTTTAAATGTCTCTCTCTGGTCTGGATCTGCCTTGGCTTGTATCAAAAGCATATTCCTTGCATTGGTTTTTGTTTGCCTTTGTCTATCTTTTCACCTATATCCTTTTTTAAATCACTTTGTTTAAGTGCAGGGAACATTCAGTGGAATTTTGTTGATGACACAAATGAAAAGCTTTTTTTCTTCTATAAACTTACATTTATTGTTGTGGCAGATATTTAAAATCCGAGTTTTCTTGCTTTAGATGTCTGTGACTCTGTGTGTGTGTGTATGTGTGTGTAAAACTGTTGTGGTGCGCCCATCTCCGTGTTAGTGGTGCCAAGGAGAGTCTAGTATTAGGTTCGTACCTGACAAACACTTGATGAGTAGAGGAATGGATGTTTAGGATCACGCATTTTAGTCTCGGGTGAACCCAAGCCTCGCCACTTCCTAGCTATGCAATCTTGAGAAAGTCATGGAATCTCTGTTTTTTTAAAATTCATCTGATAAATTGAGACATTACCACCTGCCGTACAGTGTTGTTGAAAAAGTTGCACGCAGTCCTGCTTATAAAATCACGGTGCTGGCATGTTTGAAGTGATCGAGAGACAAGATACACAAGTTTCCTCACATCCTGCCGTGTCAGGTCCGAAAACCAGTGTCGGTGGGATCCAACCCATGTTTTGCTTTAAGTGAAATTCCTTGAAGTACCTAAGCCTTTTAATTTCTTCAAGAAAACCATGACCAAATTCAACTTTGGATTGTTAGACTAAAAGCAGTTTATCAATCCAGTGCCTGAGAGAATGCAGTTGTTTCAAAACAGGAACAGACGGCCTTGTTAAAGCATTCCAAAAATAGTGTTCCAGAGGTGGAAGGAATTGGACACAAAACAGATCCTTGTCCTCGTTGTTGAATTCACCGGTGGTGAGAGGTCGGCTTCCGGGAGTTAGATATTTAATTAGGCCACTGATTCATACCATGATAATAAAAAAAGTGAATCGTCTTAGTTTCATACTGAGAATAATGGTTTTATCTTATCCAACTACATTAAACATCGTGCAGCCAGCGTGTCAATTACAAAGATAGTGTGTATCAGAGAATGAGAGATCTTTCTGGGTATTTTTTAAACTTAATTAATTGATGTATTTATTTATGGCTGCATTGGATCTTCATTGCCGCGTGGGCTTTACTCTAGTTGGGGCGAGCGGGGACAACTTTTCGTTGTGGTTCGCGGGCTTATTAAGGTGGCTTCTCTTGTTGGGGAGTGCGGGTGGGATTCAGTAGTTGTGGATCGTGGGCTCTAGAGCACAGGCTCAGTAGTTGTGGCGCACGGGCTTAGTTGCTCTGCGGCATGTGGGATCTTCCCGGACCAGGGCTCGAACCTGTGTCCCCTGCATTGGCAGGCGGGTTCTTAACCACTGCGCCACCAGGGAAGTCCCTTTCCGGGTATTTTTTTATCATCTAAAAATGGAACTTTTTTTTAACCTGCTTATTGTCTGTTCTCTGAATAGAATGTAAGATCCGTGAGGCCACAACGCATGTCTATTTTGTTTACTTAAACGGTGCATGGTACACAGTAAATTCAATCAAAGTTTATTTTTAAAACATTTGAATGAATGAAGTCTTTCACCTGAAAAGTGAATGGAATATTTGATCTTTGATAGAGATATCCCTGAGGCATGCAGAGGAGAGAAACTGTATTAATCCTTTCTTCCTCAGGTAGGCTAAATTATTTCTGTGAATACAAAGCTGCTACCTTCTTGAGTTATCCACTGCGGTGTGTAGTTTAGAGGAGAGACCCATCTGAAGAGAGTTTTTCAATTATCACCTAACTGGGGAATTTCTTTCACAGCAGGATTAAACTAGATGGGAGAGGTGACATAATAAAGAATGACTGAGAGTTTCTGCATGTTGAATAGTCAGAGGACATTGTCCAGAAGTGCCTGGGTAATGGGAAGAATGAGCTAGACCCCAGGGAGACAAGCGTTCCAGGCAGAGGGAGGAGCACAAGTAAATGTGTGATGTGAAAACAGACTTCTGTTCAGAGTAAAAACTAGCTTACTTGTCTGGGAGTGTAGTCAGTAAAAGAGGAGAGGATTTAAAGATAAGGTAGATTTTATTTACTTAACTTTTATTGTTTTCACTTTTAATCCAGGTGAGGAAATTTGCTTTTTATCTTAAGCGTTTGGTGTATTTTAAACAGAGTAGTGACACTGTCACCTTCACCTTTAAATGCTTTTTAGAAGATCACTCTGGCTCCTTGTGTGGAGAAAGCATTTTAAAGAGGATGTAAAAAGAGGATTTAGGGGACTGTTACACTCAAGGATTATAAGGATTTGGAGCAGTGTGGAGTTCAAGAAAGTAAGACACATCTGGATGCATTTTGTACATCGAATGGACGGGAATTGAAAATGGTGGATTGGAAATGGTGGATTGAAAATGAGGAAACAAAAATCAGAGCTAATGGTAGAAAGAATTTGGCGCCTCAGCAATTGAATTGCTAAATGGTGACCTTTATAGATCTGGAGAAGAAAGGAAATGGTATAGGATTGAGGATGGGTTGGAATTCAGAGTTTGTTTTGAGATCCTGATGTTGAGATTCCCATTACACAAGTAGGAGGAGATGTCGCGTCTGAACTTAAGGGATTTGTTCCCATATACGTGGTATTTAACAGTATTAAACTGTGCAGTTCCACGGCAGACATTTGTAAGGTAGAAGGGAAAAGGACCCCAAAGAGATCCCTAGGAGTTCTATAACATTTAATTATTGAGCCACCAGGCAGGGGCTCTTAAAGGAGACGGAGAAGGAGAAAGGAAAGCCAACCAAAAAAAAAGATTCGAAAAGCGGAGAGTGTTTACCCCTGTGGAATGCTGCTCAGCCATCGGTCCTGACATGTCACGTCTGCAAGAGCAAAGCAGTAATCGTTGGATTTGAGGACTAGCAGGGGTGCTGCCCGGGAGCTTGAGAGGTTTAGTGTAGCTGGGATGGTGAGAAGTAAAGCCAGAATTGTGTGGGAGAATATGGAGTTAGGAAAACAGAGACTGAAGGTAGCCCATTCAGTATGTTTTGATTTGACGGAGAACCAAAGATGTGTCCTCTCGGGAAGAAGCCGTGGTGGTGGTTAGGGCGTTGTTGGACAGGGGCCTGGCAATTGTGCTGCAGCACTTCAGCCTTCTACCAAAATGGGACCAAGCTCATCCAGAAAGACTCTTGGACGTACCTACAGGTCATGTTTGATAAGGGCACCCTTGACCAGTCAAGTTGACGTGCAAACTAATCAGATCACAGATGTGTTCCTCCATCCATGTTCACTGCCTGCCTTTCCCTTACAAAGCCTAACTTGTATCTAAAGCCATTCTTGAACCCACCTTATCTGACACTCAGACTTCCCCAACCACAAAGCTTCCTACTGGCCATTCAGCTTGAAATCTGCAGACAGGAGATACAGAACCTCTTAAAGCAAGCGGGTCCACCTTTGGGATCCCTGCTGTCAAATTCTTCCTAATGGATCGTCCCTCAGTAACTCACACTTGCTCTGGTTCTGACTGAATGGTTAGGAATACATGAAATCCCTACTCGATATATCTATCCTTCAAATATTTGAAAACTGCTATCTTACTTTTTGGAGTTAATTTTCTTCACTTTTGTGCATTATGTTTTAACAATACAAATTCTTGCAAGGCTCAGTTCAGCTCTACTGTTCTCTAAGTGTATGGGCTTTGCTGTTGCTGATCTCCTCAGAATGTGTGATGTTCACCACAGAATTTGGACAACAGGAAGGGACCAACTGGTACACATATAGTGGTCCATGACCCCCACCATAATTTCTACACAAAAGTGAAGCCCTAGAAACGGAGGAAATACAGCTCCTAAAGATACTTGTAAGCAATAGACATACTGATTTCTAGAAAGATTTAACATTGCTTTCAGGGTTTAGAAGGCCAAAATAAAGTTTTTTAAACTCTGCAAATAATATGTTGTGGGAATTAAAAAGAAATCCTGAAAATTTGTATGCTTTGAGGAGTCTTATATGATGTAAATGAAATCAGTTCCCGACCAGGCTGGGTTCCACTGCCAGTCATGTTTGCATCCTGCATTGTCCCCAGAGTGTAGCCCAATCTTTGAATTGGGAGACCCTGAGCCTTTGGAAGTGAGAACTGTATACAGTGACAGCATGTGTGGTGGCACATGGAGGCTCTGTTGACAAGTAGTCAGTTCAGTAGCTATACTTTTGTACATAACCTAAGAGAATCGGTTTGTTAAAAATATATGTATTTCTGTGTCAAACGACATCTTGAGTATAATAAAAATATGTTAGGCAGGCAAAGAAACATAAGGAACAGGCTTGTTCTGTATCTGTAGTACAAGTATGGCCCAGGAGGACGTATGACCAGGGACTGGAACTGCTCTAGATGTTATGCTGTAGGACGTATTTTTCTTGGCATGGGAGTGAAAGCTGTGCTAGGTAATACTTAACTCTGACTCATCTTTGCAGTAATTGGAAGATTACTAAGAAGATGTCCATGTGGCGTAAACTTCAGACAAGCGTGTAGGTGAAGCCAGTGACTAACGTTTATAAGTGCACGTGTGGCTGAGAACGCTAGTGGTCTGCAAAGATCTGTAAGAGCTTTGACAGCACAAAACAGTTTCTTCTGGGAATAAACAGTGGGAAAAGTCCCATAGTTTATGCTTTTAAAGAATATAGTAAATGCAAGGGAAACGAGAGGGAACATTAGAAAAATATATATTTATATCCAAGCTGCCAATCATTATTGAGTATAATTTTTGCAGTCAAATGTTGTATGTATGTATTTTGGAAACACATAGAAGGTTCATTCTGCTGCCTATGGAGTCCTCTTAACAAATTGCATGTAGAACTTTGGCAGGAATGTTGTACTAAATTGTTCAAGTGGGCAATTCAGTGAAAAAGAATGTGGCCTAATTAACATATTGAGGTATCTTCAACCTTACTAAAATTTACAGAATCGATAACTTAACAATGAAATGTCACCTCTGGAGTATTCATTTTTTAAATATGGAAAGGTAATATCCTTACTGGGAAGTTGCAGTGAGATGGTCTCTCTTCTACAATCTTAGTGGAAGTGTAAATTGATACTACATTTTAGAAAGCATTTTGGTAATGTCTAGTAAAATTGTAAATATTATGTGCTTCATAACCTGGCATTTGTTTTGTTTTGTTTTGTTTTGTTTTTTTGCGGTACGCGGGCCTCTCACTGTTGTGGCCTCTCCCGTTGCGGAGCGCAGGCTCAGCAGCCGTGGCTCACGGGCCTAGCTGCTCCGCGGAATGTGGGATCTTCCCGGACCGGGGCACGAACCCATGTCCCCTGCATCGGCAGGCGGACTCTCAACCACTGCGCCACCAGGGAAGCCCTGGCATTTCTGATTTTAGCAGTTTATACTCTAGAAATATTTCCTCAAGTCTAAAAAAACATATACAAGAAGTTAGCACTGTGTATATTAGCGACATGTTAGGAATAACTCATCAAATATAATAAATTGCTGCATATTTTTATAAGAAACTACTATACCGTGCTTAAAAAGAATGATGGGATAGTTGTATTTCTTAACATGGAATATTGTGCAAGCAGAATAGCCAAAAGAAAGCGACATGTTGCCATACGTGAGACAAAAATTTTAGAATAGCTAAAATAAAACGTCAATTTTTGTACAAGGCATAATTTACTTTTTATAAAAATTTTATAACACTTGTATATTCAGAAGGAAAAATCAAAGAAATATTCAGAATGTCAGGCAGTAGTAATTTATTAGGTACCGCACCAATTTGGGAGACTTCCACTCTTTTAATACGTGAGTGGATTTTGTAATGCTTTAATTTGGATGGTTTTTATACACTCTAATCAGGAGAAATGTAACAATGTTAGAAAACAATAGGAATTAAAGGAAGAATAAATTAGTATATTTTTATTTCTATCCAAGTTACCTCTGGGACGGTGTCCACAGCCCTCTGGCTGGTCTGGTGATTCTCCTCCTTCTGATCTTATCTCTCACTTTTCCGTCCATGAATCTTGGTATTTAGTCAGGCTGCTCTGACCTACTCTGTGTTTAAAAAATTGGATTTGCACAAGCTCCCATCCTTATTTCTGTAGGTGCCAGGCTCTCCTTAACACATGGTATTGACTGAAGGACCAAGGGTGACATAACACTCATCGACATTCGTCCACTGGAATACATTAGCACTGTCACATCACTGACGTAAATTCCTAGGACTCTTACAGACTAAACAACAGCAATTACAACAAGCAGACGGATTTCACAGGCCAGTGTGTGCTCAGATCCATATCTGCTTTGCTGACAGGTCAAAATACTGTTGAGTTTCTATGCTTCCACAAACTGGGAAACTAAAGAGTTTCTTTTTTTTTTATTTTTCATACCACCATGCTTGGTTCACACTTGGTATTCCATGTAACGGATTTATCTTAGAGGTTCCAAATCGCAAAGTCAGTGGAGGGAGGAGAGATACAGAAAGAAGCTACTATTTCTCATTTCGTAATTTAATAAAATATGAGAACAGAACTTCAGTTTTTACTTTGACTCTTTACAAAGCTTTGGGAATAACCACTGTCTACTTCTGCTCTTGGCAAGTAACCCTACAGCGTCCCTGGGCTACCCTACGGCTGCCACAAACAACACTGCTTGCAAAGATCATATCCACCTTACATCTGGCCCTTCTTTTTGTTCCTGAAAGCTTGTATTCCTGATGTGCTATCCCAAATACACTCTCTTTCTCTACAGATTAGTATTGTTATTATTATCATTATTATTATTGCCAAGTCTCTGACATGTCGCTTTGCCATGTAGATTTTGTTTTATGAAGAGAAATGTGGGAAATGAAACACTCCAAGCAACAGAGACACTTAATTTTCAAGGGCATCTGGAAAATTCACTGAGGTAGGTCATATTTGGGGCCACACAATAAATTTCAATAACTTTAAAGGATTTAAGTCATTCAAATTATGTTTTCTGGTTACAGCAGAATTAAATCAGGTATCCAGTAATTTGTAAAGTATGCCAGAATTTGAAGTTAGACAATAAACTCCTCAGCAGTACCTGGGTCAAAAGAAATCACAAGACAAATTAGAATATGTTTTGAATTTAACAGAAATGAGCAACAATGTATGAAAATTTGTGGGATGCAATAAAAGCAGAACAGAAGGAAGTGTACAGCTTTCATTTTGCTTTTTTTAATGAGAAAAGAAGGTCTCACATTAGTGAGCTAAAGCTTCCTCCAGGAGAAACTAGGGAAGGAATAACAGATGAAATCAAAACCTGGCAGAAGAAAGTAAGTGAAAAAGATATTATAAGAAATCAATGAAAATGAAAACAGAAAACCACCAGAGGAAATCAGTATGCCAAAATCTGGTTTCCTGGAAAGATCAATAAAAATGATAAACGTTCTAATCAGAATGGTCAAGAATAAAAGAGAGAAGACATGAATTACCAATAGCAAGCAAGAAAGATACTATACCACTAACGATTCTACAGATGCTAGGAGGACACAATAAAAGTGTTATGCCAGTGAATTAGATAACATAGGTAAGGTAAAAATAATCCTGAAAAATTACCCAGTCAGTCAAGGGAAAAGGAGATGACCTGACTGACTCTGCCTATTGGAGACATAGATTTCGAAGTTTAAAAAAATTTCCACAAAAATGATACCAGGCACAGAGAGCTACACTATTGTATTCTACCTAACATTTAGGAATGGAAAAATAATAATGCCACCAATCCTAACAAATTCTTCCACAACTTAGAAAGGAGGGGGGGGCACACTTCTAAACTCAGTTTAAGACCTTTGCCTAATCTGTATTGAAATGTGAAAAGAGACATTTCAGAAACGAAATTATCTTTATAAACATAGATGTGGATTTGAAATATGGATCAAGGGGCAATAGTGGTTGAATATTAGCTTTCCATAGGTCCCTAGTTCTGAATTAGTTTAGAAGTTTCTCCCCTCTTTCCACTAACGCTTAACAGCAACCACAGCATGAGTGTAGAAACAGATAGTGTGTTGGATGTAATCTGGGGTTAGCCATTTGCACATCAGCGTAAAAGAAATGTGTGTGTATGTGTGTACGTGTCCTTAAAGCATACGCTGGCCTCTCTCTGCCCTTCAGTAACTCCATCCTCTGGAAGGTGGAGTGGGTTAGCTGATGGATGCGTTTGGTAGGAATCACTGAGCAGGTACAGCTTGGCTTCATCCTTCCTCCCTCGGGAACCGTCCTGTCAGCAGAAAGCGCGTGCTCTCATCTGCAGCCCCAAGCTGCACATTGTAGAGAAGTCCACAGCTTTTGGAGGAAGCTCGCCCTGGTCCAGCGCACTGGAAGTAGTGATAAGCCTGCAAGCTTTGAATTTAGTATGAGCACGGACGTCTTTCTAACAGAAGTAACTAAGCCACATTTATGATGATGTTGATTTGTGCACTTCTGTATCTGCATGTTTTATTTTACAGCTTGTTCTGTAACGGGTTCATGAAGAACAGTCCAACTCCTAGGGACCCCTCAGAGACCTCGGCAGTTGCTGAGAGCAGGAGTGATTTGGGACTAAGGAAGTTTATGGAAGCGTCAGGTGGATGGAGTGTTTATGAGTGATGTTTCCTCAAGAATAAGGAAGATGAGCAATGCTGGCAAGCATGAGGTAAAGAGGATCTAGATACCAGAATCTTGAGGGGGACGTGCTAAGAAGATTCTACTACAAAATGTGTGTGTGCGGGGCGTGGGTTGGGGTGGGGGTGAGGCGGGCGGGCGGTTTGAAAAACACGCCCTTGGAGTTGAAGTTTGAGAAGAATAGGAGACTCGGAATCAGCTGCTAATAAACACAAGAGATCAAGGTCTCTGAATAAGGTTCTCTCTCAGAAAATAGTAAAATAATGCCAGTAGGTGAGTGAAGTTTTATGTCAGTTCTAAAATGGAATTATCTCCTTGGGACCTTGGCATTAACCTTTCAAATAAGAATACACAGTTATTGTTCACAGCATTGCTTCCATTCTATACTTACTTTTCACAGCTTTGGGACTTCTTTTTTGGTAGCCAGGGAAGTGAATTTAAACAATTTTTCTTTCGTTTTGCTTTTATCCTATTTTGAAAACTGGCTGTGTGTTTATGGCTTAGACTTTCAATCTGTCATTTCTCTTATAAAATTTGTACAGTGACACTGATGCCAGGTGTCAAGTCCAGCCACCTCTAAAATGCCACTGTTCAAACCAGCCGTCTTAACACAGGAGCCATAAGACTTTATTGCTCTGGGGGATTAAAAAATATCCTAGAGTCTTGGTGGGGCTTTTGGGGTCTTGCCATGAATTTGTAGTGATAGCCAAAACAAAGCGGGGATATTTCTGAAGAGTGGCACTTTAAAAACTCTTTTCCTTGCTCTGCTCCATTTTGGATAGGCAAAGAAAATGTTTTCTGGGATGCCTTTTTCCAGATCTTACTGGAAAACCTTTCAGTGTTTTGTTGTGGAATATGATATCCGCTGTAGGCTTTTCGTAATGACCTTTGTTATGTTGAGGTAATTACTGTCTATTCCTACTTTCTTGAGAGCTTTTATCATGAAATGGAATTGAATTCTCCCAAATGCTTTTTCTGCATCTCTTGAGATAAGCATATGACTTTCACCTTCCATTCTGTCCATGTGGTTTGTCATATTAATCAATTTTCATATGTTGAAATATCCTTGCATCTCGGGGTAAAATGCACTATATCATGGTGTAGGATCCTTTTACTGTGCTGTTGAATTCAGTTTGCTAGTGTTGTGTTGAGAACGTGCGCATCTGCGTTCATCAAGGATATTGCCTTTAGTTTTCTTTTCTCATGGCGTCTGACTTTGGTATCAGGGTAAGGCTGGCCTCATAAGATGAGTTTGGAAGTGTTCCCTTCTTCAATTTTTTGGAATAGTTGTGGAGTTAATTCTTCTTTAAATATATGATGGAATTCATATATATACATATATACATGAGAAATGTCACAGTATGTTATGTGATTTCTGGGGAAGCTTTGGATATTCTAATCAAGTTTCCAGGACCTCTTTAAGAATAGCTTGCCAAATGTAAGATCAAGCTTCTGGCATCATCCAGACTTGGTCTTGAGCAAATTATTAATAATTGAAGATAGAAATGTGTGGGATTAAAAGTAAAACTTTCTGGAAACAGAGTATCTGAAAGGCATCTGCAATTATTTGAAAGCAGCCTAACACCCCACAGCGAGTGCTGAGCTGTGCTGACCATGGGCAGGAGGTCTGAGCAGTAACAGAGGGCAGCGTGAATAAGATACCAGCCACCTGCCAGCTGTATAGTGAAAACAGATGAAGGCTGCTGTGGGGATTTAGCAGAAGGCACTCAGCGCTGCAAGGGTTCCGGGCTTCAGCGTGTGCTTCACATTAAACTCTGTGCCAGAGGAGACTCTCAATCCCTAAGATCAGCCAAGTAGGAATAAAGTGAAATTGTCAATAGGATGCTGAATACATGAACACATTACTACATGTCAGATATGTAAGTAGAACCCAAAGGAACATATTGTATAAATCCTCCGAGAAATGACAGTAGAGAACAATGTAAGCAATAGCATGTTAAATTAGATTTTAGTTTGAGGCTGAATGTCAAGAAAAATTTATATGATTATCAAATTGAGCCTGATTTGCATAGTTCCTTAAAATTATATATATATGTGTGTGTGTGTGTATAATATGTATGTCTATATATATGTATAATATATATACACACATATATATATATACACACATATGTATATATAGAGAGAGCGCGCGCGAGAGAGAGGCAGAGAGAGAGTATGTAATCAACTTAGCTGAGTTAAATTTATAAATATATATACAAATTTTACTCAGCTAACTTGATTAAATTTTTAAAAGTTGTAGCAGGCTTTGGGAAAATGCTAAAGTTTGAAGTTCAGCACGTTGTTGCATATATAAAACGGAAACAGACATTAAAAGCCCTGATATAGATGTGTATCCCCGTGTTAGCTTCTTAACGTGAGACTCACCTGCATTATGAAGCAGGGATTATAATCATTTTTCTCTTTTACAAAACTGTCCTGAGAAGCAGACATGGTAATATATATTCAGATCCTTGGAAAAGTTCTGTGCAGTTGTAGAGGGTCACTGAAATGACCCACGACCTTGCGTTATAGTTCTGAAATTTGCCATTTTTTGCCACCCTGTTTTTAAATCAAAGTGCTTGGCCCTTCAACAGCACCATAAGCTTTGTGAGGGAGAGCCCCACCCCTATGAAGCCACAGTGATGGGGAAGGTAACCCGAGGCCTCGTCGTCACTGATCAGTTCAGGACCTCTATCTCCGGGGGATGAGACGGTGGCTTCTTCTGGGACTCACCCCGCTGAAGCTGTCGGAGATGCAGAGTCGCTGGGCTCACAGGCTGGGCTTGAAGCTGCCGCCGACCCTCTTCCCTCATGTGAGTAAAACCTGGGTTAAGTTTTAGCCTAATGGGTGCGGCCAAAGCTGACAGCTCAGCACAGGCCTCTGAGTCTGGTTTCTAACTCTACAAATGAACTGCAGAAAACGGCAAACACTTTCTTGTCTTTTGAGTTGAAAAACAGGATCTTGAAACTTTCAGGTGAGACAGTGTGGTCTTGAATCATGTTTTTAATCCTCAAGTGTCCTGTCTTTTGAGTGTCAGAAGGCCCAGCCCTGGAAATTTGACATGAACAAGGAAAGGGGAAAAGCTGAAATGAAGGCCTACGCTGTCCTCAAATTAAATAGACTGGACGAGGGGGATCCCCAGAAGGTTAAAGGCACCGAGGCCTCGTGGTTGGTCTGGGAGATGTCAGAAGGAGCCCCAAAGCAGGAGAGACTCCTCCAGGGGATGTTCTGGGAAACTCCACACTTAGAAGAGGTGAGGCAAGGGTAGAGCAGGATCCTGTAGCTCCATGGGAATTTTTGGGAAAGAACCCACAAAGGCACCCAAGCCTGCTGAGGTCCAGAAGATGTGTCAGGTAGCATTAACAGCGCTGCCCACAGATTCCCAAGAGGAAGGTGGGAGGGTGAGGAGAGGGGTGACGTGCCCTGAGGACGCTCCCAGACTTGTGAATATGCCCGGTGAATTTTCACTGCCTAAAAGTCAAGGCTTAACAGCAACCGTAGGAATGATGTCATAGGGGGTATATGCTGAAAATTGTGGAAAGTGTTTTACCTTGTTGACTACGTGGCACCTGCTATAAGGCAGAAATAAATGCTGTAGGAAATAATGTGTATAGTTATAGAAAGATGAGGTTATATTTTGCATTATATGTGGCTTATAAAATTATATATGCTGGGATCCAGAAAGTATAGTGGTCTGGTATTGCCTTATTTTGTTTTAAGTGTTAAAGTTATGTTTTCACTGTGTTTCCTTTAACCTTTTAGGCACCAAATTTGAGGCACTTCTAAATTCAAAGGAGAGAACAAAAACAAATACACTGTCTTCACCAAGTGTCCAGATATGTAGTGCCAAGGTCTCATTTTCGTTCATTTCTAACACATTTACTTTGACATTCTTTTGAAGAATCCGTGGAGAAACTGATAATTGATTATGTTAGTTTCCAAGTGCCCTTGTTCTCCGTACATTAAATGTATCTGAAAGAATGGTTTGCTTAGCGTCCCCCTCAAAGAGCCGCCCCACCTAAAAAAATGTGTTTGCATTTTTATGTCTGCCCCATGGTGAGAAGAGGGAGGATGAGGGAATACTGTCTGCTGACCATGTAGTTCAGTGAATAATAAACTATTAGAGACACAGACTAGTTGAATCAACATTAAGATGTAAAAAGTGAATTAAATGATGGGAGAGAGCAGGAGAGTGGGAAGTCAGATGGAGCGGGACACAGAGACACTCAGACCAGCACGTGGCACTTCCTGTGTGACCAGGACAGTCAGCACAAGAGAAGCCGCGTCAGCCTGGACCCTGGAAAGCTGGGATTCCAGTTTGTTCTTGAAATGACTTGCTAGTTCAGATTTCCCTGTGCATCCTTCCCACGTGCATTTGAGGCTTTTTCTCTTGTTCCTCTGTGTCCTTGTAAGTGAGAGCTCAGCGTACACATGGCTGCATTTGTCCTAGTAGCATCTGTGTGCCCTCCTTTCCTAGGGGGTCTGGAGTGCCCTTCCCGGGCGGCCCCAAGACTCGCGGGTGATTCTCTTGGAACAGTGCTTGTCGGGAGCACTGAGTTCATCAAAGGGGGTAACATTTCTCAGGGTGATAACCCTTCCTCTGTGCTTTGACCGCATGTTCTGTTCTGTTCTCCTGTAAAGTAAGCTTCTCATATGATTCCATCAGAGTTAACGTGCACGCTACTCTGAATTCTCCCCCTCCTTCAGCAAGGAGACCTGAGCTGCTGCTGGGGGCAACTCAGGGACGGGTTGTACCTCGACTGGATGCATGTCCAGCAGTGTCCAAGATTAGTCTTTTATATACAAGCACAGAAGAGAATGAGTCAGAGACAGAGGCAGAAAGAGGGACCAGGAGACAGAGAGAGATGGGAGAGATAGACCAGAGATACAGAGCGACAGAGACAGAGCCTGCACAATAAGCCTTCTTAACACCCCGGATGCCCCCTTTCCCCACACACTGGAAAATCCTCTTCCGTTTAGGTTTCATGTAGAGTTTAATTCCGAAAGGGGAAACAAACGTTACCAATACCACCTGGTGTACATATTAGTAAAGGTGTAAGATGCTCTTTTTTACTTTGTTAAGAAAACATAATCGTATACTTGTGGTTTTGTTCTGCGGTTCCCAAGTGGGGCTGGGAACCCTGGAGAGAAGTTAAGCGTGTGACAATGCGAGGCGTGTCAAGAGTCTTTCTCATGAACACCTGGAGGAGGCCCAAGGGAAAGGGCTTGAGGGGGTGCACCGACTTCCCTTGTGTCTTCAGCGCTCAGTGATTCTAAACCAGCCGAGTAAGCCACCTAGGACTGCTAAAAAATTGTCCAAGTCTTCCCCTCCTTCACGGCAGCCCCCTGCCGCCGTGCTCTAGGAAGGTGGAGGGATCCATATACCAGCTCTTTGGAGAGCTTGTTCCTGCGTGGAGTCCGTGCATTTGAACTTCCTGAAATCTCAGCTCTCCGGTGGGCTCCAGTACAACTAAGCCTTCTGTAGATCATTCAGCATTTTCTGTTGGTTTGTACGGAGTGATGTTCTTCTGAAACGTTTCACCTCATGAATCCAAGGGCAGCCCTGGGTTGGTTTTGAATTGGCAGCACATTTTGAATTTTGTCAGCATCCCCTCTGTCCAACCCTTGGTGGCCCCTGACCTCAACGTTTCAGGCCGCGACCCACGAGTCTGAGGGAAGATGCCCTTGGCACCTCAGTGCACCGGCCACCGTTTCCAATTTCAACGTCCTCAGAACTAGGGAGAACTCCACTGCAGGTTTCCTTTGCTGGGGCTCGATCTTGTCCTTGATGTTGGCCACACAGAACTTCAGTACCTTCCCTGTTATCTTCAAGCAGATTTTCTTAAACATGGTTAGTCCATTTTTTCTACTTTACTCACTGGAGGATTTTGTCTAAGTTAGCCCACCGTGACCGGAAACAGATAATTTTCTTTATTTTCAGATATAAGTGTTGCCGTTTTATGGGGTCCTGCTACGTATACAGATGAATTTAGGAATCAGTTGCCAAGTGTCCTATTGAGACTTCCTGTCACACAATGTGTCATTTTCAGCAGTGGATGGGGAAATAAGCAAATTTTCCAGTTGCTTTTTCTTTTCTTGTCAGAAATCATCATTTGCAAAATTTAAGATACATTCAAAAGAAGAGACGCTGATAAGGGAAAAAAGTAAAAATTAAAAATGTTTTTTAAGTGTCTTCTTTTCTAAATTTCTTTCAGGGATTCAGACATAAGGGCATTGTACCGTCAGTATTGTTCGTTGATACCCTAAGTAAACTCAGCTGCTGGAGATCACAGTAAGGTGCCCCCTTTCTTCTCCTTTCCAGACATGCTGTAATGAGAGTGGATGTCAAATCGATTCATACATTTATAATTAATATTTATATGCAGTGCATTTTAGTATTGGGCTAAACGACATGTAAAGCTTCTGCATAGTCATAGTGGTATTGAATATTTGATCAACACCAAATGGAAACTTTGGATTGTTTATCAAATCAGTCACTAAAGTGAGAGTAAAGATTCGAGGTAAAAGGAATCTTTTCCAGGTCTGGCATGGCAGAAGGAACCTATAAATAGCACTTAGATGCTCACACTAAATTTAGAGAACAGTTATCTTACATATTTGTGTTCAGTACTCATAATGGTATAACTTACAACTGACAAAAAATGAATTTCTGCTGCAAAGGAAGAAATAAACTCTCCTTGTGGCTAACAAATTGTATGTTAACTGTGAAACAAATATTGAGTTTACATTTTATATTTTATTCTATAAGCCCCACAGTCTTAAGATCCTTATGTTTTAACTACATTTAATATTTTAAAGGTACTTAAAAACTTTATGTTGACAGTTTACATACTGCTCAGGTAGCAAAAAAAGGAAAACTTTGAAGACCAAAATATTGTCATATTCAAATGGGAAAACTTTGAGAAAAAAGTGGGTTTTAAAGTCAACAGCAATAAAATTTAGGGAGAGAACAATTATTCTTCATTTTTCTCTACTATGCAAAATGTATTTAACTCCAAGCAAGCTTTTATTTTAAAAGAGATTCCTTTGAAGTGCATCAGCTGAACAGACTTTATGAACCTCAAAGCTGTCTTCATTTGTACTGCATACAAGTGACAGGGAGTGTGCAGTGCTACATACTATCCAGGGCTTCATGGCAACCAGACTGACGTGAGGCTGTCGGAAGTTCATTTGGACAAGCGCGGCTTGCAGGCAGGGGCTGTAGGGAACCCAGAGTGCTGAAGGGGGCGGTTGGGTGAGTTTCAGTTCCACCCTGAAATCCACTCCCACCCCCCCTCAGAGATCTTCCCCTTCACCAGGGCGGAAGGCCACTAAACCCATGGAAAGCTCACCAAAAAAACAGCACTGGAACCAAAAACTGCAGGAGACTTGCCTGCTAAATTATTAATTCGGCTGCAGGGCATAAGAGATCTGAGGACAACCCTAATCCCAAACACAATTCTCTTCGCCTGGGGGATGCCAGCCTGAAAAACAAAGCACAGCCTTCCTTTTCCACCCTGATAGCTGTTTCGCAGGAACCACCGCCTCTCATAGGTAGGCTCTGTGTGTCTCTCTTTCTGTATTTCTCTCCTCTGCTTTTCCATCGTTGCAGGCCATAAATGGATGTTCCTCCTTGTCTTCTGGTCTGAGATTGAGTTATTGCAAAAATCCTGTCCCCAGGAGCCACAGGAAACAGTAGAGCCCAGGTGCAAATCTCCTGTCACTATTTGAATATTATGCAAAGAACTGTCCAAAATGCCCGTAAAAATGTGGCAGCTGCCATAGGGCTCAGCTTTCAGGCTCCCAGATAGAGAATGTGAGATGCTTCCAGCAAAAGGTATTTCCAAAGCTATTTTAGGAGAAAAGTAAAACCCAAACTTTGGAGTGTATTCAGTGCTCTCTGAAAAGCACACCACCACTTGGAGTACAACAGTGAGTGTTCCTCTGTGGGACCATCCTGTGCTCATTAAAAAACAATGCATATTCATCACTGTGCTTAGCCCAGCCAGGCTACATGTAGTCCCTCCCCACTCCTCAACTCTCTTTGTTTCCTAGTGTATGTTTTATTTTTTAAAAATCTTCATTTATTTTGGCTGCGTTGGGTCTTAGGGCCCTTCATTGCAGTGCGTGGGCTTCTCTCTAGTTGTGGCTAGAGGGCTTAGTCCTGACCCGGGATTGAACTGGTGTCCCTTGCATTGCAAAGCAGATTCTTAACCCCTGGACCACCAGGGAAGTTCCCCTGCTCCTCACCTCTTTTTTTTTTTTTTTAACATCTTTATTGGGGCATAATTGCTTTACAATGGTGTGTTAGTTTCTGCTCTATAACAAAGTGAATCAGTTATACATATACATATATTCCCATATCTCTTCCCTCTTGCATCTCCTTGAGGAGCAAACGCCCTGGGGTACTTTCCATGTCAGACCTATCGTCTCTTTTCAATTGTATCTTATTCTTCATTGAATCCCCAGCCCCAAGGACGTTGCTGGCCCACAGCTAATCAGTATTCAATTTTTTCCAATAAAGGAAAACCACCTAGGAGACAGTGGATTTGGAAATGCTTTGAAAATGTGAAGTTACTTTATCTCTATTCACTTCATCAAATGTTTAATGAGTGACTAATACATGTTAGACTGTCAGCAGATATCTGAACATAGTTACAAAGATAGAGAAATGCTTTCTACATAGTGTGTCTTTAACAAAACTGGGGCTACATTAAAAAACTCATAAAGGACATATCCCAGTATTATCACAGGATAACAGAATCTTAAATTTGAAACAGAGCTCAGAGTATACTGAATTCAAATTCCGCCTCATACAGTTTCTCCCTTCTACAACGTTTTGACATATTACTCTTGAAATTTTGGTTAAATACTGTATGTGAAATATTCTATATTTCTGAATAGCCCCGTAATTGGTCTAAGGCTTTGAATGTTTTACAGAGGAACTCACCTGAGGCCTGGAAAGTTACACAAGTGACAAACAGATTGTTCTCTACCAGCTTCATCCAGAAGTCACATCGTCCACATTTACTTAAAATAGGAAGTGAAGTTTGAGGTGATGCTGTCAATTCTTCTCTCCTTCAGGCACTGAGCTGAAAGGGAGTGTTTTTGAAGGACATCCCCGATTTTCTTTAGGTCTTTACGGCCAGTTCCTCCCAGAACTGAAGTGACCATGTGTCAGAGAAGAGGTGCTGTTGGAAGCCTTTGTTTCCACACAAGCCTGTCAACCTTGCCATCTGGTTTCTAGAGTGTACAGTTATCTCCTTGCCGTTAGGAGTGCTTATTTGCCAGGCTTTCAACGGAGGATGCAGCCTTGAATCACGTGCTCTTACTGAAAACTTAGATGAAAAAACTACGATTGAGGTTTAAAAGTGAGCCTAGCCAGTTGTGTTTGTCTAAGTCAACAGTGAGGCTGTGCAGATCACGGAGAGGGATGGGGACTTTCTGTCGCAATGTACCCTTTTCAGCATCTCGGTTACCCTGAGCCCGGGTCCCTCCTCTTGGAGTGCTGATCAGGTTCAGGATACCCCCCAAATGCTTGACATTCTCTAGAGTAACAGCCAGGAATCAGGTGGCCCACACTCTCTTTGAGGATTGGAGTGTGTTATTTTGGTGTGTGCTTCTAGAAATTACATCTTTTCCTTCTCACCTCGTAAGTGGCTGGATCCCTGCAGTAGTAAGCCCATGTGTGGTGGCTCTGGCTCCTTTCTTGTCTCGGGGATGTGAGTGGGGCTCCATGTCTCTACCTGACGGAGATCGTCGTGCAAAGCCCAGCCTCTGGGAAGGAGCCCGCATCCGTGTTTCAGGATAACAGCCTCAGAAGCTCTCCCTTCAACCCGCGGAGAACATTCAGCCTCCTCCCAGTTCCCTGCTTGTTTCATGCCTGGTGTGGGGGGAGGCGATCTGGCTTCTGGTCAGAATCAGCTTTACTGATCTGGATCTGGCTGAGTGTAAAAGCTGCAGAGGGGACAAAAGATCAAGCGAATCGAGCACAACTTGACCCGACCTCTTACAAACGTTGGGGCAGAGATTCTGCTCAAAGAGGGATACCTATCACCGATGCGGTTTTCTCCCTCTGTCCTCTGCAAAGTCATCCTGCTGATAACAGATCTAGTTCAAACCTAGGATAACACAATGCAGCTGCATTGCCTTGAACAGAAATAGAGGGTATTGTTGTGATTTCTTCCAGAATGGTGGCATTAACCCTGAGTGTCATTTGGCCATGCTCTCAGCTTTGGGGTTCCTGTGCTCTGAGTAAAGCACTGGCAGCTGGGTGCTCTATTCGGGGCGGTAGCGGCCAGGGGAAATCCACCCCAAAACGCTCTGCAGCCGCTCCAGCCTAAGGAGCGAGTTTTGGCGGACAATTCAGGAACTCTCCTTGAATATCCGAAACCCCTGTGTGACTCACATCCTTTGCATGTCAGTTACTCCTAATGCTCCATAGTTTGTTAACAAGATACTCTTTCCATGTATGTGAGGAGGGGAGAGGTGGGCGGGAGGGGCAGAGAGGAGGACGGATGGAGGGGAAGGAGAGAAAGTGGAAGGAGAATGAAAGAGAAGAAGGGAATCCCGCCTTTCCTAGTTTTCCCTGGGCCACACAGCACCTTCCTACTGTTACAGAGAAAGAATATTCATGACGCTCCTTAAAGATAATGAGGCAGACTTCATTTAGGTCCCTAGCGATTCATGCAGGGACCAGGGTGATGGGATTTTACAAAGGATACGACTCAACTCCGGATGCCATGTGGGCCAGTGGGGGTCACAGCCAAGGGGCAAGGAGGGGGCACAGGTGGGACATTCCTGAGAGGGAACCTCAGGGCTTGGAGGGGCTCTGGCTCAACCCACCTACCAGTGGCAGGTGGGGATGAGAAACTGGATCAGATGTTGAGGCTGGAGGGTCCTTGTAGGGTGACTTAGCAGGGTGCTTGCTAAAGTTGGCTTTTACCAGGAGGTGCACAGGTGGGCCTGAGAGAAGTGTCAGGACCCGCATTGAAGTTTGGTCAGGCAAAGAAGCTTTGTCACTCCTCAGCCTTCAACTCACGAAGGACTGAAAATTCCTCTAACTTCCTTCCCCACTTGGAAGCCCTCTGGTTCTGAAGTTTATCTGACACCCTGTTTGCCAGTGACCTTACATATCAGAGTCCTCACATCAGTACTGTTTTCCTCCCCTTAAGTGTTGATGTTCACCCCAGTTTTGTCTTTGGGCCCTTTCTTTCCTTGCTGTACGTACTCTTCACGGGCAAGCTCAGCCACCTGTTGGGTTTCAGCCTCCATCTGTAATCTAGTTTTTCCTAAATCTGCTCAGTCTGCAGGATGTCCCTCCCCTGAGCTCTGGACTTCTGTGTTTAACTGAGTATGCGACAGTTTCCCCTAGACATCAGTTCAGACATAATTCAAATGGACGTTTTCTGAAATTGAACTGATTTTCTGATAGCAGTCCTTCCTTTGGAATTGCACAGATAGTTCAGGAATCTGGGCTCTCACTGGAGATCCTTCCATCCTTTTCTTTGCTACCCATTTTCTATACGGTTACAGAACTTATATTAATTCCAAGTGTCTCTTCCTTTCTTTTGGCTTTTTATTTGGAAATAGAATAAATAGATAAATAACATAAAATATCAATAAGAACAATAAGTAAAAGAAAGAAATGGAGAAACCATACCTGGGGAAATACCTTTTAACAATTTTATATTTGAACTATTACTTATGTTACCCACAATTGTTAAGAAAAATTAATGAGTTGAAGAAAACTCTTATCAAATAGAAAATATATAAGTGGAAAAAATTCCAATAATGTTTGCATTCAGTGCTGTCAATCACTTGACAATAAACTAAGTTTGAATGAGTACTTTTATTATTTTAGATTTTTTTTACTGGAGTATCCTTGATTTACAATGGTGTGTTAATTTTTTCTGTACAGCATTGTGACCCGGTTATACATATACATATGTATTCTTTTGTATATTCTTTTCCATTCTGGTTTATCCCAGGACGTTGAATAGAGTTCCCCGTGCTATACCGTGGGACTCTCTTGTTTACCCACGAATGTGGTACTTTTATAGAAGACAAGCTCTCCAGCGTGTTTTTGTTGGTTTTGCTTGTTTTTCAGCGGGCCTCTGAGGCTGCCCGGATCCCATCGTGAACGGCCACATCAGCGGCGACGGCTTCAGTTACAGGGACACCGTGGTTTATCAGTGCAAACCCCGGTTTCCGGATTGTGGGGACTTCCGTCCGGATATGCTTGCAAGACCCCAAGTGGTCCGGACACACCCCAGTCTGTGTCCGTAAGTACACCTGTGAACTAAGTCAGCGGGTGCTTCCCTTCGTGGTGTTTTCTTTTGTCATTAGGTCGTAACACAGACACGTTTAAGCTCAGAGAAAGGATGGAGAGCTGTCGGAAGAGAGAGAACGTGGGCGCCCCTCCCCTTCCGTCTTTGGTCTTCCTCCCATTCCATGTCCTTCCGACGCCTCCTGCAGGCTCCCTCCACATGTAATTTGCTCACCAGCTCATCTCAGATGGGTCCCAGGATGAGGGATGTCAGGCATGCATTCCCCCAACGTTATCCCAGGACGACAAGGTGGAAACAGCATCCGACCAGAGGAGGATAGAGGTGCTGGGTCCGAGTATGCAGGTTGGCTTTGCAGGGGCCCCACGGTAGCCTGCCCCCGAATCTTCTGTGTTGTTTTGTGTTTTTGTCATTGCTTCATGATGAGCACAGAGAGTTTGTACGCAATCCTTCCTTTAGTAAAGAAGTGAAATTGTATGTAACCATTGTCCTCAAACATTATACCTTGAGAGACAAATGCTGACTCCTATTTTTCTCTCTCTTTTTTTAACATCTTTATTGGAGTATAATTGCTTTACAATTGTGTGTTAGTTTCCACTTTATAACAAAGTGAATCAGCTATGCATATATATATATCCCCATATCCCCTCCCTCTTGCGTCTCCCTCCCTCCCACACTTCCTATCCCACCCCTCTAGGCGGTTACAAAGCACCGAGCTGATCTCCACGTGCTACGTGGCTGCTTCCCACTAGCTATCGGTTTTACATTTGGTAGTGTATATAGTCCATACCACTCTCTCCCTTTGTCCCAGCTTACCCTTCACCCTCCCCGTGTCCTCAAGTCCATTCTCTAGTAGGTCTGCGTCTTTATTCCCGTCCTGCCCGTAGGTTCTTTGTGACTTTTCGTTTGTTTTTTAGATTCCATATATATGTGTTAGTATATGGTATTTGTTTTTCTCTTTCTGACTTACTTCACTCTGTATGACAGACTCTGGGTCCATCCACCTCACTACAAACAACTCAATTTCGTTTCTTTTTATGGCTGAGTAATATTCCATTCTATATATGTGCCACATCTTCTTTATCCATTCATCTGTTGATGGACACTGAGGTTGTTTCCATTTCCTGGCTATTGTAAAAAGAGCTGCAGTGAACGTTGAGCCCTCTTTCATGTGTTTGGTGGCGATCTGTATATCTTCTTTGGGGAAATGTCTATTTAGGTCTTCTGCCCATTTTTGGATTGGATTGTTTGCTTTTTTGATATTGAGCTGCATGAGCTCCTTGTATACTCTGGAGATTAATCCTTTGTCAGTTGCTTCATTTGCAAATATTTTCTCCCATTCTGAGGGTTGTCTTTTCATCTTGTTTATGGTTTCCTTTGCTGTGCAAAAGCTTTGAAATTTCATTAGGTCCCATTTGTTTATTTTTGGTTTTATTTCTACTTCTATAGGAGGTGAGTCAAAAAGGATCTTGCTGTGATTTATGGCATAGAGAGTTCTGCTTATGTTTTCCTCTAAGAGTTTGATAGTTTCTGGCCTTACATTTAGGTCTTTAATCCATTTTGAGTTTATTTTTGTGTATGGTCTTAGGGAGTGCTCTAATTCCATTCTTTTACATGTAGCTGTCCAGTTTTCCCAGCACCATTAATTGAAGAGGCTCTCTTTTCTCTGATGTATATCCCTTCCTCCTTTATCAAAGATAAGGTGACCATATGTAACTGGGTTTATCTCTGTGCTTTCTACCCTGTTCCATTGATCTATATTTCTGTTTTTGTGCCAGTACCATACTGTCTTGATGACTGTAGCTTTGTAGTATAGTCTGATATCAGGGAGCCTGATTCCTCCAGCTCCGTTTTTCTTTCTCAAGATTGCTTTGGCTACTCCGGGTCTTTTGTGTTTCCATACAAATTGTGAAATTTTTTGTTCTAGTTCTGTGAAAAATGCCAGTGATTGTTTGATAGGGATTGCACTGAATCTGTAGATTGCTTTGGGTAGTGGAGTCATTTTCACAATGTTGATTCTTCCAATCTGAGAACATGGCATATCTCTCATTCTGTTTGTATCATCTTTAATTTCTTTCATCAATGTCATAGTTTTCTGCATACAGGTCTTTTGTCTCCTTAAGTAGGTTTATTCCGAGATATTTTATTCTTTTTGTTGCAATGGTAAATGGGAGTGTTTTCTTTATTTCACTTTCAGATTTTTTATCATTAGTGTATAAGAATGCAAGAGATTTCTGTGCTTTAATTTTGTACGCTGCTACTTTACCAAGTTCATTGATTAGCTCTAGTAGTTTTCTGGTAGCATCTTTAGGATTCTCTGTGTATAGTATCATGTCATCTGCAAACAGTGACAGCCTTACTTCTTCTTTTCTGATTTGGATTCCTTTTATTTCTTTTTCTTCTCTGATTGCTGTGGCTAAAATTTCCATAACTATGTCAAATAATAGTGATAAGAGTGGGCAACCTTGTCCTGTTCCTGATTCTAGTGGGAATGGTTTCAGTTTTTCACCATTGAAGAGGATGTTGGCTGTGGGTTTGTCATATACGGCCTTTATTATGTTGAGATAAGTTCCCTCTATGCCTACTTTCTGGAAGGTTTTTATCATAAATGGGTGTTGAATTTTGTTGAAAGCTTTCTCTGCATCTGTTGAGATGATCATGTGGTTTTTCTGCTTCAATTTGTTAATATGGTGTATCACATTGATTGATTTGTGTATATTGAAGAATCCTTGCATTCCTGGGATAAACCCCACTTGATCATGGTGTATGATCCTTTTGATGTGCTGTTGGATTCTGTTTGCTAGTATTTTGTTGAGGATTTTTGCATCTATGTTTATCAATGATATTGGCCTGTAGTTTTCTTTCTTTGTGACATCTTTGTCTGGTTTTGGTATCAGGGTGATGGTGGCCTCGTATAATGAGGAAGAGTTTGAGAAGAATAGGTGTTAGTTCTTCTCTATTTGATAGAATTCGCCTGTGAAGCCATCTGTCTTGGGCTTTTTTTTTTTTTTTTTTTTGCGGTACGCGGGCCTCTCACTGTCGTGGCCTCTCCCTCCGCGGAGCACAGTCTCTGGACGCACAGGCCCAGCAGCCATGGCTCACCTAATAAGACTTTAAATGTCATACCTAAAGATTACTTCATTTATCCCTTTAGGGGTCTTCAGTTTTACATCTAGCAAAGCTTGTGGTCTTGCGTCTAACAGGTTCTACATCAGGCTGCATTACAAAATGGAAATAGATTATTTTGCTTTTCAGCATTCTACTTGCATTAGGATACACATGATGTGGCAAGAATTGCTTTTAAATACTATCTTGCACACAGTGTGTTCCACACGAGAGGGCTCAATTTACAGAATTTTCAAAGAAAAGCGAAAATAAAGTGATATAGATATACTTAGTATAATTTCTCATTGATGTCTAATATTTCTGTTAAAGTGTGTGTGCTGATTCATTTCCATAGTACATTCTGTCTGACATTCCCAAAGGTAGTATTGTTATTATCATTAAGATAGTCAAGACTTGGCAGAACTCTGAAAACAAAAGTTCCCCAAATTTCTTTACTGTTAAGCCTGATTTAATAAAAATTAGTCCTTTAAAAAAAATGCTAACTTCTTTCTGCTACACTAAATGGTAAAAGTTCAAATCATAAGTTAATATGATTATATTATAAATATAAATTCCATAGAACTCTCACATTATTAATATATGGTATAAATAATTGAATTTTTCTAAATCCCATGATCTTTTCCAAATTCACGTTTTGATTTTTGAACTAAATGAAGTGGTATTTTAAAAGAGAAGTGGTTCTATATACTGTTCTATTGGTCTCTTAGCTCTCCAAGGCAAAGTGGTCTGATTAGATTTATTTATCTGTCAATTGAACAAGTTTCTTTTCTTGAGATGTTTGCATCAATATTTCAGGCCTGGTTTTGCTTATCTTCCTTCACTTTCTCCTCCTGATGAGATACGAGTCAGTATAATTTTAAACCTCTGTGATTCTGAATTTTAAGTGGTTTAATAATCCATCATTTCCTGAATTTACTCAAGCTGCTATAAATTTACCAAATGATGAATACTTTATTATGCCACTCAGCTATTATACAAAAGCTGTGAACATTTGCTGGTTATATTTTTGAATATCTTTATGGGTTTTGTTAATGCTAAATTCTAGCAGCGCCTTCCTTAAAACCAGGAGACACCTCTGCTACCAGGAAATTAAAAGTAAATTAACAATTAAAAGCCTTTTAGAGAACACAGAGCCTTTTCGTAGGAGTTTCCTACCTTCCCTTGGGTCACGGTGACTCATTATCAAGGTTCCCAAAATGTAATTCCTTGTTAATATATAAGGCAGTTTCACACAAGAAGTTTTCTCACTTAATTTTGTGCACTTCCCTGGAAGAAGGTTGACCTAGAAAATCTTCAAGTTTTCTTCCGACGCTAAGAGTTTGGAATCATTAGCTGACCCGGTGTCACAGAAAATCACGTACCTGTGACATGTTCTAAGGAATGGACAACTTGTGTGTGCTTAGGTGGGAGTTTTCCTGGGACCTCAGCTCCTAGATCTACTTAGTAGAAAGAAGGAGGAAGCCAGAAGTACCAGATGGGAACAAAGATGCTCAAGGACCCAGTCAAAGAAGCTGGTGTTGATACAGGCTTCCCAGGATGCACTGTTTAAAGAGTGTGACTGCAGTCAGGTGTGGAGAGGGGAGGGGAGCCCGGCATTACTAACAAGGAAGGCAAAGAATGACATGACCTGTCAAGCACATATGAGCTTCAAGGCTCACCCTGGTACTCAGGGGGTTTTCGGGGAGGAGTGTTTTCTCACAGGCTTCTATAGACTGTGGGGCTGATGCGACTTACACATTGGAAAAAAAATTAAATTTGGTTTAAAAGCATGGCCAGACTTTGGCCTATTATTGGGGCTTGTAGATCTGTGCATCTGGGATAGGTAGAAATAAGACAGGATTTAACCAAAGGAATCATCATTAATTGTAAATATCACTTCAGACTTCTATGTGTGTGTGACGGCACATCCAAAAGGAGAGGGTAGTTAGAATATGTTCGTTTGTGCCTGATAGTACTTCCATGTTCAAAAATAATCTATCATAATAATTAGTTATGCCAGTTATCGGGGGTACAGCATGACCAGAGTCTAATAACGTCCTTGCAAACTATTCCAATTAAATTGTTATTCCAACCAAATTCTGTTTGGTTGATGCAGTTCCTCTTGGCCTCTTTTCTCACTCTTTAGTCACTCCAGTCTTTCACTTTTTCTTCATTTCCAACTTCAGGGAACTTGTCAGATAAACAGACTCTGAAAGCTCTGACAAATTCCTTGAATAAATGTGTTCAGGACCTCACATGGGAGCGAGGGCACCTTGACAGGAAATGGGACAGCGCAATGCAGGTCCATATATCATACTAATGTCAGGTCCTTGGTGGTCCCCCGTGCTACATCCTTCAGAATGCAGTGGGCAGCTTCTGGAAAGACCTTGGGTTCACGTTGTATCCCTTGAATATCCAGATAAACTAAAGCCACTTAAACAATAGCACATGTTCATGATTATAAAACCTCCTGACTCTCTCCATCCCTGTATACAAATATGCTGTCAAGGGAAAGGAAAGAGAGTGGAAGCTGCATGGGTCGGTCCATGTTGAAGACCCCAAAGGCCCTGATTTAGAGATGAAGAGACAGAGGAGGGCAATTCAGAATGGATTACATCAATACCTCTGTCTAGTGTGTTTGTTTATTCTGATCCCACTGAGATCTTGGACATGTAAACCAAGTTCAATCTGTCACTTGAGAGGAGGTATATTTTTAAAGTTCCCAGACTATCATCATCCTTCTTATAAATGGCAGAGACATTTAAAGCTGCATCCCACTTGAGAGCTTTGGGCGTTAATTGTTAGACTTTGGAAATTATTAGGGTATTAATGTAAGGAGAGACAGAGAGAGAAATAGAGTGGGAGGGAGCGGGAGGGAGAGGGGAAGAGAAAATTGGAATATCCAATCAAGGTGAAATGATGGGAAGCAGTTGACTTCCATACTTTGTACCATTGTAGGGACTGCTATTATTGGCCAAATTATCTAAGCAAATAGAAGCAATTACAATTTTCAAAGTAAAATCAAACAAAAGTATTTTTTAACTTTAAGAATTGTCAGTAACATCAAGGATATATGTTATTAAAACTAAAAATATTCACATAAAAATCAAATACCAGTGGAAATGCATCCCTTCTGAACCCTATTCTTTCAAACTGCATTTCATTAGGAATACCATGGTTATAGGGAAGACATACTATATCTCTGTTATAAGGGTTCATTTTCTTTCAGATTATCTTCAAAATCATACTGTATTGAAGATGTTGGTGATGCTATAAAATACTAATAGTATTCATTATAATTGTTATTTATTGCCATTTTGATTATTACTATATTTAACTTTTGGATTGTCCTAATTTTTAAAAATTACTTTACAAAGGCAAATAAAATCACTGTGTGCTCTCAGAGACTTTATAGTCTGGAAGATAAGAGACACATATATTAGGTGCATAATCTAATTAATATTCTTTCCTTTTAGTTTCAACATGGAGTCCAGCTATGATTTCCTACATATCTATGAAGGAGAGGATTCCAACAGCCCTCTCATTGGAAGTTTCCAGGGCTCTCAAGTCCCAGAAAGAATTGAGAGTAGTGGAAATAGTGTCTTTCTGACATTTTGCAGCGATGCTTCTGTGGGCTTGTCGGGGTTTGCCATTGAATTTAAAGGTACTGTGACCAGCTTAAGTTGTGAGGAAAGTAATTTGTATCGAGATTGCTTTAATCATAAGCATTTATTTATAAAGTCTTGCCTATCTGCTTAATGCATAAAATTCTGACATCTCTCTCAATCATCTGAGGAACAGGGTCGATGTCGCCAGTGGAGAAGAAATTTCCAACACGCATTTCTACCTTAGCTGAAAGAAAAGAAAGTGGGGGAGGGAGATTTCTTTTTCCAAATTCATGGCCATTTAAAGATAAATTATGATTTGTACAATAAATAATTTGAGTATATGTGTTTTGCTATCTTAATTTGTTTATTCAGGATGACTCAGTTTAAGTACATAAATAGCTTAGTCTGGTTTTTGTTTTTTGGGTTTTTTTGTTGTTGTTTTTTGGATTTTTTTTTTTTTTTTTGACTTGCAGGATCTTAGTTCCCCAACCAAGGAATGAATCCGAGCCCTCAACAGTGAAAGCGTGGAGTCCTAATCACTGGACTGCCAAGGAATTCCCAATAAATAGCTCAGTTTTATCTCAATATTTTTCAAGATGTAAAATATCGATTGCCATTTCCCTGTCCTGACCACCCATGGTGGTTGGTTTGATGCGGAGCGAGCACCGATCCTGGTCGGCACTTTCTTCTTTGGTCACCTCATGAGTGACTCCCACTTCTTTGGAATCCACCACCCCCTGTCACTAGCATTCAGAGAAAACAAACAGACAGACTCACAAACAAAGATCACCCCAACCTAAGCATTTTGCTGTTGGGTTCATGAAAATAAACATATATATTTTTCAAATCTGTTTCTCATGTGAACAAGGAAAACACGGGGTATATTACAAAGAATCAGAGCAAAGGATTTTTCAAAATATTAATTGGCAGTAGTGAGTGCTTTATAAAAAAATAATGAAAATATATACATTTATTTAAACTTTTGAGTTAGTTATTAGTTACTAGAATTATAAAATAAAATATAGGGTACATTTCATCTATGTTAACCCTTTAATGGACTTGTATTTCTTGATATGTTTATTTTTTTTCACGGTATGTGGGTCTCTCACTGTTGTGGCCTCTCCCGTTGCGGAGCACAGGCTCTGGACGCGCAGGATCAGCGGCCATAGCTCGTGGGCCCAGCCGCTCCGCGGCATGTGGGATGTTCCCGGACCGGAGCACAAACACGTGTCCCCTGCATCGGCAGGTGGACTCTCAACCACTGCACCACCAGGGAAGCACTTGATATGGTTTTTAAGTAGGAAATTAATCTACTTCCTCAAAAACACCGAAATCTACAAATTTACTGATCTTTGGTACAATATACAATTAAAAAAAAATTTAAACAATTCAGCAGTTGCAGGAGTTGCTGTGCTTTTTGGATGGGATCCATTAATGTTCACGAATAATTAACAGCAGTACTTTTAAGTATTTGCCATATCATTAGATAGTTTCTGTATTAATAAGAACTCATTGAAGTACATGTCACCATGACAACGCCCATTCTATACTGAGTAAAAAATCACACGTTTCATCTAAATATAAGACTGTAAGGAATGGGAGAGAATATTTGCAAATGATGAGACTAACATGGGGTTAATATCTAAAATATATAAACAGCTCATACAGCTCAATACCAAGAAAGCAAACAATGCAATAAAAAAATGGACAGAAGACCTAAAGAGACATTTTTCCAAAAAGAAAGACATACAGATGTCTAACAGGCACCTGAGAAGATTTTCAGCATTGTCAGTTGTTAGAGAAATGCAAATCCAAACAACAATGAGGTATGACGTCACTCGAGTCAGCACGGCCATCATGAAAATGTCTACAAATAACAAATGTTAGCGAGAGTGTAGAGAAAAGGGAACCCTCCTACACTGTTGATGGGAATGTAAATTGGTGCAGCCACTATGGAGAACAGTATGGAGGGTCCTCAAAAAGCTAAAACTAGAGTTGCCATATGAGCCAGCAATGGACTACTACTCAACCATAAAAAAGAATTAAATTCTGCTATTTGCAGAAACATGAACGGACCCAGAAAAATTATGCTTAGTGAAATAAGTCAGACAGTGAAAGACAGATATTGTGTAATATCACTTGTATGTGGACTCTAAAAATAATGCAAATGAATGTACATGCAAAACAAAAACAGACTCACAGACAAACTTACAGAAAACAGACTTATAGTTACCAAAGGGGAGAAGGAAGCAGGGAGGGACAAATTAGGGGTATGGGATTAACAGATACAAACTACTATGTATAAAATAGATAACAACAAGGATATTTTCTATAGCACAGGGAATTACAGCCATTATCTTGTTATAACTTATAATGGAGTATAATCTTCAAAAATACTGAATCACTATGCTGTACACGTGAGACTAATATAACATTGTAAATCAATTATATTTCTATGGAAAAAAAAAAGACTGTACATCTGTCATCATCTTGTATTCCCCAGGGCATCCTAGGGTAAGAGAATCTGTGGATGAGTGAGTAAATGCAGAAGAACTTCTGTTCCTCATGATAGGGGGACAGGGCTGCCTCTTTGTTCTGGTTCTTTGGGGACCAGCAGAGCCTTCTAAATGGGTGCTAGAGCTCTCATGCTTTAAAAGTTCTCCAGTGGAGCCTGTGAAAAAAAAAATCATCAGAAAACAAGGAAGGACACAGCAATGATACAGCATCCAGCAAGTACAAGGCCCCATACGGTGAGGGAAGCAGGGAGTGGACCTGGCTCTTGGGCTTGACCAGAAGGAACCATGGGGCAGTCCTTCCGAGTGACCCCAGGGCCCCGGCGGCTTCGGCGCAGGCATTCTGGTAGGCGTCCGTAAGCAGAGCCGACAGGAACCAGGGCGGAGCACACCGCATAATGAAGTCATCTCATTGGTAAACGTGACAACTTGTAAGCAAAAAGCGTGCCATGAGTTATCACCAAACATCCTGAACTGACAACTGAGTAAATGCAACTAAAAGCTTTGGTGCAGTGCATTTGGAGAAATGAATAAAAACTGGCCACCAGAGGTCTCAATTTGCAACACAGAGCAGAAAATCGTGGGAGTGGTATTTAACCAAACAGTACACTAAACCAACAGACACTGTAACAAAAAGTGATCAAAAAGGCTGACCAGGCAACAGGCATGTAGTTTTTTCTCCATCATTTTTTAAAATACAATTTTAGTTATTTTATTTCTTATGTTTGGCTGTGTTGGGTCTTCATTGCTACATGTGGGCTTTCTCTAGTTGTGGCGAGCTGGGGCTACTCTTCGTTGCGGTGTGCGGGCTTCTCACTGTGGTAGCTTCTCTTGTTGTGGAGCATGGGCTCTAGGCGCGCAGGCTTCAGTAGTTGTGGCTCGTGGGCTCAGTAGTTGTGGCTCGCAGGCTCTGGAGTGCAGGTTCAGTAGTTGTGGCACATGGGCTTCAGTAGTTGTTGTTCATGGGCTCTAGAGCGCAGGCTCAGTAGTTGTGGTGCATGGGCTTAGATGCTCCACAGCATGTGGAATCTTCCCGGACCAGGGTTTGAACCCATGTCCCCTGCATTGGCACGCGGATTCTTAACTTCTGTGCCACCATGGAAGCCCTTTCTCCATCATTTTATAGGAGAAAAATATACGCCCTAGACCAGTGCTTGTATTTATTAGACACTCAGTACATTCTGTTCGATGACAGAGTAAATGACATCCAATGGAAGGATTGTTCTCATGCCCACAGTTTTATTTATTCATCCCTTATTTGCTTAAAATAAACAATCTGTGTTCTCTATGGGATCTAAGGCAGCAGTAAAGAATTATCAGAATGTCACCTACTCCTTGAAATATCCAAATTGGTTTTCACTAAAGTGATTAGAGTGTTGGTCCCAACACAGTACACAACTATTGCTGTGAGTCTCTAACCAGAGCAAAAATAGAGAACCTGGAGGGGTTTCCACAATTTATATATATGATATAATATATTCATGATATATGTGATAATTAATATATTATACATGGCATATGATACCTATGATGTATGATAATATATAATACATATATTACAGATGCTATATGATACATCTGATAATATATGATGTATGATATATGATATATATGATAATATATCATGTATGATACACGTGACAGTATAATGTTTATATATTTAAGTTGCACTTTAACCAAAGTATGTTATGGATCAGGGTATATTATTGCCTCCTTTATCAAAAATAAGGTGACCATATGTGCATGGGTTTATCTCTGGGCTATCTTGTTCCATTATCTGTATTTGTGTTTTCGTGCCAGAACCATACTGTCTTGATTACTGTAGCTTTGTAGTATAGTCTGAAGTCAGGGAGCATGATGATTCCTCCAGCTCAATTTTTCTTTCTCAAGATTGCTTTGGCTATTTGGTGTCTTTGGTGTTTCCATATAAACCGTGCAATTTTTTATGCTTGTTCTGTGAAAAATGCCCTTGGTAGTGTGATAGGGATTGCACTGAATCTGTAACTTGCTTTGGGTAGTATAGTCATTTTCGCAGTGTTGATTCTTCCAATCCAAGAACATGGTATATCTCTCCATCTATTTGTATCATCTTTAATTTCTTCCATCAGTGTCTTACAGTTTTCTGCATACAGGTCTTTCATCTCCTTAGGTAGGTTTATTCCAGGGTATTTTATTTTTTCTGTTGCAGTGGTCCATGGTAGTGTTTCCTTAAATTCTGTTTCAGATTTTTCATCATTAGTGTATAGGACTGCAAGAGATTTCTGTGCATTCATTTTGTATCGTACTACTTTACCAAATTCATTGATTAGCTCCAGTAGTTTTCCTGTAGCATCTGTAGGATTCTCTATGTATACTATCATGTCATCTACAAACAGTGACAGCTTAATGTCTTCTTTTCTGATTTGGATTCCTTTTATTTATTTTTCTTCTCTGATTGCTGTGGCTAAAACTTCCAAAAGTATGATGAATAATAGTCATGAGATCGGACAACCTTGTCTTGTTCCTGATCTTAGAGGAAATGGTTTCACTTTTTCACCATTGAGATCGATGTTGGCTGTGGGTTTGTCATATATGGCCTTTATCATGTTGAGGTAAGTTCCCTCTATGCCTACTTCTGGAGTGTTTTTATCATAAATCAGTGTTGGATTTTGTGAAAAGCTTTTTCTGCATCTATTGAGATGATCATATGGCTTTTCTCCTTCAGTTTGTTAATATGGTGTATAACATTGATTGATTTGTGTATATTGGGATAAACCCCACTTGATCATGGTGTATGCCCCCTTTAATGTGCTGTTGGATGCTGTTTGCTAATATTTTGTGGAGGAGTTTTTCATCTATGTTCATCAGTGATATTGGCCTGTAGTTTTCTTTCTTTGTGACATCTTTGTTTGGTTTTGGTATCAGGATGATTGTAGCCTCGTAGAATGAGTTTGGGAGTGTTCCTCCCTCTGCTGTATTTTGGAAGAGTTTGAGATGGATAGCTGTTAGTTCTTCTCTAAATGTTTGGTAGAATTCTCCTGTGAAGCCATCTGGTCCTGTGAAGCCATCTGAAGCCATCTGGTCTGGGCTTTTGTTTGTTGGAAGATTTTTAATCACACTCTCAATTTCAGTGCTTGTGAGTGGTCTATTTCAGTGCTTGTGATTGGTCTGTTTATATTTTCTATTTCTTCCTGGTTCAGTCTCAGAAATTAGTGCTTTTCTAAGAATTTGTCCATTTCTTCCAGTTTGTCCATTTTATTGCCATATAGTTGCTTATAGTAATTTCTCATGATCCTTTGTATTTCTGCAGTGTCAGTTGTTACTTCTCCTTTTTCATTTCTAATTCTATTGATTTGAGTCTTCTCCCTTTTTTTCTTGATGAGTCTGGCTAATGGTTTATCAATTTTGTGTATCTTCTCAAAGAACAAGCTTTTAGTTTTATTGATCTTTGCTATCGTTTCATTCATTTCTTTTTCATGTATTTCTGATCTGATTTTTATGATTTCTTTCCTTCTGCTAACTTTGGGGTCTTTTTGTTCTTCTTTCTCTAATTGCTTTAGGTGCAAGGTTAGGTTGTTTATTTGAGATGTTTCCTGTTTCTTAAGGTAGGATTGTATTGCTATAAACTTCCCTCTTAGAACTGCTTATGCTGCATCCCATAGATTTTGGGTCGTCGTGTCCCCATTGTCATTTGTTTCTAGGTATATTTTTATTTCCTCTTTGAATTGAGTCACTGAGGTGTATGTGTGTATGTCTGTGTGTGTGGTTCTACAGACTGTGAAATGAATCACTATGAGTTGTGTGTGTGTGCGTGTGCTGGTATAGACTGTGCATTGAGTCACAGTGAGCCGTGTGTGTGTGTGTGTGTGTGCTGCTATAGGCTGTGCATTAAGTCACAATGAGTTGTGTGTCTGTGTGTGTGATGGTATAGACTGTGCCTTGAATCACAGTGAGCTGTGTGTGTGTGTGTGTGTGTGTGTGTGTGTGTGTGCATGCTGGTATGGTCTGTGCATTAAGTCACATTGAGCCGTGCATGTGTGTGTGTGTGCTGGTATAGGCTGTGCATTGTGTCAGAGTGAGATGTGTATGATTGTGTCTGCTGGTATAGACTGAGCATTGAGTCACAGTGAGCTGTGTGGGTGTGTGCTGTTTGTGTGTGTATGGTGTAGGCTGTGCACTGAGTCACACTGAGCCATGTGTCTGCCTCTGTGTGTATGGGCATGTGGGCTGGTATAGTCTGAGCATTGAGTTAGAGTGAAGTGTGTTGTGTATCTGTGTCTGTGCTGGTATGGAGTGTACACATTGAGTGTGTGTGTGCTGGTGTAGGCTGTGCATTGAGTGACAGTTAGCCGTGTGTGTGTATGTTTGTGGGTGTGGGTGCATGCACTGGTATAGGCAGTTCATTGAGTTACAGTGAGCTGTGTGTGTGTGCGTGCATGTGTGTGTGTGTGTGTGTGTGCTGGTATATGCTGTGCATTGACTCACACTGAGCCGTGCATGTGTGTGTGTGTGTGTGTGCTGGTATAGGCTAAGCACTGAGTCACAGTGAGCCATGTGTGGTGGGGGACTGGGATAGTCTGAGCGTGAATCACAGTGAGGTGTGTGGTGTGTGTGTGTTTATCTGCCTGTATGGACTGTTCATTGAGTCACATTGAGGTATGTGTGTGCATGTGTCTGTGTGCTGGTATAGGCTGTACATTGAGTCACATTGAGCCATGTGTGTGTGCTGGTACAGGCTGTGCAATGAGCCACAGAGAGCCGTGTGTGTGTGTGTGTGTGTGTTGGTATAGGCTGAGTATTGAGTCACATTTAGATGTGTGTGTGTGTGTGTGTGTGTGCTGGTATAGGCTGTGCATTGAGTCACAGTGAGGGGTGTGTGTATGACTGTGCTGGTATAGGCTGTGCATTGAGTTACAGTGAGCCGTGTGTATGTGTGTGTGTGTGAAGGTATAGGCTGTGCATTGAGTCACAGTGAGCTGTGGGTGTGTGTTTGTGTCTGTGCTTGTGAGTGTGGGCTGGTATAGGCTGTGCATTGAGTCACAGTAAGCCATGTGTGTGTGTGTGTTTGAGTGTGTATGTGATGGTATAGACTGTGCACTGAGTCACAGTAAGGTGTTTTTGTGTGTGTGTCTTTGCTGGTATGGGCTTTGCATTGAGTCACAGTGAGGTGTGTGTGTGTGTTTGTGTGCTGGTATAAACTGTGCATTGAGTCACAGAGAGGTGTTTGTGTGTGTGTGGCTGTGTGTGCTATTATAGGCTGTGCATTGAGTCACATTGATGTGTGTGTGTCGGCTCAATATGATTCTAAGCAAAATGCTTATGATAAAATGGTAAAGAAAAAAAATGGGTAAGAAACCTACACATATCAAGATTGGTGCAGAGGGAGTGATCAAGATGACAGAGTAGTAGGACATGAAGCTCACCTCCTCCCACGAATACATCAAAAATACATCTACACGTGGATCAATTCTTACAGAATATCTACTGAACGCTGGCAGGAGATCTCAGACCTCTAAAAGGGCAAGAAAATCTCCACATAACTCAGTAGGACAAAAGAAAAAAAAAAAAGAGAGTGAGAATGGAATCAGGACAGGACCTGCACCGCTGGGAGGGAGCTGTGAAAGAGGAAAGGTTCCTGCACCGTGGAAGTTCCCTCACCAGCGGAGAGATCAGCCAGGACAGGGGAGAGCTAAGGAGCCTTGGAGGAGAATGCAGCAACTGGTTTGCAGCAGCCAGAATGGAGAGAAACCTGCACAGACGGTCAGTGTCACTGCTCTGTACTCCCCAGCCTGAGATACGCGTCTGCCAGTGCCGGTACGATCTAGGTGTGGAAGCTTGGGCTGTGGAGATCGGACCCATGGAGAAGACTGGGGTGGGCTGTGCAGAAATAGACTCATGGAGAAGACTGGGGTGGGCTGTGCAGAAATAGCCTGAAGGGGCTGAAGCCTGATGCAATGGCATCTGAGGGTGTACACGGAGGAAGCCTGGGCCACCTTAGAGGCCAGGTGCCACTGTGTAGGCGACACACAACGGGACGGGTGGGACCTGCCATTACAGCTTTTTTCCCTGCATAAGCTCTCAGGAGGCAGGACATCACCTAGACGAGCTCCAGGAGCCGTCATGAGCCACCTCTGCTCCCATCGTGTGCTCTGGAGGCGTGCATGAGCCACCACCGCCAGCAAGAACCCCACGACCGCGCACCAGCCACCGCATATGCATACGCCCTATCAAGCCAGCACACACTGAGGAAAGAGGCAACAGGCATCCATACTAAAAACGGCCCTTGCACCAAAAATACTAAACCCACACAAGCTACATAGGGACACTGCAACATACAAATATCCCTCCACACCACAGGAGATAAAAGTGTTTCTCCTAAACTCACAGAATAAGAGAAATATAAGTAAAATGAAGAAGCAGAGGAACCACTCCCAATTAAAAGCCCAAGAGAATTCCCCTGAAAGAAACAAACTATGAAACACACCTCTTTGGTCTAATAGACACCAATATCTCAAAGGAGATAATGAAAATACTGAAGGAATTAAGAAAGACTATTGACAGAAATGCAGACTATTGTAAAAAGGGGCTAGAAACTATAAAGAGCAACCAAGAAAAATTAGAAAACTCATTTGCCAAGACAAAAACTGAACTAAAGGCAATGAGTAGCAGAGTAAATACTGCAGAAGAATGAATAAGTGACCTGGAAGATAGAATAATGGAAATCACCCAATCAGGAGAGCAGACAGAAAACCGAATGAAAAAAAATGAAAGCAATATAAGAGACCTGTGGGATAACATAAAGCATGCCAATCTACACCTAATAGGGATTCCAGAAGGGGAAGAAAGAGAAAATGGGATCAAAAATGTGTTTGAAGAAATGATGGCTGAAAACTTCCCAAACTTAAAGAAGGAAACAGATATCCAGGTACAGGAAGCACAATGGGTCCCAAACAGGGTAAACCCACACAGACCTACACCAAGACCTATTATAATAAAAATGGCAGAAGTTAAAGAGAGGATTCTAAAGGCAATAGGAGAAAAACAAAGAGTTAATCACAAAGGAACTCCCATAAGGCTATCAGCTGATTTCTCTACAGAAACATTGCAGGCCAGAAGGGAGGGGCAAGATATATTCGAAGTCCTGAAAGGGAAAAATCTGCAACCTAGGATGCTCTATCCAGCAAGATTATCATTTAGAATAGAAGGAGAGATAAAGAATTTCTCAGACGAGCAAAAACTAAAAAAATACAGCAATGCTAAATGCTAAGGGAAGTATTGAAAGGTCTTCTCTAAATACAAAAGAAGTCAAAGTATATAAGAAAGAGAAAATCACAGTTGGAAAGCAAATCACCTAAATAAGCCAGTACCCAGATTTTTTAAAAATTTAAAAATTTCTGTGAAAGTGATGACAACCACCATGAACAGCAAAAGGATGAACGTGAAGATGTAAAAGAGGACATCAAAATCATAAAATGTGGGGTAGGAGAGTAAGAAAAATAGATTTTTTTTCATTTCCTCCAATGTGTTTGAGCCTATATGACTACCAGTCTAAGGCAAGCAGATATAGGATGAGATTAACATACTTGAAAAACAGGGTACCACAAATCAGAAACATACAATAGAATCACAAAAAACAAAAAGAGAATACAAATATAATACGAAAGAAAATCATCAAACCAGAAAAGGAAAAAGAAAAATAAAGGGACAAAAAAGAAATATAAAATCAATGGGAAAACAAGGTTAAAATGGCAATAAATACATATCTCTCAATAATTACCTTAAACATCAATGGACTAAATGCTCCAATCAAAAGACACAGAGTGGCAGATTGTAGGCTCTTGTTTTCTAATCCAATATACTGCCTAGAAGACACCCACTTTACAGCACAGGACACACATAGATTGAAAGTGAGGGGATGGAAAAAGATACTTCATGGAAATGAAAAGAAACCAGGGGTCGCAATACTCATATCAGACAAAATAGATTTTAAAACAAAGGCCAGACTGCCTTGCCTTCTACTAAGGTGCCTGCGTCTTTTCTCCACTGGCGTTCTCTCCCACTGTCTTACATCAAAGCTAGAATTCTCTGACCCCTGCAAAGGACTTGAAGAGATATCTGTCCACCTTCTGTAAGACAACTCGAAGTTCTTCTTGAGCTGGGGGGATTACCTGCGCCGCACAGCATGTGGGATCTTAGTTCCCCAAACAGGGATAGAACCTGCATTCCCTGCACTGGAAGGGTGGAGTCTTAACCACCGGACCATCAGCACTGCTAGAATACTCAGAACACATCCTACCAGGAAGCAGGAAGTACCGGAAATCCAACAGAAGGGCTGGTTTCTCTAAGATTGCAGCCTCCCTCCTTTCTTCAAGTGTCTCCATATTTACCATGCATATGTTTCCTCCTGGAGCACTTCCCATCATGGTCATTCTTTAATCTTCATTATGATGTGGAGTTGCAGTGAGGCTAGGAGTGAGGACACCTACTTCTGTGGCTGATACACCAGAAATACATCTACACGTGGAACAACTCCTACAGAACACCTACCGAAGGCTGGCAGAAGACCTCAGACCTCCCGAAAGGCAAGAAACTCCCCACGTACCTGAGTAGGGCAAAAGAAAAAAAGAAAAAATCAGAGACAAAAGAATAGGGACGGCACCTGCACCAGTGGGAGGGAGCTGTGAAGGAGGAAAAGTTTCCACACACTAGGAAGCCCCTTCGCGGGCGGAGACTGTGGAAGGCGGAGGGGGGAGCTTCGAAGCCGCGAAGGAGTGCACAGCAACGGGTGCGGAGGGCAAAGCTGGGAGATTCCCACACAGAGGATCGCTGCTGACCGGCACTCACCAGCCCGAGAGGCTTGTCTGCTCACCCGCCGGGGCGGGCGGGGCTGCGAGCTGAGGCTCTGAGGCTCGGGTTTCTGTTTCGGACGGAGCGCAGGGGGAGGACTGGGGTTGGCGGCTTGAACATAGCCTAAAGGGGTTAGTGCACCACAGCTAGCCGGGAGGGAGTCCGGGGAAAAGTCTGCACCTGCCGAAGAGGCAGAAGACTTTTCCTTCCCTCTTTGTTTCCTGGGGCGTGAGGAGAGGGGTTTAAGAACGCTGCTTAAAGGAAATCCAGAGACGGGCGCAAACCGCGGCTGAACGCGCGGACCCCAGAGACGGGCACGAGCCGCGGCTGAAAGCGCGGAATCCAGAGACGGGCGCGAGCCGCGGCTAAAAGCGCGGACCCCAGAGGCGGGCGGGAGACGTTAAGGCTGCTGCTGCCGCCACCAAGGGGCCTGTGTGCGAGCACAGGTCACTCTCCACACCCCTCTTCCGCGGAGCCTGTGCAGCCCGCCACTGCCAGGTTCCCGGGATCCAGGGACAACTTCCCCGGGAGAACGCACGGCGGCCCTCAGGCTGGTGCAAAGTCACGCCGGACTTTGCAGCCGCAGGCCCGCCCCGCACTCCGTGCCCCTCCCTCCCCGCCGGCCTGAGTGCGCCAGAGCCCCCGAATCAGCGGCTTCTTTAACCCCGTCCTGTCTGAGCAAAAAACAGACTCCCTCCAGCGACCTACACGCAGAGGCAGGGCCAAATCCAAAGCTGAGCCCCGGTGAGCTGTGAGAACAAAGAAGAGAAAGGGAAATCTCTCCCAGCAGCCTCAGAAGCAGCGGATTAAAGCTCCACAATCAACTTGATGTACCCTGCATCTGTGGAATACCTGAATAGACAACCAATCATCCCAAATTAAGGAAGTGGACTTTAGGAGCAAGATCTATGATTTTTTCCCTTTTCCTCTTTTTGTGAATGTGTATGTGTATGCTTCTGTGTGAGATCTTGTCTGTATAGTCTTGCTTCCACCATTTGTCCTAGGGTTCTATCCGTCCTTTTTTTTTTAAATTTTTTTTCTTAATAATTAATTTTAATAACGTTATTATACTTTACCTTCGTTCTTTCTTTCTTTCTTTCTTTCTTTCTTTCCTTCCTTCCTTCCTTCCCTCCTTTAGACAATGAATCATCCCAAATTGAGGAGGTGGTCTCTGACAACAAGATTTATGATTTTTCCCCATTTACCTCTTTTACTGAGGGTGTATGTGTATGCTTCTGTGTAAGATTTTGTCAGTATAGCTTTGCTTCCAACATTTGTCCTAAGGTTCTATCCGTCCCTTTTTTTTTTTTCCTAAATAAGAATTTTTTAATTCAATAACTTTATTATACTTTATTTTATTTTTACTGTATCTTCTTTCTTTCTGTCTTTTTTCCTTCTTTCCCTCCTTCCTTCCTTCCTCCCTCCCTCCCTCCCTCCTTTCTTTCCTTCTTGCCTTCTTTCTTTTGCTTCTTTCTTTCTTCCTGCCTTCCTACCCTCCTTTCCTTCTTTCTTTCCTCATACTTCTACTAATTCCCTCTACTTTTTCTCCCTTTTATCCTGAGCAGTGTGGATGAAAAGCTCTTGGTGCTCCAGTCAGGAGGCAGGGCTCTGCCTCTGAGGTAGGAGAGCCAACTTCAGGACACTGGTCAACAAGAGACCTCCCAGCTCCACATAATATCAAACGGCGAAAATCTCCCAGAGACCTCCATCTTAACACCAGCACCCAGCGTCACTCAACGACCAGCAAGCCACAGTGCTGGACAACCTATGCCAAACAACTAGCAAAACAGGAACACAACCCCACCCATTAGCAGAGAGGTTGCCTAAAATCATAATAAGGCCACAGACACCCCAAAACACACCACCAGATGTGAACCTGACCACTAGAGAGACAAGATCCAGCCTCATCCACCACAACACAGGCACTAGTCCCCTCCACCAGGAAGCCTACACAACCCACTGAACCAACCTTAGCCACTGGAGACAGACATCAAAAACAGGAGGAACTACGAACCTGCAGCCTGCACCCCAAACACAGTAAGGTAAGCAAAATGAGAAGACAGAAAAACACACAGCAGATAAAGGAGCAAGATAAAAATGCACCAGACCTAACAAATGAAGAGGAAATAGGCAGTCTACCTGAAAAAGAATTCAGAATAATGATAGTAAGGTTGATCCGAAATCTTGGAGGTAGAATACAATAGAATGGACAAAATGCAAGAATCAGTTAACAAGGACCTAGAAGAACTAAAGATGAAACAAGCAACAATGAACAACACAATAAATGAAATTAAAAGTACTCTAGATGGGATCAATAGCAGAATAACTGAGGCAGAAGAACGGATAAGTGACCTGGAAGATAAAATAGTGGAAATAACTACTGCAGAGCAGAATAAAGAAAAAAGAATGAAAAGAACTGAGGACAGTCTCAGAGACCTCTGGGACAACATTAAACGCACCAACATTCGAATTATAGGGGTTCCAGAAGAAGAAGAGAAAAAGAAAGGGACTGAGAAAATATTTGAAGAGATTATAGTTGAAAACTTCCCTAATATGGGAAAGGAAATAGTTAATCAAGTCCAGGAAGCACAGAGAGTCCCATACAGGATAAATACAAGGAGAAATACGCCAAGACACATATTAATCAAACTGTCAAAAATTAAATACAAAGAAAGCATATTAAAAGCAGCAAGGGAAAAACAACAAATAACACATAAGGGAATCCCCATAAGGTTAACAGCTGATCTCTCAGCAGAAACCCTACAAGCCAGAAGGGAGTGGCAGGACATACTGAAAGTGATGAAGGAGAAAAACCTGCAGCCAAGACGACTCTACCCAGCAAGGATCTCATTCAGATTTGATGGAGAAATTAAAACCTTTACAGACAAGCAAAAGCTGAGAGAGTTCAGCACCACCAAACCAGCTTTACAACAAATGCTAAAGGATCTTCTCTAGGCAAGAAACACAAGAGAAGGAAAAGACCTATAATAACGAACCCAAAACAATTTAGAAAATGGGAATAGGAACATACATATCGATAATTACCTTAAATGTAAATGGACTAAATGCTCCCACCAAAAGACACATTAGCTGAATGGATACAAAAACAAGACCTTTATATATGCTGTCTACAAGAGACCCACTTCAGACCTAGAGACACATACAGACTGAAAGTAAGGGGTTGGAAAAAGATATTCCATGCAAATGGAAACCAAAAGAAAGCTGGAGTAGCAATTCTCATATCAGACAAAATAGACTTTAAAATAAGAACTATTAAAAGAGACAAAGAAGGACACTGCATAATGATCAAGGGATCGATCCAAGAAGAAGATATAACAATTGTAAATATTTATGCACCCAACATAGGAGCACCTCAATACATAAGGCAAATACTAACAGCCATAAAAGGGGAAATCGACAGTAACACATTCATAGTAGGGGACTTAAACACCCCACTTTCACCCACGGACAGATCATCCAAAATGAAAATAAATAAGGAAACACAAGCTTTAAATGATACATTAAACAAGATGGACTTAATTGATATTTATAGGACACTCCATCCAAAAACAACAGAATACACATTTTTCTCAAGTGCTCATGGAACATTCTTCAGGATAGATCATATCTTAGGTCACAAATCAAGCCTTGGTAAATTTAAGAAAATTGAAATTGTATCAAGTATCTTTTCTGACCACAACGCCATGAGACTAGATATCAATTACAGGAAAAGATCTTTAAAAAATACAAACACATGGAGGCTAAACAATACACTACTTAATAATGAAGTGATCACTGAAGAAATCAAAGAGGAAACCAAAAAATACCTAGAAACAAATGACAATGGAGACACAACGACCCAAAACCTGTGGGATGCAGCAAAAGCAGTTCTAAGGGGGAAGTTTATAGCAATACAAGCCCACCTTAAGAAGCAGGAAACATCTCAAATAAACAACATAACCTTGCACCTCAAGCAATTAGAGAAAGAAGAACAAAAAAACCCAAAGCTAGCAGAAGGAAAGAAATCATAAAAATCAGATCAGAAATAAATGAAAAAGAAATGAAGGAAACAATAGCAAAGATCAATAAAACTAAAAGCTGGTTCTTTGAGAGGATAAACAAAATAGATAAACCACTAGCCAGACTCATCAAGAAAAAAAGGGAGAAGACTCAAATCAATAGAATTAGAAATGAAAAAGGAGAGGTAACAACTGACACTGCAGAAATAAAAGAGATCATGAGAGATTACTACAAGCAACTCTACGCCAATAAAATGGACAACGTGGAAGAAATGGACAAATTCTTAGAAATGCACAACCTGCCAAGACTGAATCAGGAAGAAATAGAAAATATGAAGAGCCCAATCACAAGCACTGAAATTGAAACTGTGATTAAAAATCTTCCAACAAAGAAAAGCCAAGGACCAGATGGCTTCACAGGCAAATTCTATCAAACATTTAGAGAAGAGCTAACACCTATCCTTCTCAAACTCTTCCAAAATATAGCAGAGGGAGGAACACTCCCAAACTCCTTCTACAAGACCACCATCACCTTGATACCAAAACCAGACAAGGATGTCACAAAGAAAGAAAACTACAGGCCAATATCACTGATGAACATAGATGCAAAAATCCTCAACAAAATACTAGCAAACAGAATCCAACAGCACATTAAAAGGATCATACACCATGATCAAGTGGGGTTTATTCCAGGAATGCAAGGATTCTTCAATATACGCAAATCTATCAATGTGATAAACCATATTAACAAATTGAAGGAGAAAAACCATATGATCATCTCAATTGATGCAGAGAAAGCTTTTGACAAAATTCAACACCCATTTATGATAAAAACCCTGCAGAAAGTAGGCATAGAGGGAACTTTCCTCAACATATAAAGCCATATATGACAAGCCCACAGCAAACATCATCCTCAATGGTGAAAAACTGAAAGCATTTCCACTAAGATCAGGAAGAAGACAAGGTTACCCACTCTCACCACTCTTATTCAACATAGTTTTGGAAGTTTTAGCCACAGCAATCAGAGAAGAAAAGGAAATAAAAGGAATCCAAATCGGAAAAGAAGAAGTAAAGCTGTCACTGTTTGCAGATGACATGATCCTATACATAGAGAACCCTAAAGATGCTACCAGAAAACTACTAGAGCTAATCAATGAATTTGCTAAAGTGGCAGGATACAAAATTAATGCACAGAAATCTCTGGCATTCCTATATACTAATGATGAAAAATCTGAAAGTGAAATCAAGAAAACAATCCCATTTACCACTGCAACAAAAAGAATAAAATATCTAGGAATAAACCTACCTAAGGAGACAAAAGACCTGTATGCATAAAATTATAAGACACTGATGAAAGAAATTAAAGATGATACAAATAGATGGAGAGATATACCATGTTCTTGGATTGGAAGAATCAACATTGTGAAAATGACTCTACTACCCAAAGCAATCTATAGATTCAATGCAATCCCTATCAAACTACCACTGGCATTTTTCACAGAACTAGAACAAAACATTTTGCAATTTGTATGGAAACACAAAAGACCCCGAATAGCCAAAGCAATCTTGAGAACGAAAGAAGGAACTGGAGGAATCAGGCTCCCTGACTTCAGACTATACTACAAAGCTACAGTTATCAAGACGGTATGGTACTGGCACAAAAACAGAAAGATAGATCAATGGAACAGGATAGAAAGCCCAGAGATAAACCCATGCACATATGGACACCTTATCTTTGATAAGGTGGCAGTAATGTACAGTGGAGAAAGGACAGCCTCTTCAATAAGTGGTGCTGGGAAAACTGGACAGGTACATGTAAAAGTATGAGATTAGATCACTCCCTAACACCATATACAAAAATAAGCTCAAAATGGATTAAAGACCTAAATGTAAGGCCAGAAACTATCAAACTCTTAGAGGAAAACATAGGCAGAACACTCTATGACATAAAGCACAGCAAGATCCTTTCTGACCCACCTCCTAGAGTAATGGAAATAAAAACAAAAATAAACAAATGGGACCTAATGAAACTTCAAAGCTTTTGCACAGCAAAGGAAACCATAAACAAGACCAAAAGACAACCCACAGAATGGGAGAAAATATTTGCAAATGAAGCAACCGACAAAGGATTAATCTCCAAAATTTACAAGCAGCTCATGCAGCTCAATAACAAGAAAACAAACAACCCAATCCAAAAATGGGCAGAAGACCTAAATAGACATTTCTCCAAAGAAGATATACAGACTGCCAACAAACACATGAAAGAATGCTCAACATCATTAATCATTAGAGAAATGCAAATCAAAACTACAATGAGATATCATCTCACACCAGTCAGAATGGCCATCATCAAAAAATCTAGAAATAATAGATGCTGGAGAGGGTGTGGAGAAAGGGAACACTCTTGCACTGCTGGTGGGAATGTGAATTGGTTCAGCCACTATGGAGAACAGTATGGAGGTTCCTTAAAAAACTACAAATAGAACTACCATATGACCCAGCAATCCCACTACTGGGCATATACCCTGAGAAAACCAAAATTCAAAAAGAGTCATGTACCAAAATGTTCATTGCAGCTCTATTTACAATAGCCCAGAGATGGAAACAACCTAAGTGCCCATCATCAGATGAATGGATAAAGAAGATGTGGCACATATATAAAATGGAATATTACTCAGCCATAAAAAGAAACGAAATTGAGCTATTTGTAATGAGGTGGATAGACCTAGAGTCTGTCATACAGAGTGAAGTAAGTCAGAAGGAAAAAGACAGATACCGTATGCTAACACATATATATGGAATTTAAGAAAAAGAATGTCATGAAGAACCTAGGGGTAAAGCAGGAATAAAGACGCAGACCTCCTAGAGAACAGACTTGAGGTTATGGGGAGGGGGAAGGGTGAGCTGTGACAGGGCGAGAGAGAGTCATGGGCATATACACACTAACAAACATAGTAAGGTAGATAGCTAGTGGGAAGCAGCCGCATGGCACAGGGATATTGGCTCGGTGCTTTGTGACAGCCTGGAGGGGTGGGATAGGGAGGGTGGGAGGGAGGGAGACGCAAGAGGGAAGACATATGGGAACATATGTTTATGTATGACTGATTCACTTTGTTATAAAGCAGAAACTAACACACCATTGTAAAGCAATTATACCCCACTAAAGATGTTAAAAAAAAAAAAGGCCATAAAGAAAGATAAAGAACAACACTATATAATGATAAAAGGATCCATCGAGAAGTGAATTTTACACTTGTCAACATATATCACCTAATATAGGAGCACCCAAATACATTAAATAAATACAGACATAAAGGGAGAAATTGACAGGAATAAAATAATAGTAGGAGACTTTAACACCCCACTCACATCAATGGACAGATCTTCTAAACAAAATATCAATAAGTCAACAGAGGTCCTAAATAATACAATAGGACAGTTAGACTTAATTGATATGTTCAGGACATTACATGCAAAAAAACCCGGCATACACATTCTCTTCAAGTGCACATGGAACATTCTCTAGGACTGACCACATATTAGGGCATAAAACAAGCCTCAACAAATTTAAAGGATAGAAGTGACCTCAAGCATCTTTTCTGACCACAACGGCATGAAACGAGAAATCAACCACTAAAACAGAAACAAGAAAAAAATGATTACACAGAGACTAAACAATATGCTACTAAGAAGAAACCAATGGGTAACAATTAAATAAAAGACGAAATTTAAAAATAATTTGAGACAAATGACAATGAAAACACAACCATACAAAATCTACAGGATGCAGCAAAAGCAGTTCTTAGATGAGAGTTCATAGCAATACAGGTCTTCCTCAAAAAATGAGAAAATCTCAAATAAACAAACTAAGCTACCACTTAAAAGAATTAGAGGGGGCTTCCCTGGTGGCGCAGTGGTTGAGAGTCCTCCTGCTGATGCAGGGGACACGGGTTCGTGCCCCGGTCTGAGAAGATCCCACATGCTCTGGAGCGGCTGGGCCCATGAGCCATGGCTGCTGAACCTGCGCGTCCGGAGCCTGCACTCTGCAATGGAAGAGGCCACAACAGTGAGAGGCCCACATACCGCCGAAAAAAAAAAAGAATTAGAAAAAGAACAAACAAAACCTAAAGTCAGCGGGAGGAAGGAAATAATAAATATCAGAGAGGAAATAAATAGAGATTTAAAAACAATTGAAAAAAATCAATAAAACCAAGAGCTGGTTCTTTGAAAGGGTAAACAAAATCGACAAACCTCTGGCCAGGCTTACCAAGAAGAAGAGAGAGAAGACCCAAATAAACAAAATAAGAAATGAAAAAGGAGACATAACAACTGACACCGTACAAATACAAAAACCATAAGAGAATACTATGAACAATTATATGCCAATAAATTCAACAACCTACAAGAAATGGACAACTTTCTAGAAATATACAGGCCACCAAAACTGACTCAAAAAGAAATAGATAATTTGAACAGACCAATCACTAGAGATGACATAGAATCTGTAGTTTAAAAACTTCCTCACAGGGCTTCCCTGGTGGTGCAGTGGTTAAGGATCCACCTGCCAATGCAGGGGATGTGGGTTCGATCCCTGATCCGGGAAGATCCCACATGCTGCAGAGCAACTAAGACCATGTGCCACAACTGCTAAGCCTGCGCTCTAGAGCCTGTGAGCTACAACTACTGAGGCCATGTGCCACAACTACTGAAGCCTGTGTGTCTAGAACCTCAGCTCCGCAATGAAGAGTAGCCCCTGCTCACCACAACTAGAGAAAGCCCGTGCACAGCAACAAAGACCCAGTGCAGCCAAAAATAAAATAAATAAAATAAATAAATTTATTAAAGAAAAACTCCTCCACAAGCAAAAGTCCAGAACCAGATGGCTTCATAGGCAAATTCTACCCAACATACAAAGAAGAACTTATACTGATCCTTCTCAAACTCTTCCAAAAACCTGAAGAGAAGGGAACACTCCCAAAGCCATTCTAGGAAGCCACCGTCACCCTGATACCAAAACCAGACAAAGAAACCACCAAAAAAGAAAATTACAGGCCAATATCTTTGATGAATATAGATGCAAAAATTCTCAACAAAATATAGCAAACTGGATCCAACAACACATAAAAAAGATCATACACCACAACCAAGTGGGATTCATCCCAAGTTCATAAGGATGGTTCAACATATGCAAATTAATCAATGTGATACACCACATAAACAAAAGTCAAAAACCACTTGATCATCTCAATAGATGCAGAAAAAACATTTGACAAAATTCAACATCCATTCATGATAAACACTCTTACCAAAGTGGGTATAGAGGGAATATATCTCAACATAATAAAAGCTATTTATGACAAACCCAGAGCCAATATAATACTCAATGGTGAAAAGTTGAAAGCCTTCCCTCTAACATCTGGAATACGACAAGGATACCCACTTCCACCTCTTCTATTCAACATAGTATTGGAAGTCCTAGCCACAGCAATCAGAGAAGAAAAAGAAATAAAAGGTATCCAAATTGGAAGAGGTAAAATCGTCATTATATGCAGATGACATGACTCTCTATATAGAAAACCCTAAAGACTCCACACAAATACTAGAACTGATCAGTGAATTCAGAAATGTAGCAGCATACAATATTTACATACAGAAATTGGTTGCATTTCTTTACACCAACAATGAAATATCAGAAAGGGAATGTAAAAACACAATACCTTTCAAAATCACAACCTCAGGACTTCCCTGGTGGTCCACTGGCTAAGACGCCACAATCCCAACGCAGGGGGTGCAGGTTCCATCCCTGGTCAGGGGACTAGATCCCACATGCCACAACTAAGAGTTCAAGTGCCACAGCTAAAGATCCCGCATGCCGCAACTAAAGATCCCGCACGCAGCAATGAAGATCCCGCACGTGGCAACTAAGACCTGGCGCAGTCAAATAAATAAATGTTGAAAAGAAATGCACCCCCAGAAATAAAATACTTAGGAATAAATCTGACCAAGGAGCTGAAAGACTTGTATGCTGAGAACTATAAAACGTTAAAGGAAATTGAAGATGATTCAAAGAAATGGAAAGATATCCCATGCTCTTGGATTGGAAGAATGTCTATTGTTAAAATGACTATACTACCCAAAGCAATCTACAGATTTCATGCAATCCCTATCAAATGACCCATAACATTTTTCACAGAACTAGAACAAAAAATCCTAAAATTTATATGGATCCATAAAACACCCAGAATTGCCAAAGCAATCCTGAAGAAAAAGAACAAAGCAACAGGCATAACCCTCCCAGACCTAAGACAATACTACAAAGCTATAGTAATCAAAACAGCATGGTATTGGCACAAAAACAGACATATGGATCAATAGAACAGAACAGAGCACACAGAAATTAACCCACATACCTATAGTCAATTAATTTTTGACAAGAAAGGCAAGAATATACAACGGGAAAAAGTTTCTTCAGAAAGTGGTGCTGGGAAAGTTGGACAGCTGCATGTAAATCAATGAATTTAAAACACACCCTCTCACCGTACACAAAAATAAACTCAAAATGCCCTAAAGACTTAAACATAAGACATGACACCATAAAACTCCTAGAAAGGAACACAGGCAAAACATTCTCTGACATAAATTGTACCAATGTTTTCTTAGGTCAGTCTCCCAAGGCAATAGGAGTAAAAGCAAAAATAAACAAATGGGACCTAATCAAACATACAAGCTTTTGCGCAGCAAAGGAAACCATTAACAAAACGAAAAGACGACCTACAAAATGGGAGAAAATATTTGCAAACAATGCAACTGTGAAGGGCTTAATTTCCAAAATATATAAACAGCTCATACAACTCAACGACAAAAAAATAAATGAACCAATCAAAACAGGGGCAGAAGATCTAAAAAGACATTTATTCAAAGAAGAAATACAAATAGCTAATAGGCACATGAAAAGATGCTCAAAACCACTAATTATCAGAGAAATGAAAATCAAAACTTTAATAAGGTACCATCTCACACTGGTCAGAATGGCCATCATGAAAAACTCTACAAATAACAAATGCTGGAGAGGATGTGGAGAAAAGGGAACCCTCTTACACTGTTGGTGGGAATATAAATTGGTACAGCCACTTTGGCGAACAGATGTGGAGGTTCCTTAAAAAACTAAAAATTGGGCTTCCCTGGTGGTGCAGTGGTTGAGAGTCCGCCTGCCAATGCAGGGGACACGGGTTTGTGCCCCGGTCCGGGAAGATCCCACATGCCGCGGAGCGGCTGGGCCCGTGAGCCATGGCTGCTGGGCCTGCGCGTCCGGAGCCTGTGCTCCGCAACAGGAGAGGCCACAACAGTGAGAAACCCGCGTACAGAAAAAGCAAACAAACAAACAAAAAGACTAAAAATTGAATTACCATATGATCCAGCAACCCCACTCCTGGGCATATACCCAGAAAAACTCTAATCCAAAGAGATACATGCACCCCTATGTTCATAGCAGCACTATTCACAATAGCCAAGACATGGAAACAACCTAAGTGTCCACTGACAGATGAATGGATAAAGAAGATGTGGTACACGTATACAATGGACTAGTACTCAGCAATAAAAAAGAACAAAATAATGTCATTTGCAGCAACATGGATGCAACTAGAGATTATCATACTAAGTGAAATAAGTCAGAAAGGGAAAGACAAATACCATATGATATCACTTATATGTGGAATCTAAAATATGACACAAATGAACATATCTATGAAACAGCAACAGACTCATGGACATAGAGAATAGACTTGTGGTTGCCAAGGGGGAGGAGGTTGGGGGAGGGATGGAATGGGAAGTTGGGGTTAACAGATGTAAACTATTATACATGGAATAGATAAACAAGGCCCTACTGTATAGCACAGGGAACTATATTCAGTATCCTATGATAAACCATAAGGAAAAAGAATATAAAAAGAGAATATATATATATGTATAACTGAATCACTTTGCTGTACAGCAGGAATTAACACAACATTGTAAATCAACTACACTTCAATAAAAAATAATAATAAAATGACCGAGAGAAAAAAAAATGATTGGTGTATTTTACTCTGTGTAAAGTTTACATTCAAAGACAAGCACTGTAAACAAATACGGCTCATTAGTTAATGTCATGCTTGCTGAAATACTTAAGGAGACATGTACTAATGTCTGCAATTTACCACAAAATGCATCAAGGGATAAGATGGATTGGGGCTTTCCTGGTGGCGCAGTCGTTAAGAATCCACCTGCCAATGCAGAGGACACGGGTTCGAGGCCTGGTCTGGGAAGATCCCACATGCCGCGGAGCAACAAAGCCCGTGCAGCACAACCACTGAGGCAGCGCACCACAACTACTGAAGCCCGCGTGCCTGGAGCCCATGCTCCGCAACAAGAGAAGCCACTGCAATAAGAAGCCACACACCACAGCAAAGAGTAGCCCCCGCTCACCACAACTAGAGAAGGCCCGCACTCAGCAACAAAGGCCCAACACAGCCAAAAATAAAATAAATAAATTTTTAAAAAAGAATAATGAAAACCAAAATGCATATGAAGCATAATTCCAACTTTAAAAATATGAGCTGAAGTATTTACAATAGCCAGGACATTGGAGCAACCTAAGTGTCCATCGACAGATGAATGGATAAAGAAGGTGTGGCACATATATACAATGGAATATTACTCAGCCATAAAAAGAAACGAAATTGAGCTATTTGTAGTGAGGTGGATGGACCCAGAGTCTGTCATACAGAGTGAAGTAAGTCAGAAAGAGAAAAACAAATACCGTAGGCTAACACATATATATGGAATCTAAAAAAAAATGGTTCTGATGAACCTAGGGGCAGGACAGGAATAAAGACACAGATGGAGAGAATGGACTTGAGGACACGGGGAGGGGGAAGGGTAAGCTGGGACGAAGTGAGAGAGTTGCACGGACATATATACACTACCAAATATAAAATATAGACAGTTAGTGGTAAGCAGCCACATGGCACAGGGAGGTCAGCTCGGAGGTTTGTGACTACCTAGAGGCGTGGGATAGGGAGGGTGGGTGGGAGGGAGACGCAAGAGGGAGGTGATATGGGGATATATGTATACGTATAACTGATTCACTTTGTTATAAAACAGAAACTAACACACCATTGTAAAGCAATTATACTCCAATAAAGATGTTTTAAAAAATGAGCTGAAAAAAGATGGAGAGAAAGTGGGCTAAAATATTAACTGTGGTGGAATTAAACATGGTTTTTATTCCCTGTTTCATATTCCATGCACTAATTAACCAAGTTCTCTTTTTCCAAAATCCACATGCTATGTTCTCCATAATAAAAGCAGTATCACCTGCCCTCTTGCCCAAGGGAGAAATGCCCACGGGGCAGCAACAGCTCCCCACTGGTGCTCCCCTCCTGTGACGGCGGTTTTGAGCACCTGATTGAGCCCCCAGAGTGCTCTAATCACAGCTGTAGAGATGTGTCCTCGTTGGCTTCACATGGATGACCAAGCCTACGCCTGACTTATCTGCTTTGGTTCCCAGGTGCAGCCCCACCCACCCTGTCTTCACCTTTGCCCATCACAGGCACTAAATCCCTGCCAACATCTTCCAACCGCACCCTCTAGCTTCCTAGCGTCTTGTCGGTTATCTGAATTTCTCATTTTAAGTCATCTTTTTCCAGAAGCTAAAAAGGGAAACTTAATAAACTTTTCTATGTAATGATGTAAAATCCCTGCATGGCAAAAATAAATAATAAACAAACAAGGAATTATAAAATGACAATTGAGAAATACTTGGAAGATACAGGACAAAGGGCTGATTCACCTAATTTTTGCAGAGCTCAAAATCAAAAGTTAAAAAAAGAAGATGAAAAACCCAACAGAAGACAAAGATGAAGTAAGCAAAGGGTACAAAGAAACACCAATCACCAAAAAACAGGGGGAAGTGTTGAACCTCACTGGTAATGAAAGAAATGAAAGCCCAAACAATAATGGAATATAATTTCTTAACCTTGCAAATTGCCGAAAGGTCAATGAAAAAGTTGGATATCCTCCAGTTTGAGGATGGGCGATTGGAAAATGAATGCTCATGCATTGTTGTGAAAGCACAAAGTGATGCAACTTTCTGAAGGACAATTTGACCATATCTAGTAAATTTATAAATGCATGGAGCCACTGAGCAAGACCCTGATTGGAATTTATATTGTAGAAATATTTATAATTTCACCAAGATTAGATATATGATGTTCATTGCAACCTTTTTTTAATAAAAGTATGAAAGAAAGAAAGAAAGGAAGGAAGAAAGAAAGGACAGAAAGAAAAAGAAAGAATGAACTTGAAGCAGTCTCTGAACAAGGGTCAAACTACTAGGTATTTGTAAAAGTAGAGGCTTGAAGGTGGGTAAACAAAGCAAAAATCGAGTATCAAAACCAAATTCTAGGGACTTGGCTGGTGGCAAAGTAGTTAAGAATCCGCCTGCCAATGCAGGGTACACGGGTTCGAGCCCTGGTCCAGGAAGATCCCATATGCCACAGAGCAACTAAGCCTGTGCGCCACACCTACTGAGCCTGCGCTCTAGAGCCCGCGAGCCACAACTACTGAGCCCATGAGCCACAACTACTGAGCCCGAGAGCCAAAACTACTGAAGCCCGCGTGCCTGTAGGCCGTGCTCCGCAACAAGAGAAGCCACTGCAATGAGAAGCCTGCGCACCTCAACGAAGAGTATCCCCCCCACCCCCTCTCGCCGCAACTATAGAAACTTTTTTATATTGCACGTGTATTAATTTTTAATAAAGTTATATAGTATCTTTATCAACATGTGAAGAACACATCTGCATTTTATAAATTGCTCTACGTTCATAAGCATTCTTCTATTTCTCCATCGGAGGGCAGCATAAGACAGTAAATAGCAAAAATAATTTCAAGGTGTTTGGTCTGAAATTGAATGCTGCTCTTCAGTTGTTTATTTTGACAGGCTGCTGGTACAAATTAATCATTAGATTGTTTATTTTTCTGATAACTGACTATATATTCACTGTAAAAACTGATATATTGGAGAAAAGACAAGTCACCTATAAGGGAACATCTGGCATTTATCTTCACATTTCTATGTGTGATGAAAAGAGGAAGGGTCATATTTTGTTTTAAGTCTGCTGACAAAAAGTCCCCCATACAATAATTTTCTAATCTACGCTTCACATCAAATGTCTCTTGAGCATTTCCCTGCTTCCCTAAGTTCTCTGACATGGTGGTTTCTAAAGGCCGCCTGGTGTTCCAGCCTGTGGACTCGTTGTACCTTGCTTCCCTGATTTAAACTGGTCATTTAGGTGTCATAACTGTCTTTAAAGTATAAAAGATTTCCCATGTATAAAATATACATAGAAAACTATACCACCCAATTAATCACTACTCGAATTTGATAGATGTGAATTGTTGCCATTTTTACTTCAGATATTTTGAAGAAAGAAAGGTTTACAGGCAGGGTTGGAGGTCCCCATGTCCAATTAATTTCTCTCTTTCCATCCCCAAAGTCACCTCTATCTGAAGCTGGTGCTTATTTTTCCTATCCTTCATCTCAGGCTTCAATTACAAAAGTATGTTCTGTAAACAATATAGTATTGTCCAGAGCTTTTAAATTCTACACATAAATGTAATCACCAAGGCATGTTCTATATTTGCTTAACATTATGATTTACCCACTGTTGATTTAGACCTAGTTAATTTTAACTGCTTTAAGGTATTATAATTTATAAATAGAATTTATTAACACATTCCCTATTGATAAGCATTTAGGTGGTTTTTAATCATTTGATGGGGCAGGTGCGCACAGCTTCTCTAGCTGTTATACCTAGAGAAGAATTAAGTTTGGGATTCCAGCAGAGGAATGGCGGGTTCGAAAGGGTCATCCCCTTCAGCTCTACTGGCTACTGCTGAATCACACTCCTGAATTACCAATTTTCAATTCAGCGGGTCATGAATTAGTCCCATTTCCTCACTTCCTCTTTGTGGTAGGAGGCATGGCTTTAAGCACCTCGGAGGTTAAGCATCTCTTCGTGGTCACTGGCAACAAGGTTTTGTCTTTTGTGAATCCATTGCCTTTGTTTATTACCTGCTTGGGTTCTTTACCTTTTTCTTCTCCATTTGTACAAATTGTGTATCTATGTCTGATTCAGACTGGGTGTCTAGAGAAAGCACGTGGCATGCACAAACCAGGTAATTTAAGGAGAGCTTGGGCTTCCCTCGTGGTGCAGTGGTTAAGAATCTGCCTGGTAGTGCAGGGGACACGGGTTCGAGCCCTGGTTCTGGAAGATCCCACACGCCATGGAGCAACTAAGCCCGTGCGCCACAACTACTGAGGCTGCGCTCTAGAGCCCGTGAGCCACAACTACTGAGCCCACGTGCCACAACTACTGAAACCCACGCGCCTAGAGCCCGTGCTCCACAAGAAGAGAAGCCACCACAATGAGAAGCCTGCGCATCACAACGAAGAGTAGCCGCCGCTCGCCGCAACGAAGACCGAACGCAGCCAAAAGAAAAATTAAATAAGGAGGGCTTAATACAGGGACTATTGACAAACGCACGGACGGGTTGGGGACAGGCACCGAGGGACAGTGCAGCACCCGAGCCGGGCAACAGTGGGTGGTGCTCACCACTTCCCACCTCAAGTGCCAGGGCCCGTGTGGGCGACCACTCTCCCTAGCTTTCTGGGCATTTCCGTGTGGATGGGAGGACAGCAGCCAGCCCAGAGAGCTGGAGAGAGTAGATATGACAGACTAAGGACGTGGCACTCCCGGAGCCATCCGGGTCCCTCGGCCTTCTCCTTCTCAGCCGGGAGAACTCTGCTCGCCTTCCAGGGCAACAAAGCTGCAGAGCCTCCGGCTCAGGCCCTGGGAGTTTCGCTTGCATCCCAGGGAGAGTCATCTCTCCGGAGGAGAGGAGGGCGGGCCAGCAGCAGCCCTGCTGACAGCTCGGCTCCTAACTCAGGGCTCCTGTGCTCTGCCGCGTCCCCACCACGGGCAGGTGACGGCGCTCTTGTTCCGTCGCCCCGTGGGAACCGGGGAGCTGGGTGTCACGTCAAGACACTGCTGGGGCTGCTGCCTTTTGCTGTAATGAAGTCCGTATCTCTGACCAGGGCTGAAAGCCAGGCAGGCTGACTCGTGAGCTTGCAGGAGGGTAACATCACAGCGCCTTCGCACTTTCTGACTTGTCGGGGACGAGCAGAGCCCAGGAACGGAGCTGTAAGCCTAGGAGCTGAGCCCTGGTGGAGGGACGGGGCCAGCTCCCTCCGCAGGGCGGGAGCCAGGGGGTCAGTCCACACCGCCTGCCTTCTCCCCTCCCCCTGAAGCCCCCACCGGGAAAGCAGCGGGGATGTTAGGCGTCCGGCATTGAGAATGGTTTTGTGCTCTGCAAACTTCTCTTGGAATGGGGTTTGCCTTTCCCTCCATAAGCATGGTCTGTCTGATATTGATTTTTTGCTATGTGTTCAGACTTGCTTTGGGTCCTTTTACCCGGGCCGTATTTGTATTAATAAGTGCTCCACGTGTGTATTGACTGGTTGTTGTGTGCTGGCTTCTACGAACGTCCATTAGCTCAAGAGAAACAGCGACAATAATAGTGAGTCATTGGAGCAATGTCGGGGCGGGGTTGGTTTAAAAAGAAAACAGAAACGCAACCACTATCCTCGACATTAACAACAGGCCAGAGGGCGGGCGTTTCTATGAGAATATTTAGGGCTGCAAGTGTCAGAAACCGTGACTCATGTGGATCAAACAATAAGGAAAGTGGAAACTTCGATCTCTTTTAATAGAAAGTCCAGATGTAACTGTCCTCAAGGTTGGCTGAATCATCATCTTCATGATGTCGCTATGCCTGGACTTCCACATTTCCCTTTTCTACCATCCTTTGTACTAGTTTAATCAACACTTTTGAAGCAAGACATTTGCAGCAGTATCTCATCCCAACTTGTCAATGTCAAGAGGAAGAGATAAATAATATTGTCCTATGACTCTCGGTTAAAAAGAGGGGAAATTTCTCCCAGAAGTCTTCCGATCAGACTCCCCACCACACACCCCCGTCACATAGCAGCAGCTGGCATTGGGTCACACTGGTTTTCCTGAAAACATTACCAACAAGGTAGAGGTTAATAACGTCAATCATACTGAGTTGATTCTTAGGGCAAGAGAAGGAGTTGGCTTTCCCTTCAAGAAACACGCCGTGCAGTGCAGGGGTGGATACCTGACCAACATTTGGATTCCCTTAGGTAGACTGGAGAGTGAGGGGAAGCTGGGGAGGCAACCCAAAGCCTTCAGTACTACAGGCGGGGCCAAACGAAAGCAAACTCTCACACCTCAACAGAAAAAACCAAACAATCCAACTGGAAAATCGGAAAAGATGTGAAGAGACATTTCACTGAAGATGCCAAACACGTGAAAAAATCTTCAACATCATTAGCCATTTGTGAACTACAAATTGAAACCACAATGAGATGTCATTACACACCTACTAAAATTTAAAACAAATAGTGACAACACCAAATGCTGCTGAGGATGCGGAGAAACCCGACTAGACATCTGTAGTAGCGACACAGAACGGTACAACCGCTGTAGAACATGTTGTGGCAGTTTCTTAAACATCTAAATATACACTTACCATTCGCCCCAACAGCCCCACTCCAGGGTGTTCCCGAGCCAGGCTTGTTTGTCCGAAGCGCAGCAAAGCCAAAACGCTGAGCCGCCGAGGTTTGCAGCAAAGACAGGGTTTACTCGCAAGGCAGCCAAGCGAGGAAACGGGAAAACTAGCATCACATCCACCTCCCTGGGCAAGGGGATAACTAATAATAAAGCACAGGGCGGCTTCCCTGGTGGCGCAGTGGTTGAGAGTCCGCCTGCCGATGCAGGGGACACGTGGTCGTGCCCCGGTCCGGGAAGATCCCACATGCCGCGGAACGGCTGGGCGCGTGAGCCATGATGGCTGCTGAGCCTGCGCATCCGGAGCCTGTGCTCCGCAACGGGAGAGGCCACAACAGTGAGAGACCCGCGTACCGCAACAACAACAACAAAAAAGCAGGGGGGTGTGAGGCGTGGAGAGCGCCGGGAGCACGGGGAAAGGTGATTAGAAAAAGGTGCGGTAAGTGCTCCGTGCAGGCGTAACGGGGGCTCTGCGGGGTCAAAAGGTCACTCTCGCATGACCAGATGGAGGGTCGGTGGTCCTATCCAGTCTTAACGAGCTCCGCTCTAACTAGACACAGCTGATTCCAAGTTCCTGGACGACAAGTCGGGCAAACATCTTATTGTTTAGGCTACCCGCTGCTTGGAGGACAGGCAAGTCCTCAGTTAAACAATTAAAACGACCTTGGTTACTGAAGGCAGGTTACAGGTGAAATGGAGTTAACTAACGGTTACCCACTGTTTCATGGGCACTAATCCCAGAGAAATGAAAACCTGCACACAGTTATTCAAAGCAGCTTTACGAGTGATAGCTAAAAACTAGAAACAGCCAAAAATGTTCTATGACACATGAATAGTTAAACTGTAGTACATTTATACCATGGAATATAACTTAAAAGTAAAAACAACAGCAAAAATGAACTATCGATCCATGAAATACCTTGGATGGATCCCAAGGGCACTATATGCTGCATGAAAAAAAACCCCAAAGAGTTCCATATAATGTAACCCCATTTATATAATATTCTTGAAATGACAAAATTATTGCGATGGAGAAAAGATGAGTGGCTGCCAGGGGTTAAGGATGGTGTGGGGCAGGGGACTGTGATTATAAAGGGGTAGCAGTAGAGAGATCTCTGTAGTAATGGAATAGCTCTGTATCTTGACTGTGATCACACAAATCTGTGCATGTGATGGCATAGAACTATACACACTTTGTACCAATGTTAATTTCCTGGGTTTGTAATTACATAAGATATAACCGTTGGGGGCTTCTGGGACTGTGGCAGAGTAGGAAGCACCGAGGATCTGTCTTCCTACCTAAACAACAGTTGCATTGGCAGAATCTGTCTGATGTAGCTATTTGGAACTCTAGTATATGGAAGGCTTGCAACTTGCAGTGGAAGGCTTGGAGGGTAAATTGTGGTTAATTTCAGTCACTTTCAGCTCTTAGTGCAGTAGCAGCTAAGGGTTCTCAACGCGGAGCCTTAAGGCAGGCAGCTGAGCAGTGTTCCTGGAGCAGCTTGCACAGAGCTTGTGGGAGCAGAATGGATAAAAACACTTTATCCAACTATATGCTGTCTATAAGATTCTCACTTCAGATCCAAAGACACAAATAGATTGAAAGTGAAAGGGTGTAAAAAGATATTCCCTGCAAATAACAAACAAAAGAGACCAGGCATGGTTCTACTAATATCAGACAAATAGACTTTAAATCAAAAAAGTTTACAAGAGATAAAGAAGGACATTATATATTAATAGAAGTTTCAGTAGAGCAAGAAGATACACCAATTATAAACATTTATGCACCTAATGACAGGCATCAAAATAGATGAAGCAAAAATGGACAGAACTGAACAGAGAAATAGACTTTTCTACAGTAATAGTCATAGACTTCAATACCCCACTCACAATAATAAAACAACCAGACAGAAGACAGCAAGGAAATAGAGGACTTAAAGAACACAATAAACCAACCAGATCTAACAGAACACTCCACCAACAACAATGGCGTACACATTCTCAAATGCACATGGAATATTTTACAGGATATGCCATATGTTAGTCCACAAATTAAGTCTCAGTAGACTTAAAAAGACAGATGTCACACAAAGTATCTTCTCTGACCACAATGAGATGAAGTTAGAAATCAATAAGAGAAGGAAAACTGGAAATTTCACAAACTTGTGAAAATTAAACAACACTTTTAAACAAGCCATGGATCAAAGAAGAAAGCACAGGGAAATTAGAAAATACTTGGAGACAAGTGAAAATGAAAACACAACATATCAAAACTTATGGGACACAGAAAAAGGGAGAAATTTATAGCTATAAATGCTTACACTAATCAACAAGAAAAATCTCAAATCAACAACCTAACTTTACAACTTAAGGAACTAGCAAGAACGAACAAACTAAATTCAAAGCTAGCAGAAGGTAGGGAATAAAGATTAGAGCAGAGATAAACAAATAGAGAATAGAAAAACAACAGAGAAAATCATTAAAACCAAATGTTGGTTCTTTGAAAAGATCAACAAAATTGACAAACCTTTGGTTAGATGACCTAAGAAAAAAAGAGAGAAGATTCTAATTATGAAAATCAGAAATGAAGTGAAAGTGGGAACATTACTACTGACTCTACAGAAATAAAAATGATTATAAGAGAGTACTACAAACGATTGTTCACCAACAAAATGGATAACTTAGATGAAATGGACATATTCTGAGAAACACAAAAGCTACCAAGACTAAATCATGAAGAAACAAAAAATCTGAAAAACCTATAAACAGTAATGAGATTGGATGAATAATCAAAAATCTCCCACCACCACCAACAAAACAGCCCTGGACCTGATGGCTTCACAAGGGAGTTCTACCAAATATTTAAAGAACTGATACCGTCCTTCTTAAACTTTTCCAAAAAAACTGAAGGAGAGAAACACTTCCTACTCATTCTATGAGGCCACAATTATCCTTATAGCAAAGCCAGAAAAAAGACACGACAGGAAAACGGCAGACCAATATCCCTTATGAACATTGATGCAAAAATTCTCATCAGAATATTAGCAAATTGAATTCAGCAGCATATTAAAAGGATTATACACCATGACCAGTGGGATTTATAACTGGGATGAAAGAATGGTTCAACATATAAAAATCAATCAATGTGATACACCACAGTAAGAAAATAAAGGGGAAAAGCACATAATGATCTCAGTTGATGCAGAAAAAGCACTCATCAACTTCATTACCCTTCAATGATAAGAACACTCAAACTAGGAATAGAAAAAATCTGCCTCAACATAATAAAAGCCACATATGAAAATTCCACAGCAAATGTCATACTCAGTGGTGAAAAACCGAACGCTTTTCCTCTCACATCAGGAGCAAGGCATGGCTGCCTACTTTCACCACTTCTATTCAACTGGAAGTTGAATAGAAGTTCTAGCCAGAGAAATTAGGCAAGAAAACATCCTTCCAAATTAGAAAAAAGATGATCTCTATTTGCAGATGATATGACCTTATATGGGCATACATTGGAGATACTGCAGGTTTGGTTCCAAAACTCCACAAAAAAGTGAATATCGCAATAAAGCCAGTCACATGAATTTTTTGGTTTCCCAGTGCATATGAAAGTTATGTTTGGGGACTTCCCTGGAGGTCCAGTGGTTAAGACTCCGCGCTTCCACTGCAGGGGCCCCGGTTCGCTCCCTGGTTGGGGAACTAGGGTCTCACATGCCATGCGGCACAGCCAAAAATACAAAAAATTTCTTTTAAGGTTATGTTTGCACTATACTGTAGTCTATTAAGTGTGCACCAGCATTATGTCTGAAAAGCAGTGTTACATACCTGAGGTAAAAGATACTTTGTTGCTAAAAAAAATGCTATCATCTGAGTCTTCAGCAAGTTATAGTAGTAACATCAAAGATACTGATCACATATCACCGTGAAAATATTATAACAATAGAAAATATTCTGAGAAATATTAACAGAAATATTGCAAGAATTACCAAATTTTACACAGAGACACAAAAGTGAGCAAATGCTTTTGGAAAAATGGCACCCATAGAAATGCTTGACGCAAGGTGGCCACAAACCTTCGAATACTGCATTATTGTAAAAACCAAAATAAGGCAAAGTGCAATAAGATGAGGTATACCTGTATGTAGAAAATCCTAAAGATTCCACCCAAAAAACCTGTTAGAACTAATAAATGAATTGAGCAAAGTAGCAGGATACATAATCAAAACGCAAAAATCAGTTGTATTTCTCTACACTGGTAATCAATGACCTCAAAGGGAAATTACAAAAATAATTCCATCTGCAAAAACATCAAAAAGAATAAAATACTTAGGAATTGATTAAAGAGGTGAGAAACACGTGCAATAAAAACTACGAGACACAGCTGAGAGAAATTAAAGAAGACATGGGTAAATGAAAACACATCCCACGTTCATGGATTAGAAGACTTAATACTTTTAAAACGTCCCACCGCCTCCCTTGGAGTGCCCACAAGAGACAAAGTTCCTCACTACCTCTTTTGGGAGGATGAGACATTTCCCCAGTCCTCCCTTTCATAAAGGAGGCAGGAAGTTCTTGTTCCAGCTTTATGCAGGGGTCTCAATTCCAGCTTCCTGTCTTGGTGGGTCAATGTCATGTCTTTTATTTCTGTGCTGGTATTAAAACCCCAGCTCCTAATGGTGAGGGTCTATGTGGGCATACATTTCCATTCTGACCCAGGAAAGTGATGCTTCTCTCTAGCTAGTCAGTGTATTTAATATTTGTATCATATTTTATACAGCAGTCTGTGTATTTGTAGAACTATGAGGAGCACGGGATGCATTACATCAATCCGCCCATTGCCAGAACTGAACGTTGGAGTCTGCTTCCAATTTTTCAATATTATAAATAATGCTATGAGGAATATCTTTGCCCATTAATCTTCATGCACATCTCTGGTTATTTTCTTTGGATAAATGCCTAGAAATGGTTAAAGAGTATGAACAGTTTTAAAGTATTTGATATATAATGCCCCACTGGCCACCTCAAAGAATGCACCATTCTTTGGTGCATTCCCTGAGAATTCCTGTTTTCCTGCACTCTCATCAACATTGGGAAACTTAAAAAGAAAAAAAAAAAACCATCTGCTTAGACTAAACATATAGCGTAAAAACAGTATTTTTTACATTTTTAACAGGTTAGAAAAAAATCCAACGAAGAATAAAATAGTGTGACATATGAAAATTCTATGAAATTCAAATTTCAGAAACAATAAAGACAGTATTTTATTGGTACACAACTAGATCCATTCGTTTACGTGTTATCTATGTTGCTTTCAAGTTGCAATGGCAGAGAGTAGTTGTGACAGATCTACGGCTTGCAGTGCCTAAAATATGCACGGAAAAGGTTTGCTGACCCGTGTTTTAGATAAAATCCGCCTATACACAAAGACATTGTGGTGTAATCATACAATGTTACTAACCATCCCACACCAAATGAACTACAACTACACACAACAGAGTGAATGACTCTCGCAAACGTAAAGTTGAGAAAAAGAAGCCAGAAACGAAAGATTACATGTAGTATGCATGTTCCAGATAGAACGTTGAGAAACAGGAGTCAGGAGAGTGATAACCTGAAGAGGGTCAGTGTAGTAACTGGAAGAGGCCAGGAGGAGGCATCTGAAGTGCTGATCTGGCTGTCAGTCAGGTGCATGAGTTTGGTTTGTAAAAATTCTTGGAGGTTTACACTTAACGATCTGTGCGCTTACCAGTCAATAAGTTATGCTTTAACACAAATTTTAGAAAGAAAACAATAGTGATGAGGGTGGGCACTGCTTGGCCACATCTGGGAACATAGAGTTACATCAGAGCAGGCCAACATGTCTTTGGCATTTTCTCATTTTCTGTTTCTTAGCTCTTCTTCTATAACTCAGTTTTCGTTGCTTTCCTCATCACCTTTCTTCCCCTGCTTTAGGGGGAGGAACTCCTCTTAGGTTTAAGACCTATTCTGTGATGAATAGGAGGTAAGCGGCTGTGAGACAGGTCCGTGCATTTGTCACAAACATTTATTGCTATGTGACAAATCACCTTCAAGGTTAATGGCTTAAACAACAATATTTTATTGTTTGCTCATGATTCTGTGGGTCAGGCAGGACTCAGCGAGGGGATTCTTTGGCTGCACGTGGCATGGGCCACAGTCATGCACGGGGCTGCGCAGCTGTCTGGGATGGATGGTGCAAGAAGACTTACCTCCCAGAGTCTGGCCCCTCAATGCTCTTTCCACATGGTTCTCCTGGGCTGCCTGATAGCATGGCGGGCTTAAAGTCCTCAGACTTCTTACATGGTGGCTGACTCCTAAGAGCAAGAAAGTTGAAGCACCCATTCTCTTAAGCCTGGGTTTGGAAGTCCCAGAACTTCACTTCTACCATATTATATCAGTCAAAGAAAGCCATGGGTGTGCTCATTCTAGAAGACGGGAAATATTGCATGTATGTGATGATGTCGTAATAAAAAGCAAGATAAATAAGCTAAAAATTTTTTTAAAAGGAAGAGGGGAAATGGACTCCCTTCTTGATGTGAGAAACAGAAATGCATTTGTGCCCTTCATTAATCTACCCAGAACTTTACCTAGGGTGATAGTAGCTGAGTTGGCTGGAGCTCACCACACTTCCTGGAGCTTCCGGGGTGCTAGGGCCTCAACGGATTATGATACCCCCCACCCCTTTCCATATCATGGGAGACTTCTGTCCAGCTATTAATGTGACATGTTCATGTTCCAGTCATCCAAGTGCCATTTGTGAGAACTCAATATACACATGTAATTTAATAATTTGTAGAGACAATTTACAGAGTTAACTGAATTGCAACTTGTCATCTTTTCATTTAAAAGAAATAAATGGAACTATGTCGTCTGCTGAGCAGGAAACTCAAACAGCACAATATCACTGCAACAGTGATTACTGTTACCTGAATTCTTGTGTAGCCAATGCTTTGTAAATATTGCCCTTCCCATCTTCCCACCCCACTTGGCAACGAGTAGTTTGTTCTCCGTATCTGTGAGTCTGCTTTTTTTTTTTGTTATAGTCACTAGTTTGTTGTATTTTTTAGATTCCACATATAAGCGATATCATACAGTATTTGCCTTTCTCTGACTTTTTTCACTTAGCATAATAACTTCCCAGTCCATCCATGTTCCTGCAAATGGCATTATTTTGTTCCTTGTCATGACTGAGTAGTATTCCATTGTATATATATACCTCATCTTTATTTATTTATTTCTTTTGCGGTACGCGGGCCTCTCACTGCTGCGGCCTCTCCCATTGCGGAGCACAGGCTCCGGATGCGCAGGCTCAGCGGCCATGGCTCACGGGCCCAGCCGCTCCGCGGCATGTGGGATCTTCCCTGACCGGGTCACGAACCCGTGTCCCCTGCATCGTCAGGCAGACTCAACCACTGTGCCACCAGGGAAGCCCCCTCATTTTCTTTATTCATTCATCTGTTGATGGACACTTAGGTTGCTTCCATATCTTTTTTTTTTGGCTGTGCTGGATCTTAGTTGCGGCATGTGGGATCTTCCGTTGCACCGTGCGGGCTTCTCTCTAGTTGTGGCGTGGGGGTTTTCTCTTCTCTAGTTGAGGCGCTGTAGTTGTGGCATGTGGGCTTAGTTGCCCTGTGGCATGTGGTATCCTAGTTCCCTGACCAGGGATCGAACACACTTCCCCTGCATCGGAAGGTGAATTCTTTTTTTTTTTTTTTTGATTAATTTATTTAATTTATTTATTTTGGGCTGTGCTGGGTCTTCATTGTTGCGCGCGGGCTTTCTCTAGGTGCAGCGAGCGGGGGCTACTCTTCGTTGAGGTGCGTAGTCAGTGGCTTCTCTTATTGCAGAGCACGGGCTCTAGGCGCGCGGGCTTCAGTAGTTGTGGCACGCGGGTTCAGTAGTTATGGCTCATGGGCTCTAGAGCGCAGGCTCTGTACTTGTGGCACCCGGGCTTAGTTGCTCCGCGGCATGTGGAATCTTCCTGGATGAGGGCTCAAACCCGTGTCCCCTGCATTGGCAGGCGGAATCTTAACCACTGCGCCACAGGGAAGCCCGGAAGGTGAATTCTTTACCACTGGACCACCAGGGAAGTCCCTTCCATATCTTGACAATTGTAAATAATGCTGCTCTAGCACTGGGGGACATGTATCTTTTACAATTAGTGTTCATGGTTTTTTGGGGATATATGCCTAGCAGTAGAATTGCGGGGTCATATGGTAGTTTTATTTTTAGTTTTTTGAGAAACCTCCAAACTGTTTTCCACAGTGGCTGCACTGATTTACATTCCTACCAACAGTGTGAGAGGATTCCCTTTTCTGCACACCCTCCCCAGCATTTGTTGTTTGTGTGTTCTTTTTGGTGATAACCATTCTGACAGGTGTGAGGTGATATCTCATTGTAGCTTTTCCTTAACCTTTTAAGTTCAGCCTAGAAAATTGATTATTCTCTTTTAAAATTCATTTTTAAGTCTAGCAAATAATAGCAACCAATTTTAAGAGGACTTTGGAAAATATTTGATCCCACTTGCAAACTCAGGTAATTAAACACTTTCATGAATTTTAAAGTGCATTTAAAACCCTTAACACATTACACCCAGTTCCCTTTTTAATCACTTCAATTGTCTCAATTAACAGATACATTCCCAGGTATGCAAATATCCTTAAAATCTAATAAATTAAACTTATAAATATAGTAAAATTTAAGCTCTTTTAAAATATTCCAATACTATATAAAATTAGTTTTCAACTAAAATCACGCTTAGATGAATTACCCAATTATATATTTTACAGTGGTTTCCAAAACTCAGAAATTCTCTGAAACTTTACAAATGCATAAAATACCAAATACGCAGAGATTCCTTCTTTACCCCAAATATGAATCCTATATTTTGAGTCTCTTAAAAGTTTCTGTACTTTTCCCAAATCCTCCTGGAGCTGAGAGATTCGTTCCATTACAGATAGTAATTACCATCCCATGGCTGAGCCTGCATACATTCCCAGGATTTGGGCTGGCCCCTAGCTAGATTCTTGTCAGTGACCCTAATGGGACACTTGAATCCTATAAATGATTGTTATGTCCAGGATGCTATACTTCACGGGAGGTGCTCTCAAGACCCTGACCCTTAATTTTAATTAAGCTGTACACATTACTGAGTCTTCCATGTACCCCATGGACATTTGTAGGACTGGCAGCTTTATCCTTGATTGGATTTTGCAGGTCTATGGTTCTCAAAATATGTACTTTTCTCTCTGGCTCTAAAGACCTTTGCACTAGAGGAATCCTAAGATATGTCAATACCCTTTTATCTGCAAATAAGATCTTTGGAATCCATGGAATCTTTCCAGAGGCTTTGATCAGATCGGGTTTGGATTTTAGGGCAAAATTGTCTCATAGGTTGGTGGTGTTTTCTTCCCCAGAGGCACATCAGGTCTTTGGTGTCTGTCTTCTTGTGATTTCAGCAGGAACACATACTTTTTTTGATATTCCGGATTATATTCACTTTTGGATATAATTCGGTGACTCAGCTGTGGTCACCAAATTTGAGGTCGTCTTATTGATGAGAAGGTGTAATGTATTTATTAGCAAGCTAATTGTTTATTCATTCAAGAAATACTTCTTCATTTCTTGCTCTTTGCAGATACATTGTGGAGAATATAACATGCTCTTTTCCTTCTGTTGCTCCTTGCCCAGGGTTGCTCAGCCTCAGTACTAGTAACATGTGGGGCTTGGTAGATCCCTCGTCCTCTGCTTTGTATGAGGTTTAGCAGCCTACAATACATGGTCTCTACAAACTAGATAGATTCCAGTAGCACCGCCTCCTCCCCCACCTACCCTCCCCGACCTTACCTCCGGTCTTGACAATCAAAAATGTCTCCAGGTATTCCCTGAAAAAGAATGTTTATATATATATATTCTAATCACTTTGCTGTACGACAGAAATTAACACAACATTGTAAATCAACTATACTTCAACAAAATAAAACATTTTTTAAATGTCTCCAGATACTGCCAAATGTCCCCGGGAGGCAAAATCACCCCTGTTGAAGTATGCAGAACTCATAACCGGATGTCTCTGTTTTGAACAAAAAATTGTTGGTAAATGTCGATCTGAGATACCTGGTAGGCAGAATAATCCCCCTGCCAAAAGATGTCCAGACATGTCCTAATCCCCAAAAGCTATGTTTCCTTACATGACAGATGTTACTTTACATGGCAAATGGAACTTTGCAGATGTGATTAAATTAAGGATCTTGCGATGGGAAGATTGTTCTGTATTATCCAGGTGAGCCCAATGTAGTCAAAAGGGTCCTCATATGAGGGAAGCAGGGGGTCAGAGTCAGGGAAGGAGAGGTAAGATGTAAGCCGAGGTGGAGGAGGGACATGATTGCTGGAAGAGGCCATGAGCCAAGGAATTCAGGCAGCCGCTAGATACTGGGAAAGGTAAGGATGCAGAATCTCCACTAGATCCTCCAGAAGGAATGCAGCGCTGCCAACACATTAATTTTATCATGATGAGACTCATTCTGGACTTCTAATGAATTTCTATACTTTCAAGTCACCATGTTTGTGGTAATTTGTTACAGCAGCTATAGAAAACCAATAGACATAACACCCAACATTCAGATTCTATCCACTCAGCTGTTTATATGGCGTGCCAGTGGAATTTTCAAAAATTTTTTATTATGGACATTTTTAAGCATATATGAATTGTAGAGGTTTTATGATAACCCCCATGACCCATCACCAGCTTCAACAATTATCAATTTATGATGCCCTTGTCTCAAATCTACTCATTCCCACTCTCCATCACCCATGTTATTTTAAAACAAATCTTATATATAGATCACATTTCCCATAATTATTTCCAAATGTGTTTCTAAACTATATGCCCAACTAAAAAAAATAACTGGAATACCATTATCCAACCTAAATTTTAAGAAATAATTCCTTAATATCATCTACTACCAGGGAGTGTTTACCTTTCCAGTTGCCTCATAAATATCACAGATGTTTTTCTCCAGTTGTATGAAGCAGGATTCAAATACGGCCCACACCGTGCTGCTAGTTCCTGTGTCTCTTTAGTCTTTTTTTTCATCTAAAGGCTCCCTTTCCATCTCTCCTTCCCCCCAACCACCACCCCCCCCCCACTTAGAGTTTATTTCTGAAAGAAACAAGGTCAAATTGTTGGATATCAGCTGGGATTTTGCTGATAGCATTCCCGAGATGTTAACTATTCCTCTGACGTCTGTATTTCCTGGAAGCAGGTAACCAGATCTACAGGTTTGATCCCTCGATACAGGTTTGACTTTTTGACAAGGCTACGTCACAGGTGGTGTGTTTTTCTGAGGAAGCACATCAAGTCTGATTGTCTATCTTTTTGTGATCTTAGCAACCGTTGAAGCTCAGCACCAGGATCCAGGCAATCCCTGGGGGAGGGGTCTTCACTCTAATTCTGATTCCATCACTGCTTCTTTGGGATTAGCTGAAATGTTTCCATAAAGAGACATTACCCTCATCTACAGGTTGGATACCCAGTGGTCCAAGGTAAATCGGAACTTTGTGCAGCACATGGTAAAACTGGATACTTCTGGTCTACGTTGGATGTCAGCTATTACTGTTTACGGAGTCAAGCATGTCATACTTGGGGCTCCTGGGTTTGGTGGGATTTCTGGAGACGGTCATGGAAGGCTTCTGTTTTCTGGGATTTCTTGGCACTGATCAGGACACTTCTATAGATTTCAGTCTTGCCTGAAGCAAAAGCAAGAGCCTAGGGACAAGTTTCCAGGAGTATTAGTTTCCTAGGACCGTGGTACCAAAGTACCACAGACTGGGTGGCTTGAAACAATAGAAAGTTATTGTCTCATGGTTCTGGAGGCTAGAATTCTGAAATCAAGGTGTCAGCAGGGCCATGCTCCCTTTAAAGGCTTTAGAGAATGGGACTTCCCTGGTGGTACAGTGGTTAAGAATCCGCCTACCAATGCAGGGGACACGGGTTCGAGCCCTGGTCCGGAAGATCCCACATGCCGTGGAGCAACTAAGCCTGTGCGCCACAACTACTGAGCCTGCACTCTAGAGCCCGTGAGCCACAACTACTGAGCCCATGCGCCACAACTACTGAAGAACGTGTGCCTAGAGCCCGCGCACCGCAACAAAGAGTAGCCCCCACTCGCTACAACTAGAGAAAGTCCGCGCGCAGCAACGAAGACTCAACACAGCCAAAAATACATAAATTTATTGAAACATTATATATATATTATGTATATCATATATATACATAATATATATATGATATACATTATATATATATACACACATAAACACCAGGTGTTGCTGCCAATCTCTGCCATTCGTTGGCTTGTGGACATATCACTCCAGTGTCTGCCTCCATAACATGGCCTTCTTCCTGTGTGTCTGTCCTTTTTCTTCTTCTAAGAACACCAGTCATATTGGGTTAAGGGTCCACCCTACGTCAGTATGACTTCATTGTAGTTTAGCTAATTATATCTGCAATGGCCCTATTTCCAAATAAGGTCACATTCACAGGTACTGGGGATAGGTACTTGAACATATTTGTGAGGGGACATAATTCAACCCTCAACACCAGGGAGCCCAGGGCGTAGGAGCAGAGGACATTCTTCCTGCCAGCAGTATCATGTTGACCTTGGGGAGGTAGCTGGGCTGGCAGAGAAGTCCTGGGGAACAAGAATTTGCTGGGACAGGGCCTCTTTCCCCAAAATGATCTTCTGTGCTATCGCTGAAAATTGCTGTCCCTTTGGAATGTTCAAAGGGCACAATGACTAGAAGTCAAAGGTATGGACAGGGCCCTGTGCTCTGAAGGGCTTGTGCTTGTTTTAATTGTCTACCCTCTTGAAATTATTAGTATTGTTTTAAACAAGGGGTCTGCCGTGGTCTGAATGTTGGTGTGCCCCCCAAGTTCATGTATTGAAGTCCTAGTCCCCATGTGATGGTATTGGAGGTGGGGCCTTTGGGAGGTGCTTAGGTCATGATGGTGGAGCTTCACGAATGTGATCAATGTTCTTTTCAGAGAGACCTCACAGAGCTCCCTAAACCCGTCCACCATATGAAGACGCACCGGATCACGCTGGCACCCTGTTCATGGACTTCCCGGCCTCCAGACCTGTGAGAAAGGAATGTCTGTTGTTTATAAGCCGCTCTGTTTAGGGTGTTTTGTGGAAGCAGTCTGAAAAGGGTCCCGCCTTTTCATTTGGCACTGCAAAATGTAGACAGCAAACTGTGTAGCCAGTCCTGGGTGGGGATACCAGGCAGGGGAGAGGCAGGGAAACAGGCAAAAATCAAACATTGCTGACAGCATGGTTGGCTGGGGGCTGGCTTTTGCCCATTTCTACTTCTGTGCCAGGTTAGCCAGGCTGAAGTTCGTGGAGGCTTGGCCTACGGTTGAATGACACACAAATCCAGACTGTTAAATATGCTTCTCATGGAAAGCTGACTAGCTCTTGGCACCTCTTAAATGATAAATAAAGCCCTAACGATTATGAAGTTGAGTAACGGAAACACTAACCAGATGGCTCTCTGAATGAATATAGTAAAATCGTTTTTTTAGATGCCTGCACCCCCGTGCCACCCCCTTCCATGTGTGTAACATAGCGCTTCACAAACCAATGGGTCCGGGCTGGCCGTTTGGATGAGATCCCCCGCACTGCTGATGCTGCGGTCCATGAATCACTCTGTGGACATGAAGGGTTGTAGAAACACAGAGCAACTGGATATCAAGTCAGGAGGTGTAATGGGGAGTTTACGCGTCCACCTGACTGGACCACAGGGTGCCCAGATATTGGGTCAAACATTCTGGGTGTGTTGGTGTGGGTGCTTCTGGAGGAGAGGAAAACTTGAATCAGGAGACTGAGGAAAGCAGATGTGGGTGGGTCTCATCCAATCCGTCAAATGCTGGAGTAAAACAAAAAGATTGACTCTCCTGTGAGTCAGTAAGTAAGGGGGAACTCCTCCTGCCTGACTGATTGCACTGGGTCATCCGCTTTTTCCTGCCTTTGGACCTGAAGTGAAACATCAGCTCTTCTGGGGTCTCCAGCCTGCTGGCCTTGGACTGAAACCATATCATTGGCTCTCCTGGGTTTCCCATTTGCTAAGTCAACTTTCCTTACTCAACCTGCATAATCACGTGAGCAAATTCCTTATAATGAATCTTGGTATATGTATCCTATTGGTTCTGTTTCTCTGGAGAACCCTGACTAATACAGAGGTCAGACGGGATAGCTGAGCTTTGATCTCAGGGCTGATGCTTTTTAGCAGTGGCCAGATCACATTGGCCTCGTTACTTACATTGTCTGGGCCTTGATTTCCCCACTAAAAGCCTAGGTAGAACAAATGTTACCATCAATTACACGCGTATTACAGGGCTTCTTTACATCAGCACTGACATTTGGGCTGGATAATTCTCTGTTGTGGGGTGGTCCTGGGCCCTGTAGGATGTTGAGCGGCAGCCCTGGCTTCTACTCACTGGATGCCCATAGCAAACATCTCCAGGTGTTGCCAAATGTCCCCTGGGGACCACAATCGCCCCTGGTTGAAAAGCACTGATATATAACAAACATCTCGGGGTGGTTGTTTCAGGATCTACCGACGTTGCCTGTGTTCCAAAACTGTTCCATTCATGCTACAAAAGAGACTAATTTATAATGCTGGTGTCATCAAATGTTAATAACCCAGAGACTGCTCATTTCTGTGTCGGATAAACCCGCCTTCCTGTTTCTGTAAGCCTGAGGCTTCCAAGCTGGTCTGCTTGGCTCTTAAAGCAGAGGTCTGCAGTTGAAGAATCTGTTTTTCCAAATCCACAGGGGACCAGAGTCATAATCCTAAACAAGAGAGAACCCAGCCAGGAGGAAGCATCGTGTAGTATGCCGGCTCATGGCAGCTGTGTCTTCTGAAAATTATGGTTTGCTTGGAATACATTTCCATTTGGCTCATTACCATTTTGTGCAACACAACCCAAGGGTTAGGAAGGAGAAGTAAAAATATAGCTTTGGGAGGGGAGACCTGGAGAGGAAGCAAGTGGGTGACAGCAAATATTCTAAGTTTGGGAGAAAAATTGGTCTTACTTTTTTTTTTCTTAAAACTGAAGTTTAATAACCCAGGTACAAATGCCGAGTCCGCCTACAACATGACAGCCATGAACCAACACCAAGGGCATTGCTGTACGCGAAGAAGCCAACACACAGCAGAATAAAGCACTAAAATGGCCAAACAGACGGCCTGGTTTATTCACACAGCTGACTCTTTCAGAATACTCTGCATCTCTTTGGAATGGAAGATCAGGACATGAGAAAAACCTCATCTCAAAACTGCACAAATTTACCCAAGTCAAGGAAGTCCCATTTGAGAAAAATGTTCCCAGGCTCCCCGTCCACACTCAAAATCCAAACAAGGGCGTTTCCGATCACAAGTCAAATAAGTGTCTAAAGTTGAAGACTTAAAGTCAGGAAAAATAACCTCAGGGAATAGCCCCACCCTCCCGCTTTTAGTTCCTGAGCCACAGGAGAGGTCTCAGGTTAGGCAGGCAAGACTTCTCCAGCGGTATTTATTTCTCTCATTTTCGACATGACGATTGCAGCCCTCCCGGTGCTCCCTTTTCCAGAAGCTTCCCAAGTATTGAATGTGGATAGAGGCAATTTTGTACCTTCCTTGATAACTCAAGGTTATCCTTTGGGAAGAGAAGGCAGAATCCGAGTAAATATCTTCAACCTCTGGGCATGCTTGCCTGGCATGCAAGGAGTGTGTTGGATTTACTCCTTAAGAAGCATTTTAAAGAAAATATTCTGCAAGCTCCACGTGAGGGCATTTTAACAGTTTGCGCAAGGGGATTCCCCAAAGGGTCTGCAAGGAGAACAAGTATCAATATTTGCGTCTCCAGTACCCAGGGCCTAAGTGGATTTTTCCTGAGCTGTTTTTCCATCAGAAATCTTGGGGCCAGGAGAGGTCGCTACAATGTTTGTACTTTTCCTTGTTGGCAAGGCTGTGGTATGAACATGGAGGCAATAAAGAATGCATAATTGTGCCTTCGGCTCAGACGAAAGCCTCCTTTCCCTGCAGTGCTTTGTGTATGCTTGTGTTTTTCAGTCCAACATGGAAAGCCCCACTTGACTGTGAGAAAGACAGGCTTTATTCTCCCTAACAATTAACACACGCACACAAGACTTCCCAATATATGGCAAAGCTGGGGAGGCAAGATTCCTCTCACCCCCCCCCCCCACCAACATCTCTACCATCCCAATGCCCCGCACAGGTCTTTAGGGACCATCAGTTTCTGCCTAGGGCAAACATTACAAGGGAAGATGGAGGCCTCGGTCATCCCAAGTTCTGGTCTCTTCCTTTTGTTGGCTCATTTTAGGAAGACAAATGCGGCTGGCCTGCTTCACTTCTCTGACTCAGAGAGGTCCAGGGGCCGTGGGTGGGCCTGTGGATAAAGCCTTTTCAGTGAGGGGCTTCCATCTGTCTCCACTGGCACGCCGTGTGACATTTCTTCCCAATTCTCCTCTGTTAATGTGCAAATGAAGTTAGGACTATGTGTAGATGTCGCCACGATGGTCAAACGGTTTATATTCGCTAAGTGCTTGGAAGAATAAGCACAGCAGACTCTCTGGGTTCAGGCTCCCTAGAAGCAGTGCTCAAGGAGGGGTAGTTCTCATGCAAGTGATGGATGGGGGTAGGGGAGGCAGGCTAGAGAGGAGAGGAGCTAGCAAAGCCATGGTAGCCCAGGTGGGGGCCCTGGAGGGTGAGGTGCACTACACTTTGTCCCACCAAGGCCAGGGGCCTGGTCTGTCATACTGCAGGAGCAGTCCTGGGGCGGGGGTGGGGTGGGGAGTATCACCTCTCAGACATCTGTCAGCCAAGGGTAATCCTCTGAGAAGCGTGTACGCCCCAGCCAGGGAGATCTGGCTGAGGCGCCATATCTGCTAGTAAATCAGCAAGTATTTGGTGACTGCGGCTACACGTGCCAAGGGGCAAGGGCTCAGGACTCGAGAATCTAAGGACCAGAGCCTCAGCTTCTTCATCCAAGCCATCTTCCTTTCGGTCTCACAAGGCCTCCCCTGAGTTCCCAGTCTGAACTGGCACCCTGGCTTGGTCTGTAGACAGGCCACAGTCCTAAATGCCTATTCTTAGTTTAGTCCCCGACTTGCGGGCTGGGGGTGCACAGACTCTTTCCTGTTCTCTGCAGCATCGCAACGCCTAGCACAGTGCCTGCATATGGTGGGTCTGCAGCCAGTCTGAGGAGTCCAGAAGATCTCATCCTCAGGGAAAGGCCCATCAGCACTTGCCTCTTAGCTCCTCATGGGGTGTAGCTTCCCCCACCCCTTATTCTTTACCTGATACTTTTTCATCTTGCCTTTCCTTCTGTGAGTCCTTTGATGTGTGTGGCTGTTCTCTCTCTTGAGGTTGGCATCGCTCCAATGCACTCCAGCCCCATTCAGGATAATTTTTAGTGATAGCGCCCAGATTTGCGAAATTCTGAAAGGACACGATGCCTGGCAGGCAGGGCGGGATTGCAGCTTCAGCCCAGCCGTGTTGGGTGGTAAGGTGACTGCAGCGTGGGCCGGGAGGGAGGGACAAAGCAGTGGCAGCCTCCTTGGTAGTAAAGCATGCCGATCAGAAGGGAAGATGTCAGGGTAGGGACACTCAGCACATGGGCATTCTCTGGAACATGCAAGATCACAAAGTATTTGCTTTTTTGATACGCTCCATCCCTTTCCCTTGGACATTTAATAACTGTGCACGTGTAACTAAAAGGACTCCCGTGGTGGAATTTCCGGCATATGATGTTCGGGTGGGGCTAGATTCTTGGGGAGCAAGGAAGTTTCTGCGTTGTGGTGGGAGAAGAGGAGGAAAGGCCTCCCTCGGATATGTCCCAATTACAGTCTCCATGCCTTCACATTCTTTTTTAAAACAACTTTTCCCCTTATAAAAGTAATATAAACCTTTTACAAACAATTTAGACAGTAAATACGATAATTTAAAAAAAATCATCCCACTGAAGGAATGCGGCCGGGCGCGCCGCGGGAACTGAGGGGCCGCCGGTAGCGGCTGCGGCAGCTCTGGGGCTGTGACTCCATGAGCGGCGGCGACTCGAGTGACCCAGGCGGCGCGGGCGGCGGCGCGCAGGGCCGGGCGGCAGACAGGCGACAGGCGCGCGCCGGTGCGCGGGCACCGGGCGGAGGATGCACCAGGCTTGGCGGGCGGCTCCCCGCGGCAGCCCCCACGCCCCGGACGCCGGGCCTTAGTGCTGGCGGAGGAGGCGGCGCGCGTGGGGCGGCCGGGCGGCGGCGGGGCCCGCGCCGTCATGCGGTGGCTGAGCTGCGGCCGGCGGCAGCGGCGGCGGCGGCGGGGACATCCGCGTGAGGCCCGGCGGGGGCCGCCTCAGCCCGCGCAGCCCCTCCGGGAGACGCCGCAGCTCGCGCCCCAGTCGCGGCGCCCGCGACCCCGGCACCCTCCGCGCCGCCACCCGCATGGGCCCGGGAGAGCGCCGAGCTGCTGCTGCCCACCGGCAGGGAGGAGGCGCGCGACTACGACGGCCGCGTCTTCTACATCGACCACAACACGCGCCAGACGTCGTGGATCGACCTCCGCAACCGGTAAGGGGGGCGCGGGCCCCGACCAGGATTAGGGCGCCCCATACCTTGGGCCCAGGGAGAGAATCGAGGATCCGGGAGGCCTCCGGGTGTGGGCGAAGATCGTGAGTCCTCCGCGTGTGGGCGAAGATCGTGAGTCCTCCGCGCCCGGCGAGGATCCGGGCGCCCCCATCCCCGGACCCCTGGCCGAGGGTCGAGGCTCCCCCTCTCCCGGCCTCGAGCCCCAGGAGTGCGGAATCCCCGGCCTCCACCGCGGGGCGGACACTCTGACTTGGTTCCCTCACGTCACACGCTGACCGAAGCCTGGGAGCTGGGCATCTGGAATTTCCTCTCCAGGCGCTGACGGATGGCCCTCTCTTCCTTTTTCCTCCGCGGTCTCGCCCATCCCTGTCGGGCCTCCGCGGCCCATCGTCCCCAGGCTGTGGCCCTATAGGCGCCCCCGACCTCGCGGTGGCCAGATGAGCTGTCATCTTGGAGCACAAACGTGCGCCCCAGCCTCGTGGTGTGGGCTGTCTGGCGGGCTGAACCTAGTTTCCATTCGAAGACTGTGCCAGATGGGACACTTCAGGGATTCCCGATTCTTTGGAGTAACCATCAAACTTGTGACGGTTACTCTTTAGCGCCTTAAAAGTTGAGTTAAAAATCTGATTGAAAAAGCCTGTGTACTGCGATCAGAATGGGCTATGATTAGACCCATATGCTTTTGGAATAACGGCAACACAAGAGTTGAATTTTAGGTTTCCTTTTTGTGCAAGATCCGAGTAGAGCATTAAATTGTCTTATTATTCACGTAAATAAATCCTACGGAGTGAAAAACGGATGCTTCTAAAAGCACCACCAGATTACGATTAATTAAGTTCATGTAATGACTTCTTCGTTAACTTTTTGTTCGATTGTCTGTTGGTTTCAGTGGTTCAGCTGCTTTTGGGGAGAGGCATTTTTTTGTGGAGTTGGAATTCTGTTGAAACCAAGGGATTACAGTGATTATCTGATATCTTGTCCTGTCTGGAGCAACTTCTTTCCACACTGGGCCTGAGTGCCAGAAAGGAAATACTGCAAGCTTCCCAGTGATTTTGAGAGTTGAAAAGGCCCAGCGTGGTGAGAGCCTCCTGCTTTCCCTAACATTCTCTTTGAACATGGCAAGCTTCTGGACTCAGAAACTTAGAGAGATTATAGCACAGTTTATTGGCTTAAAAAGATGCATAGTTATTTTGAAAATCAGGTGAGATCATATTATAATTTTAACCAAAGGCTAGAGCCACAGCTGTCTGATCAAGCCTTGGATGGTTCTGGAGTTGGTAGAACTGCTTGGAATGTGGTGCCCTTTTATGCTGTGTGTCTGTTAAAAATCCAAACAACTGGAAAATGAACCAATTAAAAAATACTGTTTTGCTTAGAAAAGGCAAAGACTCATTTTATGAGGGTAATATGAAACAGTTGTAGTTACACTGGAGTGTGGATTCATGATGAAAAGTATAAATGTAAAGTTTCCATTTTAATGGTACAACCCAGGCCATAGGTGAGCAGACCCCACAGAAGACAGCTTGTAGAATCTTCCTTTCCATGTATTTCATACACATTTCCTATGTTCCTCTTTCCAGAAATCTGTGTTATTGAATGACATTTTATACATCACTTATGTTACAGGTTTTTAAAAAGCCCTGTTTCTAATGCTAAAATTCTCGGTGGAGTGAACAAAAGTGAACATTTTACATTTTTTTGTAAAGTAAAAATGTGTACACTTTTATGAGACACTGCTTTTATAGGGAGTGAAATTTCAGCAGGGGACAGCTTGCAATTCAGCTACCATAATACCTTGCACTTCAGCTCCCATAATACCTTGCCCGAAATATGTATGGAATGCTCAGCGAGCCACAGACATTTAAGTGGAGTCTATGGAAGGGTGTAAATGCTGTAATAGTCATTCTTCTTCTTTCGCAACAGAACCCTGCCGATTTTTATAGGTGACCGGTTATCCTTTAAAGTTGTAATTGATTTTTATGATATGGAAAAAACCGTGTGTCAGAGCACAGCATTTTCTCCACGTGCATCTGACAGTTAACACCCTTTTTGAGTTGCATTCGATTCACACGACTGGAAAACGGTATTCAAAAAATGAGGACTTTCGGGCTTCCCTGGTGGCGCAGTGGTTGAGAGTCCGCCTGCCGATGCAGGGGATGTGGGTTCGTGCCCAGGTATGGAAGGATCCCACATGCCGTGGAGTGGCTGGGCCAGTGAGCCATGGCTGCTGAGCCTGTGCTCTGCAACGGGAGAGGCCACAACAGTGAGAGGCCTGTGTACCGCAAAAGAAAAAAAAAAAAAACATGAGGACTTTCCCCAAACAGCTTCCAAATGGAGAACTATCAGGAGAGGCAAAGAAATAGGTTTTTAAAGAAAATTAAATTATGGAGGAATAGATGAATGTAGTCGGTTAGGCGAAAATTGTTGCCAACTGAAAACATCATTTCCTATATAATTTATTAAACCTAATAGCATAAAATATGCTGCCGTAAGCAAGGTCACCGAGGGCCAAGGTTTGTAAACAAACTCTTCTAGGGTTTTATAGTAATTCCATTCAATGTTGTATTTAACAACATTGGGTCTTACCAGCTCAGGGTGTGTTGGTGAATTATTGTAGCTGTACTTTCTTTTTCAAGCTACAACAAAGAGGTTGCAAACGTGAGGAGACATCTTTACAGATGTGGCTACAGATGTGTAAAAAAAAATCTCAATATTTTCAAGACAGAATTTCTTTAGTTGGAGTATGAACCCACTTAGGTTTAAATTCACTATGTCTGCAGATCAGTACTGTGCATATAATTTTCATGGTTAGTTTTCTGGGAATCATACCCAAAAACTTTGTTAAGAAATATAACGTTGAGACTTCCCTGGTGGTCCAGTGATTAAGACTCCTCGCTCCCAATGTAGGGGGCCGGGTTTGATCCCTGTTCAGGGAACTAAGAATCCCACGTGCTGCATGGCGTGGCCAAATAAATAAATAAATAAGATTAAAAATAAGGTTAATTCACCATTTTTGTGACTGGTAGTTTCTGTGGGTGAGTTGTATGTGGTTTACATTAGTGACACGTATGTGTTCCACATACATCAACTCAGAGTTCAATGGCCACTTTATAAAAAGGTATATACCATTTAGGTGGATAATATGGGAAGAACTTTTTTGCCTCTTTTGGAAAAATTCAGTGCCTTTGACATGTATATGTCTGCTTCTTGCAGGGTTGTATTGACATTAACCTATAGGTGGACTGACCTGTTGAAACTTAGTGTTCTGTTTCCGATAGCTCAGTTGGGGTTGTACGTTACTGGAAATGCCAACCTCGAGCAGTCTGAGTGGTGGACCGTGTCACATTTGAGATCAAAGCAGAGTATTAAATGATCAGGATGATGGTGGAAGGCCCAGATTATATCACGACAAAAGCTTTTAGGGATCCATTTGTTCACGAGATGGGGTTTGACCTGTGCCACATGGAGAAATTCTGTGATATATTAAAAGTCTTTTGAACAGGCTGTTGCTTTAAGGAGAAAACAATCCACGGTTCCAGAATTTGCCAGGTTGGAGCCCCACGTAACAGGGCCAGATGGCATCATTGCTACCTTCTTGGAGCCTTTATTCGGTGTTAATTAATAGGAGGCTTACTATATTTACCCCGCAGAGTCTATTTTGGGATTATATAAACTTTCTGATAAGCAAATAATGATTTTTCCATTTTTCATTCTTTAAGATTATAGGTAGTCTCTGTATACATGGGGGAATGTCTTGCTTTTCAGGCTATAAGGAGTGGGCTTCTGTAAGAATCTTCTTCCATTTAGATGGTCAACAACCACTTCTTGGTTTGTTCTGCATATAATATCTTTCTTTCTTTTTTTTTTTTTTTAAGAGGAGTGAATGGAAAAGTCATTCATTTCCAAAAATAGCTCCCGGATGCTTGGAAATCTCTAAGTTTCCTTTTCTTCCCTTTCGCTCTGATTTTGGAAGTGGAAACTGTGTTTCACCTCTGGTAGGTTCTAGTGCATAAACCGTTGGGTCAAGTGACATGTTAAAGGTCACCGGGTGAGCCCGGTGAACTGCTTCTAGGCTGGGTCCTTTTGCTAATTGGCTGCCTTTCCAGTAAATTCAGTAAAATTAATCTGATGGCATAAAAGCAGAGCTAAGTTTTCCTGAGTTCAGTTATTCCCATTCAAATCCAGTAAAATGAAGTAATAGTTAAGATTCTTGGCCTCCTGTGTGCTGGGATGGTGGATGGAGACCAAGTTTGTCTGGGAGATGGGAGACACATAAAATGGAGACAGTGATGGTCGCCAGGCACCATTTTCATGTGGTGATGGCTTCAGAGAAAGGAGGAGGGCTCACTCAAGCCTGGGGGTTCTTTATCCTTGTCCATCATCTCCTAGTTCGAGCGTTTCTCGTGCTTTCTCAGTGCTGGGGCTGAGAAGGGGGAATGTGAGGAAAGTGCTGCGGAAGAGGAAGTGCTGGGTGCGTTTGGAATAAGAGAGCGAACCGTTCAGTTTGACTGACCCCGAGTCTTCGTGTACGGCAGGTCAGGCTCGGGCAAGACCACGCGTGGCTTGAATCCTCCAGCTTTGTTCTTGGAGGAGCCAGGGCCTCTTCCTTCAAACCCCTCATCTTGTATCTGAGGGCTGTAGCCAAGGCGTGTGCCCCACCGGCTGTGGGAAGGACAGGGACTTGAGCTGAGTCTTCTGACCCTGATGCAGTGCTCTGTCCCGTACGCCACCCCATTGCCCAGTCCCTACTCAGTATAAGCATACCGCCTCTGTTCGTTTGTTCATTCGATCACCCATTCATTCGTTCAGTAACTGTTGCACAGCCTCTCCATCTCAGGCACGCTTCCATGTTCAGGACTCCAGTGGTGACCGCCAGCAGACAGGTCCCTGCCTCCATGGCGCTCACACGTGCCCGTGTCCTCTTCCCTGAGGCCTCACCGTGCTGTTCCTGCCTCCTGTTCTCCCCGCTGGGATTCCCTTGGGTCTTAGGACCACGTGGAGTGCTTATCGTGTGCCAGGCACTCTAGGCACTTGGTGGATGCTCTCCCTGAAAGCCCACGGGGGCTGCATGAGTTGTAGGTGGACGGGTGGTGGAGCTGAGGCCAAGGGGGTTGACTTAGTAACCTCGCTTCCCAGAGCCAACGAGGAGGCGTCTGTCTGACTCCGGAGTTGAGCCGAAATTCACTACCTAACCTGACCTTCCTTCCCTTGGCTAGGTAGCTGTGTGCCCCTTGTACTGTGTTATACCCACTGGTTACTTTTATCTTATATTCACTGTTGTTTGATATTTAACAGACACCTCCCCCCCGCCGCCCCGATAGAATAATGGCCCTCCAAAGATGGCCATGTCCTAGTCTCCTAAACCTGTTAGTAAGTTACCTTCCAACACAAATGGCATTTGTAGGTGGGATTAAGTTAAGAGTCTTGAAATGAGGTGATCATCCTGGATTATCTGGGTGGGCTCAGTGTCATCAGAAGAATCCTTACAAGAGGGCAGCAGGAGGGTCAGAGTCAGAGAAGAAGATGTGCCAGCAGAGTCAGATGTTGGAGTCATGTGGCCACGAGCTGAGGAATGCAGGCAGTTTCTGGAAGCTGCGAGAGCCAAGGAGGTGTAATTTTCCAGAGCTTGCAGATGGAACACGGCCCTGCTGACACCTTGATTTTGGCAGAATGAAACTGATTTTTGACTTCTGACCTCCGGAACTGTGAGGTAATAAATGTGTGTTGTTTTAGGCCACCTGGTTTGTGGCAGTTTGTTACAGCAGCAGTAGGAAACCGATTCGCCCCATGTGTTGTTCTCCCACAGACAGTGGAAGCATGTGGTCAGCTTGGTGTCCGTTGATAACAGCCACGCTAGCTGGTATTTGTCGGGCGCTCAGGGGGACTGCGCCGGGCGTTTTATATCCGTTCTCTTGTTGCCTCCTTACGCACTCCTGGGAGGCCTGCACCTTGTAGACTGAGCTTAGAGTTTCACTCACGTTAGGCACCACGTCTTATTTGTTGAGCTAGCCAAATATGAGTGATGGACAGGGTGGAATTCTGAGAGAAGAGGCCACTTGGAAATTGTCGGAGGTTTCAACAGATACTGACGGGCCTAAGTTAGAGATACCTGGGGCAGTAGGACTAGAAAAGTCAGGGATTATATCAGAGAAACTGTGAAGGAGACAAGTAGTGCACAGGACTTAGCTGATGCTTGAATTAAGGCAGGTGAAATCAGGAGCGGGGTGGGGGGAGGGTGTCAAAGGAATCTTTCCGACACCTTAGGAGTAGCTGGGACTCACCAGGGGCCATCTGAGGCCTCCTGTTAACCCCACTCATAAGCCTTCACTGTTTTTGCCACCGTTGTTGTTGATGGTGTATGTTCAGTGAGTTGGTTACATAGAGAAACATGTGGAGTCATTCAACTTACTGTATTGCTGACAGGCAGTGTCCTAAGAGGTATCCAAACTGGGCAGGTGTTACTTTAGAGCAGGGTTTCTCTGCCCTGTTACTATTAATATTTGGGGGTGGGTAATTCTTTGTTGTCACGCTGTCCTGTGTAGTGTAACATATTTCGCAGTGTCCCTGGTCTCTACCTAGTGCCTGCCAGTAGCACACCCCTCCAAGTCATGACAACCAAAAGCGTCTTCCGACATTGCCAAGTGTCCTCTGGGGGCCAGATGGTCTGATGGAGACTCGCTGAGCTCCTTCTATCTACCTGGTTGCAATGATTCACATTTAGGAGCTGAATTTGTTTCGAGCAGATTGGTGGTTACTAAGATGTTCCATAACAGGGGGTAAGACCACAGAGACCTGCTGTCTGTTTTTTCCATGAAGAACGGATGTTAAACATATTTATGTGAAAACCCCTGAATTTACTAACCATGCAAATGGTGATACGAGTACATGAAACTTCGGAAAAGTAGTATGAATGTATTCTTCAATTTGTAGAATATTCTCAATCAATGGGTAGATACTGAATGTCAAGTGTATACAAGTGTATATGCAGTGGAACAGAAGAAAATGAACCTTGGGACTTCCTTGGTGGTGCAGTGGTTAAGAATCTGCCTGCCAATGCAGGGGACACGGGTTCGAGCCCTGGTCCGGGAAGATCCCACATGCTGCGGAGAAGCTAAGCCTGTGCACCACAACTACCGAGCCTGTACTCTAGGGCCTGCGAGCCACAACTACTCCCACGTGGTGCAGCTGCTGAAGCCCGCATGCCTAGAGCCCATACTCCGCAACAAGACAAGCCACCACAATGAGAAGCCCGTGCACCACAGCAAAGAGTAACCCCCGCTTGCCGGAACTAGAGAAAGCCCACGCACAGCAACGAAGACCCAACACAGCCGAAGAAAGAAAATGAATCTGCTAATACTTCAGTGTTCTGCAGTAACCCAGAGAGAGCTGGCCTGGCCTTCTGCGTGTGTGTGTCTGTGTGTGTGTGTGTGTGTGTGTCTGTGTGTCTGTGTGTGTGTCTGTGTGTGTGTCTGTGTCAGAGAGAGCGAGAGAGAGAGAGAGAGAGAGAGAGACAGGGATCAGGTTGCCTGGGATGCCCCCAAGAGACATCCCCATCCCTCTGTGGACGGAGCCACTGGTGAGAGGATGGCCTCTGCCTTTGCTCAGAAGCTGTAGAAAGACAGGGCAAGGGCATCCTGAAAGGTTGCTTGTGGAGCTGTGGAATCCTCAACATTTTCCATCTGGAGGGCCCTCTTTTTATTTCGTTAAAGCTCAAGGGGTTCAGGGAGGGAGAGGGAAAGAAGAAGGGAGCTGGCTGGGCCAACCCCTGGGGGACAAGCCCCACAGTTCAGTGGGTGGGACATCGAGCCAGGCAGAGGGCTCCTGTGTGCCAGCCTCAGTGCTGTCAGGAGATCGGGCACTGCCCCGGTGAGTGTGACATCTCCAGGCCACCTGGAGCTCGGGCAGGACACCAGAGAACCACTGCAGGAGGTGAGCTCCGTCCTGTGCAAAGGTGCCTGTGTGCAGTGTGGGGCAGCCCTCTAGTGTACGGGTCAACTGGGTTTGTCCTGAAAATTACCGCGGTTTTTAAAAATTGAGATATGCTTCACATACCATAAAATGTGCCATTTTAAAGTGCCCTGCTTAGTGGTTTTTCGTGCACTCACAAGGTTGTGCACCCATCACCACTATCTAATTCCAGAACATTTTCATTGCCTCAAAAAGAAACCCTGTGCCCTTTAGCAATAACTCCCATCTCCCTCAGCTCCTGGCAACCACGAAACTGTTCTCTGTCTCTATAGATTTCTCTGTTCTAGACATTTCATGTACATGGAGTCGTGCAGTCTGTGGCCTTCTGAGTCTGGCTTATCTCACTCAGCATCATGTTTTCGAGATTTGTCCGAGTCGCAGAGTGGATCAGGGCTCCATTCCCTTTCGTTGCCAAATACTGTTCCCTGGTGGGGCTGCACTGCGTTTTGGAAGCCGTCCTGAAGCGCTCTCCCTGTCCAGGTGTCCTTGCAGAATCTAGGAAATAGCTATGTCTTTAATTCCACGATGTCAACTGAGAAAACTGACCATTCATAGGCTTAAAGTGTCAAGATAGGTCTGTGTCTTTATTCCTGTCTTACCCCTAGGTTCTTCATGACATTTTTTTTCTTAAATTCCATATATATATGTTAGTATACGGTATTTGTCTTTCTCTTTCTGACTTACTTCATTCTGTATGACAAACTCTAGGTCCATCCACCTCATTACAAAGAGCTCAATTTTGTTTCTTTTTATGGCTGAGTAATATTCCATTGTATATATGTGCCACATCTTCTTTATCCATTCATCTGATGATGGACACTTAGGTTGTTTCCATCTCCTGGCTATTGTAAATAGAGCTGCAATGAACATATTGGTACATGACTTTTTTTTTTTTACATCTTTATTAGAGTATAATTGCTTTACAATGGTGTGTTCGTTTCTGCTCTATAACAAAGTGAATCAGTTATACATATACATATGTTCCCATATCTCTTCCCTCTCGCATCTCCCTCCCTCCCACCCTCCCTATCCCACCCCTCCAGTCAGTCACAAAGCACGAAGCTGATCTCCCTGTGCTGTGCGGCTGCTAACCCACTAGCTATCTGCCTTACATTTGGTAGTGTATATATGTCCATGCCTCTCTCGCTTTGTCACAGCTTCCCCTTCCCCTTCCCCATATCGTCAAGTCCATTCTCTAGTAGGTCTGTGTCTTTATTCCTGTCTTACCCCTAGGTTCTTCATGACATTTTTTTTTCTTAAATTCCATATGTATGTGTTAGCATACGGTATTTGTCTTTCTCTTCCTGACTTACTTCATTCTGTATGACAAACTCTAGGTCCATCCACCTCATTACAGATAGCTCAATTTCGTTTCTTTTTATGGCTGAGTAATATTCCATTGTATATAGGTGCCACATCTTCTTTATCTATTCATCCGATGTTGGACACTTAGGGTGTTTCCATCTGTGGGCTATTGTAAATAGAGCTGCAATTAACACTTTGGAACATGACTCTTTTTGAATTATGGTTTTCTCAGGGTATATGCCCAGTAGTGGGATTGATGGGTTGTATGGTAGTTCTATTTGTAGTTTTTTAAGGAACCTCCATAGTGTTCTCCATAGTGGCTGTACCAATTCACATTCCAACCAGCAGTGCAAGAGTGTTCCATTTTCTCTGCACCCTCTCCAGCATTTATTGTTTCTAGATATTTTCATGATGGCCATTCTGACTGGTGTGAGATGATATCTCATCGTAGTTTTGATTTGCATTTCTCTAATGATTAATGATGTTGAGCATTCTTTCATGTGTTTGTTGGCAGTCTGTATATCTTCTTTGGAGAAATGTCTATGTAGGTCTTCTGCCCATTTTTGGATTGGGTTGTTTGTCATTTTGTTATTGAGCTGCATGAGCTGCTTGTAAATTTTGGAGATTAATCCTTTGTCAGTTGCTTCGTTTGCAAATATTTTCTCCCATTCTTAGGGTTGTCTTTTGGTCTTGTTTATAGTTTCCTTTGCTGTGCAAAAGCTTTGAAGTTTCATTAGGTCCCATTTATTTTTGTTTTTATTTCCATTACTCTATGAGATGGGTCAAAAAGGATCTTGCTGTGATTTATGTCATAGAGTGTTCTGCCTATGTTTTCCTCTAAGATGTTGATAGTTTCTGGCCTTACATTTAGGTCTTTAATCCATTTTGAGCTTATTTTGTATATGGTGTTAGGGAGTGATCTAATCTCATATTTTTAGATGTACCTGTGCAGTTTTCCCAGCACCACTTATTGAAGAGGCTGTCCTTTCTCCACTGTACATTCCTGCCTCCTTTATAAAAGAAAAGGTGACTATATGTGCATGGGTTTATCTCTGGGCTTTCTATCCTGTTCCATTGATCTATTTTTCTGTTTTTTTTTTGTCAGTACCATACTGTCTTTATTACTGTAGCTTTGTAGTATAGTCTGAAGTCAGGGAGCCTGATTCCTCCAGCTCCGTTTTTCTTTCTCAAGATTGCTTTGGCTATTCAGGGTCTTTTGTGTTTCCATACAAATTGTGAAATGTTTTGTTCTAGTTCTGTGAAAAATGCCAGTGGTAGTTTGATAGGGATTGCATTGAATCTATAGATTTCTTTGGGTAGTAGAGTCATTTTCACAATGTTGATTCTTCCAATCCAAGAACATGGTATATCTCTCCATCTATTTGTATCATCTTTAATTTCTTTCATCAGTGTCTTATAATTTTATGCATACAGGTCTTTTGTCTCCTTAGTTAGGTTTATTCCTAGGTATTTTATTCTTTTTGTTACAATGATAAGTGTGAGTGTTTTCTTGATTTCACCTTCAGAGTTTTCATCATTAGTGTATAGGAATGCCAGATATCTCTATGCATTAAAATTTGTATCCTGCTACTTTACCAAATTCATTGATTAGCTCTAGTAGTTTTCTGGTAGCATCTTTAGGGTTCTCTATGTATAGTATCATGTCAGCTGCAAACAGTGACAGCTTTACTCCTTATTTTCTGATTTGGATTCCTTTTATTTCCTTTTCTTCTCTGATTGCTGTGGCTAAAACTTCCAAAACTATGTTGAATAAGAGTGGTGAGAGTGGGTAACCTTGTCTTCTTCCTGATCTTAGTGGAAATGCTTTGGGTTTTTTGCCGTTGAGGACAACGTTGGCTGTGGGTTTGTCATATATGGCCTTTATTATGTTGAGGAAAGTTCCCTCTATGCCTACTTTCTGGTGGGTTTTTATCTTAAATGGGTGTTGAATTTTGTCGAAAGTTTTCTCTACATCTATTGAGATGACCATATGGTTTTCCTTCTTCAGTTTGTTAATATGGTGTATCACGTTGATTGATTTGCGTATATTGAAGAATCCTTGCATTCCTGGAATAAATCCCACTTGATCATGGTGTATGAACCTTTTAATGTGCTGTTGCATTCTCTTTGCTAGTATTTTGTTGAGGATTTTTGCATCTATGTTCATCAGTGATATTGGCCTGTAGTTTTCTTTCTTTGTGACATCTTTGTCTGCTTTTGGTATCAGGGTGATGGTGCCCTCATAGAGTGGTATTGAGAGTGTTCCTCCCTCTGCTATATTTTGGAAGAGTTTGAGAAGGATAGGTGTTAGCTCTTCTCTAAATGTTTGAAAGAATTCACCTGTGAAGCCATCTGGTCCTGGGCTTTTGTTTGTTGGAAGGTTTTTAATCACAGTTTCAATTTCAGTGCTTGTGATTGGGCTCTTCATATTTTCTATTTCTTCCTGATTCAGTCTTGGCAGGTTGTGCATTTCTAAGAATTTTCCATTTCTTCCAGGTTGTCCATTTTATTGGCATAGAGTTGCTTGTAGTAATCACTCATGATCTTTTGTATTTCTGCAGTGTCAGTTGTTACTTCCCCTTTTTCATTTCTAATTCTATTGATTTGAGTCTTCTCCCTTTTTTTCTTGATGAGTCTGGCTAATGGTTTATGTATTTTGTTTCTCTTCTTAAAGAACCAGCTTTTAGTTTTATTGATCTTTGCTATCGTTTCCTTCATTTCTTTTTCATTTATTTCTGATCAGATCTTTATTATTTCTTTGCTTCTGCTAACTTTGGGGTTTTTTTTGTTTTTCTTTCTCTAATTGCTTTAGGTGCATGGTTAGGTTGTTATTCGAGACATTTCCTGTTTCTTAAGGTAGGATTGTATTGCTACAAACTTCCTTCTTAGAACTGCCCTTGCTGCATCCCATAGGTTTTGGGTCATCGTGCCTCCATTGTCGTTTGTTTCTCGGTATTTTTTATTTCCTCTTTGATTTCTTCAGTGGTGACTTCGTTATTAAGTAGTGTATTGTTTAGCCTCCATGTGTTTGTATTTTTAAAGATCTTTTCCTGTAATTGATATCTAGCCTCATAGCGTTGTGGTTGGAAAAGATGCTTGAGACAATTTCAATTTTCTTGCCATTCGATTTTTAACTGGCAGAATGGCAGTGTCACCAGGGCTAGTGTAAGGCACAGTAAGCCCTTTCTTAATGTAAGCTGATATCAAAAGTTCTGTTTCTTCTGTGGCTTCCCGCCTCGACAGGTATTGACTGATATTGGACAGGGGTTTATTTTGGTCTGTGGTAATTTTAATGGCTGCTGCAGAATGTATTTTCCCTATGTCAGTAGGATCAAGTGACCCCAATTCTTCAGGTACTAAGCCTGGCAGTTTCTTGTTCAGCATCACTCTCAGTCACAAACATTATATGATGTAGACATCTGAGTAATCTTTTAGGGCTAAAACCATTTCTCCCTTAACAGTAAAAGAAATATGAGCATCATAAGTTTCTAATAAATCTATACCTTTCAGGTTAATAGGGGTATATTCTACTAGGAAAAAGGAGCTCCTTTGTTTAAGTTCTCCTAGTTATAATTCTAAAGGTAATGATTTAAGCGTCTTAATATTTGCATTAGAAACCCCTACCATCTGTACTGAGGTGTTAGAGAGAGAGAGCCTTTAATTTTGATAGGGTTCAAAATGTAAAAGGTAGCTCCTGTATCTATTACTGCTTTAATTGTTTTCTTCTCATATAATCATTTGTATTTCTTCCAGGGTGTTAGAGAGGAGAAGGTTCCCTCAGATCAGCCTTACTCTTGTTTAACTTGAAATTACAGTCTGTATCTGGTTTCTCTTCTAGGTCTCTCTTTTCTTGTCTTGCAGTTTCCCCAGTAATGACCCGGTGTTGTTCAGTAAAAGCAAATTTCAGAATTTACCAGTCGCGGATTGAATAGGGTTGGGTTAACTTTAGACTGACATTGATTATTTAATTGTTGCAACTGAATGTTCATAATTTTTATAGAGGCATCTTTTTCTTTTTAGTACTTTTGAAAAGTTGGTCAGCCAGCATGACAAGGGCATTTGTATGTGATACAGACAAATCATGTCTAAATGATTAACATGCCTAAATCGTGTCGTTTAGAGCAGCCGATTCCTCATCCAGACCTTCTAAAAAGATGGAGTTAAGCAAAGAATCATCTTGGTGGTTAAAGAATGATTCGGGTGTCATGCCGTAATATTGTTTAAAAGTTTCCTTGAACCTCTCATAGTGATCCAGGATTGATTCATCTCGTGTTTGTTTACATTGCTGAATCTTTGACCAGTCGGCAGTTTTTGGAAAAAGCTCTGTGATAATTCTGAGTAATTTATGAGCTAACTCCTTGCATTCACCTTGAGCCTGTGGGCTGTATAAATCAAAATTTGTTAAGGGGTCTCTCCATCCTGCTTTCTCTACTTATTCCTTTGTTTGACTTTTAGAAATTAATAGCTGTATTACTTGATACAAATCGGAAAACCTGAGCTCATAGGTTTGGACGATTAGCTCAAAATCCTTAGCAAATCCCAGTGGATCTTGAGTACATTCGAGAAAGTCCTTAGCTAAACTAAGTTCTGCTCGGGTCCAGGATGTGTACGTAAGCGCAGAGTACAGTTCACCTCTTCCTGTAATAGGTTTCTCCTTCAAGGGAGCTATGAGTACTTCTGATTTTATGTCTTCCTTTCCCGGGGAAGGGGAAGCAGCAGGAGAATGGGGTTGGTGGAAGAGAGAGAGAGCGCGTCTGGGTTAGGCAGTTCGGATAAAGGAGGATATAAAGAAGGAACGGAGTGAGAGACAAGGTTAACGCTAGTGGCTTTTAAAAATTCTAGTAGCATTTTGAGCAACCTTTTGTTGATTTTTTGCGAAGAAGTTACTTTATCATTTCCCCTTTTAGAAGCTTCTAAATACCAATTGAAATAAGCATTCCATTTCTGTTTGATCTTTTTCTACCTGCATATGCAAAAAAAAAATCCCCCGGTTTTCAAATGTCAAAACAGACCCAATTGGGCCATTTAAGGTTGAGATCTCTTAGTGTAATTGCCCTAATTCGGTTGGTCCTTGCAAGCGTGAGCTCCATACGTATTGCACGTGAATCTGGCTAGAGTGTTAGCGAGGAGGCTGGCTTTCTGACACTCCATGTTTCTCTGTTTGAGAGTGTCTGTTTCCCATTTTAAAGTTGAATTTGTTGGGGATAAAATTTTCTAGTGAAATTGTGGGGTGGGCCAGTGAGCTGCTTGTGAGTCTAACTCCTCCGGGATTTTGCCCTAAAGTCGTTTTAGCTCCTTTTACGTGTCTTGGGTTTTCCCTCTGGTAGTGTAAAACCACCACAATGCTCAGAACTTATCCGTGCTCCCAGCAGAGCAAGCTTTCGTTAAAATGAGTGGGTTTCCGCATAGGGATGTTGCACAGTACAAGGACTTGCCTCCACCACTGCTGCAAGTTAATTATAGAAAACCGGACATCTCAAGTGAATGAATGCAGCACTTTTCTACATAGGGGAAGATACAAGAGTCTGGGCTCACTGAAAGCATTCCTTTGATATGCACCTTAGCTATCTAGGGTCAGAATCATGTTCTTTCCCATCCTGAGTCCCCTCTGGGTGCACCATCGGGGGCGGCTGTAGTGGCTGAAGGCTTGATGGTGGGCTTCCTGTTTTTATCTTGAGTTCCCTCAGGGCTCAGCATTGGGGGCAGCTGTAGTGGCTGATGGCTGTTGTTCACTGATATGGCAGGTGGCATCCTTAGTCCACAGCTTCATAAGTATTTTTAAAAAGTTAGGTATTTCCTTTGAAGTCCTATTTGTTTATTATTTAGTTGCATTTTGGTTTGTTTCTTTTGTTGTTTATTTGGGATCCAGTTAACAATCAAGTGTTCCATTTACTTAACATAATATAATTTCTTTTCTGATTTGAGAATACATTATAGATATCATACCCTTTTCCAGTCAAATTCTTCAGTGTATTTTCCTAAAAACAATGATTCTGCCTCATTACCATAGTAAACAAAATCAGAAAATTAACTAATTAGTACTATTTTCAAATCTATAGACATATTTAAATTTAACCAATTGAAACACAAATATGGTTTAAAGAAAAAGAAAAAAAATTTTGTCAAGGTTCCAATAAAGGTTTATGCTTTGCTTTTACCTCTCAAGTCCCTTTATCTTCATTATTCTGGAACATTTTTGTCTTTTATGACCTTAACATGTTTGACAAATTCAGGCCCATTATTTTGTGGGATGTCCCTCCATGTGGCTTTGTCTGATTTTTCCTCATTAGATTCAGGTTTGTGTTTTTGGCAGAAACATCTAGAAGTGACGTCGAGTCATATGTGTACTATCAGGAGACACATGTTGTGAATTTGCTATACTGCTAAAGAAGTCAGCTTTATTTATGTTGTTAAAATGACGTCTGTCAACGTTTCTCCACAATAAAATTAATATTTTTCCCTTGTAGTTAATAAGTGTCTTGGGGGGAAATCGTCCCCCTTAATTTTTAAAAGTAAATTTTTTGTTATAAGTTTGGAATCACAGCTTTGTTTTCCTGTCCTCTGTATCATAATCCAACACTGTCATTTATTTTGATGCTAGTTTTATGCTTTTAAAAGAAAACATGAAGTTGTGAGTTTCAGTCTTCGCTAAAAATCCTGAAGCAGTCCTAGGAAACCATGTCCCTAGAGAGCAAACAGTTTATAGATCTAAAAATCAAAATATCGGTCAATTTTAGTCCTATTTGATTTATGTGAATGGATCCATAGTACAAGTGTCTGATTTTAAGTTTTTTTTACATTACTTTATTGTAAACTCCTAGATTTAATCATGCCATTCTCTTTTCACAGCCAGTTCTTTAGCCTAGGTCTGAGGTCCTCAACCTGATAATCATATGCCACACAACGTATATGGATTTTTTTCTTGGGGAGAGGATCCATAGGCTTCGGTATATCTTTAACGGATCATTATGGGAACTTTTTGCATAAATTGCCTTTATTTTCCACCCACATTAGTTTATTTTTCATTTCAGCCTCAGATTGATTCCCTTAAACATCTTTCCCTTAGGTCATCACTTTGCTTAGGATGCTATATCTTTTTTCTGACTCATCAGTGCAAACCTAGGTACTTTATCTTAACTTGCAGACCTGCTATTAGCTAAATAGATCTAATAGGCTCTTTATGGCTTCCCCCAACCCCCTAGTCTTTTTGGTGCCACTTTAAAATTTTCTCCTGAATTTTTACATTTGCTTTGTGCCCACTCTATGCCATTTCAGACTGCATTCTTTTCCTTTTATGTCGCACATTACTCAGATTTTCTTCTTGTTGATTTTCCCTTAGTAATTCATGCTGAATTCCGTATTTACATATTACAGTCAATACTGCACTGTTGCATATTGTTTTCATGTTTCTTTGGAATTCTTCAGGTATTTAATGCGTGTAACTGATCTGCTCAATGGGTGATACATTTATTGATAGCAGGGACAATATATAGTTTTCTTTAATTTTTATAGATGCCAGTACCTACTAGCCATATCTATTCTTTCCTCAAGTATTTATTGAACACCTGTTATGTACCACCGATTGCACATGCAACAGCACAGAAAAGAAACAGCCCTGCTTTCAAGAGCATGCATGCAAGAGACCAAATAAATCAGTAAAGTATAATACTGATTGTTTTGAGCTTTTAAAGCTTTATTAAGTTTTTTATTGTGGCAAATATATAACATAAAATTTACCTATTTAACCCTTTCAGGTGTATAATTTAGTGGCATTAAGTACGTTCGTAATGTTGTACAGTCATTGCCATTACATTTCCAGAACTTTTCCGTCATCTCAAACTGAAACTCTGTACCCATTGAATAGTAACTCCCAGTTCTTCCCAAACCAGGTCTTAGTAAACACTGTTCCACTTTCTGTTTCTCTGAGATTGCCTAGTTTGGCTACCTGCTATAAATGCGGTCATACAATATTTATCATTTTGTGTCTGAATTATTTCACTTAGCATATGTCTTCAGCGTTCATCCATGTTGGTTGCATCAGAATTTCCTTTCTTTTTAAGGCTGAACAATATTCCTCTGTACATATGTAACACATTTTGTTTATACATTCATCTGTCGATGTACACTTGAGTTGCATCCATCTTTTGGCTATGATGAATAATGTTGCTAGAAAATTGTTATACAAATATCTGTTTCAGTCCCTGCTTTCATTTCTTTTGGGTATATACCTAGAGATAAAAATGGGTCATCATATGGTAATTCAACAGTAAATTTTTTAAGAATCCATCATATTTTCTTCTACAGTGGCTGCACAATTTTGCATTCCTGTGAGCAGTGCACTTGAAGTTCCATTTTCTCCCAGTCTTTGCCAAAACCTGTTGTTTTCTGTTTCTTTCACAATAATTATCCTAATGGATGTAAAGTAGTATTCGTTGTGGATTTGCTTTTTTATTTCCCTAGGGATTCGTAGTGTGATCATATTTTCATGTAGCTTAATGGCTATTTGTATATCTTCTTTAAGTTCTTTGCCAGTTTTAAAATCAGATTTGTTTGTTTTTGACTTGCAGGAGTTCTTCAGATACTTTGGATATTAATTCTTTACTGGATACATGGTTTGCGTATATTTTCTCCCATTCAGTGGGTTGTCTTTGAGGTCTGTTGATTGTGCCCTTTTTACTTTTGTGGCCTGTGCTTTTGGTGTCATATCTGGAACATCATTGCCACGTTGTGGCAAGTTTTCCTCCTCTCTACTAAGACGGAAATTAATACCTATAAACTCTTACCTTACAAAGGAAGAAATATCTCAAATCAACAAACCAAAACCTTACAACTTAAAAAACTAGAAAAGAGGAGCAAATAAATGAGAACTAGCAGAAGGAAGGAAATAATGATTAAACCAGACATAAATAAAATAGAAATCAACCCTGCTGACAGCCCTCCTGACCTAGGACTTGAGTTCCATAATTGTGAAAACATACTTTTCTGTTGTTTAATCTCCCTAGTCTGTGGTGTTTTTTTAATAGATCTTTATTGGAGTATAATTGCTTTACATTGTTGTGTTAGCTTTTGCTGTATAACAAAGTGAATCAGCTATATGTGTGCATACATCCGCATATCCCCTCCCTCTTGCGTCTCCCTCCCACCCTTTCTACTCCACCCTTCTAGGTGGTCACAAAGCACTGAGCTGATCTCCCTGTGCTATGCGACTGCTTCCCACTAGCTATCTGTTTTACATTTGGTAGTGTATATATAAGTCCATGCCTCTCTCTCACTTTGTCCCAGCTTACCCTTCCCCCTCCCCATGTCCTCAAGTCCATCCTCTGCGTCTGCGTCTTTATTCCTGTCCTGCCCCTAGGTTCTTCAGAGCCTTTTTTTTTAGATTCCATGTATATGTGTTAGCATACAGGTGTTTGTTTTTCTCTTTCTGACTTACTTTACTTTGTATGACAGACTCTAGGTCCATCCACCTCACTACAAGTAACTCAATTTCGTTTCTTTTTATGGCTGAGGAATATTCCACTCTATATATGTGCCACACCTGCTTTATCCATTCGTCTGTCAATGGACACTTAGGTTGTTTCCGTGTCCTGGCTATTGTAAACAGAGCTGCAGTGAACATTGTGGTACATGCCTCTTTTTGAATTACGGTTTTCTCATGGTATATGCCCAGTGGTGGGATTGTTGGGTCGTATGGTGGTTCTATTTTTAGTTTTTTAAGGAACCTGCGTATTGTTCTCCATAGTGGTTGTATCAATTTACATTCCCACCAACAGAGAACCTCAGACCCCAGAGAATATTCATCAGAGTGAGGTCTCATGGAGTTCCTCATCTCAGCACCAAGACAGCTTTACCCGATAGCCTACAAACTCCAGTGTTGGAAGCCTCAGGCCAACCAACCAGTAAGACAGGAACACAATCCCACTCGTTCAATTAAAAAAAAAGAGAGACGGCAAAAAAATACGTCACAGATGAAGGAGCAGGGTAAAAACCTACAAGACCAAATAAATGAAGAGGAAAGAGGTAATCTACCCAAAAATGTAAGAGCAGACACTGTGGTGCTTTTCAAGAGCAGCTGTGGCAGACTAACCCATGAAGAAAAAATGATTTGACCACCGTCATGGTCAAAACACTCAAGTACTTAAGTAGAAATAAAATCCCTCAACGTATTGAAGTCCATGTATTGAAAATCCATAGCAAACCTCATATCGATGTTTGCTTCACATATTATAGAGCTCTTACGTTTGGTTCAAATGTATTTATAATTGTTAAATTTTTCTGAGGAATTGACATTTTTATCAATAGACTTTTCATCAATATGTCAATATTAAATTGACATATATATCAATCTTTGCATTTTGTAATGGTTTTTGGCTTGTATAGTCTCCCTTCTCTCTTCTGGTTACTATTTCCACAGCATATTTTTTCTTTTACTTTCAAGCTGTGTGTGTCTTTAGATCAAAAATGGGTCTCCTGAACAATATGTTCTTGGCTTTTGTGTTATCTGTTCTGTCAGTGCATGTCTTTGGGGAGTTTAGTCTCCTTACATTTAAAGTAATTTCTTACAAGGACGCTTTCTGTTGCTGTGTTGTTACTTGTTTTCTCTGTATCTTACAGGTGGTTTTGCCCATCGTTTCCTCCATTTGCTCTTTCTTTTACATTTAGTTGATTTTTTGGTCGTTTGACATGTTTCGTATCCCTTCTCATTTCCCTGTATGTATATGTGATAGGTTTTTTTGTGTGTGTGTTTATCATGGGGATTACATGTAGGATCCTAAAGTTACAACAACCTAATTTGAATTGACACCAACTTCACTTCAGTCGTGTGCCAGAGCCACTGACAATAATCCTCAGAGTGAGAAATCAACAAGATGGCAGACGAGGAAACTCTAGGCTCTCTTCCCCCATGGAAACATCAAATATATAATATACAGGTCAAAATAGTTTATAAGAACTTTAGAAATGAGTTAAGAACCAAGTACATGTCTAATCAAGAAAAGCTGCATTCAAAACAGAAGGAAATTTCATGCCACTTTGCTCACCTTTATCCCAGACCCTTTCCAAAGTAGCACAGCGTGTTTGGAAAGAAAATGCCAATCCTCATTTCTTCTCTCAGGCAAAGGTAATGAGTGGAACCTGCTTACAGTGTTCTGCCTTACCTGGGGACTACCGTAAGGGCTGGTTCTTGTCTTGCCAGACTCACACCACTAATGGTATAGTTTGGATATCAGCTTTGAGGCCACATATATCAGGGCTGGTGCCACAGTATGTTAGAGCCGCAGGGGGTCTGCAGTCCTGCTGTCAGCCAGGAATAAGAGGTTATAGGCAGATGAATATAACAGAAAATACGGTCCAGAAAAGAACCAGGGTGAGAATTTAGTTATATTAAGACGTTTAAAGGCAGCTGTATATACTGGTAACAGGAATCAAAGCAAGCCCAGTCCTAAGGAAAGAAACGTCCTCAGACAACTTTTCTAATTGCCTGTGTCCTCCACGCTTCTCCTTATCATCTTACTGTGGTTTCCTTAAATGTGTCCAGGAATTTCTCTCTTGCTGCTTTCAGTGTTACATCATTATCTTTGTTCAGTTTGATACTAATGTGTCTTGTTGTGGGTCACCCTGAGTTTATCCTACTTGTAGTTGTGAAGCTTCTTGTATTTGTATGTCTATTTTGTCAAATGTGGAAAGTCTTCCTATATCTTCAAAAAAATCTTTCTACTACTTTCTCTTTTCTCCTTATAAGGATCCCATAATGGTCCACTGACACAGTGTCCTATAGATCCTATGGGCCGTGTTCACTTTCCTTCAGTCCTTTTTCTTTGTTTGCTGGATTCCTTCTTTTCAATTGTCCTGTCTTCCAGTTTGCCTCTTGTTGTCATATCTAGTTAAATATGTCATTTTACCTCTTTAGTGAATTTCTTCATTCACTTATTTTATTTTTTTCACCTCCAGCTTTGCTTTTTTAAAAAGTAATTTATATCTTTTACTCATTATCATCATTATTATTTTATTCATATATTGTTTCCTGATTTCCTTATTTTTTGTCCATGTTTTTTTCCTTTTGCTCTTTGGACATATCTAATACAATTATTTGAAATTGTAGGTTTGTTGTCTGTGCTTGCTTTGAGATGATTTCTGTTGATTTATTTGCTTCCTTTGAATGGGCCATCTTTCCATGTTTCTTTCTATGCCTTGTGATTTTTTTTGGTTGTTGTTGAAAATTGCACATTTGAAAAAACAGGCACTTTTCCCAGATTTTGCAGACTGTGAGCCTTGACATCACCTTGAAGTGAAAGCTTATGACCTCCCCAGTTTTTTCCATCAGTGTGTGTTGAGTCTTTCCTTCAGCGTGTGTTGCCTGACCCTGCTTTCTGCTTTCTCAATTCCCCTATATAAATAGCTCAATTTTTGAAGGCTCAATTTTCCAGATTGTGTGTACCCAGCTTATTGTAGGGCTTTTTGTGGTCTATTGTATGTTTATACCAGTAGGTCAGTCCAGCAGCAGCTTTCAGGAGTCCCGCCTGCTGCTTCTGATCCTTTTCTATGACTAAGATGGGCCATGCTGCTTCTCCTGCACCTGAGATTCAAGTGAGGCAAAACTAGTCCAAACCTTTAGCTCCCTAACATGTAAAAATGTTACAAGTAAGGTCTACCCTACTTTTTCTAGTTTAAGGGAGGGAATTGGGAACTAGGCTGCTGTCTCCTCTAAGTTAAAAGACCATGGTCAAGGGTTAGTAAAAAATGAAATGCTGTAAACTTTCCTACCACTTGAATATTTTTTCACTTTGAATATTTTATCATTTTCTTCATTCATTTGCTTACTAAAGACTGAGATTGTTTGCAGAGCTCCTGTGGGTCTATTTCAGCAGTGTATGGTTTTGTTTTGTTTCGAGGTATAGTTGAGTGCTTTTTGATGTTTCCATGAAGAAACGAGGACTTAGAGCTTCCTTGTTCACCATTTTCGCAAAATCACCCTGTTTTAAGAAAGCATTTTAACAGAGAGGCTAACGAACAAATAATATCATGAGGGTTTAGATTTTTAGGAATGGTGGTCATTTTAAGGCATCTCTGAGAAGGTGAATTTTGAGTAGAGACCTTAAGAAAGGAAGTGCAGGAGCTGGGGAAGAGCATGAGGCACTGAGGCACTGAGGTGGAAGGCCTAATATGGTCAGAGAATAGCAAGGAGCATGGGCTGGGGCGATGAGCAGAAGCAGTTGTCACAGCTGAGAGCAGAGTTAGTGAAGGGGCCAAATTATGTAGGGTCCACTCAGGACTCTTTGTTTTTTTTCTGAAAGGCGTAGGAAATTGAGGAGTGGTTTTGAGCCCAGGGGTGACATGATTGTACTTCAGTTTTACTGGGATCTCCATAATTGCACTAAGAATTGACTCAAGAGGAGGGTAGGCATGGAATCAGGCAGGGCAATGAGAAGTGTGTAGCACTAATGTGCTGAGTAGGAGATGATGGTGACTTGGATGAAGGGTTGGTGACAAGGGGTCAAAAAACGCCTGATTTTTTCTCTCTTCACTTTATTGAGATATAATTGACATAAACACTGCGTAGGTTTAAAGTATACATCATAACGGTTGGACTTACATACATGTTAGAATGATACCAGAGTAAGTTTAGTGACCATCCATCATCTCACATAGACACAAAATTACAGAAATAGAAAAAAATATTTTTCCTGTAATGAAAACTCTTAGAATTTACTCTCTTGTCAACTTTCATATATAACATACAGCAGTGTAGATGTGTTTCTGTTGTATCTGTGGGGAGGAAGGTGATCTCCGCGTCTTACTCTTCCACCATCTTTCCCTCGTCCCTCAGATGTTTCTTATATACGAGATCATGTCATCAGAACAGAAACATAATTTTACTTCTTTCTTTCCAATTTGGATGATGTGTATACCTTTTTTAAAAAAAAATCTAAGATTTCCAGTACTTCATTCAATTGGAGTGTTGAGAATGAGCACACTTGTCTTATTCCTGAACTTAGAGGAAAAGCTTTCAGTCTTTCACCATTGACTATGATGTTGGCTGTGGACTTGTCATATATGGCCTTTATTATCTTGAGATGTTTCTTGTGTAGCCAGTCTGTTCAGAGTTTTTATCATAAAATGATGCTGAATTTTTTCAAATGTATTTTCTTCACCTATTGAGATAATCATTTGTTTTCATTTTATTATTTGGATGTATCATATTTATTGATTTGCATAAATGGAACCATCTTTGCATCCAGGGATAAATCCCATTTGATTATGTTGTATGAGCTTTATAGTATGCTGTGGAATTAAGTTTGCTAGGGTTTTGTTGAGAATTTTTGCTTCCATATTCAGGGATATTGGTATGAATATCTAGTTTTCTATTTTTATGGTATTCTTATCTTCCCTTGGCATAATGTGTTGCTGGCTGTAAAATTGATTTAGGGAGTTTTCCCTCCTCTTCTATTTTTTGGAAGAATTTGAGAAAGATTTGGTGTCAATTTTTTTTAATGTTTGGTATAATTTACTCATGAAGTCATCTGGTCTTGGTCTTAGAGAGGGTTTTTTTGTTATTGATTCCATCTCCTTATTATTGATTGTCAGTTTTCTATTTTTCATGAGTCAGACTATGTAGGTTGTAAGTCTAGGAATAAATGTATTTCCTTTAGATTATCTACTTGTAGTCATGTAATTGTTCATTGTAGACTCTTATGATTCATGGTATTTCAGTTACACCTTTTGTGTGTGTCCTCTTTCTTTTATAATTTTGTTTAGTCCTTTATCTTTTTCCTTGGTAAGACAAGCTAAAATGTTGTCAATTTTGTTTATCTATTTATACAAACCAACTCTTGCACCTGAAGGGAGGCCAAAAAGGTCTAGAAATGATTTGTGAATTATTGACAATAAGGAACAACTGCATCCAGGTCATGATGCAAGGGAACACGAAAGGATTTTCAAAAGGAAAACGTCAAAATTTAATGAGGCCAGATGGAAGAGAAGACTGAAACTAATGTTGTAAATAATGTCACCTTTACTTACCTCTTTGAAGCCAAAAGCGATATAGCTATACTTGTGTATATTAATAGTCATCACTTGCTTTGCAGAATCTTCAAAACCCTTGCATGTTTTTCATGAGGCCATTGCTTTGTCACGTTTTTAAGATTTGCATTCAGCTTTTAGCAAGAGCTTTTTCATAAATTAGGTATGACCTTCTAAATTCTTGGTTTTTTAATGTAAAAATATAAAGATCTAAACATTTTTCGCATGAAATAAAATATCTAAGTCTAAAGAAAAGTTAAGTTTTATTGATCTTTTATTTTTTTGGTCTATTTTCCATTTCATTGATTTCTGCTTTGATCTTGTTATTGTCTTCCTCCCGTAATCTGTGGATTAGTTCTTCCCTTTCTATTTCTTTAAGGCGTAAGGTCAAGTTATGTATTTGAGGTCTTTCTTTTCTTCACCATCTAGTCTTTTATCACTACAAACTTTTTTCTTAGCACTGCTCTTGCTGCATCCCCTAAGTGTTGGTATGTTGTGTATTCACCTTCATTTGTTTCAAGATATTTTAAATTTCTCTTTGATTTTTTTGACTCATTGGTTGTTCAGGAGTGTGTTGTTTAATTTCCACAAATTTGTGCATTTTCCAGTTCATCCTGTGTTTGAGTTCTAATTTCCTATGCCTTTTGTCTAAAAAGATTCTTGCTATAACTTCAGGCTTTAAAATATTTTTTGAGACTTGTTTTGTGACCAAATATATGATATATCCTGGAGAAAGTTCCATATGCACTGGGGAAGAAGGTGTATTCTGTCACTACTGGATGGAATGTTCTCTATGTCTGTTAGTTCCACTTGATCTAATGTATCGTTTTAAGTCCAATGATTGATTCCTTATTGATTTTCTGTCAGATGATTTATCCATTATTGAAAGTGGGGTATTTAAGTTCTCTATTGTAAGTGTATCCTTGTCTACTTATCCCCTCAGATCTGTTAATGTTTACTTGTATATTTCAGTGCTTGGATGTTGGGTGCATATACATATATATGTTGTGAAATAAAGGTTTATATCTCTAGTTTGTTGCAAAAAAAAAGTTAAAAAACTATGAAAACTCTTTTCAGTAACTTACCTGTACTTTTGTTTATTGAAGTATAGACAATATTGTGTTAGTTTCATGTGTACAGTATAGTGATTCAGTATTTTTTCAGATTAAATTCCATTATATATAATAGAATTTAATTGTTATCATCTTAAAATAGACTGTAATAGCCAGAGGGTAAACACAAAACAAACCATAGTAAATACACACAGTATAAATATAAAAGAATTAAAATGTATCATTATAGAAAATTAATAGTCCACAAAGGAAGAGAGCAAAATACATATATATAAATATATATGTATATATACACATTCATGTATATTTACAGTTTCTATATCCTCAATGAATTGACCACTTTATCATTGTATAACCTTCTTTTTCTCTTGTTATAGTTTCTGGGTTAGTCTATTTTATTTTATTTATTTTTTTGGTCTGGTATAATCCCTGCTCTCTTTTGATTTCCATTTGCATGAAATATCTTTTTCTTCCTCTCTTCACTTTAAGCCTATATGTGCCTCTACAGCTGAAGTGAGTCTCTTGTAGATAGCATATTACTGGTTTTAAGTTTTTATTCGTTCTGTCATTCTGTGCCTTTGGATTAGAGGGTTAAATACATTTGATTTTAAATTAGCTATTGAAAGAAATGAGCTTGTTATCTCAATAATTGTTTTCTACCCGTTTTGTAGTTGCTTTATAATTGACTCTTGCTCTTGCTTCCTCTCTTGCTCTCTTCCTTCGTGCATTAATAATAATTAATTTTTAGTAATTTATTAATTTTCTATAGTGACACACTTAAATTCTCTTATATTTATATTGGTATTTTCCATATTCTGTCACTGGGAGAATGGGCTACTAGGAGTTCATTTTCCACAAAAGGGATTCCCATGAACCCTTAAGCAACATGGCTTTCCTTTCACACTTCCCTTTTCCAAGATGACTGAAACTTGCTGATGCCACTGCTGCTTTGAGGAACTACTTGTTTCCGGTCCACGTGGTAGGAAATATAAATGTAAGGTCACTTCCTGTCTTTGGCTCAGTAGCTATGAGAGATTTAAAGGGAATGTAGCTTCCTGTCTTTGGCTCAGTAGCTATGAGAGATTTAAAGAGATTTAAAGGGAATGTCCGTGGGCATATTCAAGTCATGAGGGAGTGGAGGGGACTGGGTTTTTAACGCCATGGAGTTGAAGAACTGGGCGTAGGAGGAAGGATTTATTAGGGAGCTACCATAGTGGTGGGGCAGGTCGTGTGGCCTTAGATTACAGCAGGAGAGGAGTGGCCGTGGGGAGTGAAAGGGTGCCTTCTAAGGGGTTACGTTTCCTGGGAACCTACAGACCCTTGGACTCACCTTCAAAGCAATTGAAATTTATGTCATAACACAGAGGAACTTGTTTTCCTTTGTAGAATTTAATTCCTAATGATTATTGGCGGTTTATTAGGTAATGGTGAGTGGTATTGGGTAAGAGAAGATCTCTTTTGATGAGTGAATCTTTGATATAAATAAATAAATATATATATATATTTAGCATCCCTTTCAGATGGCACAAGGTCCAGAGTCTGGGTCTAGAGCATAAAAGGAGATTCTGGACATGGGGCTTTAGTGAGAATTTGGACACCTGTAATGGTGTAGACTTTTGGGGCGGGAGACCTGTAATTCTGGGACCAGTATTTGTTGTAACCCTTGAATTCAGGAAGTGGTTTTGCACAGGGGTCAGCAGCATCTTTTAGAAGTTTGTCACTTTTCTATTTCCTATGCATGCTGAAATGCTCGTCATTTTCCTAATTATAATATGAAGTAACATTGATTTTCTAATAGCAGGCCTCTTTTTGATTTGGGGTTTAATCCAATTTTAGTATATTATAGAATTTATTTTGTAATAGTTTGCTTAAGACATTTACATGTGTATTCATGAGGGAGATTTGTCATTAATTGTTTTATAAACTTTTGGTAGCAAGTATATGATCACTACATGAAATGAGTGGCTGAATGTTCTTGTGATTTTAGTCATATGTAAAATTTTAATCATATTTTTCTTAAAAGTTTAGCTGCACTTACTTGCCTTTAAAGCATTTATAACAAGATAGCATAACTTTCATTATTTCTAATTTTTTGTAGATTCCCTTGAATTATCTATTGTAGACTCAAAACACCTGCAGATGAAAATTTTTCTTCCTGTACAGTATTCTTTTTTCCCTTTCTTTGTGCTAGCTAGAGTTTTTGATGACAGATTGAAATCAATATGGTGTAATCATTGTTCAGGCGTACAGAATGGAGTCAGGCAGCCATTGAGGATCTAGTGTCAGATGCATCCCTGTACTACTAAGAACTTTAATTTTTTGTTAACTATTCCAAACTCAAAGACACCATCCATTTTTAAAACAACATTTACCAATTGCAGCCTTGTACAATTGGCACAAGGAAAAAGAATCTTTCCCTCCTGTAACTATGCAGCCATTTGCTTAACAAACACCCTTCCTTCTTGCTAGCTCCAGTTATAATTCTTGACTCAAGTAAGTAACTGTGGCTTTATGTTTTTTGCCTTTATAAGCTTTCTCCATTTTGTTTGGTGGAACTGAATTCAAGTACTTCTTGAAGCCCTGTCACCTGGGTTGCAGTGCTAACAAACCTCAAATAAATTCCTCTGTATTTCAGTCTGGTCTCCCTTTCTGAAGTTTAGGCTAACATATTCAATGTAGAATAATAAGACTAACGTGGTCCTTTGTATCTGTTCCTGACTTTAATGGGACTGTTTTAAGTTATACTTAACTGTATTATTTCTTGTCTGTTTTTAATAAACCCATTACCAGGTAAGAAAGTTCACTTATATTCTTAGTTTATTAATAGGGTATTTAAGTTTTTAATTGTAAGCCCAATTGTCTTAAATTTTATCCAGTAATTATTCTACAATTTATTGAGATAAGCATGAACTTTTTTTTTTAACATCTTTATTGGAGTATAGTTGCTTTACAATGGTGTGTTAGTTTCTGCTCTATAACAAAGTGAATCAGTTATACATATACATATGTTCCCATATCTCTTCCCTCTTGCGCCTCCCTCCCTCCCACCCTCCCTATCCCACCCCTCCAGGTGGTCACAAAGCACCAAGCTGATCTCCCTGTGCTATACGGCTTCTTCTAACTAGCTATCTATTTTACGTTTGGTAGTGTATATATGTCCATGCCACTCTCTCGCTTTGTCACAGCTTACCCTTCCTCCTCCCCATATCCTCAGGTCCATCCTCTAGGAGGTCTGTGTCTTTATTCCTGTCTTACTCCTAGAATGAACTTTTTTAAAAAATTGAGATATAGTTGCTTTACAATGGTGTGTTAGTTTCTGCTGTACAATGAAGTGGATCAGTTATATGTATACATATATCCCCTCCCTCTTGCACCCCCCCAACCATGAACTTTTTATTGTTTGATTTGCTAAAACGTTTAATTTTGAAAAATTTTTAATTTCTTAATTATTTTGAAACATAGGGGAAAAACTGGGAAAAAGTTATAAAGGTCAACTAACAAACATTCTGTATTTCCAAAAAATAAGTGTGACATGTTGTTTCTCCTAGAACCTGTAGAATCTAAATGTTACATCCAAAGTATGTTTACAAAGCAATTCAAATAATGCTCCCTTGAATAGTCTCGTATGTGTTTGTTTGTTTGTTAGTTTTTCCACACACTTGCATTTCTGTTGGCTGTCTATCTAGGAGTAGAATTTCAAGGTCATAGGGTATTTTATGTTTAATACATAGTATTATTAAAAATGTGTTAATAATATAGTTAATTAATAATGGCACTAATAGTATATTAATAATAGTAGTCTTCCAGAAAGCTTTTATATTGCCAGGAACACTCTTATTGAAAGTTAATCTTTTATGAAGCAACTTGCTGAAATCTTTGTTTGCCAGTCCCGATTTATAAAAGAGCATGTGGTCTTTATGTGTAGTGATATCTTTTGCCTCAATAATACTTGCAAGTACTCTGGTCTCACTGTCATTTTGGTTATTTTATGTATGAGCTCTGAGATATAGGCAAATTCCTGGACCTCTCTGCCTCTTGCATTAGTATAAAAGTGATTATGATTGTATCTACCTCATAGGGTTCTTACAAGCACATTAGCATCTAGAAAGTTTTAAATTGTACACCAAAATCATAAGTAATTAGTATCTATTGAGTCATCATGATTTTTGTGTTTATATTAATCCATGAATAGTTTTCTCATTCTACTGGTTCTCCAGTGTAAAGTAGATTAGGAGTGATAGGCATTCTTGATTAATTTCTGACATCAGTGAGACTGCTTCTGAATTTTTTTGTTAAATATGTTTCCTGATATATTTGTTACTGATAAATTAAGTTTGCAGTAGATTTGCTTGGTCTTAAGTTGATGAATATCATTACAAAATCAGCCCACAGAAACATAGTTTCATACGCGGGGAGAGTGGAATTAATGACATGGTGATTGGTGGAAACTGACTTTATGGGTTCTTGTATTTTTCTTGCTTCCGTGTTATTTGCCCAACTGCAGTTAATAACTATAAGTCATCATATAATTAACCCTCAGATCACTAGAAACCTTTGTTATACGTCTGGTGTCCACGTTCCCTGTGGAGCAGCACTGATATAAATATATTGAGGTGTAAATAAAGGAGTCAAGACTTCAGTACCTTCCCTAGCCATATCAACAGTGCTGAGCTCTTTGAAGGTATCTGTGCTTCCTTGTGTCAACCTGGACAAATTATGGACTTGTTGGTTTCTCCATTCATACAAATGATCACAAGCAGTCCTTTAGACTGTTGGTGGGTATGTGTAGTTCCTGGAATTGCCTGTGTATCTCCTACCTGATTTTTCTTTTCTGTGGTCCTCGCACATCAGGTGACCTGACGCCTCAAGGAGTGGCTGGTAGAAGGTGAGGAGTGTGTGTTTCTCCCAACAGCTACTTTACATCAGCTACTGAACTGGTATGGTTTGGAGTATGGCCAGACATCCACTGAAAACAAGGTACAGTGAGTGCAGAGGGTTTTGGGATCCTGTTGAAGGTGCAGGTGGAGGTACTCCTAGGACAGGGAGAGTCTGTGTGGGTATGTCTCTGTAAATGCTGTGTTTATCACCCCCTACCTTCACAGATTTTTGTGGTTATATCTGTGTATATTTGCTTTATGGTTACATCCACGGGCACATCTCTCTCCCCCTTACAGGTGTGGAACTTCCCAGCACCCAGAAGGTTGAGGTTTACCCATTAGAGCTGTTACTTGTCCAGCAAGCAACATGAACACCCTTCAGTTTAGCCACACAGACACAATTGATGAGTCTTGGGGATGGGCCTTGGCCACTGATGACCTGGTTTGAGGAACCCGGAGAGGTATAAGTCATAGAAGGTAGCTTAGTAATGCACTGATTAGTCTCTCGTGGCCTGAAAGTGTATTAGCCAGATTTTGGAGAAGTAAGAAGACAATAGTCACAGTTGATTTGGGTGGTGGTGGATAACTGAGGAAGTACAGGCCATTGTATTAGTTTCCTAGGTTTGCAGTAACAAAGTACCACAAAGTTAAAAAAGAGAAATTTACAAGTCTTAAGGCTAGAAGTTAGCAATCCTGCCCTCCACTCCTGGTCCCCAACCAGTTCATGTCTTTCTTACATGAAAAATACATTGACTGCATCTCAACATCTCCAAATGTCTTAACCCATTCCAGCCTCAACTTTAGGTCCAAAATATAAATATCAGCCAAAAAAAATACCAGATGTCTTTGAAGTAATCTAGGCAAGGTAGGGTTGAATGCATATGACCCATCTGAGAGAAAAAATTCCTCTCCATTTCTAGATCAGTGAAGCTAGAAAACAAGAAATCTGCTTCCAGATAGATAATGGTATCTTCAAAGTAGATAAATAGTGGCATAGGAAAGACATTTTCCATTTTGAAGGGGAGAAAATGGAAGTAATAAAGGGATCATTTGTCCCAAGCATGTCTGAAATACAGCCAGGCAAATTCTATTGGGTTTCAAAGCCTGACAGTAATCATCTGTGGCTCATCGCTCTGCCCTCTGGGCCAATAGAGACCTCACTAGCTCTGGTCTCTGGGTCATGGCTCCTCTTTCTCTGGTGTCAGCATTTGTGACTCGGACCTTGGAGTCATTTTTCTTACATTTTTGTCTCATCTCTGATTGATCCCTCAAAATCAGGCTTTCAGTGTTTGTACTGTTATAGAAATCTCAGAATATATGTTAGTCTCCTGTTGATGTCAAGAGGATCCATGCATTCAGAAAAGACGTTTCTCCACAAATCATTCTTGGAGAAACCAGGCCATACCTTCTACACTTTACTTGGAAATCACCTCAGCTAAAATCCAGATTCATGAATTCCCCCCACCTGGGCAGTAGCATAGGAACCATCCACATGGTTCTGGCTTTTCTTGGGAGGCCGTCAGCCCCACTCACCCACCTCTCAGCTCCCATGCTGTTGGCTGCACAGCTTCCAGGTGTCCACTCCTCTGATGAGATGGGGCCAGGAGACACTCTCCTCAGTTCCTTGCCTGGGTGGAGAAGTCAGATTCTAGGGCCAGAAGAAATCCTCATTTGAGGGTTCCACCGAGTTCCCCGGTCAGAGTGCTGCAGCTGAGTGGAGTGGCTGCTTGGGACTACTGCTCAGAAACTGCAGAAAGCCTTCTTGGAATGTGACACGTTATCACTTTGGGACCATTGGCCGGCTGCTCCTGACTTGGCCACATGAAAGCTCAGACACCCAGTCTCTGAATTGAAGAGAACAAACACTATTAGCATGTCACTCACCACCATGAATGCAAGTTATTTCAATAAAGAGTATCAGGAGTACATCTACAAATCCCAGACTGGAATGTGCAAGTTCTGAGGAATGGTGGAATAACCCAATGTATCTGCCTGACCTTTGGAGACAGTTGAGACAGAGCTACAGTAGAGCAGTGGCTGACACCTAACTCATAGCCCATCTTCTCCAGCCATGTGGCTGACAGGGTTTTGGTACTCTGGCTAGGTGTCAGACCTGAGCCTCTGAGTGGGGAGAGCCAAATTCAAGACATTTGTCCACAAGAGAACTCCCGACCCCATGTAATATCAATCAGTGAGAGTTCTCCAAGAGACCTCCATCTCAACGCTAAGACCTAGCTCCACTCAATGATCAGCAAGACACAGTGCTGGACACTCTATGCCAAACAACTAGAAAGACAGGAACACAATCCCACCCATTAGCAGAGAGGCTGCCTAAAATCATAATAAGTTCACAGAAATCCCAAAACACAACACCGTACAAGGTCCTGACCACCAAGAAGACAAGATTCAGCCCCATCCACCAGAACACAGGTACCAGTCCCCTCCACCACGAAGCCTATACAATCCACTGAACCAACCTTACCCACTGGGGGAAGACACCAAAAACAATGGGAACTATGAACCTGCAGCCTGTGAATAGGAGACTCCAAACACAGTACGTGAAGCAAAATGAGAAGACAGAGAAATACACAGCAGATGAATAAACAAGATAAAAACCCACCAGACCAAACAAATGAAGGGTAAATAGTCTACCTGAAAAATAATTAAGAGTAATGATAGTAAAGATGATCCAAAATTTTGGAAATAGAATGGAGAAAATACAAGAAACACTTGACAAGGACCTAGAAGAACTAAAGAGCAAACAAACAATGATGAACACCACCATAAATGAAACTTAAAATTCTCTAAAAGGAATCAGTAGCACAATAATTGAGGCAGAAGAACACATAAGTGACCAGGAAGATAAAATGGTGGTAATATCTACCTCAGAGTCGAATAAAGAAAAAAGAATGAAAAGAATTGAGGACACTCTCAGAGACCTCTAGGACAACATTTAACACACCAACATTCGAATTGGGGTCCCAGAAGAAGAAGAGAAAAAGAAAGGGTCTGAGAAAGTGTTTGAAGAGCTTATAGTTGAAAACTTCCATTAATATGGGAAAGGAAATAGTCAATCAAGTACAGGAAGCACAGAGAAACCCACACAGGATAAATCCAAGGATGAACACACCAAGACACATATGAATCAAATTATCAAAAATTAAATACAAAAAAACAATATTAAAGGCAGCAAGAGAAAAGCAACAAATAACATAAAAGGGAATCCCCATAAGTTTAATAGCTGATCTTTCAGCAGAAATTTTGCAAGCCAGAAGGGAGTGGCAGGACATAATTAAAGTGATGAAAGGGAAACAAACACCTACAACTAAGATTACTCTACTCAGCAAGGATCTTATTCAGATTTGACAGAGAAACTAAAACCTTTACAGACAAGCAAAAGGTAAGATAATTCAGTACCGCCAAACATGCTTTACAACAAATGCTATAGGAACTTCTCTAGGCAGAAAACACAAGAGAAGGAAAAGACCTACAATAACAAGCCCAAAACAACTAAGAAAGTGGTATTAGGAACATACATATCGATAATTACTTTAAATGTAAATTGATTAAATGCTCCAACTAAAAGACATAGACTGCCTGAATGGATACAAAAACAAGACCTGTATATATGCTGTCTACAAGAGACCAACTTCTGATGTAGAAATATATACAGACTGTAAGTGAAGGGAGGTAAAAAGACATTCCATGCAAATGAAAATCAAAGGAAAGCTGGAATAGGAATTCTCATATCAGACAAACTAGACTTTAAAACAAAGACTAATACAAGAGACAAAGAAGGACAGTACATAATGATCAAGGGATCAATCCAAGAAGAAGATATAACAATTGTAAATATTTATACACTAACATAGGAGCACCTCAATATATAAGGCAAATGTTAACAGCCCAAAACAGGGAAATCGACAGTAACACAATCATAGTGGGACTTTAACACCCCACTTTCACCAATGGACAGATCATCCAAAATGAAAATAAATAAGGAAACACAAGATTTAACTGACACAGTAAAAAAGATGGACTTAATTGATATTTATAGGACATTCCATCCCAAAACAACAGAATATACTTTCTTCTCAAGTGCTCATGGAATATTCTCCTGGATAGATCATATCTTGGGTCACAAATGAAGCCTTGGTAAATTTAAGAAAATTGAAATTGTAACAAGTATCTTTTCTGACAACAACGCTATGAGACTAGGTATCAATTACAGGGAAAAGAATGTAAAAAACAGAAACACAGGGAGGCTAAACAGTACACTACTAAATAACCAAGATGTCACTGAAGAAATCAATAAATACCAAGAAACAAATGACAATGAAAACATGATGACTCAAAACCTATGGGATGCAACAAAAGCATTTCTAAGAGAGAATTTTATAGCAATAAAATCCTACCTTAAGAAACAGGAAAAGTCTCAAATAAAAACCTAACCTTTGGTTGCTTCTATGTCCTGGCTATGGTAAATAGAGCTGCAGTGAACATGTTGGTACATGACTCCTTTTGAATTATGGTTTTCTCAGGGAAGCAAACTAAGTGTCCATCATCAGATGAATAGATAAAGAAGATGTGGCACACATATACAATGGACTATTACTCAACCAAAAAAGAAACGAAATTGAGATATTTGTAGTGAGGTGGATGGACCTAGAGTCTGTCAAACAGAGTGAAGTAAGTCAGAAAGAGAAAAACAAATACCATATGCTAACACATATATATGGAATCTAAGAAAAAAAAAGTCATGAAGAATCTAGGGGTAAGATGGCAATAAAGACACAGACCCACTAGAGAATGGACTTGAGGATATGGGGAGGGGGAAAGGTAAGCTGTGACAAAGTGAGAGAGTGGCATGGACATATATGCACTACCAAATGTAAAATAGATAGCTAGTGGGAAGCAGCCGCATAGGACAGGGAGATCAGCTCGGTCATTTGTGACCACCCAGAACGGTGGGATAGGGAGGGTAGGAGGGAGGGAGACACAGGAGGGAAGAGATATGGGAACATATGTATATGTATAACTGATTCACTTTGTTATAAAGCAGAAACTAACACACTATTGTAAAGCAATTATACTCCAATAATGATGTGAAAAAATAAAAACCTAACCTTACAACTAAAGGAATTAGAAGAACAAAAATCCTCCAAAGTAAGCAGAAGGAAAGAAATCATACAAATCAGATCAGAAATAAATGAAAAAGAAATGAAGGAAATGATAGCAAAGATCAATAAACCTAAAAGATGGTTCTTTGAGAACAAATACAAAATTGATGAACCATTAGCCAGGTTCATCAAGAAAAAAAGAAAGAAGACTCAAATCAATAGAAGTACAAATGAAAAAGGAGAAGTAACAACTGACACTGCAGAAATACAAAGGATCACAAGAGATTACTACAAGCAACCCTATGTCAATAAAATGAACAACCTGGAAGAACTGCATAAATTCTTAGAAATGCACAGCCATCTAACCCTGAAGAGGAGGAAATAGAAATATAAACAGACCCATCACAAGCACTGGAATTGAGACTGTGATTAAAAATCTTCCAACAAACAAATGCACAGGACCAGATGGCTTCACAAGCAAATTCTATCAAATGTTTAGAGAAGAGCTAACACCTATCCTTCTCAAACTCTTCCAAAATATAGCAGAGGGAGGAACATTCCCAAACTCGTTCTACAAGGCCACCATCACCCTGCTACCAAAACCAGACAAAAATGTCACAAAAAAAGAAAACTACAGCCCAATATCACTGATGAACTTAGATGCAAAAATCCTCAACAAAATACTAGCAAACAGAATCCAACAGAACATTAAAAGGATCATACACCCTGATCAAGTGGGGTTTATCACAGGAATGCAAGGATTCTTCTATATATGCAAATCAATCAATATGATAAACCATATTAATAAACTGAAGGAGAAAAACCACATGATCACCTCAACAGATGCAGAAATAGCTTTCAACAACATTCAACAGCGATATATGATAAAAACAGGCATAGAGGGAACTTACTCAACATAATAAAGCTCATATATGACAAACCCGCAGCAAACATCGCTCACAGTGGTGAAAAACTGAAACCATTTCCACTAAGATCGGGGACAAGACAATGTTGTCCACTCTCACCATTATTATTCAACATAGTGTTGGAAATTTTAGCCACAGCAATCAGAGAAGAAAAAGAAATAAAAGAATCCAAATTGGAAAAGTAAAACTGTCACTGTTTGAAGATGACATGAGAATACATAGAGAATCCTAAAGCTTCTACCAGAAAACTACCAGTGCTAATCACTGAATTTGGTAAAGTAGCAGGATACAAAATTAATGCACAGAAATCTCTGGCATTCTTATACACTAATGATGAAAAATCTGAAAGAGGAATTAAAGAAACACTCCCATTTACCATTGCAACAAAAAGAATAAAATACCTAGGAATAAACCTAACTAATGAGACAAACGACCTGTATGCAGAAAACTATAAGACACTGATGAAAGAAATTAAAGATGATACAAACAGATGGAGAGATATACCATGATCTTGGATTGGAAGAATCAACATTGTGAAAATGACTATACTACCCAAAGCACTCTACAGATTCAATGCAATCCCTAGCAAACTATTAATGGCATTTTGGACAGAATTAGAACAAATAATTTCACAATTTGTATGGAAGCACAAAAGGCCCTGAATAGTCAAAGCAATCTTGAGAAAGAAAAACGGAACTTGAGGAATCAGGTTCCCTGACTTCAGACTATACTATAAAACTACAGTAATCAAGAGAGTATGGTACTGGCACAGAACCAGAAATATAGATCAATGGATCAGGATAGAAAGCTAAGAGATTAAACCCACACACATATGGTCACCTTATTTTTGATAGAGGAGGCAAGAATATACAATGGAGAAAAGATAACCTCTTCATCAAGTGGTGCTGGGAAAAATGGACAGCTACATGTAAAAGAATGAAATTAGAACACTTCTTGACACCATACTAAAAAGAAAGCTCAAAATGGATTAATGATCTAAATATTTGGCTAGATACTATAAAACTCTTAGAGGAAAACATAGGCAGAACACTCTATGAGTTAAATCACAACAAGATCCTTTTGACTCTCCTCCTAGAGAAAGGGAAATAAAAACAAAAAAATGGCACATAATGAAATTTAAAACCTTCTGCACAGGAAAGGTAAACATAAAGAAGATGGCAAAACATCCCTCAGAATGGGAGAAAATATTTGCAAATGAAACAACTGGAAAAGGATTAATCTCAAAAATATACAAGCAGTTCATGCAGCTCAATATGAAAAAACAAACAACCCTATCCAAAAACAGGCAGAAGACCTAAATAGACATTTCTCCAAAGAAGATATACAGATTACCAACAAACACCTGAAAGGATGCTCAACATCACTAATCGTTAGAGAAAGGCAAATCAGAATTACAATGCGGTATCACTTCACACCGGTCAGAATGGCCATCATCAAAAATTCTATGAACAGTATATGCTGGAAAGGGTATGGAGAAAAGGGAACCCTCTTGCACTGGTGGGAATGTAAATTGATACAGCCTCTATGGAGCACAGTATGGAGGTTCCTTAAAAAACTAAAAATAGAACTACCATATGACCCAGCAATCCCACTACTGTTCATATACTCTGAGAAAACAATAATTCAAAAAGCGTCATGTACCACAATGTTCATTGCAGCACTATTTACAATAGCCAGAACATGGAAGCAACCTAAGTGTCCATTGACAGATGAATGGATAAAGAAGATGTGGCACATATATGCAATGGAATACTACTCAGCCATGAAAAGAAACGAATTTGAATTATTTGTAGTGAGGTGGATAGTGAGGTATGTCAGAAAGAGAAAAGCAAATCCCATATGCTAACACATATATATGGAATCTTAAAAAAAAAAAGGGACAGGAATAAAGATGCAGATGTAGAGAATAGACTTGAGGACACGGGGAAGGGGAAGTGTAAGCTGGGACACAGTGAGAGAGTGGTATCGATATATATACACTACCAAATGTAAAATGGATGGCTGGTGGGAAACGGCTACATAGCACAGGGAGATCACCTCAGTTCTCTGTGACCCCTTATAGGGGTGGGATAGGGAGGGTGGGAGGGAAACAGAAGAAGGAGGGGATATGGGGATATATGTATACTTCTGGCTGATTTGGTTTGTTATACAGCAGGAGCTAACACAATTGTAGAGCAGTTATACTCCAAGAAAGAGAGCAATTATACTCCAATAAAGATGTTGAAGAAGAAAATCCAGATTCATCACATAAGAAATGCTAATTTCCACACAGCATAATATAATTAAGCCACGTTTTCTGCCACTGTATAATAAGTATTATATTTTATCCAGGGTCCAATAGCATACTCATCATTTTGTCTTAAGATTATCTAAAGCACCTTCTTTGGTAGAAATGTGAACATTTCTACCAACAGTCTGTTTATAATGTATTCTCTAAAATGATAGGATCTTTCTTTACTGTGCTCCTTAATTCCACCTGAGCACTCACCCAAGTTACCTTTAGTATTTTTATGTCTAGTCTCTTCAAGGCAATCTAGGCTTTCTTTATTATGCACCTGGGAACTCTTCCAGCCTTTGCCCATTACTCAGTACCACATCCAGTTCTACAATTGTAGTTATTTGTTACAGCAGCACCCTACTACTTGCACTATCTGTACCAAAACCAGTATTAGTTTTGTAGGGCTCCTGTAACTTACTACTACAAACTGAGTGGCTTAAAACAACAGAATTTCTTCTCTCACTGTTCTAGAGGCTGGGAGTCTGAAATCAAGGCACTGTTTTCTTTGAATCTTCTGCGGAAGTATTTTTCTTTGCCTTTTCCTAGTTTCTGGTGGTTTCAGCAATTCTTGAAGTTCCTTGGTTTATAAATATAGTATGGCAGTCTCTGCCTCTGTCATCACATGGCGTTGTCCCTGTATGAATTTCTGTGTCTCTCTGCATGGCCTTCTTATAAAGATACCAATCACTAGATTAGGGCCCCTAATCCGGTATTATCTCACCTAAACCTGATTACATCTGCACAGGCTGTATTTTCAAATATGGTCACATTTAGATACCAGAGATTAAGACGTCACATATATTTTTTTGTGGACATAATTCAACCCATAACAGCTATGTTCTGGAGTCTGAAGGGCACGGAAACTTCATACTGGTGGTTAAAATGTTTCAGAGGACTATGGAGATCCAATTGGCCTCAACTTCTAAATATAGATTAGTCAGTTGAAGATTTATTGGGAACACAATAACCTAATTTAGATATTGAACAGGTATGTAAGGTAGTGGGGAAGAGTTAGGAGTCTGTTGCTGAGATGGGTCAATTATTCTGGGTCCCAGGAAGACCTTGAATGTGCTCTGTCACTCTCCACAGACCTGTTTCACACTGCTCAGAAGCAGTCCTCTGTAACTGTGGGAACTTACCCCAGGCCAGGACCATGATAACTTTTACAATGATCTAAGGCTCTTTGGGCAACTACTCCTAGTTTTAGTGCCCCAACACCAGCTCACCTGAGATGCACTGTATTACATCCTGCTACATCAGCTCTCATGAATGTGTCCTTCTTGAGGGGAAGGGAGAAATGAGATCTGAATTCAATCCTGGGTATGTAACTGCTTATTTGATAATTTTCAACAACCAAAATACAACTCAAACAACATAGCCATAAGGGATATTTTAGTCTTTTTCTTCCTCAAAAGCTCTGGCTGCAAAGCTGCCCCACTTAGGTGGTGGTGATTCAGAGGTGAAAAAATTTTCATCATTTCAGCTGGGAGCTGAGGCTCGGGCTTTGGTCAGATCGCAGGGAGAGGACTGGGGTTGGCGGCGTGAACATAGGCTGAAGTGGTTAGTGCACCACGGCTAGCTGGGAAGGAGTCCAGGGAAAAGTCTGGAGCTGCCGAAGAGGCAAGAGACTTTTTCTTCCCTCTTTGTTTCCTGTTGCATGAGGAGAGGCGATTAAAAGCGCTGCTTAAAGGAGCTCCAGAGACGGGCGCGAGCCGCGGCTAAAAGCGCGGACCCCAGAGACGGGCGTGAGATGCTAAGGCTGCTGCTGCCGCCCCCAAGAAGCCTGTATGCGAGCACAGGTCACTATCCCCACCTCCCCTCCTGGGAGCCTGTGCAGCCCGTCACTGCCAGGGTCCCAGGATCCAGGGACAACTTCCCCGGGAGAACGCACGGTGCGCCTCAGGCTGTTGCAATGTCACGCCGGCCTCTGCCACCGCAGGCTCGCCCCGCACTCCGTGCCCCTCCTGCCCACCAGCCTGAGTGAACCAGAGCCCGCTAATAAGCCTCTCCTTCAACCCCTTCCTGTCTGGGCAAAGAACAGACGCCCGAGGGTGACCTACATGCAGAGGCGGGGCCAAAACCAAAGCTGAACCCCAGGAGCCGTGTGGGAAAAGAAGAGAAGGGAAATTTCTCTGTGCAGCCTGAGGAGCAGTGGATTAAATCCCCACAATCAACTTGATGTACCTGCATCTGTGGAGTACCTGAATAGACAATGAACCATCTGAAAATTGAGGCAGTGGACTTTGGGGGCAACCACAGATGTGGGATTTGCTGTATGCGACTTACTAGTTTCTGATTTTTAGCTTTATATTAGTATAGTTTTTAGCACTTTTTATCATTGGTGGATTTGTTCATTGGTTGAGCTGTTCTCTTCTTTTTTTTTCTTTTAATTTTATTTATATTAATAATTTTTTGGAATTTTAATAACTATATTTTCTTTTTCTTTTCTTCTCCCTTTTCTTCTGAGCCATGTGACTGACAGGGTCCTGGTGTTCCAGCTGGGTGTCAGGCCTGAATCTCTGAGGTAGGAAAGGTGAGTTCAGGACATTAGACCACAGAGACCTCCTGGCCCCATGTAACATCAATCAGTGAGAACTCTCCTAGAGATCTCTCTGTCAATGCTAAGACCCAGCTCAACTCAACGACCAGCAAGCCCCAGTGCTGGACACCCCATGCCAAACAACTAGCAAGACAGGAAAACAACCCCACCCATTAGCAGAGAGGCTGCCTAAAATCATAATAAGTCCACAGACACCCCAAATACCAGATGTGGCCCTGCCCACCAGAAAGACAAGATCCAGCACCACCTACCAGAACACAGGCACCAGTACCCTCCACCAGGAAGCCTACACAGCCCACTGAACCAACCTTACCCACTGGGAGCAGGCACCAATAACAACAGTAACTATGAACCTGCAGCCTGACAAAAGTAGACCCCAAACACAGTAAGTTAAGCAAAATGAGAAGACAGAGAACTACGCAGCAGATGAAGGAGCAAAGTGAAAACCCACTAGACCAAAGAAATGAAGAGGAAATAGGCAGTCTACCTGAAAAACAATTCAGAGTAATGATAGTAAAGATGATTCAAAATCTTGGAAATAGAATGGAGAAAATACAACAAACGTTTCACAAGGACCTGGAAGAACTAAAGAGCAAACAAACAGTGATGCACAACACAATAAATGAAATTAAAAATTCTCTGGAAGGAGTCAGTGGCAGAAATACTGAGGCAGAAGAATGGATAAGTGGCCTGGAAGATAAAATAGTGGTAATAATTACTGCAGAGCAGAATAAAGAAAAAAGAATGAAAAGAATTGAGGACAGTCTCAGAGACCTCTGGGATAACATTAAACACACAAACATTCGAATTATAGGGGTCCCAGAAGAAGAAGAGAAAAAGAAAGGGACTGAGAAAATCTGAAGAGATTATAGTTGAAAACTTCCCTAATATGGGAAAGGAAATAGTCAATCAAGTCCAGAAAGCGCAAAGAGTCCCATACAAGATAAATCCAAGGGGAAACACACCAAGACACATATTAATCAAACTATCAAAAATTAAATAGAAAGAAAAAATATTAAAAGCAGCAAGGGAAAAGCAACAAATAACATACAAGGGAATCCCCATAAGGTTAACAGCTGAACTTTCAGCAGAAACTCTACAAGGCAGAAGGGAGTGGCAGGACATATTTAAAGTGATGAAAGGGAAAAAACTACAATCGAGATTACTCTACCCAGGAAGGATCTCATTCAGATTCGAAGGAGAAATTAAAACCTTTACAGATAATCACAAGTTAAGAGAACACAGCACCACCAAACCAGCTTTACAAGAAATGCTAAAGGAACTTCTCAAGTCAGGAAACCAAGAGATGGAAAAGACCTACAATAACAAACCCAAAGCCATTAAGAAAATGGTAATAGGAACATACATATTGATAACTACCTTAAATATTAAAGGATTAAATACTGCAACCAAAAGATATAGACTGGCTGAATGGATACAAAAACAAGACCTGTATATATGCTGTCTACAGGAGATCCACTTCAGACATAGGGACACATACAGACTGAAAGTGAGGGGATGGAAAAACTTATTCCATGCAAATGGAAATCAAAAGAAAGCTAGAGTAGCAATTCTCATATCAGACAAAACAGACTTTAAAATAAACACTATTGCAAGAGACAAAGAAGGACATTACATAATTATCAAGGAATCAATCCAGTAGAAGATATAACAATTTTAAATATTTCTGCACCCAACATAGGAGCGCCTCAATACATAAGGCAAACGCTAACAGCCATACAAGGGGAAATCGACAGTAACACAATCATAGTAGGGGATTTTAACACCCCACTTTCACCAATGGACAGATCATCCAAAATGAAAATAATAAGGAAACACAAGCTTTAAATGATAGATTAAACAAGATGGACTTGATATTTATAGGACATTCCAACAAAAAACAACAGAATGCACTTTCTTCTCAAATGCTCAAGGAACATTCTCCAGGATAATATCTTTGGTCACAAATCAAGCCTTGGTAAATTTAAGAAAATTGAAATTGTATCAAGTATCGTTTCCAACCACGACACTATGAGGCTAGATATCAATTGCAGGAAAAAATGTAAAAAATACTAACACAAGGAGGCTAAACAATACACTACTAAATAACCAAGTGATCACTGAAGAAATGATAGAGGAAACCAAAAGATACCTAGAAACAAATGACAATGAAAACATGAGGACCCAAAATCTATGGGATGCAGCAAAAGCAGTTCTAAGAGGGAAGTTCATAGCAATATAATCCTACCTCAAGAAACAAGAAACATCTCAAATAAACAACCTAACCTTACACCTAAAGCAATTAGAGAAAGAAGAAGTACAACCAAAAAAAAAAACCCCAAAGTTAGCAGAAGGAAAGAAATCATAAAGATCAGATCAGAAATAAATGAAAAAGAGATGAAGAAAACAGTAGCAAAGATCAAAAAAACTAAAAGCCGGTTCTTTGAGAAGATAAACAAAATTGATAAACAGCATTAGAAATGAAAAAGGAGAAGTAAAACTGACACTGCAGAAATACAAAGGATGATGAGAGATTACTACAAGCAACTATATGCCAAAAATGGACAACCTGGAAAAAATGGACAAATTCTTAGAAAAGCACAACCTTCCAAGATTGAACCAGGAAAAAATAGAAAATATAAACAAACCAATCACAAGCACTGAAGTTGAGACTGATTAAAAATCTTCCAACAAACAAAAGTCCAGGACCAGATGGCTTCACAGGCAAATTCTGTCGAACATTTAGAGAAGAGTTAGCACCTATCCTTCTCAACTCTTCCAAAATACAGCCAGGTGAGAAACACTCCCAAACTCATTCTACGAGGCTACCATCATCCTGACACCAAAACCAGGCAAAGATGTCACAAAAAAAGAAAACTACAAGCCAATATCACTGTTGATTATAGATGCAAAAATGCTCAACAAAATACTGGCAAACAGAATCCAACAGCACATTAAAAGGATCATACACCATGATCAAGTGGGGTTCATCCCAGGAATGCAAGGATTCTTCAATATACGCAAATCAATCAATGTGATACACCATATTGACAGACTGAAGGATAAAAACCATATGATAATCTCATTAGATGCAGAAAAAGCTTTTGACAAAATTCAACACTTATTTATGATAAAAACCCTCCCGAAAGTTGGCATGGAGGTAACTTACCTGAACACAATAAAGGCCATATATGACAAACCCACAGCCAACATCATTCTCAATTGTGAAAAACTGAAAGCATTTCCACTAAGATCAGAAACAAGACAAGGTTGCCCACTCTCACCACTATTATTCAACATAGTTTTGGAAGTTTTAGCCACAACCATCAGAGAAGGAAAAGAAATAAAAGGAATCCAAATCGGAAAAGAAGAAGTAAAACTATCACTGTTCGCAGATGACATGATACTATACAGAGAGAATCCTAAGGATGCTACCAGAAAACTACTAGAATTAATCAATGAATTTGGTAAAGTAGCAGGATACAAAATTAATGCACAGAAATCTCTTGCATTTCTATACATTTATGATGAAAAATCTGAAAGAGGAATTAAGGAAACACTCCCATTTACCACTGCAACAAAAGGAATAAAATACCTAGGAACAAACCTACCTAAGGAGACAGACGACCTGTACACAGAAAACTATAAGACATTGATGAAAGAATTTAAAGATGATACAAACAGATGGAGATATATACCATGTTCTTGGATTGGAAGAATCAACAATGTGAAAATGACTCTACTACGCAAAGCAATGTACAGATTCATTGCAATCCCTATCAATCTACCAATGGCATTTTTCACAGAACTAGAAAAAAAATATTCACAATTTGTATGGAAACACAAAAGACCCCAAACAGCCAATCGTGAGAAAGAGGAGACTATACTACAAAGCTACAGTAATCAAGACAGTATGGTACTGGCACAAAAATAGAAATATAGATCAATGGAACAGGATAGAAAGCCCAGAGATCAACCCACGCACATATGGTCACCTTATCTTTGATAAAGGAGGTAAGAATATACAATGCAGAACACAGAGTCTTCTTCAGTAAGTCGTGCTGGGAGAACTGGACAGCTACATGTAGAAGAATGAAATTAGAACACTCCATAACACCATACACAAAACTTAACTTAAAACGGATTAAAGACCTAAATGTAAGGCCACACACTATCAAACTCTTAGAGGAAAACAAACGCAGAACGCTCTATGACATAAATCACAGCAAGATTCTTTTTCACCCACCTCTTAGATATATGGAAATAAAAACAAACAAACAAAAACCCAAGTTGGACCTAATGAAAGCTAAATGCTTTTGCACAGCAAAAGAAACCATAAACAAGATGAAAAGACAACCCTTAGAATGGGAGAAAATATTTACAAATGATGCAACTGACAAAGGATTAATCTCCAAAATATACAAGCAGCTCAATATCTAAAAAACAAACAACCCAATCCAAAAATGGGCAGAAGACCTAAATAGACATTTCTCCAAAGAAGATACACAGATTGCCAACAAACACATGAATTAGAGAAACGCAAATCAAAACTACCATGAGGTACCACCTCATACTGGTCAGAAGGGTCATCATCAAAAAATTTACAAACAATTAATGCTGGAGAGGGTGTGGAGAAAAGGGAACCCTCTTGCACTGTTGGTGGGAATGTAAATTGTTACAGCCACTATGGAGAACAGTATTAAGGTTCCCTAAAAAACTAAAAATAGAAGTACCATACAACCCAGCAATCCCACTACTGGGCACATACCCTGAGAACACCATAATTCAAAAAGAGTCATGTACCACAATGTTCATTGCAGCTCTATTTACAATAGCCAGGACATGGAAGCAACCTAAGTGTCCAATACATATAGCTGATTCACTTTGCTCTACAGCAGAAACTAACACAACATTGTAAAGCAATTATACTCCAATAAAGATGTTAAAAAAAATAATGAAATAATATAAAATAAAATAAAATTCAAGTAAAATTAAAAAAGCGAAAAGGCTTACCATATGAAATTGTTCTGTTGCTGTGTTGTGGCCCTGTCCGCCCAGAGACCTTGGAGTCTTTGCTTGTAGGAGCCTTAACTAATGAAGAAATAGGATGGGTGACTCATCCCCACATACCTGGCAGACAAGTCACAGGCACCAATCCCCAATATAGGAGAGTCTAAGTATCAGTAGAATTTGACTGGATGCACAAAGTGCTACCATATTGAGTAGTTAATTCAACAAAACAGCTTGCCCATCCAGTCAGATATAATTTTTAACTCAGTTGATTGGGAGGCCAGTTGATTCAACAAATGTCAACTGGTTCAATGATAGTCAAAAAAAAAGAGTAATTATTTAAAAACATAATCATCATTACCTAACTGAACTGAAGTTAATACTGGGATGATTAGCTGAGTTACCACAAGTTTCCTTCTCTCTCTCTCTCTCTCTGTCTGTCTGTTTCTTCGGGGATTATATAGAATTATATCCTCTGGGGAAAAATGAAGGCATTGTGGTAGTTAGAAGCAATGTGTACGGACTTGGAAGTTTTTCCTTTGAAATTACACTAGCAGAGGTTTGTAGGGTTTTTTTTTTGTTTTTTTTTTTTTAATTTGTTTGGGTTGAAAATTCAAATAGATACTTCATCTATGTGTAGTTGTGTCTTCCTAGATGGGTAGGTTATCTACTTCTGAGATTAAGCCATTGTAGTTATGAATTATTCATACAGTAAAATATTTTCCTTAAATAAATCCTTATTCCTCTTTATGGCCTCAAGTTTAGAAGTTTCACTATCAAATTTAACAAAGAAAAAATTCATTCACAGTGCACACTTTATTAATTTTGCTGTTTTTATTCTTTATTTCATTCTATTCTTGCAACAACACTTTGGGCAGATAGGGCAAGTATTAGTTCCTTTTTAAAGCTAGTCTATTTACATCAAACGGAAATAAGTTATTTCACTGGATTGCTTCCTCTCCGCTTTTATGAAGCCCTACTCACCTGGAGCCACCCACTTATGGTTGTGTTAGGATTAGAACTCAGATAATACTGTGCATATACCATGTGTTAATCTTCACCCTATGAGATCTGGGGCAGCATCCTATCAGTAAACAGTTGCATATTTCTGCATTCAATAAGTACAATAAATAAAGACCACTGAGTACAGTAAAGATCATAAAGAGTATCATATCTGGGCCAGGCTTGCTGCCAAATGGTTTTCAGAGAGTTTTGGATTTCGGAGTTGCAGATTGTGGATGTGTATTCCCCTAGCCTTGGTGCTCTCCACTACTGTGTGAAGCACTAATTATTTAACATACAATGACTACTATGCACCTTTTACCTCTTACTCCAAGGCTTCTCTGAAGAGCAACCAACCTGTTGGTGGTCAGCAGAGAGAACCTTTAGGCCCAAGTATTTTCTCCATGACCTTCATTATGCACAAGAGGCAACTCTCTTTTCTTTCACTACTGACAGCTCAACTATATATAAAAATCTCTTAATTTTTCACCCGTGTCTTTCTTTCCCTTTCAACTTCTTCTCTGGCTTCTTGGAGAATGATTAGAGAGAGCGGATGAGTAAAAGGATAGGATCATATCACAGAAAAGTCAAGAAGGAAGAGTGTGTCAAAGACGGGGGCAGAGTGCCCTACACTGTCAAATGAGTCAAAAAGATTCAGGAGCGTGAGGACCAAGGTGCCATGACCTTGGCAACCAGCGATTCCCTAGTGACCTTTGAGGGAGCAGTTTCTTCAGGGTTATGGGAATGGAACCCAGAATGCAAAGAGTTAGGGAGCAAGTGAATGTTGGTGAAGCCAAGACAGTAAATAGAGACCTAATTTTTAATTAGCCAGGATCAACATCCTTTAAAGTTCCTCAGAGTAAAATTCCTTTCACTAGTTCCATGCACTTCCTTATTGTTCCATTAAAACTTGCTTTTCCTCAAGCAGTAACAATAAAATACAATCAAAGATCGTTCTTATTAGTCTTTTTTTGTTGTTTGTTTCCATTAAATTGCTAGCGTTATGACAGTTTGTCTTCTAATATTGTACATCATAAATATACAACATTTCAACTACATCATGGGTTAATATGCTCCTGTGAACTGGCCTGAAGGCTGTCTTACCACATGTGACATATTTACATGGGGAACATCTTTCCTAAATTCCAAAGAATTGAGTAGTGAACTAACAGCTTGAAGTATAGGAAATTGCCATTTCTGTAGGTCAGAAATGATTGCATAGCAGCAATTTGATCTCGTTCAACCTCCTAAGTTTTCAAATGCTACCCTGATACAAACTGAATATTGCCACCCTGATTCACTGTTCACTAATTACAGTGGAGGAGGACAAATGGAAACCAGGAGTGATTAACACGAGTCTTAATTGAACTTTTGCTAAGTTGTGCAAAAGGGGCCACTTGTTTACTGCAGCAAGGCACCTGACAGTGGCACCTTCTAGGCCTGCCTGCCCATGGTGGCTAGTGCTCACCTTTGTTCTACACCAGGCCCAGGGCCTCTTGTTCTACCCTTTCCGATGGTCTTGGATATGACCTAGCCCTGTTTTTCTGGGAACCTACTTTCAGATTTGGCCAAAAGACATCAGACACTTGGGAAAAAACAAACAAACAAACAAACTTAGGATCACTTTCTCTGCATCTTATGAAATCTCTCCCTTCACCCAACACCCCATGCCCATATTATTGTCATATGTTCACTAATTTTCAAAAAATATAAGCAGTATCAAGGAGTAACTATGGAAAAATTACTTCTAAGGACACAGTTGTCATTTCTTTACTGGCCAAACCTCCCCTACTGCCCAGTACCAAGATAAAGACCTGTACCAACTATTTGCATCCTACTCCTGCCCCTAATATGTTATAATAAAGAAGAGACTAACACTGTGCCTTATAAACTGGCTCATAGTCTCTGCCCATAACTAATATAAAATCCATTTTCAACCAGTGCTGTGAAAATAAAAAGCAAAATAACTCAATAAATAACAACTAGAAATTATTCATTCATTCAAACCAAAATTTCCTAAAACAGAATGGTATTCTTGGTAATAAACTGAATCTTGTCATAAAGTATGAACAGGTCCCTTCTAGGAAATTATCTCTCTGTTTATATTTCCTGAACCTAGTATCTTATCTAACACAGAGTGCCTCCACTCAATAAATTCTTCAGGCAAGAAGGAAGGAAGGAAGGAAGAGAGAGAGGGAGGGAGGGAGGGAGGGAGGGAGGAAGGGCCAAAGGAAAGTTAGTAAGAAAGAAGGAAAAACTTCCATGCATTTGCTTGTGTAATTGAGGTAACTAGACATGCAATATTTTTTATGAAACAAAACAAAGTGGGAAATAAAATACTATGTTAAGGGGCTCCATAACTTTGAAATAAGGACTGGGAATTTGGACTTTGAGGGATTTTATACTCTTTCTGGTTCTTCACCTGTGCTCTGTCCTATTCCTTGTTCCTTATCCAGGGATGATAAATGTGCATACTTCACTTGGTGATACTAATATCTGGAATCTGATCATGTATCATTCTAAATTCAGCAGTTCACTGCATTCTTTTATATAGTGATGTTTTGTATTGGTTAGTCCTTGTGGAAAACATGGTAGATGAAACTACACCCCAAAACGCAAAATCTACCAGCATTTACATTTCTTCTGTGAAACAAGTCCAGATATCACCATCCCAGCTCATTGTTTCTGCAGTGACTTTGTTTTCAGATGCTTCTGTGTTTCCAGTTTCTTCATAGTTTTTGCTAAGGACTTGGAGACTGGAGTGACAGCTATATTCCCACTCGCTTTACAGCATTTTATTTCCAGTACACATCACCTCACAATGTGTTCCCTTGTGCGACATTACAGGATCATTACTTTTAAAATGAAAGGTATGGTTGATGATTGACTGCCCTCTAATTACCCAGACTGTTTGTCAAAGCCAGTGGGCAGGAGACATAAGCTCTATTTTGCTGTTATATTGACTGCCAAGTTTACAGCGCATCTCTGCTAACAAGAAAAACTTCCTCAACAAGGATATTTAGTGGAGCAGATCTTTGCCAATGGAAAAAATCCCCTCCCCTTCCGGATAAACAGTGAAGAAAATGATCTAATGATCAAATTGGTCCATCCCATGCCTTCAAAATAAGAAGCTTATCTAGGATCGGTGTTTCTCAATTTTTTTCCCATTATTGAGACTTTTCAGACATCTTCTCCTAATAGCTCACCCAGGACATTTTAATACCATAGATACACTTTTTATCTGTTAACGTACTGTGGTCCTTTGGAGGATTATAAACCATTGTAATACTGAATTTTTTTTCTCCCCACCAAGAACAATTTCTACCTTCTTGAGAATGCATGTCTTGGATGATGCCTGCTAGTGCACACTGATGGAATTCAGATGATGTTTCACCAATTCTATATGCAAGGCCACCGTATTCTGGAGTACACAACTCAAGAGCATGCAAGATGGAAAATGGTTCTTTAGTAAACCAACTGAATATCATTCCTCTCCTAAAAATAAGGAAGCCCTAATAACGTTAAAGAGTACATGGTTCCCAAGTCAAAAAATTTGCAGCCGCCAATTCAAGGTCCTCCACATACAGAGAGGGGCCAGGCTTTGCTCCCAGAAGGTATAAGACTATGGCCTTGTGACAGCCACCATCTCATTTGCTTCTTTATTAGCATACATTTATTGAGTTCCAACTATGTAGACTTTCAGCTCCATGAGGGAAGTGACTGTTTTCGATTTTGCTCACCATTATAGAATAAAGGAAAGAAAGAATGAAGACAGAAAGGGAACGAAATAGGAAGACAAGGCAGTATGCTAAGTGACTTGAACACTGCCTCTAAGAATATTACATTTAGTGTGAAGGTACATAAACAAATAGTCAAAATAAAATATTGTGATGGTTATAACTGAAAAGATGTATAGATATGGTGAGGTTACAAAGCAGTGGTTAATTCTATCTGGTTAGAGGTGGGAAGAAAACGAAGTGAGTTATGAAAACCTTTAGGGAGACAAGGTTGTATTAGAAGACTTACGTGGGCCCCAGGGCACTCTTGCCTTTGTGGTCTCCTTTTTCTACAAAAGCACATTTAAGTGTAATATACTTCTAGTACAACAAGATGAGTATCATTATCTGGGCAGTCTAGGGGCACATAGCCTGGAGGCCCATCAAAGACCTCTAGGAGGATGAGAGGTTTAAGCGAGAGAAACTCTAGGACAAGCTGGAAGAGTGGCTGGAAGATGGGGCAGAGTGTTCCAGGCAGAGGCAACAGCTTGTTCAAAGGCCTGGAAGTGAGAGATCTATTACGATTGGATGAAAGAGAGACAGACAGAAACAGAAGGGGAGAAGTGTGAGAGATGAAGTTAGAGAAGAAGGTAGGGGTCAAACCGTAGCAGGCCCCATGTTAAGGAGTCTGGCTTTATTGTAAAGAGAGTAAGAAACCATTTTTAAAAGCTTTTCTGTGAGGAACCAACAGAATCAGGTTTGCATTTTGGATATTCATTCAATCTACACTGCAGCCAAATGACTGGTGAAGGTGTCATGGATATTCTGTGGGACCACCCAGGCCCCCTCTTTAGGGCCCGCATACCCACCCCCAGCTTCTGGAAATAATGGCTTTTGAAGGTTCATGGCTGAGCCCTTCAGTGGGAATTGCCCTCAGCCATAGGGAACTGCCCTTTCCAAGGGCAGATCCTTTCCCAGAGAGCACCCATGACCGTAACCAGCTAATGCAGAGATACAAAGACCCAGCCACATTATCTCAATCAGGGACAATCTCAGCTCCTAAGATCCCTGAAGGATTGACTGAGGCCTCTGCTGTAACCATGTTTCAGGTTTCTTCTCCCTCTGCTTAATCCTACTCTGTTAGTTTCCTATGGCTGCATAATGCTTTAGCACAAACTTAGTGGCCTAAAAAAACACACATTTATCATCTCACAACGTCCATGGGTCAGGAGTCTGGGCACAGCTCAACTGGATCCTCTTCTCAGGCTACAATCAAAGTGTTGGCCAGACTACATTCTCATCTAGAGATTTGACTGGGGAAAAATCCACTTCCAAACTCACTTCAGTTGTTGACAGAATTCATTCCGTTGTGGTTGTAGGACTGAGGATCCCAGATTCTTGCTGGCTATTGGCCGGAGGCTATCTTTGGTGCTGAGAGGCCACCAGCAATTCCTAGAACCTGCTCACAGTTTCATTTGCGCTTTCCCAACATGGTCACTTACTTAATCAAGCCAGCAAGGAGAGTCTCTGGAACAAGTTTGCTAGCAAGATAGACTCAGATATCATATAAATTAACTGCAGGAGGGACATCTCACCAGCTTTGCTGTATTCTATTCATTAGAAGCAAGTCATAGGTCCCCTCCGCACTCACGGAGAGAGGGTTACATGAAGGCGTGAACATCAGGAGATGACAGACACCTTAGTGTCTACCACACGTGCCTTCCTCACTTCTTAAAGGTATATCTCCTGAGAGCACTCCCCAATAAACCTGCATTCCACTACCCCTCTTAGAGTTTGTATCCACTGGAGGCAGGTAAGTGAGTTAGAGACTACTGCCGGAACACCAACTATGGGTGATAGCAGTGGGAGATCGAGCTGCATATTTTCCTTCTATTAATACATGTATTATTAAAATTATTATTAGAATTTAGAATGATACATAGCCTGTCTGAAAGTAAAATCAAGTCTAAAAACTACAGTCCTCAAGCAGGGATACATACAACAAAAAAATTCATTTCTAGGACTGGAGAGCAGATTAAACATAACATAAAAATTAGGCTTACTATGTTCCACAGTGTGGAAATAAATTGCAGACTACAATCAGTCACTTAAAAAGAGATGATTAGCACTTTATTAAGTTAGCATAGATTGTACTTCTACAAACTGCAGAAATAATCAATGAATAAAGATGCCCTATTAGAGACTGATAGTCAGAAAATATATATAAGCAACTGTTGGTATGATAACAGGATCAAATTCCACCTTGTATATCAACACGCCCATTTTTATCCAACCCATTTACAGTAATTGTTATTCTTGCTTATCTTATATACAGAGTGATATAAATGATATTCAACAAGGATCCAGTTTCAATGATTTGGACACCATATTATAGGCATTATCCACTGGAAAAATATTTTATCTTAGTCTTTAAAGTGTGATATATATATACTGGCCTGACCTTATTGCTAGAAATGCTTAAATACTAATGCATTTTAAAATCAGTAACTACAAATATCACATGCCTGCACTTACTGTGCTGTCAGAGAAATATTTTAGAATATTTTGGCTAGTCAACAGCTTATTATTTCAATGGTCTTCATGGGTATAATTCATTGCATTTCAATTGCATGCACATTCAAAATTTCTTACAAAAGAAGAATGGTAACACAAAATATATAATCTTCCCTCAATGAATTGTGATGTTCAGCAGTTTCACAGAAAAAAGTGTTGAGTTTCAGAGGGAAACAAAACAGCAGCCGTTCAGAGGTGGGTGAACCGCTCATCCTCTGTCACAAAGGCATCATTAACGTGCCCTCCCTTCATGTCCAGGGGATCGCAGGGGATGCCGTTTTCAATTGTGATTGTGTTTTCCCATTTATCTTCAGTGTCTTACATTTCAGATGGTCCTTTGTTCTTCTCAAGTGCACATAAAAAGAATGATTGGGATCTAGGAAGAGAAAGGATGGTCTTCTGTACAAACATGGAGATAAGGAAAGGGGAGAGGAAACTTAGAATGATGGGGAAAATGGATGACATCGTGTGTTTTCAAATAAATTTCAAAGATCATAAAGAGTTGATGAGGTGAAAAGATGCTATCAAGATCAGCAGCCTGCATGGATATTATATATGTGTGTGTGTGTGTGTGTGTGTGTGTGTGTGTATGTATATGAATGAATATATATATGAATGAATGTTTGTATACACACATATACATATGTACATTCACACAAACAAACTGCATGAAGGAATGTGAGGAAAATATATGGTAAATTGGCAAGTTAAAAAATTTAGCTCTAGGAGAACAACTTCACAAAAATTGAATTTAAAAAAGTAATAAATTCCTCTCACAAGATTTGACAAATTAATGGTCTGCAAATATTAGGTAAAAATCAGGTTGAGATGAGATGCCAAGAAGCAAACTCACATTACTTTGTAGAAAGGATGTAACCATTGTAAACTGCAGGTATCATTCCTTGGCTCTACTCATTACAAAATAGTTGCATTCATTTGTTAAGTCAGGTTTTTGGAACTCAGAACACATTCTGCTAATTACAGCTCATAGCTAAAATCCCAGGTCATTCCAAAAAATTCTATTTAACAGGTAAATTTTTAAGTTGTTCATTCTCAGACCCTTTAAAGACCCTGCTACCCCAATCCAGGTGGTAACCAGATCCTTAATCTTTCCCTGGAGTGTGGAAAAATGTAGCCTTGAATTCAAACATTCTTCCTGTCTTTTGTGAAAGGCCAAGACACTGAGCCAATTGTGCTTGATATCATAGAGGTAGGGGGAGAAAAGAGATAGGCAATCAGAGGGCAGAAGAGTTTCCCTCAGGATTATCACAAGTTAGATGTTGGGACACCACGGAGGCATGATGTTAGGCATGAGGCTCCCAGACTTGTCAAAGATTCTCTTGTTCCAGAAATCTGTAGAAACTTCAAAGAGGCAGACCTGGGTGGATCACATGGCTGGGATGGTGGACATTGCTGTGGTGACCAGGATGGACTTCCACCGCTATGGAAGTCCCTTAGAAACTTAGTGAATTTCTAGTGGGTGAGGAGGTTGGTGAAGATGCCCCAAAGATGATCAAGGTAGAGGTCCCTATTAGTCCTACATGAGAGCTCATTTCAAAGTGCTTTAAAGAATATAGTGGAGGAAGGCAGAGAAAAGAAAGAGCTCTTGTTTACAAAAGAATGACAACCAATATAGAAGGTGCAACAGAAACAGAAAATCACCAAATAATAATAATTGATTCTGTTGAGGCTCCTCAATGGATACTAAAGCACTGAGTGGGAGATGACTAAGGAACAGCATACTCACAGGGTCTCAATGTAACACCCCTACAAGCAATGTACTAATTATAAAGAGACATTTGATTTTTGTAAAGGGAGAAATTTGGTGAATATCACCAACGAGACAAACTGACAAGTGCCTCTAGACGTGATGCACCGAGAAGATATATTTTTTAAAAATAAAATTCTCTGTTCTATGTTCCTGCCCTACTCCATCACCAAACTTTTCTGACCTGAATCTCTCAGGAGGAACTAATCAGTCAACTCCAAATTAAAAGATATTTTGTAAAACAGCTGACAGCATAGAGTAGGCACTCAACTAATGTGCTTAGAATTGGATAGACAGACACATGAGTAGCTGGCTAGCTAGTTAGACAGATAAATGGATGGATGGATGATTGGACGGTAGTTGGGTGATGGAACAAACAACTGGATGGAAGAATGGATGGACTAATGCTGTAGGCAAAGTTACTCAGACAGCAGCCCAAGGTAGGTTTTGAATGAGATCTATCAGAAGAAAGAGGGAAGGAAGGGAGGAAGGGAATGTACACGTGATATTTCTTGTATTTATTGAATAGTTATTTTTTCAAATGGATGGAGGAAAATACTCATTTTCATACCTTAGGAATTAGAAGTACAGATTTTGCCAGGCTTCACCGATGGTTTATTAGATAATTTTAAATAGGTGGAGATTATAAAGAAAAGTAAAGTAGCATTTCAATACTATAGATCCCACTGTCATCACTTGAAAGTATTTTGCCATTGTGCATGCCATTGTCAAATGTCAAAATATATCACTACAGGCCCAACGCTGGGAGTGGAAGTCGGCGGATTGTAGTCCCAGTGACCTAGGTAAGGACAGGCTGCTGCGTTTTCCCTTCCTCAGGGTGAAGATACTGCACTGTCCATTCCAAGCATCAGCGGTCAACGATCAGTGCCAGTTGGAGTAGGCATACAATTTCTTGTGATGAGAAGGTCCTCCAGCCAGGTGAAATCACCTATCAGAGGACTAGAATTCTTTGGCCGCTCCTCCTGTAGACAGGGGTATCTCGTCACTTTCCACGTCGTCCAGAAAGCAAAGCCAACTGACATTCTATAACCATCGAACACATCACTTCCATTCATAGTATCCAACATTCATTCAATAACTATGTTTTGAGTGTCTACTATGTGTTGGAAGAGACACAGTTCTTGTCCTAAAGTGAAAAGAAGGAGCGCAGTAAAAAAAGAAAACTCCAAATTTCACTCATCCTCCCCTCCTTTTCATGGATTATAAAAGAGAGTGATGTTTCAGTAAGAATGACACCCTAGCGACAAATGTATATTTATAAATTATCATCAAACATGCCTAGCTCATGCAATTTCTCCCCAAGTCACTCCTCATTGGGCTTGGAGTGAATAATAATTCTCCATAGAAATAAACAGGTTTCTAACAGTCAAGTTTTACCCTGAAATTTGTGTATGTAACTATGAAAGTCATATTACAAAAATCCTTGTGGATTTCTGAAGTAGGTGGCAATGCAACAGCAGTCTTAGAAATGATGGTTGCCAGTGTTCATTTGCCAGTTTCTTCAGTTTAAGAAAATGTTTTTACAGAGTTAGAAGAAGAATTGCAGAGAGCTGGACACTTGCAGATCATGGCAAGAAATCCTGCCTCCCCTTCCCCCACCAACCACAAAGGAAAAATAATCCACCAGGCATCACAAGGAATGGGGAAGAACGAAAAAGGAAGATGCAGATGGATGAGGACAAGTTTCTCTTCCTTAGAATAAGGATCTCTTAATCAAAAAGATTCTGAGCAAAATCGCTGTGGAAATTTATCAAAATGTGAGCCGTGTCCATGACAAATTAGGTACATATTATTCTTTTGTGACCTTAGACCTAGTTGTTCACAGTCTTGGCATTGCCAGGCTTCACAAACTGCAGTGTCAGTAACTTGCTGGCTGGCGGACATGATAAGAAGCTCGAAGGTTATCATCTAACAGTAATACAGCCCTTTGTCACATTTCATAGTGTGTCCTGTAATAAACTGAGTCACTGCCTGCACATTGCTGTAAGTATAATAAAACTTAACTATCTTTCTGGATCATTCTGATTTGATGTTCTGCTAAAAACATGAATTCTTTTTCCTGAAAAATAAAAATGAGTGTTAATGACTTTCCGCTGTTCCTGCATGTCAGGTGGTTCAGGAAGAGGATTAAACAAGCAAACAAACAAACAAAAAGCATGACTAAAACACCTGAAACTAGCTCTTAGAAGCCTTAGTGTGGCTATTTCTCATAAATCCACAGAGAAGATGGGCAAAAGAGGGGACCAAAAATGTACAGGCATACCTCAGAGATATAGCAGGTTTGGTTCAACTTCAATAAAGCGAGCAACACTACACTGTAGTCTATTAAATGTACAATAGCATTATGTCTAAAAAAATCACAGTACATACCTTAATTTATAAATATTTTAGAGATAAAAAATGCTAACCATCATCTGAGCCTTCAGTGAATTGTAACCTTTCTGTTAGTGGAGGGTCTTGCCTTGACGTCAACGGCTGCTGACTGATCAGGGTGGTGGCTGAAGGCTGGGTGGGTGTGGAAATTACTTAAAATTAGACAAAAGTGATGTTTGCTGCATCGACTGACTCCCTTTCATGAATGACTTCTCTGTATGTAACATGCAATGCTGTTTGATAGCATTTTACCCATAGGAGAACTTCTTTCAAAATTGGAGTCAATCCTCTCAAACCCTGCCGCTGCTGTATCAGCTAACTTTATGTCATATTTTAAATCGCTGGTTGTCATTTTGACCGTCTTCACAGCATCTTCACTAGGAGTAGATTCCATCTCAAGAAACCACTTTTTTGGCTCATCCATAAGAAGCAACTCCTCATTTGTTAAGATTTTGTCATGGGATTGCAATGATTCAGTCACATCTTTAGGCTCCACTTCTAGTTCTAGTTCTCTTGCTTTTTCCACCACATCCGCAGCTGCTTCCTCCACTTAAGCCTTGAACCCCTCAAAGTTATCCGTGATGATTGGAATCAACTTCTTCCAAACTCCTGTGAATGCTGATATTTGTATCCCTTCCTATGAATCATGAATGTTCTTAATGGCACCTAGAATGGTGAATCCTTTCCAGGTTTTTGACTGACTGCCCAGATCCACCACAGGAATCACTACCTATGGTAGCTGTAGCTTTAGGAAGTGTATTTCTTAAACAATATGACTTGAAAGTCTAAATTGCTCCTTGATCCATGGGCTGAGGAATGGATGTTGTATTAGCAGGCATGAAAACAAATTAATCTTGTTATACGTCTCCATCAGAGCTCTTGAGTGACTAGGTGCATTGTCAGTGGGCAGTAATATTTTATAAATTTATTTTGGCTCTGTTGGGTCTTCATTTCTGTGCGAGGGCTTTCTCTAGTTGCGGCGAGTGGGGTCCACTCTTCATGGCGGTGCATGGGCCTCTCACTGTCGCAGCCTCTCGTTGCAGAGCACAAGCTCCAGATGCGCAGGCTCAGTAGTTGTGGCTCACAGGCCTAGTTGTGGCTCACGGGCCACAACTAGTCTGCTGTGTAATACAGCCCTGCTGTGGGATCCTCCCAGACCAGTGCTCGAACCCATGTCCCCTGCATTGGCTGGCAGATTCTCAACCACTGCGCCACCAGGGAAGCCCCAGCAGTAAGGAATCTTTTTTTGAGCAGTAGGCCCTCACAGTGGGCTTAAAATGTCCAGTGAATCATGTTGTAAACAGATGTGCTGTCATCCAGGCTTTGTTATTCCATTTATAGAGTGCATGTAGAGTAGATTTAGCATAATTCCTAAGAGCCCTGGGATTTTCACAATGGTAAACGAGCACTGTCTTCAATTTTGAGTCACCAGCTGCATTAGCCGCTAACAAGAGAATCAGCCTGTGCTTTGAAGCTTTGAAGCCAGGCATTGACTTCTCCTCTCTAGCTATAGAAGTTCTAGGTGGCATCTTCTTCCAATAGAAGGCTGTTGGAAAAATGGTGCTGACAGATTTGCTCAACGCAGGGTTGCCACAAGCTTCAATTTGTAAAAAACACAGTATCTGCAAAGCACAATAAAGTGAAGCACACTAAAGTGAGGTCTGCCTGTATCGGGTGGCCCACGTATCTAGGGGGTGTTGAGGATCAGGGTTTGCTCAAGATAAAGCAGTGGCAGCTAGAAGCAGAAACAGTATTTTTGTCTCCCTTCAAACAAGATAGGGCTGAAAACCCAAGGCCCAAGAACAGACAAACAACAAAGGACAGACAAATATGATTTCAAAACAGGACAGAGTTAATTATTGGGGAACTGGGACTGTGGTCATAATCAGTATGGATGAATCCTGGGGAAATAGCAGCACTGCTGGAATGATTTTAGTGGGCGTTGCAGCACAGTGAGACTGGTGATGTGATGGCAAAAACAATAAGAATTAGTATCTATTACACGGCAGACTAAGTGCTTTGTACACATCATCTCACCTAATTCCTACTGCAGTACTATGTAGTTTTTATTATTATCCCTGTTTTTCAAATGCAGGAGCTGAGACTCAAATATGTAGAGCAACTTGTCTTTCAGAATGGGATGAAACTGGTGAAAGGAGTAGACCTAGAACTCTATTTCATCTCCCCAGGCTTCGCTCAAAACACATATTTGATTCCTTTTGAGTGTGTACATTTAAGAACAGCAAAGTAAAACAATTATTAGCTCTAACATTTATGATTTCATTTACATTTCTATTTTCAAGACAATTTATTCACTTAATTGAGACTGTAAGAATGTGAAGTTTCAGTATATGAAAATATAGGCTGAGCCCCAACCCCTCGTGTGAAAAAAATCATAGAAATCCAAATGCGCTTCCCTTTACTATTGACCTTAGGTGAAGAGAAATATAAACAGAAATAAACCAAGTGAATTTACTAGTGACTCTGCTCAACTGCTAGCACTAGCTAGGGTTCAGTGTCCTGAGTCCTTGACCTGGCTTTGTTACAACTACAAGATTATCATCACCTTATAGGCAAGGACCACCCATGTTATCTATGTACGTCTCTTCCATGATACATTCTAGAGCTCCTATCACATAATGGATGGTCAATAAAGGAATAAGATATTTTCCCTCTCTGGGCCTTGGCTTCTGGAGAGATGGATACAGATCATTGTTTAAGATTCCTTCCTAAGAAAATAACATTATCACAGTCTATTTATATGCAGGAGTCATGAATCAATTCTACTATATACATACAAGTCTGAAATTGTGCTCTCTGTGACTCTTCTGTTATAGCACAACGTGCCAGGTTACATAGAATTAGCACTTTGTAACTGCTTTTTGATGATGATGTTTCTTTACATTGATACAGCACTCCCCAGTGTATGAAGCACTTGTGTGTATTCTCCAATTTTGTCTTCCCATCATCGTAACTATTTAAGAAAATATTATCCTCATTTTCCATATATGACCTTGACTGGATCAAGGTCATTCAGCTAAAAAATGCCAGGGCATGACACTGGAACCCCGAACTAGGAGTACTGATCCAGTGCTCTTTCAACTAAAACACACATCACATCATCACCATCATCACCATTACTATAAAGCTGACCAGAGAGCTAAAATATCCACTTCCAGGCTGGGGCTAGACACAGATCTAGTACAGACATCACTGTCAAGTATATGCAGTTAATCTTGGTTGTCTTCCCACATACCCAACTCCCTAGCTGTTCCCCAAAAGAAAAAAAAAATCACTTTTCCAACTTTTTTCCTTCAACAAATCTCTCAATTCTTCTAACTGCTGTTCTCAACTAGATGGTAATAGAGAAGCAACCTCCTCGAATTATTTCACGAAGAGGCGGCAGTTGTAATGGCGAGTTGAAACTGGCTGGTACAGGCTTGCTGGAGGTGACTCAAACATTCAGAAACTTCAGACTGGATAGGAAGTCAGCAAATGCTACAAATCAGGGTATCTTTTTCTTTTTTTAGAGAGCTGATTAGTCAGTCCACCACTATTATAGTAAACAGCAGGCCTAATAAGATCACTTGCCTTTTAAAATAGGTGTTCGTTAACTAATAAAATCTCAAGCAATAAGCCACTGAACTGGAAAATTTTCTGCAGTATGGTGGCAATATCTGGATGGAAAAGAGATCTTTTTCCAGCATCCCTTAATCACAGAAATGGGTTAAGCTCATCTTGCATAATAATAATTACCGTTTATTTAGTACATACTATAACCTAGGTACTTTATACACATTTTCTCACCCAATCCTCATGGAAGTCCTGTGAGACATTATCTCCCCATAACAGATGGAGAAACAGACCCACAGAAACTACATGACGCAACCAAGGTCACTCAGCTAAAGGGTATAACTAGTATTTGAGTTCACCTAGTTTGGGCCACCAGTGACTGCATACTTTCCACCCAGCGGTTCTGAACAGTCAGTGGAATGCTGTTATTGACACAGCTACCAGAATAGTTAAAGCTTTACTTGAGAAATTTCTTCAGTAGTAAGTATAAAGATGCACATGTCTTAGAGGACACTGGCACTCTTCTCTGCAGAAGCAGAATGGTGATTCAGATGACCCTGTGGTCCCTCCTCGTCTTCTAGGTTTAAGATTTTGTACTACACAAACTATGTTCATTATTATCTAATGTATGAATTGGATTCTTGAACAAATCTTTGTCTTCGTCACCACTAAAGACTTTCAGGGGCAACTCCCATTTTTTTCCACAATTAGAAAACACTTTCATCACAATGATCAGGGCTCTCCCCACTTCGAACTGCACCCTCTCCCCACCTTTGAAGCAATACTTTGCCCAAGAAAAACCCACCAAATTTTTTCCGTATCAAATGGAAAACCCAACAAATCAATTTCTCTTCAGAAGATTGTCATAACTGTCCTGAGTCTATTTGCTAGTTATTGATGCTCTCCAGGTTGACACAGGAGAATTGTCCATCTGTTTCCTGGTTTGAACATGAACTAAATTTGTGAAGGCAAGGTTGTGACAACAGCCTCCCTTCTCCCGAGCAACAGATTATGATGCTACACACTCAGTTATTATACTACTGCAGAATCTGCTCAGAAGGAAGAGATAGCTGATCCCAGACTAACGAACGAGCTGAAAGAACAGCAACTGGCAGGATAATAAAATAACAGTAACAGCTAACAGCAGTAGTGCCAGGCACTACTTCAAGAACTCTATTAACACTTTTGATCTCAGCAAATTAATTCTTTCTAACATACCTCACTGTCACTTGAGCAAAGTTATCTATGCACAGACAGTAAAGAAAAATTTAACCAACTTGACTCTAGCACCACAACCTTATCTTCTTGAGCTTGGTTTCCCTGACTCATTGCCGGTATTTCCTGATATCCACACAGTTCATGGATTACATACAAGAGCAGAGTCTAGGCAATAAATACTTGGAATCCAAGCAGTCTATCTCCAGAGCCCATTCTTCTACCTCCTTCACCATAGTGTACTAGTGAGGAAATTGGGAACGAAGGAGATGGTGTAAATTCACAAAGGTTACAATTGTTGGAAACCATAGAATCATAGCATTTCAGGATTAAAATAAAACTTAAAACTATTAAACATAGTTATTCAAGTACTGCAAGAGAATATTTCTTAATATTCTGAAAAACAAAATAAAACAGATTAATAATTTATACCAAGCCTCTCAGCATTATGTGTCATGCCAAGAGCAAGAAAAGCAAGCAAGTACAACTTGATCTTAATCTTTGAGCTTAATTTGGGCACTACACGTAAATCACATTTATTCCATAGCATTTCACTTACCATTTGTGAAAAAAATTATAAAGCCCCAAATTAAAATGATTACCTTCTGCTAATAACCAGGGTGAACCATATGGAAAGTAGAAAGTCTCAGGAAAAACATTTCGTCAAACACACACTTGGCCAAACACAACCTGCATGTCCCGTGTGGGCACCAACACTTTTGAAAACCAATGTGTGTGCCTGTGATTCCCACTTACCAAAATTCCTCTTCCTTGGTATCAGAAGGGAAGGTTTAGGCACATCAGAGTGTCTACAGAAGAGTTGAGGACTCTCTCCACTGCCCCTCTGGATCAGAGGTGCTTGTAAACAAAATTATTTTCTCCTTTCATTGTGCTAAGAAATCTTGTCTCCTCTCTACCTAAATAACTCTCCCACTGGTCTGAAACTCTCTAATACCAATAATTTATAGACATCAAAGTTTGCATGTGCCCCAGAATCCAGCTAAATGAACTCCAGGAGTGGGAATCTAAATGTAAGTACTTAAATTGCAAGCTGTGAAACTAGGTGAATTAGAATAGCCTAGATATTCATTAAAACATATTTTCTTCAATTGTACATCAACAAACTTCAATTAAAAGAATGCATCTCCTTCAGAGAATAAACTTTAGTGGGTCTGTGGTAGGGCAAAGGAACCTATATTTTAAACAAGTGTTCCAGGCAATTTTGATGCAGGAAGTTGATTCAAAGGCCACTGTGAAGAACACGGGTCTATATAAAATCATAGGCACTAGAGGGAGAGCATCCATCAAAGGGAGGGAATATAAAACACTGCAAAAGTGTGTAGAACAAGATGGCAGCTGCAGGCACTGGAAGAGGCAGGCCAAGGTGAGGAGGCATGAAAAGGACTACGGAAGTACTAGGCTTTGGAGGTGGATGACTAGCAAAGATTAACTCTGCCTACCCAAAAAGTCTGCTTAGCTCTGTATATCCAGCTTACAAAATCATAACCCAGATATTAAAACCAACTCTAGATATAAAACATTCACATGGTATAGAATAGAAAGAAAGATAGTAATGGAAGGACTCATAGTTAACCTAGGGACACAGACTCCAAAAAGTCTCCAAAAACATAAGTGATATTTTGAAAAATCACCAATTTTTTCAATTTCAGATATAACACATTTTCTTCAGCTAGGGGAAAATCCTCTCCTTGTTTTTCCAAGTCATGAGTAAACAAGAAAATGTTCTTTAAATCACTCCCTTTAAATATCTTACCTTCTATGTTGCCGGATTCCTGACAAAATCAATAGCATGGTTGCCACTATGATGATGCAAAACATCACACCAAATATAATAATCCAGACGGGCACAGATGGGCCAGTAGGTGGTGCAAGAGTGGAAGGAATTCTTAAAAATTCCAGAGTCTGGTCATTCAAAAAGAAGGCATTGTTGATCCGGTTCCTAATCATTCTAAAATACAATGATGATTAAAAACAAATGAAACAAGACAGAAGAAACATTAGAAACAGAAGGTATAACCCTATCTCCCCATGATTATAACTATCCATGATTATAACTATCTCTATAAACAGAGCATCCCCCTAGCAGGAGACTTCAGGTTGAACAGACAGTGTGATGAGGACCATCATGCTGTGGTTTTCTGTCTATAAGTGGCAGTGCTTGTTGCCAGAAAGATGCTTCTCTATGTACTACTGCCCTCCACTGTTGATAATGTCCTAGAAGTAACTGGAAGTCTTGAGCTTTGAGCTCTGCCCACCATGTTTTATTTCCTGAGAGGCAGCATCTAGATTAAAATGACAGAACTCTATTTAAGGTGCCTTACAAAAATACCAACAGCCTGAAAAGATAAAATAATATGCAAAAAGTGGGTGATAAATATGAGAAGAAAAAACAAAACCAGCAGGAGAAAAGAGAGCACGAAGCCAGGAGCAGCTGCAAATCCATCAATTTGATCTTTTTTTTTTTTTTTTTCATTCAATTCAACAAACATTTGCTGGAAACTTACTAAGTACCAGATCCTGTGCTAGGTACTGGAGATACAAAATGAAATAAAAATACCCAAGAAGCTTACAGTCTAGAAGAGTGGCCCATCAGTCCCTCCACAATCACAGTGCAATCACAGTGCAAGGGGTAAATATGGGCACAGTGGGAGCACAGCAGAGGGGTAAGTACACAATAGTAAAATGTCAGAGCTGCTTTCCTAAGAAGGCAACTTTTGAGCTGTGCTTTGAGGGACAAGTAGGAGTTCTTTAGACCAAAGTGTGCAGTGAGCATAGGAATTGGAGACATGGTATGTAGTATGATTTGTTGCATCAGCTGCAAGTAGTTCCATATGACTAAAGTAAATGGTGCTTTAGGAGTCCGAAAGTCTAGAAAAATATGAAGGTAAATGCATTACTTTTCCCAGGGAAAATCTGTATTTTTGGTGGTAGTGGCACTTGGGAGGGGGAGGGGTTGGTGGCAGTTAGGGAGGGGTTGGTAGCAAAAACTTATTTGACTGAAACTATATTTCTAACTGGAATTTGCAAATTAGATGAGGAGATTTCTTGGACATACTGTGTGGCCTTTACTGAATTCACACTAGGCAAGCTGACTTCAACAACCTCTAGAGCAGCACTGAAACCAGAATATAATGTGAACCTTACGTGTGATGTCACATTTTCTAGGAGCTGCGTTTAAAAAAAAAAGTAAATAGTAACAGGGAAAATTAATTTTAATAACATATATTTTGGGACTTCCCCGGTGATCCAGTGGTTACGACTCTGAGCTTCCAATGTAGAGGACCCAGGTTCGATCCCTGGTCAGGGCACTGGATCCCACATGCCGCAACTAAAGATCCCACATGCTGCAACTAAAGCTCCCCTGTGCCACAACTAAGACCCAGTACAGCCAAATAAATAAATACTTAAAAATATATATATATATTTTGCCCACTATATCCAAGAAAATATAATTTCAACATGTAATATCAATTTTAAGTTGGTTCACATTTTATTTTGTGCTAAGTCGTTGAAATTTGGTGTGTACTTTACACTTAGAGCATATCTAATCTTGGACTAACTACATTTCAAGTGCTTGAGAGCCACATGTGGCTGGTGACTACTGATCCTGAACCTGAGAGTAAAAGCTGGAGAATCTCTGCAGACCAGCACCGGGGTATCAGGAAAGACCTCCTTTAGCAAATGAAATCCTATGGGGAGGCCTGATTATTCATAAATGGGAAGGAGAATCCCAGCCAGGGAATCTGCAGCAGGGGATAATTTCCATGCAATTTTAATCAAACTACGGAATGTCTTCTTTTTTCGTAACCTAATATTGCTAACACAGTAACACAAACCTTCCCACAAAATAACAAACCCCACTACCAAGGTATAACAGAGTAAAGTGAAAAGTTGCTCTGCATTCTCATTCTGTCTACCTGGTTGGTTAGCACTCAGGCTGATAAGAGGTTCTAGTTTAGTACAAACTATATCTCCACCTACCACTGAAATCCCCAAGAGGCGTCAATCACCATGGATATCTTCTAGCCAAGATTGGCCTTGAATAAGGCCAGGCCCTCAAAACAGATCAAAAGCAGACATCTTAGAACTGGTCTGTCATCCCCTCACCTAATTCCATAGGTGTGGATACTCTAGCAGACCGGGAGGAAAAAAAAAAAAAATCACTGCATGTGCTGGCGGCATGCCTGCGTTCAAGTTGTCACTCTTTATTTTTCTAGGTGACCTGAGCAAATCAGTTAATCTCCTTGAGCCTCAATTTCCTCATTTATAAAGCAGGGATAATAATAACAGCTCACAAATGATTGGTGCTGATACTAAATGCCACAGATGCATCAGAACATGCCTTGTGAACCAGAAAATATTATGCAAGCATTAGGCGGAACTAGCATTATTTTGCCCAACCACATAGGCTCTTCAGCCTTGAAATTCCTACTACCTGCCTTCTAGGTACCATCTCCTTTCTTTTCACTCTATCCTTCCCTCTTGGTACTGTTTCCTTTATTTTCATAAAATCCTGATGAGCCCTATCCATTCCCGGACATAAATTCCCATTCTATTGGCCATTCTCACCCCCTCAATAGCCCTTCCTACTAGGGCCTTTGAAACAGACATTGTGTTGTGAACATATTCATCTAGATTTTCGACCTTCACCGTAAACACTCACTCCTCCTCCTCACATTAACTGAAGCCTGCTTTAACCACAGTGCCTTCATTTTCCTTGTAGCCCTCCCTCATCACAGGGCTTGAATAAAAATCCCTTTTCTCGTGAAATACAATATTCCTAATTCTTACTCCCTAAGTAGTGGCTTTTAGCAGTATTCTTACTGGCAAAAGCACAGAAACAATTTAGCTCAAACCTTGTTAGGGCTTCCCTGGTGGCGCAGTGGTTAAGAATCTGCCTGCCAATGCAGGGGACACGGGTTCAAGCCCTGGTCTGGGAAGATCCCACATGTCGCGGAGCAACTAAGTCCGTGTGCCACAGCTACTGAGCCTGCGCTCTACAGCCCGCGAGCCACAACTACTGAAGCCTGTGCGCCTACAGCCCGTGCTCCCCAACAAGAGAAGCCACCGCAATGAGAAGCCCACGCACCGCAACAAAGAGCAGCCCCCGCTCGCCGCAACTAGAGAAAGCCTGCGCACAGCAACGAAGACCCAACGCAGCCAAAATAAATTTGTTTATTTATTAAAAAAACAAAACAAAGAAACCCTTGTTAAATCATTCCCCATGGGTATAGAGCCTCAATGCCTTTGCTTCAGCAAGGGAAACAGATGATTATTCACACAAAAACATTTGGCATTTGATTATACACTCATTATCTTAAACACTGATATTTTACAAAGAGCAGATGAGTTCTTTCACTAGATATTTCTCTTTGGTAACGAGAAAAAATATGCATTTCAGTAACTTGTAAATAAATCCTTTGTAAGAAGAGTGAACTTTGTTTCATTCTTTTTCAGGAAATAGTTTAATTTGTGAACTCATTCTTCCAATACACCTTTGCCCAACACCAATCATGTGTGGGATATGAAGTTTTGACACACATAAAGTGCATATTAATTGAAATAAAAACAAACTGCTTCCTCTGCTTCTGGGCAGAAAAGAATACATTTCACTTCTGAAAGTTTGTTATAATCCCAAGGAGAGGAGATGGGGAACTGTCAGGAAAAAATGGGTAAAACTTCAAATGGGCAAAAAATATGACTGAGAGTCCTGCAAATCTACCTTTCTGGACAGTTTCCACCTTTTATTGTTTTTGAGTTATTTTGCATATGTGTAAGTTGGAGAAAACTGATACAATGTAAATGATTCTTGTCCACAGAAAATCAAGGTGAATTGTGTCTGGTGGAGCACCCTCAATGGATAGACTGGTGTATCTTTTAATAAATAAACATGACCATTCTTCAATTCCTGCATTTGCATGCTGCCTTGAAGTCTCCTTTAAACTGGTTTTAACATCTTACTAGTTCCCTCATTAACTAATAAGATAATAAAATCTTTGATAGATTTCATTTTTAATTTGTATGAAAGTCATGCTTTTACCTTTTTTTCAAAAAATTATCTTTTAAAGGTAAAGACTTTCACTTTGCTGTACAGCAGAAACTAACACAACATTGTAAAGCAACTATACTCCCCTAAAAAAAAACCCAAAAAACACATAAGCATTTGGGCTCGAGAAGGCACATGATGAACCATCACACAATAGTGCCGTATAAGGTGTTCTCGCCAAAAGAAGACAGTACTAAACCTTCTTAGCTAATGTATAAACCAGGGCTTCTCAGCCACAGCACAATGGATATTTGGGGTTGAATAGTTCTTTGTTGTGAAGTGCTATCCTGAGCACAGGAGGATGTTAACTGGCGTCCCTAACTTCTGCCTACTCCGTCACCAGCACTGTACAACAACGTCTCCAGACATTGCCTAATGTTTCCTGGAGGCAAAACTGCCCCTGGATGAGAACCACTGATCTATACTAATCTCTATTCCAAGATAACAAAATGAAACCTTTGGCATCTTAATAAATAAATCACTTGGAACCAGAGAGAGAAGTCTTCAAAATCTATGAAAACAGCTGAATTAATCAATAACTTGATTCACCAGTGGAAGGCATATTTAGCGGTGATTACCTTATGGCTGGCTGTACCTCAACAGCAGGAAGGGTGTGATTCCTTGAAGGACTGGTAACCACAAACCAGAATGACACCCACTGGGTTACACTGCAAAGTAGGACGTGGGAAATTCTGCAGGTGATGAGAAGAAAAAAAGTACATTATGAGTGAATAATACCAAATTGCATTAGACATTCCACTCTGGTGTTATTACCATCTTAAGAGGTGAAGAAATGTCCTACTAAGAAAATAATATAGGACATTTCCTTTATTTCAAAATCATAGACTTGGGGATCATTCCTAAAACAAGGAATCTACCAAAAAAGAAACAAAGGGAATGGCTCAGTAGAGGGCATTGGGTATCTCATTCTTCATCACCTGTTAGCTGACAGCATCCCTGTTTCTTCAACTCTTGGCCTCTCTCTCTGACACAAAATGCTTTTGTGTTTCCTCATCAGGATCTTCTCAGTGTCCTCTTCATTCAGCCTTCCACCTCTCAGAACCAGACAAATCTGTTGATCGAGGACTTGCTTCCTCTGTTGGCCACTGTTTCCACCCCTCTCCTACTCCAGTAACAGGGGTTGGCCCAACAACAGACCTCCAGACTGAAGTGCTGTAACATTTACCAGCAGGCTTTGGACACTGTTTTTGCGGGTACCTGCTCCCAACTATAAGTTGGAAATGGGCCTCACTCTAGTCTGTATACCTGGATCACCAGTAGAAGTGACAAGAAAGAAATGGCAATAGTGTTCAGTTAGACAGTCTATATATGAATGTATGAAATGTATGAACGTAGAAAAATAAGAGAAGAACCTAAAACAAACCAACGTTGTCGGAGCTAAAACATAAATCCTGAACGGCTTTCACCATATCCTTATAAGCAAAATTGCAAAAACTGACATTAGCAACCATTCTAGAAGAAACACACAGCCTCTGTAAAAATACAAGTAAATTCGCTCTTTTTCCTTAAAAGAGCATTCATTCAAGTGCATTTTGTTCATTTTTACAATAATGAAAGAGAGTGCCCCTCAGTCAATTTTCTGTAATTTTCAGGACCTGGTACAAATTATTATATTTTCTCCCTTTAAATGTCAAGGGCAAAAAGTGGAGGGCTCCCCCGCCACCCAGAGCCAAGCGCCTGGGCCAGCAGTGGGAGCTGAAGGATCCCCTATGCTCAGAACACAGGGGCGCCCCGCGAGGCCCCGAGCGAGGCCCCAAGTGAGTCCGCGAGGCCCCGAGTGACTCCGAGAGGCCCCGAGTGACTCCGAGAGGCCCTGAGTCCGCGGGGCGCTGGCCTGACCCGCGCAGGACCTCGTGCCCAGAGGTTGTGACACCCCAACAGCCGTCCCACACCCGATGCCAACGGTCGCCTCAGCGCCGTTAAGCTTCGCGTCTACAGACTTCGGGGCCGCCCAGAAGCCAAAGCCCGTCGAAGGTCCGACCCCGCCGACCCGCGAGCATGGGCAGCTACCTGAGCAGGTACCTGGGCACGGCCAAGGCTACGCGGCCAGCCCACGCCCGGAAGCGCCAGTCCCTATGGTTCCCATGGACCGGGCCCACCCGCGGCACCTGTCTCCCGATGGGTCGGGACGGGTACCAAATCCTGGGACGCCGCCGCTAGGACAGCGGGCTCTGGTTCCACAGCAGGCCGCTGCCCGCAGCCCTGCGCAGCTGGAAGGACTACCCGGTCCGCGGGTCCTTGGTGCTCCAGGCCTGGAGGCGCCTTCCCAGAGGGCCGCCCCTCCGCACCTTCTCGAGGCTGGGGTTTTCCGGCCGTGGCAACGGTTTCACGATGAGGTCCCGGTGGAACGCCCGCCTCTCCTGCCACACGCAGAGCCTGGTGGGCGTCCGTACCGCCCCCGTTGAAAGCCTAAGCAGCTTGTCCACGTGTCCGCCCAGCCAGGAGTCCCCGGAACCCTGTGCCAAGGAGACCGAGCTGAGGGCCCTCAGCCGACGCGAGCAAGGACAAAGGCGGCTCGACGGGCCTCTGAGGTCTGAGAGCCCCGAGCCCAGGCTGTCGGCCTTCCGGCCCGTGTTGAGAAATGGAGTGCTCCCTGCCTTTGTGTCCAGGCTGGGGCCTCTGAGAAGAAGCATCTGCTCCCGGTACAACCGCCTCCGAGAAGAGGAAACAGAGCCCCGGCCAGACAGCAGCCCTGCCTACTGCTAACCCTGCTGTGAGGCCCCCCCCAACCCCCACCACCACCCCGACCCCCCGCACCTCCACCTGCACCCCCCCACCCCACCCCCACCACCGACCCAGAGCACAGTCTTGTATTTCGTTCATTAATATGCAACAAATTCCACTATTATAGCTCCCCAAGGGCAAGGATAAGCCTGGTTTTAGCTGCACTGCATCCCCAGCACCCAGCACGGGGCCTGCCCTCAGAGGATCCTGGGATAAGCAAGCCATGGTTTTCTTGTTGGTTCTTGGTTCCCTGACTCATAAATGGGCCATCATGCATCCAGTTGCATAATTAGAAACAAAAGCTTATCCTTGACCCGTTGTCCTCTCTTCCTTCTCAGCCCATCCCCGTGGCTCTGAAATCCCTTCCCTGCCCCCTCTCTCCACCAACACACCATACTCCAAATAGCTATCATCTCCCACCTGCACTACTCCACCTGCTGCCCAACTGGGTCCTCCTCTCGACTCCAGGCGCCTGGACTCTCTGTCTTCCACACTGTGGCCAAAGTGTCTTGTAAACACAAATTCTGTCATGACACTCCTTCCACAAAACTCCTCGTCGCTTTACAGATAATATCAACGACTTCCCTGATGGTGCAGTGGTTAGCAGCCCGCCTGGCAATGCAGGGGACATGGGTTCGGGCCCTGGTCCGGGAAGACCCCACCTGCCATGGAGCAGCTAAGCCCGGGCGCCACAACTACTGAGGCTGCGCTCTAGAGCCCGTGAGCCGCAACTACTGAGCCCGCGTGCCACAACTACTGAGCCTGCGTTCTAGAGCCCGCGTGCCACAACTACGGAAGCCGGCATGCCTAGAGCCCGTGTTCTGCAACGAGAAGCCACCGCAATGAGAAGCCCGTGCGCAGCAACGAAGAGTAGCCCCCGCTCGCTGCAACTAGAGAAAAGCCCGTGCACAGCAACAAAGACCCAACGCAGCCAAAAATAAATAAATAAATGGATCCATTAATTTAAATAAATAAATAAATAAATATATATATATATATATATATATATATATATATATATAAAAAACATCAAAACTTCTCAACAGAGCCCACACATTCTTTGGCCTGACCCTTCCTTCCGCCCGAAGCTCATCATGCACCATGGTCCTCCCCACTGCTCCACTTCCAGGCACCTTGCCCTCCTTCCACCCTTCACTCTCCCCAAGTTCCTTCCTATAATAAGCCTTTGCATGTGCTGGTCCTTCCACCCTCCTTCCTTTCATCCCCTGGTTCACTTTTACTCCTGCTTTAGACCTCACACAAATGCCAGTTCCTGCGGCCCCTCGTGAGGCCAAAGCCCCTACGTACTTCTCCTCCCTGTAATGCTTGTCAAGATTACACACTTGCATTTGGTTCATTAATATGCAACAAATTCCACTACTATAAGCTCCCCTAGGGCAAGGATAAGCCTGGTTTTAGCTGCAATGCATCCCCAGCACCCAGCACGGGGCCTGCCCTCAGAGGATCCTGGGATAAGCAACCCTACGCACTGGCAGAGATGGTGGATTCTGCAGTCAGACTGCCTGGTTCAAACCTGACCCCTGCCCCTTGCTGACTTGACATCTTGAGTAGGCCACGTAATGTCTCTGCGCCTCAGTTTTCTCATCCACCTCATGAGAATGGGAATACCCATGCCACCTTCCTCAAAGGGTTGTTGTGAGGGCTAAATGAGCTGATGTGAGCAAAGTGATTAAGAGGGTCCCAGCTTGAAAAGTAAACTAAGTTCTCAAGGAATGCTGCCGGTTAGAATGATTATTACTCATGGAGCGAGGGAACAAAATGGTGGATACACTGATGTGTACAGATGGATGACTAATAAGGAAAAATATAAAGAAAAAGAAAAAGAAAATTATACCATTGGAATTTCTCTGTTTTCAAAATCATATACCTGGGGATCATTCTTAAATAAGGAATCGGACCAAAACAAGAATAACAACAGGAATTCATCAGTGAGCGGACAGTGTTAGGGATCTCATCCCCCACACTCACCAGCTGACCACACCGTGGCATCCCAAAACATGTGGCCTCTCTCTGACCTCAGAAACCTTCTGGGGCTTCCTCATTAAACTCTGTTTAGTGTCCTCACCATTCAACCATCCACCTGTCACATGTGGACAGAATCTGTTGACCGCTTTTGGATTCACTGCAGGCTTCTACTTTCCGTCTCCCATGCCAGCCATGGAGCTGGCCGAATAGGTCCCTTCTGCGCGTGCTTTTGAGGAAAATTTTCACAAGAGATTGATTCACACCACCGTGAACAGACCTCCAAACCTCAGCACTGTAATCAGTTACCCAACAGCCCTTGCAAAGTTTGTTTTGGAAGCAGGAAATTTTCAACTATTCATTATCAGTAGAAATGAAAGACGAGAAATCTTATTAGCGTTGAGAGAGAACACTATCTATCTGTGAATGGATGAGGACTGAAACCTTTAGGAGAGTCCACATGGAATCAGTGCTGTCCAGGTTAAAAAATAAGTCCCGAAAGGCTTTCACCAGGTCCTTAAGAATAAAATTACACAAAGTGACATTAGCAAACATTCTAGCCTCTGTAGAAATACAAGTAACTTCGCTCTTTTCCCTTAAAGGAGCATTCAAGTGCATTTTGTCCATTTTTACAGTAATGAAAGAGAGTGCCCTTCAGTCAATTTTCAGGACCTGGTACAAATTATTATATTTCCTCCCTTTAAATGTCAAGGGCAAAAAGTGGAGGGCTCCCCCGCCACCCAGAGCCAAGCGCCTGGGCCAGCAGTGGGAGCTGAAGGATCCCCTATGCTCAGAACACAGGGGCGCCCCGCGAGGCCCCGAGTGGCTCCGCGAGGCCCCGAGTGAGTCCGAGAGGCCCCGAGTGAGTCCGAGAGGCCCCGAGTGAGTCCGAGAGGGCCCGAGTGAGTCCGAGAGGCCCCGAGTGAGTCCGAGAGGGCCCGAGTGAGTCCGAGAGGCCCCGGCCTGGCGCGCGCAGGACCTCGTGCCCAGAGGTTCCAACGCCCCGCGAACCATCCCCCACCCCGATGCCAATGGTCGCCTCAGCGTCGTAAGCTTGACGTCTACAGACTTCGGGGCCGCCCAGAAGCCAAAGCCCGTCGAAGGTCCGACCCCACTGACCCGCGAGCATGGGCAGCTACCTGAGCAGGTACCTGGGCACGGCCAAGGCCACGCAGCCAGCCCACGCCCGGAAGCGCCGGTCCCCACGGTTCCCATGCACCGGGCCCGCCCGCGGCACCTGCCTCCCGATGGGCCGGGCCGGGTGCCAAATCCTGTGCCACCGCCGCCGCCGCCGCCACCGCCGGGATCGCGGGCTCTCGTTCCGCAGCAGGCCGCTCCCCGCCATCCTGCGCAGCTGGAAGTACTACCCGGTCCGCGGGTTCTTGGTGCTCCAGGCCTGGAGGCGCCTTCCCAGAGGGCCGCCCCTCCGCACCTTCTCGAGGCTGGGGTTTTCCGGCCGTGGCAACGGTTTCACGATGAGGTCCCGGTGGAACGCCCGCCTCTCCTGCCACACGCAGAGCCTGGTGGGCGTCCGTACCGCCCCCGTTGAAAGCCTAAGCAGCTTGTCCACGTGTCCGCCCAGCCAGGAGTCCCCGGAACCCTGTGCCAAGGAGACCGAGCTGAGGGCCCTCAGCCGACGCGAGCAAGGACAAAGGCGGCTCGACGGGCCTCTGAGGTCTGAGAGCCCCGAGCCCAGGCTGTCGGCCTTCCGGCCCGTGTTGAGGAATGGAGTGGTCCCTGCCTTTGTGCCCAGGCCGAGGCCTCTGAGAAGAAGCATCTGCTCCCGGTGCAACCGCCTCCGAGAAGAGGACACTGAGCCCCGGCCTGACAGCAGCCCTGCCTGACGCCCACCCTGCTGTGAGGCCCGTCCCACACACCCCCACCGCCACACCCCCACCAGCACCCCCCCACCCCCCACCCTCATCCCCACCCCCACCCCCACCCCCACCCCCACCACCGGCCCAGGGCACAGTCACAGAGCCTCGCTGCAGAGATGGGAGCGGATCACCACTCCCGGGCCTGGGCCTCCTGCAGCCTGACGTCCCCCGTGAGTCCTGAGAGCCAAGGCCACCTCCTCCTGACACTCAAACCCACATTTCTTTTACCCAGCTGACCCCTGCCCTACCCCTGCCTGAGTCACTGGCACGGACCGCCAGGCCAGCTCCCTCCACTCCAGCCAGGAGCTGCCAAGCCCCAGAGCCACCTCTCCTACCTGCAGAGCCCGCCCCGAAGAAGCACCGCTGACGTCCAGGCCTGCACTCCCTCCTGCCCACCCACCCTTGCTGCCTTTGCCCCTGACAAGACTCTTCTCAGGAAGGCGTGCGTCTCCCCTACTGCCCACTTCATACGGTTTAAAGGTGGTTCTTATGTTAAATAATACTAAAATAGCTTCATTATCCTAGAGATTGTCATGGTCTTTCTTTCAAAGATTCAAACATTAGGATTTCATCCACATGATGGTTTCTCCACCCTGGCTCTGTTGGGGCCAGACAAGTCTTTGTGGGGTGCAGACCTCTGCATTGTAGGGTTTTAGCAAAATCCCTGGTCTCTGTCCTCTAGGTGCCAGTAGATAATCCATATTGTAAACATACAACGCGTCTCCAGGCCCTGCCAGATGTTTGGGGGGGAGGGGCGGGGCGCGCGGTGCACAATGACACTGGTGGAGAGCCACTGAGGGACAGTGCCCTCTACTGGCAGAAACATCACGCCCGGTCTCCCAAAATGTGCCTTTTTCAAAGACACAGAGAGGAACAAAATGAAGTGGTGTGTGCTTGGCAAAAACATATCCCCCACTTTGCAGAATGCTGTGGGGTGCGCATGACTCATGTTTTGGGCCTTATTAACAATCAGACAATGCGGTTTTTTAAAATGAGCTACTCATTTATCATCTTCAGTCTCGCAAAAATTGAAAAGTTAAAAAATATCAAATGCTGGAAATGATGCAGAGAACTGGAATCCCAGGCAGTGCTGTGGGTGTCGATAGGTCCAGCCCTTCTGAAGCGGCATTTGGAAGTGTTTCCTAGAAGACAGTGCGGCCACCAGAAACACTCTTACACACACACACACACACACACACACACACACAGACAGACACACACACACAGACACAGACAGACACACACACAGACACACACACACACACACACACACACACACACTGGTGAGGATGTTCTTCGCAGCCCCCTTTGTCAGAGCAGAGCATTGGAAGAACCTAAATGTCCACCAACAGGGGAAGGGATAAAGTAAATATGGTATTGCTATCAAGGGACTACTATTCCACAGATTAAAGGAAAGAAAGAGCCCAGGGTTTCTGCACTGTTCGGTCTGGGCCAGGTAATTCTATGATGTGGATGCCCTGTGCGTTGCAGGATGTTTAGAAGCAAACCCGGCCTCTGTGGACTCGATATCATCAGGACCTCCTCCAGTAAAAACAATCACACATGTCTCCAGCCACTGCCAAACACTCGCTGAAGGACAAAAATCACCTCCAGTTGGGAACTACGGATCTAGAGTTACACATTTTTTTTAAACGAGTATATCTCAAAAATACACTGTCAAATGAAAACGATGGGAAGTGGCATATTATGGGTAGCACAAGCCGTTTATATAAATCAAAATATATATATATACAAAGTAATATTGCTAGCATAACACAGGGGGCCGGAAACCAAGTAAATGGTCATTTGGACACTTAGCCTGTATTGTTCTTTCCATCTAAAGCCACTTCAAATACTGTTCAAACATGAATTTCAAGGTTTCCCCTTTGAGGGTCAGAGAATGAGCTGTAAACATAGCAAAGCCCCTTCTCCCTCCCATGGAGCATGCTTTCTAAGGGGGCAGAGACAGAAGGTAAACATTTAAATAAATGTACACACTGACAGGTGGGGAGATGTGCTCTGAAGAAACCAAGGCAGGAGGAGGGATGCACACAAGCTGCATCGACACACTGTGGCCCAAGCGCTTCCTCTGTCCCCATCACCATGGAACCCGCTATCCCTTACTATGAATTCAAGTCCTTCATTCCGTGTTTCCACTGGGTGGCAACTCAGGCTTTAACACAGCACCTCAGCAAATAACAGGAAAATATGTTATCTACTTAGAAATAAAGATGTCCAAAACATTAAAATTGCTGGCTGAAAATATTAAACTCAACATTTTCAATGGAGACAGTTACTGTTACATACAAAACAACCTGGGCTGAAACTCTATAAATCAAGCTTTTATTCTGAAGTTTACTCCCTGCCATTTGCTAGACATGAGACAAGGCACTGCACTCTGCGTGAGTTACCAGAAAGGACTTGAGACCTTCGTGTGTCAGTGAGGGTACGGTTAACTGCTTAGGGTCTTCCTCAGTAGAAGAGTAGTAAGTATCCCTCCTACATGATGGTTTAGCCAGGAAAAGTAAGTCAAAGGTTTTAAGCACACAAAACAGTAAGCTTCTGCTCTACAAATATCAACTACAGAAACAGAACTACAGAGATGTGTTTACATTTTGTTCTGATCCAGGCAGTTGAACTGGTAATGAGTAAACCCACTTCCCAAAGTAGCGAGCTTGTGGGGAAAGGGCCAGGGGAAAGCACAGCCCTGCTTCTGGAGCCAGCTGCAAGGCAGAGGCTGCAGAGGACGATGGAGACACCCCCGTGGGCTGGGGCTTCCTCCTTGTCTGGATGACCCTTTGGGAAATTAACGGATGTCCTGGCTACCTCAAGAGTAAGACACTGAGGTCCAACAAGAGATAAAATGCAGGCGGCCGGGAGCTCCTTCTACTGTGGCCATTCCCGCCACCTTCACCGTGGGAGTATCCGCGCAGGGGACTCAGGTGCAACACGAAGGAGAAATGGTGGGTGGGACACCGTCTGCTTGTGTCCACTGCAGCCCAGTAGACGGGACCCTGGTTTAAGAGCCAGGACGTCAAGCATTCACTCACAGATGTTTACCGAGAGCTAACAAGGATTAGCCGCTATGGTTAGGGAGGGTTAGGAAAAGCGTTCTACTGCAGGGGCATTTAGATTGCACGACCCTGCCCATAAGTGCCGGGTCTAGGAGTTTAGTGCTATTAAGACGCTTAATAGCACTAAGATCAAGGTCACAGTGTGAGCTCACCAGAAGATTAAAACCAAAGTGGGAGCCAAAACTCCCGAGATGCCCGGATCTGCCCACGAGGCTCCATGCTCCGTCGGAGAACAGACCCAGGACAGAGGGGAGGGCACAGGGCTTCTGGATTCCACGTGGTTTGTCCACAGTCTTTATCAGGAGGGGCTCTAATTTCTACCCACAGTAGAGCTTCATAGACTCCAAGCTTTGAGCACAAGCAAATATAGACCAATAAAATGGACAACATGGAAGAAATGAACATATTCTTAGAAAAGCACAACCTTCTGAGATTGAACCAGGAAGAAAGAGAAAATAGAAGCACTGATATTGAGATTGTGATTAAAAATCTTCCAAAAAACAAAAATCAAGGACCAGATGGCTTCACAGACGAATTCTATCAAACATTTAGAGAAGAATAAACATCTATCCTCCTCAAACTCTTCCAAAATATAGGTGAGGAAGGTATACTGCTAAACTCATTCTACGAGGCTACCATCACCCTGATACCAAAATGAGACAAAGATGTCACAAAGAAAGGAAACTACAGGCCAATATCACTGCTGAAGATAGATGCAAAAATCCTCAACAAAATACTGGAAAACAGAATCCAATGGCACATTAAAAGGATCACACACCATGATCAAGTGGGGTTTATCCCAGGAATTCAAGGATTTTTCAATATACACAAATCAATCAATGTGATAAACCATATTAACAAATTGAAGGAGAAAAACCATTTGATCATCTCAATAGATGGAGAAAAAGCATTTGACAAAATTCAACACTGATTTATGATAAAAAAAAAAACTCTAGAAAGTAGGGATAGATGGAACTTATCTCAACACAATTAAGGCCATATATGAAAAATCCACAGCCAACATCGTTCTCAATGCTGGAAAACTGAAACCATTTCCTCTAAGATCAGCAAAAAGCAAGGTTTTTCACTCTCACCACTATTATTCAACATAGTTTTGGAAGTTTTACCCACAGTAATTAGGAAAGAAAAAGAAACAAAATAACCCAAATCTGAAAAGAAGAAGTAAAGCTGTCACTGTTTGCAGATGACATGATGCTATACCTAGAGAATCCTAAATATGCTACCAGAAAACTACTAGAGCTAATCAATGAATCTGGTAAAGTTGCAAGACATAAAATTAATGCACACAACTCTCTCGCATTCCTATACACTAATGATAAAAATTCTGAAAGAGATATTAAGGAAACACTCCCATTTACCATTGCAACACAAAGAATAAGATACCTAGGAATAAACCTACCTAAGGAGACAAAACACCTGTATGCAGAAAATTATGAAACACTGATGAAAGAAATTAAAGATGATACAGATAGATGGAGAGATACACCATGTTCTTGGATTGGAAGAATCAACATTTTAAGAATAACTATACTACCCAAAACAATCTACAGATTCAGTGCAATCCCTATCAAACTATCAATGGCATTTTTCAAAGAAGTAGAACAAAATATTTTACAACTTTTATGGAAACATAAATGACCCCGAATAGCGAAAACAGCCTTGAGAAAGAAAAATGGAGCTGGAGTAATCAGGCTCCTGGACTTCAGATTCTACTACAAAGCTACTGTAATCAAGACAGTATGGTACTGGCACAAAAACAGAAATATAGATCAATGGAACAGGATAGAAAGCCCAGAGATAAACCCATGCACATATGGTCACGCTGTTTTTGTTAAGGATGCAAGAATATACAATGGAGAAAAGACAGCCTCTTCAATAAGTGGTGCTGGGAAAACTGGACTATTACATTAAGAGAATGAAATTAGAACACTCCTTAACACCATACACAAAAAGAAACTCAAAATGGATTAAAGACCTAAATTCAAGGCCAGACACTATAAAACTCTTATGGGAAAACATAGGCAGAGCACTCTATGACATAAATTACAGCAATATTCTTTTTGTCCTACCTCCTAGAGAAATGGAAATAAAAACAAAACTATACAAAGGGACCTAATGAAACAAAAGCTTTCAGCAAGGGAAACCATAAACAAGATGAAAAGACAACCCTCAGAATGGGAATAAATATTTGCAAGTGAAGCAGCTGACAAAGGATTAACCTCCAAAATTTACAAGCAGTTCATGCAACTAAATATAAAAAAAATAAAGAACTCAACCAAAAATGGACAGGAGGTATAAATATACATTTCTCCAAAGAACATATGCAGATTGCCAACAAACACATGAAGAATGCTTAACATCACTAATCATTAGAGAAATGTAAATCAAAACTACAATGTGGTATCACCTCACACCAGTCAGATTGGCCATTATCAAAAAAATCTACAAACTATGAATGCTGGAGAGGGTGTGGAGAAAAGGGAACTTTCTTTCACTATTGGTGGGAATGTAAATTGATACAGCTACTGGGGAGAACAGTGTGGAGGTTCCTTTAAAAACTAAAAATAAAACTACCATACGACCCAGCAATCTCACTACTCGGCATATACCCTGAGAAAACCATAATTCAAAAAGAGTCATGTACCAAAATGTTTGTTGCAGCTCTATTTACAATAGCAGGACATGGAAGCAACCTAAGTGTCCATTGACAGATGAATGGATAAAGAAGAAGTGGCACATATATACAGTGGAATATTATACAGCCATAAAAAGAAACGAAATTGAGTTATTTGTAGTGAGGTGGATGAACTCAGAGTCTGTCATACAGAGTGAAGTAAGTCAGAAAGAGAAAAACAAATACCGTATGCTAACACTTATATATGGAATCTAAAAAAAAAAAAGGTTCTGAAGAACCTAGGGGCTGGACAGTAATAAAGTTGTAGACATAGAGCATGGATTTGAGGGCACAAGGAGGGGGAAGGGTAAGCTGGGACGAAGTGAGAGAGTGGCATGGACTTATATATACTACCCAATGTAAAATAGATAGCTAGGGTTAAGCAGCCGCACAGAACAGGGAGATCACCTCAATGCTTTGTGACCACCTAGAGACGTGGGATAGGGAGGGTGGGAGGGAGACGCAAGAGGGAGAAGATATGGGGATTTATGTGTATGTATAGCTGTTTCACTTTCTTATAAAGCAGAAACTAACACACCCTTGTAAAGAAATTATACTCCAATAAAGATGTGAAGAAAAGCAGACCTAAGCATTCGTGTTTAAAATATAACCAAATTGACCTTTCAAAGACATAGGCATACTTTTTAATACATAGTGTTAGGACAATGGTCTATCTACTTGGAAAGAAAGAAATATGAATGTACCTTATATATAAATATATATAATTCTAGTTGCTGTAAAGAGCTAGAAATAAAATATTGTACTTAATATCGTATAAAGGAAGGGAGCAAATGTTAAGCCTGTGTTGTCACTGGTTTGAACCCCTTAGAAAATACCAAAACACATGGTAACACATAGCAAGGAATCTATCTTTCTAACTCAGGGCCTTGTCCCTCTCAGCACCTCAAACCAGTTTCACATTTCAGAATCTATCTCTTGCAATATTGCTCAGGGTTTTGCACACCTGGAAAAAAGGGTGTAGAGGATATTAAAAATTAAAAACTCCAGGTACTGTAGCACTGTTCGAGCTCTCTTTTTCTCTGTCTCTAATGCTGCTTAACCCTTTGTGTCAGCATCATTTTCTCCTGAGGTGGGTGCCCTTCTTTTCATTCCAGCAAATAAGCAGTTCTGGATTTTATTCATATATTGTAGTGATCCTAGATGATAAAATATTATTTTTCAATGTCTTGAGTATATAAAATGCCTGGAAAGAACTCATATTTCCCTAGTTCAGATCCATTGTTTTACCTTAATTTATCATTGAGATCTGGTACAGGGTAGCCAGATCTACACCTATATATCTACCTGTCTATATCTCTATATATAGATATCTATATCGATATATCTATTTCTATGTATATCTCTATGTCTGTATATCTCTATCTACATCTATATTTATATCTTTTATTTATATATATCTAAATTAACTGTAGCCCAAATAATCCTGCATAAATAAAAACATAAAATCTCAGTAAACCAGAACTGTTCATTTAGCCTTCAGGTTTGAGGGCTGCCCATCTTGTCTGGTTTGGTCAGCCTGCTGCATGCATCTCTCACCTTCCTTCCAGCCTCGGCAGGCTCTTTCCATGGTCCTGGAAGAAGCACAAGATGGCAGGAGGAAAGATGCAAGGCTTCTCTGGGCTTGGGATTAGATTTAGCACTCTCTCCCTCAAGTCTCACTTTATTGATATAAGCCCTTCACATGGTCAAGCCCAAAGTCAAGGTACAGGGAGGTAAGAAACACACACTTCTTCAAGATCCCTCTCGCAGACGGACATACACAGATCACATGGCAAACAGTAAGAATCATGGAGGAGTGAAAAACTGGAGCCAGTAATGCCATCTACCACAGAAAACAATAACTGTCTTCACTGAGATTCAAGCTCACCCCTGTGGACTTGGGAGTAGAGTCTGTTATCAGAAGACAGAAGGAAGGGGAGCTTATAGAGATAATACTCAGAGGACCACATTCCAGATCATATGTTTAAACATAAAATAAAATTGTTACTTTTAAAGACAGGTTTAAGAATATTCATATGAAATATTTAAACAAAAGTTGCACTTCATTGCTAACATGTGCAGAGGTCCACAGCTGCCTTGTTCTCAAGTTTCCTCCTCTTCCTCCTAGAGCTTAGAGTGTACTCTTTGGTATCAGAAATGAGTAAACATCAACCACACAACTTGCTGCAGGCAGAAAGAATATTGAATGTATTACCCAGAAAGTGCCCAAGGGTTCATATATCTATCCAGCTAACTCAAACTGGAAGTCACATTTCTCACTGAAAGGAGAGTAGTATAAAGTCTTCTGCTACAGGGCTTGCAGAGAATACAGATGAACAAGAGAAAATGTGGAAAGCTGTACTATCCCAAAAATGGAAAAAAAGTGACATTCCTCAGTCATTATACTTTCAGCCTTTTTCACTGGGTAGAAGTTCAATCTAACAATACAGTAGAATGAATTTTAATCAACTATGACTACATTATTTCTATGCATGAAAAAATGTACTCAATAAATGTTTTCTCAGCAAAATGCAGAAAGCAATGTAGAGAGAATATTCTTAAAATAGTAATAATAAAGGCTTAACACAGGGAAATGAACCCAAAACAGAAATGTAAAGGGACAGAATAGTATGGGAAGAACATACAAGTATCAATAAAAGGAAAAATACAGAGAAATATGTACTACAGTTCATCAGCATAAAGGAGCTAGAGTTAACCCAGGCTTCTATTGTATAATACTGTCTTTCAAATATATATATATATATATATAATTATATACATATAAATTCTTAAGGAATATCATCTTAAAATGTTTATAGTTCTCATAGTTTTAAATACACAATTATTTTGTTATATTTTGTGATATCCTATAGGAACCCCTCCATTTGTTATCAATAGATTATTAGATTATAGGTTATTAATAAATGTGTTGTTATTAATAAAAGAATCCAAGCTGTAAAATAGTACCCATCATTTTGTACACCCAGGCTGTTAGGATTCAGTTGGCATTAGTTAAAGAAACAAAAATCCACAGAAAGAGCCAGGAGCCAAGTTTTCATCCTTTAAAGTGAGATGACCTGACAGCTGACATAAGTGATATTTAACAAATATTCCTGTAGTGCCAATGATTTATCTCACATATCACTGAAGAGTGGAATGGTAAATAAACTTTATATCTGTGTGACAGTGACGACCACAATTCAATTTCTGCTGCTATGACAAGAATAGAAAGACCTGGAAGAAACTAAAATTAGGCATTTATGTACATTAATGGGCCTGCAAATATGGCATATTCATTTAACTGGCTTCTTTTCTGAGGACTTCTTTGAATTAAATTGTAATGGAAAAATTTTGTTCAATGCTTATATCTTAAATAGTTTGTGATCTGGCATTTAAATAGTATCTAAACATACATCAAAATCAGGTTGGGAGGCTTCCCTGGTGGAGCAGTGGTTGAGAGTCCACCTGCCGATTCAGGGGACACGGGTTCGTGCCCCGGTCCGGGAAGATCCCACATGCCGTGGAGCGGCTGGGCCCGTGAGCCATGGCCGCTGAGCCTGCGCGTCCGGAGCCTGTGCTCCTCAACAGGAGAGGCCACAACAGTGAGAGGCCCGTGTACCGCAAAAAAAAAAAAAAAAAAAAAAAGTGACCCTGTAGCTCCATGCCAATCTAGTACATGAAAACTTTAACTTACTTACTTCCCAGAAAGCGATTCATTTCTCTCTCCTCAAACCTTTGGAAGAACCTCATTAGACTTTCCAAATATCAATAACATACTTTACTCTCACAATTTTAGATCAATATATTTATCAGAACTCAAAGAGTTATCTTCCATTACTTTCAAAGTAATAATTTGGCATCCATAGCATTATAAGTTGAATATAATACAGATAATAAGTGGATCATTTTTATATTTTTATATATGAATAGAAACTCAGTTTTTTATTTGGAGAAAACAAATACACATGGAACCAATGAATTTTGTTTATCATGGACTGAGGATATGGGGAGGGGGAAGGGTGAGCTGTGACAGGGCGAGAGAGAGTCATGGACATATACACACTAACAAACGTACGGTAGATAGCTAGTGGGAAGCAGCCGCATGGCACAGGGATATCGGCTCGGTGCTTTGTGACAGCCTGGAGGGGTGGGATAGGGAGGGTGGGAGGGAGGGAGACACAAGAGGGAAGAGATATGGGAACATATGTATATGTATAATTGATTCACTTTGTTAAAAAGCAGAAATTAACACACCATTGTAAAGCAATTATACCCCAATAAAGATGTTAAAAAAAAATTCTTGAATAGAATATACTCAATCAAAATTTAATATTAACCTATTTAACTTATTTATGTTAATATACAGTATTAAAACAACATTTGTTAAAAGTTTCATTCAAATTTTATAATATAAATTTGGAAGTCATCAACTAACATAATTTAACTTGTAAAAATTTTTCTTCATATAAGCTAAATAATTTATTATTCTCTATATGTATAGGAATATATATATGTGTGTGTGTGTGTGTGTGTGTGTGTGAATGTATACCTATGTCAGTAAAGCAGTAGAGCAGGCTGGAGATGTATGGAATTGTTAACATGGCAGCTCTGAGTCTTAAGGCAGTATGGATGCAGGATTCCTTCTTTAAGGTATCTCAGTGTTTTCCCTTAAGGCCTTCAAAAGATTACATGAGACTCACCCACATTATGGAGGGTAAAATGCTTTACTCAAAATCTATTTTTTAAAAAAATTTTTATTGGAGTATAGTTGATTTACAATGTTGTGTTAGTTTCAGGTGTATAGCAAAGTGAATCAGTTATACATATACATTTATCCACTCTTTTTTTTTTTTTAAGATTCTTTTCCCATATAGGTCTTACAGAGTATTGAATAGAGTTCTCTGTGCTATACAGCAGGTTCTTATTAGTTATCTATTTTATATATAACAGTGTGTATATGTCAATCCCAATCTCCCAATTTATTTCTCTTCCCCCAATCCCTTGGTAATCATGTTTGTTTTCTACATCCATGACTCTATTTCTGTTACACAGAAAGGAAAATATCATATGATATCACTTATATGTGGAATCTAAAAAAAAAAAGGTACAAATGAACTTATTTTCAAAATTTATTGATTTAAATGTGATCATATCTAAAACATTTTTTGCTGCAACATCTAGATTGGTGTTTGCCCCCATACAGGGTACCATGGTTTAGCCAAGTAAAATTAACATACACACACACACATATATATATGTACATATGTGCATATATATATATATAGACACATTGCCTTGTATTTGATAAGCTAATTTGTTTCTTTGGTAGTTACAAAAAATAATAAAGTCAATCATGTCAAATCAAAATAAATACCAAGTCAGTTAAGCTCAAATTAGTAATATTTTTTGTTTATAAATTATACCTAATTTTGAAACTGTTAGAAATTTAATATAAAATTAACTAGCTCTAGGGGCTTCCCTGGTGGGGCAGTGGTTGGGAGTCTGCCTGCCGATGCAGGCGAACACGGGTTCGTGCCCCGGTCCGGACAGATCCCACAGGCCGCGGAGCGGCTGGGCATGTGAGCCACAGCTGCTGAGCCTGCGCGTCCGGAGTCTGTGCTCCACAACAATGAGAGGCCCGTGTACTGCAAAAAAAAAAAAAAAAAAAAAAAAAATCCAGCTCTAGTGAATACAAATACAATTAATAGGGAAAAAAGATAATTTTCCTTTTGAAAAAGCAAAATCAAAGAGACAAGATAGAGAAATACTCCCTCCAGAACAAGAGTAAACAATAGAGCCAGTGAGCATAGCATGGGGAGAAAACTGCTCCTAACCTCCTCAGCACCTGTGTGTGGAGAGAATGACTTCTGAGAGACCAGTCATTAGCCTAGAGGGCACAACATGCTGAGATTATCTTGTTGGCCTCAGCCTGATGTTAGACATTCAATATTGCCTTTGTGGATTTACACTGGAGCCAGAGAAATATGCTTAGTTATTAAAGGAATGTAACTAAATACATTATAAAATATTCCTGAACTGTGATGAAATTACAAAGTTTTCTACTAAAAATAAATGCCTCCAGATGCGTATGTATGCTTTGATTCATTTATTTACTTATTCAGCAAACTGTTGTGCGCATGTATGTTCCCTGCACTTTTCTAGGTTCTGAGAAAACAGGAGTTAATTTGAGAAGAAAAGTTTCTAATCTTGTTAAGCTTTTATTTCTGAAGAGGAGCAGAAAAATCAACATACAAATAAAAAAGAAAATAGTCAATGATAAACCCTATAAAGAGAATTCAAATCTAGTGGGGAACCATTGCCTGAGTGAGTGCTTTTGAGTGTGTAGTCAGGAGGTGCCTCGAAAGTTGACATTTAAACAGACGTCTTAACAACAGGGAGGTGCACTGGCCACCGAAATAGCAGAGAAAGGAACACCTAGGCAAATGGCAGGAACAGTGCAAATACCCTGAGTAGGGGACAGTATGGCATAATCAACTGTAGCACAGCCTGCAAAAGGGAACTCAGTACTGGATGCATTTGAAGAGAAGGCATGAGTCAGAGCCTGCTCTAGACCTTGGTAGGAGATCTGCAGGTACTAAAATGGGCAAAGGAAAGCCGGGAGATTTTTTTTTTAAACAGAAGAGATGTATTATTGGTCAGTCTCTTAAAAATGATCAGTGTGGCAATTTTGAGGAGAATGGATTGCAGAGAGATGGGCAAAATGAAGGAGGATAGTTAGAGGAACAAGAAAAATAGGTCTCTGGATTCTTCTGCATTTTCTCCGAGTATTAATATGACTTCATTTCTTCTTAATGTTTGAGTTTTTCCATGTGGAATTCGTTTTGGTGTAAGAACTAAAATAGAATACATCTTATTATTGTATACATAGTTAGCCTCTTGCCTCAATATCATTTGAATATTGAAAGGATGATTTAAAATATTTGTAGATCCATAGTAAAAGAAATTACTCGGTACTTGTTGAGGAAAATGAGTTGAAAAGTGCATGCAAGTATTCCTCTCCCGAATACATACCTCAGGGTAATTCTTGCAAAGATCCATGCAAGGATGCTGTATATTGCAACAGGGAGCTGGAATCAACGTGTGTATCCATCTCTAAAATAATGGATACATAAAATGTATTGACTCATACTATGAAATGCCACACAGCAATTGCAAGCAATAAACCAGATATGTGACATGGATTGGTACCTAAACAATGCTGGATGAAAAAACTAGGACACAGGTGGAATTTCTAAAACCCTAATGGAATTGAAACACACAGAAACTGCACCATATTTTATAAGGATACATTTAAGCTTAAGAACATATATCAAATACATCACTAATGGTTTCCTCTCAGAGAAAGGCAATGTGGCAGGGATTAGGGAAGTAGAGACAAAATAAAACATGAAATGGGCCTTGTGATGAGCAGTGATTTTGATGTGTTAACAGTAAGGAGAAATATAAGGTGCACTCCAATATCAGACGTGAAAAATGTGGAAAAGTGTGCCCTAGATTTGATGACATATGGTAAACATTACAGCCTAACATAGAATAAGAAAAAGCATTTCATTCAATACTACCATAAGATTTTAATATATGTTTTAAATTTAAAAATTTTAAATGTATGTTTTAAAAGTTAAAATAATTAAAATGTGCCAAGATATTTAACATACATGTAACCATGGTCTCCTGTTTAACCTTAGGATGTTTCTGCTTTAACCTGGACCAGTTGTTTTCCAGTTGTCACAAGCAGACTCTGCCTCCTAATCTCTACCACTAAAATCTCTTCCCTCCTTTACCCACATCACTGGTACAGTCTTGGTACAAGTTCTTATAGTTCCTTGTTTGGATTATTGCCATGGTTTTCCTAATTGGTCTCATAGGGTCTGGTCTTGTTGGAAGCTATAAAACTGCACGATCTTTCCAAAAATGCAAATGTGATAATAACTCCCTTTTTAAAACTCTTTTGATGTTTATACATTGCCTCAAGAATAAAATCCAAATGCAGCTTGGTTGTTAGTATATGACCTTCATTGTCTGGTCTTTGATTACCACCCCTTTCCCATATCCTACCATGTCCTTCCAGGCTTTCTTCTCCATTCTTGTTCTCTTATAATTTTCTTCATTTCAGAGGAGAATGCCAGTAATTTACCCTTCTGACTCTTCACTGACCATAACCTAATCAGTTAAAAGCTCTCAATGCCTTAGAATGCATGGAGGACCCAGATCAGGTTGTTTAACAGCTATTCTGTGCACTCATTCCAGACACTGTGTATAAACCTAGGATCTCACTACTGCTCATCTCTTGGCTCCCATGACTCTTCACCTCACTGTGAACTCCTTCAAAGGAAAATCTGCATCTAAATTTTTCTTGCAATCAACCAGTGCCTAGTATGATTCATAACATAAAGTAGAATTCAAAAATATTCATTTAGTAAAAGAAATTTGTAATTATCTTCAATTAAAAATAAAATATGTTTTTAAAATAAAAAATGACTTGTAAAATACCAATATACAACTTTGAAAAATTTTGGAAATGGTAAAACTATGTGAAGGTCAACTTCATTATGAGCACAAATAAACATCCAAGAAACCCCATTCACCCAAATTCAAAACAATAACAACGACAAAAATATAAACATGATGATAAATGAATAAATGTGCAAGTAGAACGTAATAAATTAAACTGGTCTAAATCAAGTGTTATTGTTAACATTAATTAAGAGGTAAGAAAATTCAGAAGAAACATTTAAATAAGAAGTAAATTTAATTGATGAATAGCATATAAGACCCATGATTGATCAAAAGTGAGCAGTTGGGTGATTTTAACTTACTTGACTAGTTTGAAGTCTTAGTTTAGGAAATTACTAATAAAAAGTAATCTGTTCTGAACACTATCAAGAAGACTTATTCCTTGGCCCTCCCTATGATGAAACAATCCTTGTTAACTGCTTTCTGTGGGGGATTTTAGAAGAAATCAAAACTCTGGAATTAAGGTAGCAAAAACCATGCTGATGCAAAGGTCATGGAATTTCAGTTAGGAAATGCATATGAGGAGTCAAAGAATAATGTATATAGACGTGTGGCTTGGTAAGTGCCTCAGTACTCCAGGTCACAGGAACCAGGAGGTGCAGGGAAACACACAAAGCAGTAGTGCAGACACAGCAGCTTTGGGAACACACTCAAGGAAATTGTGAGACAAGCATTCAGGGACGTAATCTGGGTTAGATGGAGTATAAATGATGAACACCTTCTTAATTAATTTTGGAATATCACAAATAATTGTGAATAGTCTTTATTAGTTTATATCCTCTGTCAATTTGTACTTGGAGAAAAATCATAATTACTAATAAAACAGGATTTTAATTTATTTTTTATTTTATTTATTTTTAAAGTGAGTACTAATTACATAAGGCCCTCAGGTATTTTGAGTTAGTTACAAATCCTTTCATTAGATGTTGCAGCTATTTACTATGTTATGACAAATATTTTATTAAATCTACCTGCTCTCTGTTTATAGACAGAGATTATCCTTTCTCATTTAAGAAATAAAAGAACTTAGAAATTTCAATGCAAATAACATATATATAAATATTATTTATATTAATATAAAGAAATATTTATCTTTTGTGTGTATATCTATATCTATTTTATTTTTTTTTGCCTAAGTGCTTAGTAAGACAACTATTTTTCATGAATAACTGAGGTGTCACTTGCACCTTTGCCTGACAAATGGGTATTATCTAGATACACTATTTGAAATACTAGAGTCCTTCCTCCAGATAGTGATTTACACACCATCCTCCCTGTCAGGGACACACAAATATTATATTACTGTGCTAGTATAAGATGCTCATGAGATGGACAAGTATTTTAGCAGCTCTTTATAAAATGTAAGGCATATAAATAAGTTACTTATTATCTTGTGTATTAATTGTGGTAGTGCAGTATCTTTGAAATATCACATATTAGCTTGATTTCTAGGTTCTGAAAATATGTTCTTTTGCCTTAAAACCTTTGGCTATGGATACAATTTATTAGACATTGGGCATACTGACAGGTTGTGACTAAGGTAGATGAAGTGACATGATTTCACGTCTTCATTGATGAATGCTTGGTGCTGGTTCCATTTCCTAATTTTATTACTTCACAAACCAGGCTCTTCTACCATTTAGAATAATTTTTGTTTTTGTTTTTGTTTTTAAATTCTAAATGCCTAAGGCCTAATCATCTGGTAAAAACTCAGAAAGAGAAAAAATATTGTGGGTTGTTTATTTTGATTTTAAACTTGGTGGGAAAAATGCTTTATGTCAAACAGAAATAAAGTGCATAGTTGTAGTAGTTTTCTCTTTGGGCTTGTAAACATTTACCTATATTGTCTACAATGAGTCTCATAAGATTAGCAAATCAAATTGATGGATGATCAATGTCTGATCTATTGTGCACCTGCTTATGTAGACAGACTAGCAGATCAGATCCTCCACAGTCACTCAAGCCTGAAAATCACATGTGCATTGTGAAGTACACTTGCAGTGAAAACTTACTGTAAAAGCCACCTTGTGTGAAACTGTACTTAACGTGAATTCCACTTTAGCATGTGAAAGAAAAATTTTAAAATGTCTAAAGTATATGATGAAGCAGCTATAACACAAATACATTCTGAACATTAACTTTTTCATTTTAATTATTAGCAATTATTAATCATATTTTTTGTGTGTGTGTGCGTGGTACGCAGTCCTCTCACTGTTGAGAGTGGCCTCTCCCGTTGCGGAACACAGGCTCCGGATGCTCAGGCTCAGCGGCCACGGCTCACGGGCCCAGCTGCCCCGTGGCATGTGGGGTCTTCCCGGACTGGGGCACAAACCCGTGTACCCTGCATCGGCAGGCAGACTCTCAACCACTGTGCCACCAGGGAAGCCCTAATCATAATATTGAAACTAAGAGGATAAAGATACATTTTTATCCACACTGAATTCACTGGCATATATATATATATATATATATATATATATATATATATAGTCTATTTTAAAGGTTAAAAACATATACTATTCATTTGATCTTAATTTTAAAGGGGGAAAGACTATAGAATAAATAGCAATTCTATATTCTAAACATTCTGAGAGATTAATTTTCTTTGTCTTTTTTTGAGAGATTTTAAATTCTCAATTCATTTTTATTGTAAGCAATATATATTAAAATTAACTGTAACTTTAATTTAAAAGACAAAATAATTTTTGAATTATTTATTTTTGTGAAAATTATTCTATTTTTGTAATTTACAAGATTCATGGACCATTTTACATTTGCCAGTGAGATAAATTGTACTACACTTTTACATATTTTATAAATAATTGAAAATTTAGGAAAATGTCTATATTCTTAATTCTCCACATGTTTTCCACTAATTTTTATTCATTTGCTTATGTAATTTATCAAAAACTGAGAAAGTGATTTGAAATACTGGCAACAGCTAAGAAAATCAAAACTCTTTGTAAAATATATTACACAAATGCAACTAGATTACTTTCAAAATAAATTATAAAATCAGATTGAAATGATCAACTTTGAGAATTTTCTAATAGACATATAGTATGTTTATGTAATATATAGAAGACATTAAATTGTACTTTAGTATCAGTTTGCACTCTAAGCCAAATATGGTAATAATAAATAAAGATATTCAGATAAATGTTATAGGATTTTTTTTTTTTTACCAGTACATGACATATTTTAATCCATCACTGAGAATTTGCCTGAAAGTGTTTAATGAGATCACAGATGTTGGCTAGGGAACCAAGGTCAGAAGTTTTGAATAATAGAATAGAATTTTTAACTTTCATTCAATATTACCTGCTGGAAGCAAAAGAAACCTTTGTTTTATAAGACTGCTGAGTTGGAAAGCAACCTATTAGGTCAGCTTATAAAATTCTTCTGGCCATTTCTGGCCAAAATAGGACAGAGCATTCCCTATTTTGAGGAATGAGCATTCCCATGCATTGTAAAATAGACCCCTTATGAGACTAATCCCAATGGAAATCTAGGATTTTATGAAGATTTAGAATAAATATTTTTTACCAAATTTAAGAATAAAATGCCAGAATTATAGTTAACTTGCCAGTTCTAAACATTTTGTAAAAATACAGAGCTCTGTGTGTATTTAAATATTCACAGAATATAGACTAGCCAAAATGCCACTATATAACTGTATAATTACATTTATATAGCTCTATACTTGACAAATGAATTAAAGTTTTCCATAAAAGTCAATATAAAATCTGTTTTCTGATAGTTTTATCACACGTGCAGATATGTCCTTATAAAATGAACATTATAAAGTCACATTTAAACATAACTTGTTAAGGTAGGAAGGGAAAGGATGAAGAATGGTAACTATTGATTCCTGTTTTTTTAGTAGGTACAAATTGACTATGGTTATCACACAACCCTTTCTCCCTCACTGACTTCTATCACCCTCCTGTTCTCCCACTGTAAAGTCTTAGCACATGATACATGAAGAAAAATGAAAAGAGTATATTGTATCTTAAATATATCCAACAAATGAAGTAGTATTTCTTAGAATCCTTGAATTGAGGCTGACTTTATGAAATGGTAGAAAAAAATAACATGAGGCCTGCCTTTTAAAACACAAGATTGTGTTCTAACACCATTCCTTATTAACTATACACCTTTTGAAATTTTCAGAAAATATAAATACTACTACTCTAAGATTATTTGTCATAATCTCACCAAACAGAATGATTAATACCATGAATTGTCTCTTTTCTTATAATTTTGCAATCTATACTTAACATTGCCATGAGGGTGATATTTTTAGAATACACACATAACTCCATTGAAAATTCCTGTGTTGCCCAATCATCTAAGAAACAGAATATATATTTATTTCTAAGCACCTGGCCAACGTTTTTGCCTTTGTAGAGGACATTTATTCCAGCAATACTCCAATAATACTGAAGAAGATGTGGCTTCCCTGTAAAATGTAGATTTTGATCATATTATTGCCTCTGCTCTCTTTCAATTCTTTCTAAGCTTTCAGATCTCACCTCTAATTCTCCCTCATTCTGAAATCTTCTCAGACTTTACCAGGGAGTATAAGGAATTTTCCTGTCATATATTTAGCAAACTTTTAGTATTATAGCAAATTTTATACTTTGTTATAATTTTTCTCATGGAACTCTATATGTTTCTGAGATTAAAAATACACTGAGTTGGGAATGCATATTTTCTTCTTTGTAGTCTCAATCTGACGTAGGAGTACAAAATATTAATAAATAACCAATGTCTAAAAGCTTTACAAATATCTATTTTTTAAGTGCATAACAACACAATGACTTACCTAGTTGGTAGTTAACATCTTTCTGTACAAGTTCATCAATCTGCAGAAGATCAAATAACCAGTCAGTATTAGAACTGGGATTCCAAGTCAGATAGGATAACCTCAGTATAAATTCAATGGTATTTAGAATTAGGGTTACCTGAGCTGTGCTGCCTCGACACAGCTGATTACTCAGGGACAATGTTCTCAACCTAGAAATTAAGACCATGCAGGGATACGGATACCTTAGTTTGCCTAAGTGCAAGTATTTATCTCTGTGTTTTTTTAAACCACTTGATTGAGGTCTGATTAACATACAAAATGCCATCCATAAAACTTAATGAGTCTGGAGACAAGTATACAGTACAGAGATGAAACTATCACCACAAAGTCATGAACATGTCACCTATAAAATTTCCTTTAACCTCTTTATTTTTTTACTTCTTTTGCTGATAAAAACACAACCTTCTTAGCAAATGTTTAAGTATACAATATAGTATTATTTACTCTAGGTACTATGATGTACATAGATCTCTAGGGATTATTCTTCCTGCATGATGAAAACTTTGTACCCTTTGATCAATACTTCCTTGTTTTCCCTTCCCCCCCAAGCCCCTGGTAACCATGATTCTAGTCCCTGCTTCTTTTTGTTGTTGTTCCCTTGTTTTATTTGTCTATATTTATACCAATATCACACTGTCTTAATTATTGTAGCTTTGAATAAGCCTTAAAGTTAGGTAGTATAAGTCTTCCTACCTTATTGTCTTTTTTTTTTTTATTGGGGTATAGTTGCTTTACAATGCTCTGTTAATTTCTACTGCACAGCAAAGTGAATCAGCCATATGTATTCCTATATCCCCTCTTTTTTGGATTTCCTTCCCATTTAGGTCACCACAGACCACTGAGTAGAGTTCCCTCTGCTATACATTAGCTTCTCATTAGTTAGTTATTTTATATATAGTATAAAATATACATAGTAGTGTATATATGTCAATTCCAATCTCCCAGTTAATCCACCCCCCTTTTCCCACTTGGTATCCATATGTTTTTTCTCTACATCTGTGTCTATTTCTGCTTTACAAATAAGATCATCTATACCAGTTTTCTAGATTCCACATATATGCATTAATATCTGATATTTGTTTTTCTCTTTCTGACTTACTTCACTCTGTAAGACAGTCTCTACGTCCATCCACATCTCTGCAAATGACACAATTTCGTTCCTTTTAATGGCTGAATAATATTCCATTTTATATATGTACCCCATCTTCTTTATCCATTCTTCTGTTGATGGTCGTTTAGGTTACTTCCATGTCCTGGCTATTGCAAGTAGTGCTGCAATGAACATTGGGGTGCATGTACCTATTTGAATTATGGTTTTCTCAGGGAATATGCCCAGGAGTGGGATGGTTTTATCTGGGAATATGCCCAGGAGTGGGATTGCTGGGTCATATGGTAGTTCTATTTTTAGTTTTTTAAGGAACCTCCATACTGTTCTCCATAGTGGCTATATCAATTTACATTCCCACCAACAGTGCAACAGAGTTCCCTTTTCTCCACATCCTCTCCAGAATTTATTGTTTGTAGATTTTTTGATGATGGCCATTCTGACCAGTGTCAGGTGATATCTCATTACAGTTTCGATTTGCATTTCTCTAATAATTAGTGATGTTGAGCATTTTTTCATGTGTTTGTTGGCCACCTGTATGCCTTCTTTGGAAAAATGTCTACCTAGGTCTTCTGCCCATATTTTGATTAGGTTGTTTGTTTCTTTGATATTGAGCTGCATGAGCTGTTTGTATATTTTGGAGATTAATCCTTTGTCAGTTGCTTCACTTGCAAATATTTTCTACCATTCTGAGGGTTGTCTTTTCATTTTGTTTATGATTTCCTTTGCTGTGCAACAGCTTTTAAGTTTAATTCAGTCCCATTTGTTTATTTTTCTTTACATTGCTCTAGGAGGTGGGTCAAAAAGGATCTTGCTGTGATTTATGACATATAGTGTTCTGCCTATGTTTTCCTCTAAGAGTTTTATAGTGTCTGGCCTTACATTTAGGTTCTTAATCCATTCTGAGTTTATTTTTTTTGATGGTGATAGGGAGGGTAGTTCCTGCTTCTATGAAAACATTTCTTTAAAAAAAAAACCTAAATAGGTCTCTTTGCACATTAATCAAAGAGATTAAATTTATATCACGACTTCAAAGGATAAAATAAATTGTAAGATCCAAACAGCACTGTAGTTAAGCTCCATAAATATTAAAAACATTTAAATAGCAATGTAAGCAGAGTGCATATATTTTATTTTTCATGCTTTTTAAAGATTTTTTAGCTATAGAACAAAGCTTCACATTCCTTGTTTTGATCTTAGATATTGTCTTTCTTCTTCATCCTCCCTGTGGAGTTTCATGTTGGTCCATGAGCATAGTGTCCAAATCAGGACATTCTTGAAAGTAATAAACACTAAAACAATTAAAACAAAGACAAATCTATATGACATCCCATGTTATGCAGTCTCCTAGATCTCATTGCATTTACTTAGTGTCCCTTTTTTAAAGTGCAATCTAAACTCAGATACATAAAAGCAAGTCTTTGCAGCCCTTATTTTTCTTTCCTAGTTTTAGCTCTCATCATTTTTGTACTTAAAAATTCACAATTATCACAGTCTTAATACTTCTCTAATAATAATCATCACACTTGTGACTTAAGTAGATTTTACTATAAAATAATTTTTCTTTTTATAGAACCTCATTTAAGAAATCAGAAGGGTACTAAAAAAAAATGTCCCTTAAAAGCCATATAACCTCTTTTATTTAGCATTGTGTAAACCAGGACTACTACAGTTCTGTTTATAAACTATGGCTCAAGTCTTATGAGAGAAGAAGAAGAAGGAGAAAAAGGAGAAGGAGATGAAAGAGAAGAAGAAAGGGGTTAAATTTTGGGGTCTAAGCCTCAACCAGAGCCTCAATTCCAACATATCTTCCTTAATTTCATAAGCTTACAGGGTTACAAAAAACTCAGAATTATATAAACATATATCCACACACATATATATCATAGTAAACAAAAGTAAAAATAAGGTGACTGCTTTCCTACTTTTAAATTTAACTTAATTTTCTTAAAGAATCTTTATGTATTTAGATTTTTCCCAGAAATAGGTTTATTTAGTGCTGGGAAATTTAATTAATTAATTCAAGATTAACTGATTTATTAATTAATTTTCAAAAGTTAAAAAGTTGTGGAGTCTTTGACCTTGATATTTACCAAAATTTTTCACATTTTTCCATTGCAATTCATTTCAACACATGTCATAGTTAAGCTGGAAATTTTCAACTCAACTGTTAGGTTTGTAGATCCTGAAGTATTATCTTGAGTTAATCTTTTTCCTTGCATACAGGACCTTGCAAATTTTTTAGAGAGTTACTTTTTAAAATTGTGCTGTATTCCTTTTAAGTAGTCTCAGTGCTACAGCTCATAAATTATTCAGGTGCAATTTTTATGCTTTAAAGATGTGCAAATTTAAATCTGAACATTTCATGGTTTCAAAAACACAAGACCAACTATAATATAGTTAATGCATCATTTATCACCCATCTATGGTACCAGTCTAGGTATAAATGTGTGACTAAAGAATAAATTATCTCTTTTATTTCAATAAAATAAGTATACTTATAATACTTTAAATTTAAAATATCATTGGATTCTATTAAAATGTATTTAAACTGTTTATGACATTAATAAATGCTCTCTCTCAATTTTTCATTTTGTCACCAAATCCCATCAATTCTAGCTTTGTTTCAAATGAGTCTTTCATAACGTCTGTCAGTGTCAATATCGTACTTCAGATATTCATCATCTTTTATTTCATCTGCTATAATAACCTCTAAATTGACCCTGTTGATGTATACGTCACACTGCTACAACTTTCCTATTAAAAAAAAATTTGGATGTTACACTGTCCTGCTTTAGAAACACCATGTTAGTTAAGGGATAAGTTAATATTCCTTAGAGTTAACATTTAAAGAGTTTATAATGTGGATTCATCTTCTATTTTCCAATTTCTTTATCAAACACGTGAATTCTGCTATCTTCCAATTTGTGCGTGTGTGTGTATTTGCATGTGTGTGTGTTTGTACAAGCACAAGCACACATGCAGACACACCTATCTATACAATCATAAAACCACACTGCCTCCACTACATAGATTTCCTTACTGTATGATCAAGGGGCTATTAGAAAACCATAGAGAAGATAACGATTCAATAAATGACATTGTAATAAATGGTTACTTATCTTGGACGAGGTTGCCTTATGAATCTTTTCTGTCACAGGTTGGATTCAAGAGGCAGAAGTGGATATTTGTACCAATTAAGGGCTCTTGGGGCCAACACCTGTAGAAAGTCAGGGAAGGAAAGAGAATTCGCTAAACAGAGAAGATGAGCTCTGATAGAGTCTAAATAATGACCCCTCAAAATATCGGAGTGCTTCAAGTAGAGGAGAGGGGAACAGGATTTTTCCTACATATTCATCCACCTGTCATTGGATGCAGGCTGCTGCCAGGAAAGGCAACAGTCTTTGTCAAGGCAACACTCTTCAGCTGCAGTGATTCCTAAAGTTGACTAACTGTTGAGGACTGCCTGTTGGAGCATTTCTAGCAGCTAGGGAAGTAAATTCTTCAGTCCTTAAGTGGTACCAGGGAAGTGTATCACAGGGTCCACTATGCTTACCTTACAGCAGTGACCAAACATATTCAGTATGAATTGAAAAATTAAAATATTGAGCATTGAAATACTAAATAGATGTACTGCAAACATTGTTGTATCTTCTAGAATGTGAATGACTCAGTATATAACATGTATTGAAGAGATTACAAAGGACAATGTAAGTATTTAAGCATGTCACCTCCTCTCACATCACGTGGACACATATATTCTTCTGGTATAACCAAAATAAAGAGGATTAAAACAGCAAGAAGAAAATTTGAACAAATGCTTAAAATGATTAATACTCTAACAACTGAGTTATTGAATTGGGAAGGGGGGTTGAACTCTATGTGGTGTAAATAGGAAAATACCTTTACTTTTCTCCAAATTCTGCCTTCAGTCATACTTCATTGAATTCCCTTTCTTAACTCGAAGTATATCCAATGGCCTTCCAATCTATTTCAATTCTAGGAAACAACTTATTAAGGTAACTCTGACATATTCAGTTATTAAAATGTCTACTTCATCTAAAAAACTTCAACCTAATATTACACCCACAGCTTCTCTCCCCCCCCAGCACAGGCCTCACCCTTGATTCTAGGCTTAAGGACCTATGGAGGAGAGGAGCAAAGGGATTGGAGGACGGAGTGTTATGCAATGGATGCTCTTGAAATATAGCCTTTATGCCTTCATGTGGCCACCATCAAAGAGAGACTTTCCTTCAGGGAAGATACTTGCTGTTCTTTGGAAGTGCTAGAGGAACTCTGACTTCACACAGAGGCCTGATAAGGCTGTGCCCTCATCCAGTGGCCTGTGCACAAGCTACAGCTCCCTGCCTTGTTATCCCCACTACGGCCTCTCATGAGTTGGACTGCTTGAAAGAGCACTGGCCAACCTATCATCTGTACTGTCTCCCCAAGGGCCTTGGAGTTATTATACACACTCATCCTACAAAATGATGTAGAGACACTTAATTGCTGGCCCCTCCCCCCTCCCCTTGCCATGGAAAGTTCCAAACAGACTCCTGACTTTGGACTTCTCCAGCAGAGACTGGTCTCCAGTTTCACACACATTCCCAGACTCCAAAGAACACACGCCAAGCTCTCTCAGGAACTTTCCCATCATATTCCATTCCTGTGAAGTGTAGAGTCTGTAAATTTCTGTAATTCAGCAAGCATTGGGGTAATAAAAAAGGGGCCTGCTTACAGACAGTTTCACTCTCTGTTTCTTCTCTGAACGTTTTCCCAAACTTGGCTTGAGGAGGAGACGATCCCTCCCATCTCTCAGAGGAAATGCCACAGCCTTCTTTAAGCCTATAAATTACCTTCAAATAACCTATCCAAAATTCTAGTACAGTCTTACAGAGTTTGGGGAAATGAGAATCACTGGAGAGGATGTGCTATTTTTTTGTAAATCCTGTATGAATGTGTCTTCTACTATTCTTTAGAAGGATGCTTATTCCCTTCAATCCTGTTACATCTCCACCAACAAATTGCTTGTACAATCTTGTTACATCTCCACCAACAAATCCTGTTACATCTCCACCAACAAATTTGATTTGCAAATATCATGACTTTAATAAATTCAAAGACATTGAATATTAATATATAATTCACTAAAGAATAAATAAAACTCAAAAGCCAAACAACACTTCCCTCCCTTTGTAATGGATGATAACCTTTGTGAAAAAAAGTGTGGACTGAAATTGGCATTATTACAAAGAAAATGAAGTAAAACCTTGACGAGCTGATTTTCACTACTTGCATTTAACTTACCTGGTTTCAAATATACGTGGTTGAGAGTGAGAATGGATAAATTCAAATAGTGTTGGGAATATTGCTTGTCAGTCTACTGAATATATGTTCCAGACCCAGTGGGTCATGGAAGAAAATATAAATCTGCTATTCCTTCAATTCTTGTCAGCTCCAGCTCATGTCCCTCATGGTGTGAGCTTTGCTCAGCACTGAATGTACTGCTACTTTTTAAAAACACAGTACTTGTTTCAGTAAAATATGGATCCTAACAGAAGGCACTACTTCATCTGATATTTTACTGAACAAGTGGTAATTTATTTCAACATGGAGAAAAAAGTAGTGTATATTTAGAGAGACGGAATGTAGATCTTCAAAAGGACACTTTTTTTTCCCAGAAACTGATGAGGATCATTTTGATGTTTGATTATTTATCATTAGACCTACTGACCTTAAAAGCAAACTCTGATTAAGATATGTTGCTGTACAGTCTTTTGGGGAAACAATTTGGCAATATGTATCGAGTAGTAAAAATATACACGAAACCTATTTTTGGAATGAATGTACTATGGGAAAAGAGGACTTGAAAGTTTATGTCCCCTAAAGTTATTTTAAGACTACAGTGTTGGGGCTTCCCTGGTGGCGCAGTGGTTGAGAGTCCGCCTGCTGATGCAGGGGACACGGATTCGTGTCCCGCTCTGGGAAGATGCCACATGCCGCGGAGCGGCTAGGCCCGTGAGGCATGGCCGCTGAGCCTGCGCGTCCGGAGCCTGTGCTCCACAACGGGAGAGACCACAACGGTGAGAGGCCCGCGTACAGCAAAAAAAAAAAAAAAAAAAAGACTACAATGTTTTTTATTTATAATCTCTATTTAGAATATTACCTTTCTGTAATCAAATTAATTCACAGTCAAGTAACCTTTCTGAAATTCAAATCTGATTACGGTAAAGCTTAAAATGCTTAAATGGTACCCCATCATCTACAAATAAAGCCCTAAATTCCTTGTGGTGGCTCACATTTTTCCTTCCTGATATCACCCTATTCACCTTTCCATCTAATTCCAGCCATTCCTACATAGTACTTAATATTAGGCCAAACACTCCATACCAAAGTTTTTTTGCCCTTTATCGTTTCCTGTAGATATGAACTTTCCCCCTCTTTGCCTGATGGACTTAATATCATTCTTCTAAATCCTGGGTCTGTCTTTGTTAATGTGTCACTCAGTTCCTTGAATGTGGTACATAATTAACAAGTTAATTATTTAGTTACTATGTCTGAGCGCCTGGAGAATATAAACTTACTGCACTTTAATCTCATAACTCTTATTCGGAGTATATGACAGATATTAGGCTATCAAAATGTTTTGAATATATGATTAAATACACACATAAGTGATTGAATAATAAATTTTAAGTTACTTTCACATGAAAATAAGTACATTTTAATATTTTCAAATGATTATGTACCAAAAGAATTAACCATTGATGATGTGCATTGCATTATTATTTGTATATAAGATTGTCTATCAGATACATGTTGGGATAGTAAAGAGCCTTGACAGATAGAGATAAAATTTCCCTCTATGTCAGAGAGCAGGTTCATCTCTTAACTCTTGACTAGGATAATAAATATATTGTTTCCCTCTCACTTCATCACACATGTTGGGAAGATTTGCTAGCAATACCTTTATAAGACGTGTTCCTAAACTTGCATTTCTTCAACAATGACATAAACTCACTATTAGTGAACCATCCATCTGGGCCTCCCCTTATTGCTCCCTAGGGATTTTAAGGTGTCAAAGAAAAATTGCACCCGGTAGAATTAAACAAATGAGAAGGATTTTATTCTGTCACAAGACTATTGTAATGGAGGAGAGAGGCTGAACTCAACTCCACTGAAACAAAAGTAGAAGAGATTTTAAGCACTTGTGTGAACTAATGGAAAAGTACTGGAGGAGGTTAGTGGAGGAGGTTTGCTGGTAGGATTATACCACCTGTGTTTACTAAATGGTGTTTATCAGAGTTAGGCCCCTACTCTCACAGAGACTGGGAGATAGGAGCACTATCTTTCTTAATGATTACATTTCAAATGGATAGATCCCAGGTCCTTGACAAAAACATTTCTGGTTTATAAAACTGTCAAGGGAGACTCAGCCCAGGGATGCAAGGCTGGTTCAATAATTGCAAATCTATCAGTGTAATACACCACATTAGCAAATTGAAGAATAAAAAACATACGATCATCTCAATAGATGAGAAAAAGGTTTTGACAAAATTCAACATCCATTTATGATAGAAACTCTCCAGAGAGTGGGTATAGAGAGAACATATCTCAATTAAATAAAGGTCATATATGATAAACCCACAGCTAACATTGTTTTTAATGCTGAAAAGCTAGAAGCATTTCCTCTAGGATTAGAAACAAGACAAGGATGCCCACTCCTGCCACTTTTATTCAACATGTATCAGAAGTCCTAATCACAGCAATAAGACAACAAAGAAGTAAAGAAATCCAAATTGAAAAGGAAGAAATAAAACTGTCACTGTTTGCTGATGACATGATGCTATACATAGAATGAGTTCAGTAAAGTTTCAAGATACAAAATTAATATACAGAAATCTGTTTTATTTCTATACACTAACAATGAACTATCAGAAAGAGAAATTAAATAAACAATTCAATTTATAATGGCATCAAAAAGAAAAAAAAACCAACAAATAAACTTACCTAAGGAGGTAAAAGATCTATACTCAGAAAACTATAAGACACTGATGAATGAAATTGAAGATGACACTGATGGAAAGATATACCGTGTTCATATATTGAAAGAGTTAATATTGGTAAAATGACCATACTACCCAAGGAAATATACACATTCAGTACAATCCCTATCAAATTATCAAGGACATTTTTCACAGAACCAGAACAAATAATACTAAAATTTGTGTGGAAACACAAAAGACCCTGGACAGCCAAAACAATCTTGAGAAAGAAGAACAGAGTTGGAGCTTTCAAGTTCCCTGACTTCATACTATACTACAAAGCTACATAATTAAAAGTCTGGTACTGCCACAAAAACAGACACGTACATCAATGGAACAGATAAGGGAGCCCAGAAATAAACCCACACAATTATAGTCAATTAATCTACAACAAAGGAGGCAATAATGTATAATGGAGACAACAGTCTCTTCAATAAGTGATGTTGGGAAAACTGGACAGCTAAATATGAAAGAATAAAATAGAATATTTTCTAACATGGTATACAAAAATAAACTCAGAATGGGTTAATTTAAAGTTTTCTACAATAAATGCTCAAAGAAAAGGAAAGTCAGTGGCCTGGATGCTGGAAGAAATTGCCTAAGGTTTAGCCAAGCAGAGGGGAATGAATTTTAAGGCCATCTTGATCAGAAAGTATGGAGAATTCATTTTCATGCTGTCTGTTAAGCTGTGGATGATAAAGTCTTCATCTCTTACCCAGGAGTCTCGTGTCTTATGCCAGCACATAGTTCATGTCTAAGGAGCCATCTTGGATAAAAGATTGAAACCTGCCATTGAAACTCAGCCATGCAATAGCATAAAGTTCCTAACATAAAACATCTGTTCCCTTATTACATTCCCATCCTCATTCATGTTTAGCATGGAAATCTTACTCTTGACTTAGTCTGAATAAATTTTTCTTCAAAGATTGTTCTTATGTAAAGAGAATAAAATTAATATATTTGGCATTGAAACAGTATATTGTTAGATTTAATTAATAAAGACATTATCTTAATTGTCAATAAAATTGAACGTTGTACAGCAAAACTGTGCTATAAAGAATAAAATATGGATCAACTTGTAGAAGTTGACAATCATTTGTTATTAGGTTATATAATAAGACTGAAATTGAGAATATAGAAAGAGCCAATTTCTTATACTGCTATTAGTAGACTTTTAGATTCTTTTCTATGCTATAGATGAATAAAATGATGATACTTTCAATAAATTTCAAAACCAATTTTTTTTGAATTGATGTTTATTTGAGATTGAAAAGAAACAGAGTATGATCATCAGGATCTTATTTAATGCTGGACTTGGAACTTCCAAATCTACTTCATAGTGTGACTGACCTGTAGGTAATTGTACTCACTTGTCTAGAGCTGAAGCTGGTACTGATTATCAAGTATGATCTGCAGTATTGGAAGTGTTCAGTGAAGGTATGTGACCCACATTTTCATCAAAATCCAGATCTAAAATATGGCTTTAATGTAAATATACATTGTTTTGATTAATAGCATTTACTTTTTTGTGTGAATACTGGGGAACTCAGACAATAACCGTACAGTTGACCCTTGAACAATGCAGGTGTTAAGGGTGTCAAACCTCGGTGCAGTTGAAAATCCAGGTATAACTTATAATCAGATTTCAGTTCCTCTGTACGCGCTGTTCTGCAACCGTGACTTCAAACAACCTTGGATCATGTGGTACTGTAGTACTTACTATGGAAAAATCCTGTGTGTAAGTGGACATGAACAATTCAAACACATCTTGTTCCAGGGTCCATACAGACTTTCATATAAGTGTAAGTGACTTTCATATAAGTTTCACATTCAAGTTTTTGTATGCTTTAATTTTACTTGGAGATTCTATGTAAAATACAGATTCCTGGGAGCCATTCACTATGACTTTTGTTTAGTAGGTCTGGAAAAGTCTTTAGAAATCAAAGGTGTAGCACAGAGAACACTTTGAGAAATATCGGTAGAAGAAGCAGGCCAGTATTTTAAAACTTGGGCTTAAATACTAGATTTCAACATGTTCACAAACAATTCATGTATATTTTAGTATCCAGCTTCTTTCACTGTTCTCCTGTACTTCTCAAATTGGAAAGAGACATGTATGAGAATCTACTAAGGAGATTTTTAAAACCAGGAATGATTTTTCTTTCATCTCTACACTTCCCCATTCCAGATTAATCCAAAGATTGTCCTACAAACATGGAGTGGATTTGGGCTAAGAAGAGTATGCATACTTTAAAAATTACTACCAATAGGCTGCTTAAAGGGGGTTTGGTTCTTACCTTATACCATATTAAATTCTGATGCAGCCACTAGACCAGCTTTGGAAATTTTTAACAATAGGACTTCAAAATATTTGTAATGTAATAAAATAGTAATTTGGAATGAGCACAAAATTGTTGTTATGAAATACTTTTTGTGATGTCTTTTCCCATGTCAGCTGACCCCAAATAGTTATAATAAAGTAAACCTTGCATCATCCTCTCTACCTATCTCTTACCAAGGGTGGGATTTTGAATCTGGTCTGATACAGTCATGTGGGCAGTGGAGGGTTTGAGTTTTAAGGACAGGATAAGAACTGGCCCTCTGACCCAAAACTTAAGGGATGAAGCAAAAGCAGTTTTAAGAGGGAATTTTATAGCAATACAATCCTACATCAAGAAACAAGAAGCATCTCAAAAAACAACCTAACCTTATACTACAGCACTTAGAGAAAGAAAAAAAAAAAACACAAAAAAACCCCAAAGTTAACAGAAGGAAAGAAGTCATAAAAATCAGAACAGAAATAAATGAAAAAGAAATGAAGGAAACAATAACAAATATAAATAAAACTAAAAGCTGGTTCTTTGAGAAGATAAACAAAATTAATTAACCATTAGCCAGACTTATGAAGAAAAGAATGGAGAAGACTCAAATCAATAGAATTAGAAATGAAAAAGAAGTAAAAACTGACACTGCAGAAATACAGGGGATCATGAGAGATTACTACAAACAACTCTATGCCAAAAAAAATGGACAACCTGGAAGAAATGGACACACTCTTAGAAAAGTGCAAACTTCCAAAACTGAACCAGGAAGAAATAGAAAATATAAACAGACCAATCACAAGCACTGAAATGGACCAATCACAAGCACTGAAATTGAGACTGTGAATAAAAATCTTCCAACAAATAAAAGCCCATGACCAGATGGCTTAACAGGTGAATTCTGTCAAACATTTAGAGAAGAGCTAACACCTATACTTCCAAAACTATTCCAAAGTATAGCAGCGGGAGTAACACTCGCAAAATCATTTTATGAGTCCATGATCATCCTGATACCAAAACCAAACAAGGATTTCACAAAGAAAGAAAACTACAAGCCAATATCACTGATGAACACATATGCAAAATTCCTCAACAAAATGTTAACAAACAGAAACCAACAGCATATTAAAACGATCTCACACCATGATCAAGTGGGGTTTATCCCAGGAATGAAAGGATTCTTCAATATACACAAACAAATCAGTGTTATAAACCATATTAACAAATTGAAGGAGAAAAAAACATATGATCATCTCATTAGATGCATAAAAAGCTATAGACAAAATTCAACACTGATTTTTGATAACCCTCCAGAAAATAGGCATAGAGGGAATTTACCTCAACATAATAAAGGCCATATATGACAAACCCACAGCCAACATCTTTCTCAATGGTGAAAACCTGAAACTATTTCCACTAAGATCAGGAACAGGACACTCTCACCACTGTTATTCTCACCACTGTTATTCAACATAGTTTTGGAAGTTTTAGCCACAGCAATCAGAGAAGAAAAAGAAATGAATCTAAATCAGAAAAGAAGAAGTAAAGCTGTCACTGTTTGCAGATGATATGATACTATACATAGAGAATCCTAAAGATTCTACCAGAAAACTACTAGAGCTTATAAATGAATTTGGTAAAATAGCAAGATACAAAATTAGTGCAGAGAAATCTCTGGCATTCCTATACACTAATGATGAAAAATCTGAAAGAGAAATTAAAAAAACACTCCCATTTACTATTGCAACAAAAATAATAAAATACCTAGGAATAAACCTACCTAAGGAGACAAAAGACCTGTATGCAGAAAATTATAAGACACTGGTGAAAGAAATTAAAGATGACACAAATAGATGGAGAGATATACCATGTTCTTAGATTGGAAGAGTCAATATTGTGAAAATGACTATACTACCCAAAGCAATCTACAGATTCATTGCAATCCCTATCAAACTAACACTGGCATTTTTCACAGAAGTAGAACAAAAAATTTCACAATTTGTATGGAAACACAAAAGACCCTGAAGTGCCAAAGCAATCTTGAGAACAAAAAAAAGAACTGGAAGAATCAGACTTCAGACTACTACAAAGCTACAGTAATCAAGATAGTATGGTACTGGCACAAAAACAGAAATATAGATAAATGAAACAGAATAGAAAGCTCAGAGATAAACCCAGACATATATGGTTACTTTATTTTTGATAAAGGAGGCAAGAATATACAATGGAGAAAAGACAGCCTCTTCAATAAGTGGTGCTAGGAAAGCTGGATAGCTACATGTAAAAGAATGATGCTCAACATCATTAATCATTAGAGAAATACAAATCAAAACTACAATGAGGTATCACCTCACGTGTCAGAATGGCCATCATCAAAAAACCTACAAATAATAAATGCTGGAGAGGGTGTGGAGAAAGGGAACTCTGTTGCACTGTTGGTGGGAATGTAAATTGATACAGCCACTATGGAGAGCAATATGGAGTTTGCTTAAAAACTAAAAGTAGAACTACTGTACGACCCAGCAATCTCACTACTGAGAAAACCATAATTCAAAAAGAGTCAAGTACCACATTGTTCACTGCAGCTCTATTTACAATAGTAAGGACATGGAAGCAACCTAAGTGTCCATAGACAGATGAATGGATAAAGAAGATGTGGCACATATATACAATGGAATATTACTCAGCCATATAAAGAAACAAAATTGAGATACTTTTAGTGAGGTGGATGGACATAGACTCTGTCATACAGAGTGAAGTAAGTCAGAAAGAGAAAATCGAATACTATATGCTAACACATATATACGGAATCTAAAAAAAATGAAATGGTTCTGAAGAACCTAGGGGCAGGACAGGAATAAAGATGCAGACGTAGAGAATGGACTTGAGGACACAAGGAGGGGGAAGTGGAAGCTGGACGAAGGGAGAGAGTAGCATGGACATGTATACACTACCAAATGTGAAATAAATAGGTAGTGGGAAGAAACCCCATATCATAGGGAGATCAGCTAGGTAATTTGTGACCACTTAGAAGGGTGGAATCGGGAGGGTGGGAGAGAGATGATATGGGAATATATATATATCCCCATATATATATATATATCCACATATATATATATATGGTTGATTCACTTCGTTATGCAGCAGAAACAAATACATCATTGTAAAGCAATTATACTCCAATAAAGATGTTTAAAAAAAAAAAAGTTAACCTATCCTATCTGCAAAAAAAAAAAAAAAAAAAGTACTGGCCCTCTCTTGATATCCTGGCATAAAACAAAGAATTAAATGACTTGTCCAAGGCAACCAGTGGCATAGATAAGAAAACAGCACTCCTGTATTCTCTATTTTTATAATTATACTGCCAACTTGAAAACCATTGCCCAAATAATCTTATTGTTTATTTGTATAATTCTCCATTATTTTAACATACTGTACTTTATAATATTGTATTATTAGAAGAGCACTAGGAAATAGGACAATTTATCCCCATCTGATAAATCAAAGCATTGAAAAATAATGACTTCAGATTGCTGAGATTGGAATTAGAATTTTAGGTCTCGTATTGCTCAGTGTATGTGTTTGTTTTATTCCAGTTTTTGATTTACATTAGACCTTATTCTAATTCAAATGTATGCACAATGAGATATTTCAAGTTAATAATGACTGGTTGCTTAACCTAAAACCTGTATCCAACAGATCACACAGTAATCTCAGAATTATAATAATCAATGATTGGAGATTTTCTTGTTCTTAATTTTGTCACAACAAGGAACTTTCTTTGTGGTTAAAAAATAAATAAATAAAACACACAAATTGGAATCTACCATGTTAACAAAATTGTAAGTGTACCATAAAATATGTTATATATATGTGCATTTTTGGAGAACAGATCTGTAGAACCTTTTTCATCTTGCATGACTGAAGCCTCAAACTCAGTGCACAACTCCCTATTTTCCCCTCCACCACTGCTGTCAACTACTATACTAATTTCTGTTTCTATTTGTTTCACTACATTGATGACATACAGATGAGATCATGCCATATTTGTACTTCAGGGATTGGCTTATTTCACTTATCATGGTGTCCTCATGGTCCATCCATATTGTCGCATATGGCAGGACTTCCTTCTTTTTTAAGGCTGAGTAAAATCATCCACTGTACAGATATAGCCAGTCCCTGACTTACAATGATTTTTTCACTCACAATGAAAATCTTACTCAAGATTTTTCAACTTTACAATGTTGCAAAAGTGATATGCTTTCAGCAGAAACTGTACGTCATATTTTGAATTTTTATCTTTTCCCAGGCTAGCAGTATGCTATGTAGGATACCTCTAGTGATTCTGGACTGTAGCAGTGAGCTGCAGCTGCAGGCCAGCCATGTAATCACAGCAGTGAACAATTGATACACCGCAACCATTCTGTATTCATATAACCATTCTTTTCTTCACTTTCAGTACAGTATTTAATAAATTAAATGAGATAATCAACACTTTATTATAAAACGGGCTTTGTGTTAAATGATTTGGCCCAATTGTAGGCTAATGTTCTGAATGTTCTGAGAACATTTAAGGTAGGCTAGGGTAAGCGATGAAATTCTGTAGGTTAGGTATATGAAATGCATTCTTGATTTACAGTATTTTCAACTTATGATTTTTTTTTCAGGACATAACTCCAACTGTAAGTTGAGGAAGATCTGTACATACTTTTATTGTTTGTTTATCCACTGATGGATATTAAGGTTGTTTCCACATCCTGGCTATTGTGGGTAATGCTACAATGAGTGTGGGAGTGCAGGTGTCTCTACAAGATGCTGTTTTCTATTCTACTGGATAAATACTCAGATGTGGTATTGCTGGATCTTATGGTGGTTTCATTTATAACTTTTTGGTAAAACTCCGTGCCGTTTTACATCGTGGCTGCACCATTTAATGTTCCCACCAACAGTATAATAAGGGTTGCAATTTCTTCAACTCCTCACCATCACTTGTTATTTTCTGTGTTTGTTTTTCTTTTGATAGAGGCTATACTAAGAGGTGTGAGATGATATATCATTGTGGTTTTCATTTTCCTTTCCCTGATGATTAGTAAAGTTTAGCATCTTTTCATATACCTGTCATCCATTTGTATGTCTTTGGAGAAATGTCTATTTAAATCCTTTGTCCATTTTTTAATCAGGTTATTTGCTTTTTTTTGGTATTGAAGTGTGTGAGTTCCATATATATATATAATAAACCCCTTATCAAATAGATGGTTTGCAAATATTTTCCCCCATTCTCCAGATTGCCTTTTTACTCAGCTGATGGTTTCCTTTACTGTTCAGGAGCTTTTCAGTTGGCTGTATCCCCACATGTTCATTTTTGCTTTTGTTACCTCTGCTTTTGGTATCATATCCAGGAAATCACTGCCAAGACAAAAATTATGAAGCTTTTTCCTGTGTCTTCTCCTAGGAGTTTTATAGTTTCAGGACTTGCCTTTAAGTCTTTAAGCCATTTTCAGTTTATTTTTGTGTAATTAAGATAAGGGTCCAATTCCTTCTTTTTCTTGCATATACCAAATTCAATCAAATTTTGTTGGAGATACTACCTTTCAACACTGTGTAGTCTTCACACCCTTGTTAAAGAGCATTTGACCATTTATTTTTGAGTTTATTTCTATTTGGTTCTATTAATTTATGTGTCTGTATTTATACCTGTATCATATTGTTTTGATTACTAGCTTTGTAATATATTTTGAAGTCAGGAAGTGTGAAGACTCCAGCTTTATTCTTCTTGCTCAAGGTTTTTTGTTTGTTTGTTTATTGTTTAGTGTTTCTTTGCTTGCTTTTTGGTGTACTTTATGGTTTTATATGAATTTTGTTAATTTACTTCTCTTTCTTGTGCCTGATCTTCTGGTAATCCTATCCATTGATTATTTTATTACTAATATCATAATAATACTTTATAATCTTAAGAATACAAGCAGTCAAGTTACACTGGTAAGGCTGAAAATAGTTTGAAACATTCTGCATGGCTTCCTAACTTCTTCCTTTTTTTCCCAGAGTGATAGGTGAGATTTCTAAATGAGGTCTGCACACAGCAGGGAGATTTCAGCTTGTGAACCCTCTCTATTTATAATTCATCTGTACTTTGCATAATTTAGATGATATTTTGCAAGAAGTCATGTCTCACGAATTGTAGGTTTGTAAATTAGAAACAATTCTAAAATAGGGCTATCAGCTAGAGGGTTTTGTAGATAAATACTATCTCCCTAAGAAATATTTTAGTCTCATTTATAGGAGGTTTAGTTATATGCACAAGGAGATTGTATCAGGTCCCCCATGTTCTTTCATTACCTGGAAATGTTACATCCACTAATAAAAGATAAGAAGTGTTCAGCTCGACTAAATTAACTCCTTTCTCCCCACAATTCTAGTATTTCCATTTGGGTTTTTGCTTTTTTTCACAGTTTCCAAATCTCTCATTCCATAATTCCAAATCTGTTTAACAGTTATATTCATCTTTTCCTATAGATACTTCAACACATTTACCACAGATATTGTACAGTCTTAGTATAATGCTAAGCCTGGGTTATCTCTGTGTCTGCTTTTATACGTCACATTATTTTGCTTCTTAGCAATTTCATTCTTTATTGTGTCACAGATATTATATTTAACATCAGATCATGAAGTAGCTGCATTATATATGTATATGTATAAATGTGTTTATGTATGTCTATACCTACGTATACACACACACACACACAGACACACACACACACACACACTCACTCCCTGACTTCCTTCTTGTCAGGAACCTAGGATAAGGTACTGACCATTTTTCTATTATAAATATTTTAAGGAATTTTTCCAAATTTCTTTTGAAATGGTTCCCTGTACAACTACAATAGATAAAGAGCAAACATTTTTTGTGTAAAATGTATTGTTTATCATTATTACACCATTTTTATAAATATTAATTGGAAGTTTATTTGGCATTTGATTGTTTTTAAATAGCATGGCCTGGAAACTGTGTCTTATTCTGTTGCTGTATTTCTTAGTCCATTTTTTAAATGAGAGTGTTGGGCCTTATTCTGTTTTAGGGCTCTTTCAAATCTAATATTCTACAAACGTAGAAGCTTATTTTGTGTAGGTGTTGTCAAATTGCTTTTATCAAGTATTGTGACAACTGCCTTTAATAATTCAATGTGAATTCAAGTGTGTGAAAGGTTATTTGATGTTTCATCTCTTTGTTTGTGAGGATCAGAAGGTGAAAATTGTGAAGTGGTTACTGGCGGCTACTTCTTTCTCGCTTGCAGCTGCACGGAAAGTGCTGTCAGTCTGAACCGATCCGCAGCCCTTGGTCATATGTGTTTGTGCCTACGTGAAGGAACAAGGAAGGTGAGGTACATTTCTGTAGTAGCTTCTTATTGCCTCTTTAACTCATAATTGTGTGATATAATTTGAAAAATGCTAGAAATGTGAAGGTTGCAAATTCAATGTTCGAGATGTGCATAGCTTAAATATAACTTCATAAACAAATTCTCAACAATGTACTTGGAAATCTTTTTACTTCTTATATTTATAATATAGAGAGGTAGTAAAGTGTTTTAAGAATCACCCTATTCCTAGTCTTCTGTCTCCTATTTATAACTACAGACTGATTTAAAGACAGCCAAACACTGATGTGATAATGCCACATTTTTGTTTAAAGATTGTAAAGAAATATCCTTGTCTTTGGAATGTAGTTAAATCTCTGGAAGAATTCTAGTCTCTGGTCAGTCTTACCACTAACAACAGTGGGACTTAAGGCATAGATACAAAGAATGGCCCTCTTTTTCCCAATCTTACCTCTACCATGTACAAAATAGATATTTCCAAACAACACAACAGGAAAAAAATTAGAGTTTTAATTTTAAGTAGATAAGGAACTTCTTGTCAAAATGATTAAGGATTTTTCCAAAAAGTTTAGAGAGATAACCTAATATTTGTAACCTCTCTTGTCTGGACACAACCTAATTTGGTCATTTTATATAAACAAAAACCAAATTTTAATTTTCTGTTTGGTGTATCATTCATACAAAATTTTCAGTAAAGATTTGTAAGCTCTTTTCATTATGCATAAATCCATTAATATTGAGCCAACTTTATGAAAAATAATGCAAGTCTTTTTGTACATAATATACAACCATCTAGAGAGGCATTACAAATACAGGCAAACAGACTTCAAACTCTTCAGAACTTTTAATTTCACGTATGCCCTCAAGTATATTTTTCATTATGTTTTTAAAATTCATGAACATATGTATTAAGCTTAATATACTTTTTCACATATGTATTTAGCTAAGTACAGATACACAACTATGCACATAGATGATTAAGTTTTTATCTTTAAGAAACATTTGACTTTATCAGCATATTAAAAAACAATATATATTATATTAATTTAAATAATTAAGTAACTGCTTTAGGAAACAAGCAAATCACATATTATCTTATATACATATTTCTATTTCTGTTTTCTTTTAAAATAATTACCAACTTTAAATAAAGTAATTAACATTTGCTTTTTTAAACTTAATAGAAAACACAGAGAGGGCAATCCAATAGTGTTTAGCTATTTTATTTTTTCATGACCACACATTTTATAACACTTTATCAAGTTTTTTGTTAGGCAAAATAAACATAAATATACCTATATAAACATAAATATACATCACTTAATGACATGTGCACATTTTAATTTCCATTCTATAAGAAACACAGTAGGGCTTCCCTGGTGGCGCAGTGGTTGAGAGTCTGCCTGCCGATGCAGGGACGGGTTCGGGCCCCGGTCCTGGAGGGTCCCACATGCCGCTGAGCGGCCGGGCCCGTGAGCCACAGCTACTGAGCCTGCGCGTCTGGAGCCCGTGCTCCGCAGCGGGAGAGGCTGCAATAGTGACAGGCCCGCGCACTGCGATGAAGAGTGGCCCCCACTTGCCACAACTAGGGAGGGCCCTCGCACAGAAACGAAGATCCAACACAGCAAAAGTAAATAAATTAATTTAAAAAAAAATTTAAAAAAATAAAAATAAATAAAAAGAAACACAGTAATTTAAAACTATATTTAGAGATAAATATTTGTTTATTTTTCTTATTTAAAAATTATTAAGGTATCCAAAGATAATTTATTAATTCAATTTAGTATCAGTGTAAGGTCTTCCAAAGATTTGGAAATTGTAATTTACAATATCATGTTAAGGTCTTATAATTTGCAGTATCATCAATAAAACACTCCAGTACATCAGTGAAAATAAATTAGATTTAACAGTTTAAATTATATTCATTATTAAAATTTCAAAAAATAAATACAATTTCAATTATGTCACATTCTTATTTTTATAATTATAAACAATCTGGAGAAACAATAATAGAACACTTTTTTAAAAGTTAAATTGTTCTAATTTGCCTAAGGATTATTTTAGTTATTGGGAAATTACATAAGATTTTTTAAAATATAAATAAACCTCTGTGTTCACATATTTTAAAAAAATCAAGACTTCTGAGTTCATGCCAGAACTCTAAGGGCCTAGTGCTATATTCATCTAAAAGACTAATTAAATTACCTGCACACACAGGTACACTTTTTCTGCTTTGTTAAATTTTTGGCAAAGGGAAAACACAAATATAACAGTTAAACATTTTCTTCTCCTTGTATTTTTGACTGTGTGAACAATAGTCCTAGAATGTACATATAATTATAGGAAATTATTTATGATCAATTAATTTAAAATTTTCCTAAGGACAAACAAGGACGAATCAGCAAAAAAAAAGAAGTGAAGGAAAGCTAGCTTCAGACAGATATACAGTCATGATTGTTAAAAGTTAACTATCTTCAGGACTTCCCTAGTGGTCCAGTGATAACGAATCTACCTTCCAATGCAGGGGGCCTGGGTTCAATCCCTGGTCAGGGAACTAAAATCCCACATTCTGTGGGGCAAATAATCCCACACACCACAACTACTGAGCTCGTGCACCTCAACAAGAGAGCACACTTGCCGCAAACTACAGAGCCCATGCACCCTGCAACCCACATGCCACAACTAGAGAGAAGTCCACATGCCACAATGAAGAGCCCACACCACAAATAAAGATCCTGCATGCTTCAACAAAGATCCTGCATGCTGCAACTAAGACCTGACACATTCCTGTGCATTAAACAGTAATCTCTCTATTAGACACGGGAGACACAGCTCCCGAGACCTCTTCTCTTTTTGTTCTAATGCATCTGTCAAGTGAACAATCTTGTTCATGTCAGAATTCCCCCAGAGTGGCCACTGCAATTGCAGGTTGTCCTTGAGAAATTATAACAATTAGAGAGATGCCCATGACTTACAACAGGAAGGGGGGATTGTTTGTGTTAAGGCCAGAAACACCAGAAAACATATCAGGCATCTGTGCAGTGTCACATCTCCAGACTGCCAGAGAAGCTGGTTCCAGCTCAGGGTCAACAAAAGCGTTCCCAAGACTTTGAAAAGTTGACTCAAGCAATATTCTGTTCATGGAATGCAGACTGATGTGACCATCTGAAATCATCACTCATTTACATCATGTGGATAATGATGTTACAGGATCTAAACATACTCTTACAGATTCCCCAGAGGAAGTGATGTTGACAGAGCGAGATTTCATCTCTTTAGATCCAATTGGAATACATAATCAAAAAATTCCTAAAATGTACCTGTATGTACCTATGTTACTGTCGTAGTAGGAGAGAAGAAAATCCAGTGGTCTCAGAGCAGGGTACTGTTTGCAGTATAGGGTCCTGAGCTTTGATAATGAGGCTACTTTAATTGGATCCTTGCAGAATGTTGTGTTTGTTCACTGTTGACCCTCCAAAAGACCACAAACTATTCTGTTAAGGACACAATTAGCAAACACAGAAGGCCTAGCTTACTCACAGAGCAAAACACTTGCAAACGCAGGAATAACTCAGTGTACACCACACATCTCGTTGGTCAGTCTTACCTAATTTTCTCCAATACTGTTCCACTAGCTCATGCCAGTACTTAAAAACACACATGTATATTGTCTGAGCAGAGTTGAGTTTCTTCTCTCTCCTATTGCAATGGTCATGAATAGAGTCTTTCTTGCCTGTTTAACTTTGTCCAGTGTAATTTTTACTTGATTAATACTTTTTTAAGAATCCAGGTTTCTGCATATTATGACAAAGAAAAGTCACTCAGTCTTATCCTTGAACTCTCTTTGCATATCTATTTAGTTAACAAGGGCCAAAAAATGGTAAACTATGTGTCATATATTAGGCCTTAGAGTTTCTCTCCGTTAGATCCCTTTGCTGAGCGACTTTACTAATATAATGTGGAAATGACAAAATAATTTATAGAAACATACAAGATATTCCATGAAATGATAGCAAATCTAAATAAAGTTGTTTACTTGCATATGAAAAACATTTTTCAAAAGTATGTTGTAAATATTATACATGTAGCTTCTATCCAGCAGAAGTTAATTTTTTGTAGTAATATTCTGTAATACATATGCATCAGTAGTAATGAATTTCCAGAAAAAGAAATTCTGGAAGTTTTGTTTTCCGTCTATTCTCCTTGTAAAGGAAAGATCATCCACAGCCTAGATTTAAAATTTTATTACATTTCTGCCTCAAATAAAAATTTTTAATATTAAGAATAAAATAAAATATTCTATTTTTGTGTATTTTTTAATGATGACGTTTTGTACAATTACACAAGTTAATAATTGATTATAATAAAATTATTAATTACAAATATAATAAAATTATAATTGCTAATGTAACTTTTATTATATGTAGTATTATGTATAACCACTGAGTTTTCCAAGGTAACTTATATTTGTAATTATAGGTTTTACTCTAATCATAGGCATAGGTGAGTAGATCTCAACCTTTTTTTTGCTCAAAATGCTCATTGAAAATCTGATGAAAGCTGGAAACAGTTCCCTCACGATAGCTTGTGCACACACAAGCACACTACTTTTCATAAAATTTCAGAGTTAATGGACTCCTTTTAAGTAGATTCCTTGATTTTCTATATTGAAAAATCAAAAAATCTTTCCCCTACATGTGCAAGGTTGATTCAACTCAGTAAGTATCCACTGATATAATTTACTGTCTTATAAGTTTTTCTGAGAGATCTCTTCTTATCTCTAAATTTAATTATAGAAAACTAAAACTCTAGTAGAAGACTAGGCTATGAATAGATAAGAAACCCCGTTGAAATACCAAGTTAAATATTTCTTAGTGCCAGCAACTACTTAATGGTTTTTAGATACAGTAAATAATTGCAGTAAAGAATTCACCACCATCAGTATATGACGAAAACATTTAACTAAGCTTTAAATGCAATTTAGATGTTCATATCACAATTTTTAGACAAAGGATAGTGTGGTCTTTTGTACATAGTTAAGGAAATTAGACACGTTTTCATTTGGTTCTTTCATTTTTTTCTTAAATCCTAGTGATAAATTAATTTGAAAATAAAACAAAAAGGAAAGCATATAATTATAGGAAATACTAGTTAGCCATAGTCTGAATTCTGCACTATTATTCTTTGTTGTTAAAACATTGTTTTGTCATGAATTTTTTTGTGTATTAGTGACCTAGATTTCTAATAACTGAAAATACAATGATTCTTTAGTGTATGACATTTTTCTCTCCAGCATGAAATAGCAAATTATGAAGTTTTTTGTGTTTTCAGTAGAAATCAAAAAGTAAGCATACATGAAGCCTCACATATTCTAAACTTTGAGCGTGATTAGCTGGTAATATCTACTTTTTTTTCTTGTGTTTATTGAATCATCCCAGACTATATTGAAAACATGCAGACAAACAAAATCTCTGTATTTACCCAGTACCTGGGAAGCATTGTTCTTTTCCACAGTTTCCATGGGCCAAATGGATCTATCTGTATACTCTTGACCAGACCAGGAAACAAGAAAGACAATCAAACAGGAAAGATGGGGCAGATGTTACAGGTGGGGCAGTGAGTGTCAGAGCTGTGGTAACAGACACAGGTTTAGAGTCTGAGTCACAGGAAGCAGATAACCACACAAAGTGGCTCTCTCCTGAGGGCCCACACTGGACAGTGCAGCCTGGGTCTCGTCTACTTATTTGAAAACCCATATAATTTCCTCTCTACAGGCAGGCTGTACATACAGTTTAACAGGACTGTGCATGCTACAGTACAATAATATTAATACCTCACAAATTAAAAAAACTTATACCAAGAAATCAAGAAAACATATTGTGTGTATGTGTACAGAACATAAGCCAAATTAGATTTTAGAATAAGACTAATTAAATTATATTGCTTTTAGAATTAAAGCAAATCAATTAAGAGAACTTCCAAGGTAAATGGGATAATGGAAGGAGATAATGGAAAATTTAAATTTTCCAATACAATCTCTACAAGACAGTACAGACAAACAGGGAGAAAATACACAATGATTAATTACTGGTGTTTATGTATATGTTACTTATGAGTAATTGAAGTTTTAGGGCTTTGTATTTGCTAGTTGTATTGAAAGTGAATAATTTACATATTGTATTTTTATATAGTGTATTAGAAGAATTGGCAAAATTTGAATAAAGTTTACAGGTTACAAAATATAGTATTAAAATCAAAGTTAATTTCTTAACTTTGATAATATTACTGAAGTAATGAAAAAAATATATCCTTGTTTTTATAAGAATACACATTAAAGTGAGGATAAAATGCAATACAATCACAAATTTCAGAAAATAAAATTAATAATATGAATCTATATGTATGTACAGATGTATATAAACATATATTACATATATACATATAATGTACACGTAGATATATACAGAGAGAGAATAATAATTATTATTCTCTCATTAAATATTCTCTCATTAAATGCTAATATCTGGTGTTTTATATGTAAGAGCTTATTTAACTTTGTAAGCCAATTATAACAATTTTCCTTTAATTTAAGAAACTTTACAGTAAATATACTCTGCATGTAAGAATGATTAGGCACTCAGTGAGGAATAAGCGTTTTCTGAAGTACAAACACATAGAGAAAACATGTAAATTCAATTATAATGCTTTAGTCATTGATTAAGTGTAAATAGCTTTTGAAAAACACCTCATCTATCCATGTCAAAGACCTGTTCTCCTTCCTAGTGGATTTAGAATTCTTAGTTGACTTCAGCTCCAAATAGAAAAATGGAAAAACAGATTCTCAACTAACGCTTACCCAACAGAGACTAGATCTCTATAAATAATTAATTTGTCATGCAAAACCAAATTCCTAATTGTGTTGCTACTGTTAGGAAATAACTTATGGAGTTAAAAAAAATAAAGAAAGAAAACATGGAAACATTCAGAGGAAATTTTTTTTTAAGTTATCAAAGTTCTACTGTATTTTGAACTCTCTTCTGAGAGCTAGGAAAAGATATGCCTGAGTTTAAGCTTTCCATAAGATGTGCACTTCTCTGGTGACAAAGTTTGCCTAATTCTTTCAAGTAAATCTATTGGGCATATCTGTGTAAGATCTCTAAAAATAGTTAAAGTGGTAATTTTTTTAATAATAGGTATAATTATGACTTCCATGCAAATATAAAATAAAGTGTTAAAATTTTACTTAATTTTTCATAAGGGATGCAATAAAATGTTACAGTCAGTTCAAAGGCAGATCCAAATACCTCACTCAAGGAGAAAAGCTATTAGGTGATAAAGGAAACAGATTTTCCATGGATCTTGTTATCAATATAATGCTATTTCCACCATAACAGTGAACATTTTAGCAATGTCTATAAAAAATTTGACTTAAATAAAAGCTTTAAAAATTTCTACAACTTTATAGTGGATATTGATCTATTTAACTTTCTACAATTTATGTATTACTGTTATAATTTGAGAATGAAATGAATTTGACTGTTGAGAACAATTTTAATGTAAATTAAAAGTGAATATATTTTATCCTTGCTAAAAGAACACATGAATTTAATACATAGGGAAAATAAGAAATTCAAACAGAAAAAATTGTAATATTTTAGTATATAATGGACAATTACAAAATTCTTATTTTTTATAGATACGTGCAAATGGATGTAGTTGGTTGATTAAAGAAGCTGATAAGGGATACTTGTGCCTATGTACTTCCACATGGTTTTGCAAAATGTGTCTGAAAAACACGACTGACTATGAAGAAAGTAGGTGTCAACAAGAAGCTATTTATGAAGAGGAAATTAATATATCCAGGTATTTTATTCATCATTTCAACAAAGAATATCACCTATTTATCAAAATATTATAATTGTACTGATAAGACATGATTGAAATATTTAATAATATTAAATTTTTTTGTTTAAAATGGTATTCATGCATCAAACATATACATATGTAGTTATTATATGTTATGTAATGTGTATTATATATTATAAATAACAATAGAACAAAAATGAAGGTGATAAAGAATAAAGGCTTATATAGAAATAATTTTATCACATTAAAATTAAGTTAGTATCTCTGGGAGATTAAATCTGTGACAGATTCTGATATGTTAAGATGTATATGTAATCTGCAGAGCAACTAATAAGAAAATAACTAAAACAGTACAGTAAAATAGCATTACAGGTATTAAAATTTTGCCCTCAAAAAATATTTTCTTAATAAAAAAGGAAGTGGTATCAGAAGAATAGAGGTTTAAAAAAAGACATAAAATGTCTGCAAAACAAAAAAGGAAATGGCAGACATAATTCCAACTATATCAATAATAACATTACAATCAAGTGGATTAAAAATCCAATGAAAAGGAGAGATTTTTCAGGCAAGATAATTTCTAGATATATACAAGTGTATACTGTCTATAGGAGACGTACTCTACATTTAAATGTACAAACAGATTGAAAGTAAAATGTTGAGAAAAGATATATTGTTCAAACAACAACTGTAGAAAGCTGGAATTTCTATATTAATATCAAAATAATAGACTCTAAAAGAAAAGATGTTCACTAGAGAAAAGGAACATTTTATAATGATAAAAGAGTCAATCCATCAGGATATGTAGCAATTATAAACATATGCACCTAACAACAGAGACCCAAAATGCATGAAATAAAAACTGACTGAATTGAAGGGAGAAATAGCCAATTCAACAAGAATAGCTGAAGACTCCATTTCTGTACTTTCAGTGGTGGACACAACACTTGGCAGGAGAACATCAAGTCTACAGAACATTGGAATGACATTATAAATCAAGTAGAATGAGTAGATAAACACTCCAGTCAACAGCAGCAGAATAATTATGCTCAAATGCACATGGAACATTTTCCAAGATAGATCATTTACTAATACAAGCTGCAATACATTTAAAAATATTGAAATTTTTAAAAAGTATGTTTTCTGATCACCCTGAAATGAGATTAGAAATCAAAAACAATAAGCAATTTGATAAATTCACAGAAACGTGGAAATTAACACAATTCATATGTCAATTAATCAAAAATAAATCATCATAGAAATCAATTGAGATTAATCAAAATGAAGACACAAAACCCATGTCAAAACCCATGTGATGTAGGTGACGCAGTGCTTAGAATATAAATTATAGCTGTAAAAAACAAGGACAATCTCAATCAATATCCTAAACTTCTAATTTAACATGATGGAAAATGTAGAAAGGAAGGAAATCATGAACTGTAGAGTGAAATGAATTAAATAGAGTATAGATAAAGAAGAGAGAATATCAACAAAACCAACGTCTATCTACTGAAATGATTAACAAAATGAATAATCCTTACCTATACTAAGACAGAGAGAAGAATCAAATTACTAAAATTAGGAATGATAAAGAGAGCATTATTTCTGAAATTACAGAAAGAAAAAGGATTATAAGGAAACATAATGAACAGCTGTATATCCAAAAATCTAGGTAACTATGAAGAAATGGAGACATTCCTAGAAAAACATAAGCGACTGAAAATGACTCCAGAAGAAACAGAAAACCTAAATAGATTTTTTAAGTGAAAAGTTTGAATTATTAATTCAATGAACAAACAAAAGATTCACACTAAAAATTATCCAGGACTAAATAGCTTCACTGGGGAGTACTTGAAACATGTAAAGCAGAAATAATAGAAATTATTAACTCTTCTAAAAATAAATGAGGGAACATTTCTCAACTAATTCTATGAGGCCAGTGTTACATTGATAAAAAAACCAAAGACATCACAAAAAAGTAAAACTACAGACCAATATGTCTAATTAATCTGAAAACAAAACCTCTCAACACAATTGTACACAGAAGATCCAGTAACATATAACAAAGATTATACACCATGACCACGTGGGATTCATCACAGAAGTGCAAAGTTGGTTTAACTTTCAAAATCAATTAATGTAATATGTCATGTCAATTTAATAAAGGTGAAAAAGAAGACATGATAATTTCAATAGATGCAGAGGAAAAAAGGCATTTGACAGAATCCAACACCCCTTCATGATAAAAGCAATCAAAAACAAAAAGAAGAAAGAAGATACAATGGAACTTCTTCCTTCAAACTAATAAGAAATTAAAAAAGAGAGAGACAAAACACAACTAACTTATTTAATGACAAAATAATGGAAATAAAAATTAAAAACCAGATAATACTTTATACCCTCTATTATCAATAACATGATCAAAAAGAAAGATTAATAGAAAATACCGGTGTTGGTGAGGATTTGGAGAAATTGGAACCCTCGTATGCTGCTGCTGGTGGATGCAGGTACTTTGAAAAGGGGAGTTATAGATTTCCATAAAACCCAGAAATTTCTAGGAGATACCCAAAAAAATGAAAATATGTTTCTATACAAAAACTTCTACATTAAAGTTTGTAAAGTTTTATTCATAATAGTCCAGAATTTGAAACAACCCAAATGTTTATCAAGTGCTGATAAATGGAAAATAAAATGCATTGCATTCATGAAATGGAATATTACCAAGCAATAAAAAGTAATGAATTCCTAATACATGTCACAACATGAACGAACCTTGAAAACATTATGCTGTGGTAAAGAAGTCAGTCACAACTGACACAAGTACAGGTCAATAAATATTTGTTTTAAAAAAACAATTATTTTTCAGGATCTTTTGTTTATTAAAAAAAGCCTTTATTCTGTAATGTAAATGTATTTTTTCTGACTGTGTTTTGCTCTGTTTATGGTAATTTTTCTTTTATTTGCAAAATGTCTTGCAATTTTTGCAGTTAAAATTACCAATAATTTTATGACTTCTTAACATTGTCCCATAAATTAATACTAAACTAGCACCTAGTAAAGATGGCAAATGTAAATACTTCATATAGCAGTATTTCATATAAAATTCATATAAAATTAAAATTAATATATAATTCATATAATGTTAATTCCTATATATCAGTCATAATATCTAGAAATTATTGTATATCACCTACTATAATAGCAAAAGATATACAAAATTTTAGAATTAACTTGCAAAAGATGCTCAAGCTATCTATAAAAATCTCTATTACTCTATTAACTTCAGTTAAAAAAATAAAATAATAAATGTTCTGAACACATTGAAATATAACCTACTGACTTAGATATTAAGCCATAAACTGGTCAAGATACCAATTCTTCCCAAGTTAATTCACACATTAGGTGCTATATCAAAGCACTGTATATTATTTTAGAAACTAATGAACATGTTCTAAAAGCTGTATACAAAAATAATATTTTATAAATAGCTAAATCATCTTTGCAAAGGAAGAGTAATGGGGTGGGATTTCATATACCCAGACTACAAACCCCCTGTGGTGCCATTTTAAAAACCAACAGTGGGCCAACAGAGACCTCTGAGAGCAAGGATGTATGTATGGGATCCTTATATATAAGAAATTTAGCCATAATTTAATGAGAATACACAGGGTTCTTTAGTAGAGGGTAATGGGGAAATGGCTTACTATTAGATCATAGATAAAACTGAATTGCAACCTTATGTTTTACTTGGGATCAGATTCTGAATGTGTTCAGAGACCTAAAGTTAAAAGAAAATAAAAAATGATGTAACTGAAAGAAATGTAGAAAAATATCTCCATGATTTTGAAATTGAGAACTTTTAAAACTACACTATTGATACAATGTAGTATCACCTCACACTGGTCGGAATGGCTATCATCAAAAAATCTGCAAACAATAAATGCTGGAGATGGTGTGGAGGAAAGGAAACCCTCCTACACTATTGGTGGGAATGTAAATTGGTACAGTCACTATGGAGAACAGTATGGAAGTTCCTTAAAAAACAAAAATAAAACTACCATATGACCCAGCAATCTCACTCCTAGGCATATATCCAGAGAAAAGCATAATTCAAAAAGATACATGCACCCCAGTGTTCATTTCAGCAGTATTTACAATAACCAGGACATGAAAGCAACCTAAATGTCCATTAACGGAGGAACGGATAAAGAAGATGTGGAACATATATACAGTGAAATGTTATTCAGCCATTAAAAAGAACAAACTAATGCCATTTGCAGCAATATGGATAGACTTAGAGAGTCTACTGAGTCATACTGAGTGAAGTAAGTCAGACACAGAAAGACAAATATCATATGTTATCACTTATATGTGGAATCTTAAAAAATGGTACAAATGAACTGATTTACAAAACAGAAGTAGAGTCACGGAGGTAGAAAACAAACTTATGGTTATGAGGGGATGGTAGGGGAGGGATAAATTGGGAGGTTGGGATTAACATATACACACTACTATATATAAATAGATAACTAATAAGAGCCTGCTGCATAGCACAGAGAACTTACTCAATACTCTGCAATGGCCTGTATGGAAAAAGAATCTAAAAAAAAAGGAGTGGATATATGTATATGTACAACTGATTCACTTTGTTGTACACCTGAAACTAACACAACATTATAAATCAACTATATGCCAATAAAAATTTTTTTAAATAAATAAAACTAAACTCACAAGGTACAACTTATAAAACCAAACAATTATAGTACTGTATTAGAAATTAAGGATTTCTTTCAAACAAATGACACTAGCAAAACAACAAAATAACAACAATAATAATAATGTTATCAGATGGTTGATCATTCATGCAAAAATATTTTTCTATTGATATATACTTCATAATAGTGCAGCTTAAAGTGTATAATATAAATGAAGTATTTAACACAGCTTTGAGCCTGACCACATTTTTGCCCTAAAATGTTCAAAAATATTTTCTGGGAATTTGGAAAAACTTAATGGGGACAAAAAAAATCCCACCAAAGTTTTGTCCCTCAGGACTTCCAGATAGTTTTTGCTAAGTATGGGATCATAATTTCAGAAAATCTGGAAAGACTCTGAAGTGTTCATGGCTCCAACGCATGTATGAGGCTTCAAGGTTACACGCAAGTCACCAATCACTACTTGCTACCAGACATATAACAAAATGAAATCAATTTATTCATACACTCATGAAACATTTATTGAGCACTCCGTAATTAGAAAACATTGTGCAAAATGTTGTGGAAATAAGATCAAATAATGCACCATCCATAGGTAAATTAATATTCTCCTCAGGACACATCTCATTTCATTTAGAAAGCAAATATCTTTTTAAACTACTAAAATAACTATTATCTTCACTTTCTAAAGACACAAGTAGTTTGTTTCATAGCATTGAATTTTATGGCTTTCTTTCTAGAAACTTAAATTAAACCTGTTTCTCTACAGTCTATTTTAGGAGTTTCACATTGTCCATGTAATGCTAAGTATAACCAAAAGCACTATTTTTCAGCCATAAGCAAGAGTCCTATTTCAAAGTGTAAACTCTAAAATCCATGATAAAAGCAGATATAACTTCAAGATCTATGTCTGTAGAGTCAGGAGGCTTGTATAAATATATATTTATGTGAATTTGCCACAGAATTATATTTTACTTGTGGTTTAAAAAATTATTTCTGAACCAAGAAGTCTTGTGATTATTAATTTCTAAGACTATTTTAATTTCTGCCGTGATATCAGTGCCTTTTTATTAAGATATGAATTCTTGTTTTCTGTTTATTTTTAATTTTAGGTTTAACATGCAAACTTTGCTTTCTCCCAGGCAAAAGTTTTTGTGTTACATTTTACTTTTGGAAAAAGAAAAATAAACTAGACTATATATAATAGTGGCTTATTGTTTGTGTGTATGTGTGTATGTATGTATGTATTTTTGGTCTTTATTAGCCTTGGTAGCACTAAACCAGGGGTGCCCTGGCAGGAACTGAACTGCACAGCAGGAGGTGAGTGGCCGGAGAGTGGGCAGAGCTTCATCTGTCGCTCCCCGTCGCTCCCCATTGCTCATATTACTGCCTGAACCATTGCTCACGTTACCGCCTGTACCGTTGCTCACATTACCGCCTGAAGCATCTCCCCCACCACCTCCCCGTCCGTGGAAAAACTGTCTTCCACGAAACTGGTCCCTGGTGACAAAAAGATCGGGGACCGCTGCAGTAAACCACGTTTTCTTTAGTGGCTGGATCCTTTTGACTATTGCATTTACATGCACTGATATATTTTTTACTTTTTATTGTCCACTGGAAAATATCACCTTGCTTCCTTAAGATTTATAGTAAAATGATATAGAGGTCATTACTTAATTCATTTAAGCAATTCCAAAATAGATATTATTATACTGTCCGTATGCATGCCAAAATTAATTATAATAAACTTAATTAAAGGAAGCATTTTTGTATAATTAAGTTTAAACTATAGTGTGGGTTGAAACTTAGCTAATGTATACACAACTCTCTCTCAGGTATCTTTTTTTTCTTTCTCTTTTGAGAGCAGATCAATATGGTGTTAAATATATACAGTCAAAGTTTGACTATATTATAGCTTCAGGCTCTATGACTTTTCATGCTTTTTTCATATGTCAAATAATAAAAATGTTTTTATGCATGCTAGATGATTCTGTGCTACCCAGGCCATATTTTTATTTTAGTCCATAATACCTAGATAGCTTTTTATATGTCTAACCTTTTTTTGCATTGCTTTTCAAATTATCTTCTAAGACTATGAACTTTTTTTTTTTTAACATCTTTATTGGGGTATAATTGCTTTACAATGGTGTGTTAGTTTCTGCTTTATAACAAAGTGAATCAGTCATACATAAAGATATATTCCCATATGTATTCCCTCTTGCGTCTCCCTCCCTCCCATCCTCCCTATCCCACCCCTCCAGGCTGTCACAAAGCACCGACCCAATATCCCTGTGCCATGCGGCTGCTTCCCACTAGCTATCTACCTTACTACGTTTGTTAGTGTGTATATGTCCATGACTCTCTCTCGCCCTGTCACAGCTCACCCTTCCCCCTCCCCATAACCTCAAGTCCGTTCTCTAGGAGGTCTGCGTCTTTATTCCTGCCTTACCCCTAGGTTCTTCATGACATTTTTTTCCCCTTAAATTCCATATATATGTGTTAACATACGGTATTTGTCTTTTTCTTTCTGACCTACTTCACTCTGTATGACAGACTCTAGGTCTATCCACCTCATTACAAATAGCTCAATTTCGTTTCTTTTTATGGCTGAATAATATTCCATCGTATATACGTGCCACATCTTCTTTATCCATTCATCCGATGATGGGCACTTAGGTTGTTTCCATCTCCGGGCTATTGTAAATAGAGCTGCAATGAACATTTTGGTACATGACTCTTTCTGAATTATTGTTTTCTCAGGGTATATGCCCAGTAGTGGGATTGCTGGGTCAAATGGTACTTCTATTTGTAGTTTTTTAAGGAACCTCCATACTGTTCTCCATAGTGGCTGAACCAATTCACATTCCCACCAGCAGTGCAAGAGTGTTCTTTTTTCTCCACACCCTCTCCAGCATTTATTGTTTCTAGATTTTTTGATGATGGCCATTCTGACTGGTGTGAGATGATATCTCATTGTACTTTTGATTTGCATTTCTCTAACGATTAATGATGTTGAGCATTCTTTCATGTGTTTGTTGGCATCTGTATATCTTCTTTGGAGAAATGTCTGTTTAGGTCTTCTGCCCATTTTTGGATTGGGTTGTTTGTTTTTTTGTTATTGAGCTGCATGAGCTGCTTGTAAATTTTGGAGATTAATCCTATGTCAGTGGCTTCATTTGCAAATATTTTCTCCCATTCTGAGCGTTGTCTTTTGGTCTTGTTTATGGTTCCCTTTGCTGTGCAAAAGCTTTGAAGTTTCATTAGGTCCCATTTGTTTATTTTTGTTTTTATTTCCATTATTCTAGGAGGTGGGTCAGAAAGGATCTTGCTGTGCTTTATGTCATAGAGTGTTCTGCCTATGTTTTCCTCTAAGAGTTTGATAGTTTCTGGCCTTACATTTAGGTCTTTAATCCATTTTGAGTTTATTTTTGTGTATGGTCTTAGGGAGTGCTCTAATTCCATTCTTTTACATGTAGCTGTCCAGTTTTCCCAGCACCACTAATTGAAGAGGCTGTCTTTTCTCCGATGTATATCCCTTCCTCCTTTATCAAAGATAAGGTGACCATATGTAACTGGGTTTATCTCTGTGTTTTCTACCCTGTTCCATTGATCTATATTTCTGTTTTTGTGCCAGTACCATACTGTCTTGATGACTGTAGCTTTGTAGTATAGTCTGATATCAGGGAGTCTGAGTCCTCCAGCTCCATTTTTCTTTCTCAAGATTGCTTTGGCTACTCCGGGTCTTTTGAGTTTCCATACAAATTGTGAAATTTTTTGTTCTAGTTCTGTGAAAAATGCCAGTGGTAGTTTGATAGGGATTGCATTGAATCTATAGATTGCTTTGGGTAGTAGAGTCATTTTCACAATGGTGATTCTTCCAATCCAAGAACATGGTATATCTCTCCATCTATTTGTATCATCTTTAATTTCTTTCATCAGTGTCTTATAATTTTCTGCATACAGGTCTTTTGTCTCCTTAGGTAGGTTTATTCCTAGATATTTTATTCTTTTTGTTGCAATGGTAAATGGGAGTGTTTTCTTGATTTCACTTTCAGATTTTTCATCATTAGTATATAGGAATGCCAGAGATTTCTGTGCATTAATTTTGTATCCTGCCACTTTACCAAATTCATTGATCAGCTCTAGTAGTTTTCTGGTAGCATCTTTAGGATTCTCTATGTATAGGATCATGTCATCTGCAAACAGTGACAGCTTTACTTCTTCTTTTCCGATTTGGATTCCTTTTATTTCCTTTTCTTCTCTGATTGCTGTGGCTAAAACTTCCAAAACTATGTTGAATAAGAGTGGTGAGAGTGGGCAATCTTGTCTTGTTCCTGATCTTAGTGGAAATGCTTTCAGTTTTTCACCATTGAGGATGATGTTTGCTGTGGGCTTGTCATATATGGCCTTTATTATGTTGAGGAAAGTTCCCTCTATGCCTACTTTCTGCAGGGTTTTTATCATGTGTGTTGAATTTTTGTCCTAAGCTTTCTCGGCATCTATTGAGATGATCATATGGTTTTTCTCCTTCAATTTGTTAATATGGTTTATCACATTGATAGATTTGTGTATATTGAAGAATCCTTGCATTCCTGGAATAAACCCAACTTGATCATGGTGTATGATCCTTTTAATGTGCTGTTGGATTCTGTTTGCTAGTATTTTGTTGAGGATTTTTGCATCTATATTCATCAGTGATATTGGCCTGTAGTTTTCTTTCTTTGTGACATCTTTGTCTGCTTTTGGTATCAAGGTGATGGTGGTCTCGTAGAAGGAATTTGGGAGTGTTCCTCCCTCTGCTATATTTTGGAAGAGGTTGAGAAGGATAGGTGTTAGCTCTTCTCTAAATGTTTGATAGAATTCGCCTGTGAAACCATCTGGTCCTGGGCTTTTGTTTGTTGGAAGATTTTTAATCACAGTTTCAACTTCAGTGCTTGTGAGTGGTCTTTTCATATTTTCTATTTCTTCCTGATTCAGTCTTGGCAGGTTCTGCATTTCTAAGAATTTGTCCATTTCTTCCAGATTGTCTATTTTATTGGCATAGAGTTGCTTGTAGTAATCTCTCATGATCTTTTGTATTTCTGCAGTGTCAGTTGTTACTTCTCCTTTTTCATTTCTAATTCTATTGATTTGAGTCTTCTCCCTTTTTTCTTGATGAGTCTGGCTAGTGGTTTATCTATTTTGTTTATCTTCTCAAAGAACCAGCTTTTAGTTTTATTGATCTTTGCTATTGTTTCCTTCATTTCTTTTTCATTTATTTCTCATCTGATTTTTATGATTTCTTTCCTTCTGCTAGCTTTGGGGTTTTTTTGTTCTTCTTTCAATAATTGCTTGAGGTGTAAGGTTAGGTTGTTTATTCGAGATATTTCCTTCTTCTTAAGGTGGGCTTGTATCGCTGTAAACGTCCCCCTTAGAACTGCTTTTGCTGCATCCCATAGGTTTTGGGTCGTTGTGTCTCCATTGTCATTTGTTTCTAGGTATTTTTTGATTTCCTCTTTGATTTCTTCAGTGATCACTTCATTATTAAGCAGTGTATTGTTTAGCCTCCGTGTGTTTGTATTTTTTACAGATCTTTTCCTGTAATTGATATCTAGTCTCATGGCGTTGTGGTCGGAAAAGGTACTTGATACAATTTCAGTTTTCTTAAATTTACCAAGCTTGATTTGTGACCCAAGATATGATCTATCCTGGAGAATGTTCCATGAGCACTTGAGAAAAAAATGTATTCTGTTGTTTTTGAATGGAGTGTCCTATAAATATCAATTAAGTCCATCTTGTTTAATGTATCATTTAAAGCTTGTGTTTCCTTATTTATTTTCATTTTGGATGATCTGTCCATGGGTGAAAGTGGGGTGTTTAAGTCCCCTACTATGAATGTGTTACTGTCGATTTCCCCTTTTATGGCTGTTAGTATTTGCCTTATGTATTGAGGTGCTCCTATATTGGGTGCATAAATATTTACAATTGTTATATCTTCTTCTCGGATCGATCCCTTGATTGTTATGTAGTGTCCTTCTTTGTCTCTTTTAATAGTCCTTATTTTAAAGTCTATTTTGTCTGATATGAGAATTGCTACTCCAGCTTTCTTTTGGTTTCCATTTGCATGGAATATCTTTTTCCATCCCCTTATTTTCAGTCTGTATGTGTCTCTAGGTCTGAAGTGGTTCTCTTGTAGACAGCATATATAAGGGTCTTGTTTTTGTATCCATTCAGCTAATCTGTGTCTTTTGGTGGAAGATTTAGTCCATTACATTTAAGGTAATTATCGATATGTATGTTCCTATTCCCATTTTCTAAATTGTTTTGGGTTCGTTATTATAGGTCTTTTCCTTCTCTTGTGTTTCTTGTCTAGAGAAGTTCCTTTAACATTTGTTGTAAAGCTGGTTTGGTGGTGCTGAACACTCTCAACTTTTGCTTGTCTGTAAAGTTTTAATTTCTCCATCAAATCTGAATGAGATCCTTGCTGGGTAGAGTAGTCTTTGTTGCAGGTTTTTCTCCTTCATCACTTTCAGTATGTCCTGCCACTCCCTTCTGGCTTGCAGGGTTTCTGCTGAGAGATCAGCTGTTCACCTTATGGGGATTCCCTTGTGTGTTTTTCCCTGCTGCTTTTAATATGTTTTCTTTGTATTTAATTTTTGACAGTGTGATTAATATGTGTCTTGGCGTATTTCTCCTTGGATTTATCCTGTATGGGACTCTCGGGGTCCTGGACTTGATTAACTATTTCCTTTCCCATATTAGGGAAGTTTTCAACTATAATCTCTTCAAATATTTTCTCAGTCCCTTTCTTTTTCTCTTCTTCTTCTGGAACCCCTATAATTCGAATGTTGGTGTGTTCAATGTTGTCCCAGAGGTCTCTGAGACTGTCATCAGTTCTTTTCTTTCTGCTCTGCAGTGTTTCATACTTTCATACTGCTTTGCAGTAGTTATTTCCACTATTTTATCTTCCAGGTCACTTATCCATTCTTCTGCCTCAGGTATTCTGCTATTGATCCCATCTAGAGTACTTTTAATTTCATTTATTGTGTTGTTCATCGTTGCTTGTTTCATCTTTATTTCTTCTAGGTCCTTGTTAACTGTTTCTTGCATTTTGTCCATTCTATTTCCAAGATTTCGGATAATCCTCACTATCATTATTCTGAATTCTTTTTCAGGTAGACTGCCTATTTCCTCTTCATTTGTTAGGTCTGGTGCATTTTTATCTTGCTCCTTTATCTGCTGTGTGTTTTTCTGTCTTCTCATTTTGCTTACTTTACTGTGTTTGGGATCTCCTTTTTGCAGACTGCAGGTTCGTAGTTCCCGCTGTTTTTGATGTCTGTCTCCAGTGGCTAAGGTTAGTTCAGTGGGTTGTGTAGGCTTCCTGGTGGAGGGGACTAGTGCCTGTGTTGTGGTGGATGAGGCTGGATCTTGTCTCTCTAGTGGTCAGGTTCACGTCTGGTGGTGTGTTTTGGGGTGTCTGTGGCCTTATGATGATTTTAGGCAGCCTCTCTGCTAATGTGTGGGGTTGTGTTCCTGTTTTGCTAGTTGTTTGGCATTGGTTGTCCAGCACTGTGGCTTGCTGGTCGTTGAGTGAAGCTGGATGCTGGTGTTAAGATGGAGGTCTCTGGGAGATTTTTGCTGTTTGATACTATGTGGAGCTGGGAGGTCTCTTGTTGACCAGTGTCCTGAAGTTGGCTCTCCTGCCTCAGAGGCAGAGCCCTGACTCCTGACTGGAGCACCAAGAGCCTTTCATCCACATGGCTCAGAATAAAAGGGAGAAAAAGTAGAGGGAATTAGTAGAAGTATGAGGAAAGAAAGAAGGAAAGGAGGGAAGGAAGAAAGGAAGGAAGGAAGGAAGAAAGAAAGAAGGAAGCAAAGAAGGAAAGAAGGCAAGAAGGAAAGAAAGGAGGGAGGGAGGGAGGAAGGAAGGAAGGAGGGAAAGAAGGAAAAAAGACAGAAAGAAAGAAGATACAGTAAAAATAAAATAAAGTATAATAAAGTTATTGAATTAAAAAATTCTTATTTAGAAAAAAACAAAAACGGGACGGATAGAACCTTAGAACAAATGTTGGAAGCAAAGCTATACAGACAAAATCTTACACAGAAGCATACACATACACCCTCACTAAAAGAGGTAAAGGGGGAAAAATCACAAATCTTGCTGTCAGAGACCGCCTCCTCAATTTGGGATGATTCTTTGTCTAAAGGAGGGAAGGAAGGAAGGAAAGAAAGAAAGAACAAAGGTAAAGTATAATAACGTTATTAAAATTAAAATTGATTATTAAGAAAAAAATTAAAAAAAAAAAAGAAAAAACCATGGACGGATAGAACCCTAGGACAAATGGTGGAAGCAAGACTATACAGACAAGATCTCACACAGAAGCATACACATACACACTCACAAAAAGAGGAATGCTGTGCACTCCTCCGCGGCTTCGAAGCTCCCCCCTCCGCCTCCCGCAGTCTCCGCCCACGAAGGGGCTTCCTAGTATGTGGAAACTTTTCCTCCTTCACAGCTCCCTGCCACTGGTGCAGGTGCACGTCCCTATTCTTTTGTCTCTGTTTTTTCTTTTTTTTTTTCTTTTGCCCTACCCAGGTACGTGGGGAGTTTCTTGCCTTTTGGGAGGTCTGAGGTCTTCTGCCAGCCTTCAGTAGGTGTTCTGTAGGAGTTGTTCCACGTGTAGATGTATTTCTGATGTAGCTGTGGGGAGGAAGGTGATCTCTGCGTCTTACTCTTCCGCCATCTCAAGGTCCCCTCGACTATGAACTTTGTGAAGCTATTTATTCAGAACTGTGTAGAACTTCATTCCTCCTCTCCCTTCTCTAAATACATTCATCCCTTAAGGGATTCCATCCAGGTTTTTTTTTGTTTAAGTATCATACATATACTGATAATTAACAAAATTGTTTTCATAAGTTCTGGATTCCAATCCCCCAATACTGAAGGGTTAGCCCAACCCTGCTCCACCCCCTGTATTTTCTGTCTCAGTGGATGCTGTCATGGTTCACCCAGTTTCTCAGACCAAAATTATGGAATTATTTTCCAGTCTTTGTTTGTACATCCCATAAAGTCCATCAGTAGATCCCATTGGCTGCATCTTCAAAATACATTTAAATTCAACCACTTCTCACAACCATCATTACAGTCACCCTGATCCTCTTGCCTGAACTATAACATCTTTTTACTTCTTCCATTCGTGTCACGTTAACATGTATTTCTCATCAAATACCTAAAGTGATCATTTTAAAATAAGAAATGGATCACTTTACCCCCAGCTCAAAATCCATGGCTTCAAATAATTATTTGAATGTAACACACACTCCCTACTTTGTCCTGTTACATCCTACATAATCTGGTCTCTGGCCACATCTCCGATCTAGTTCGTATTGCATCCTCCCAGTCCCCATCCTAGGTGACCTCCTGATGTTCATCTGAGGATGAATGACTCCCTCAGATATGAGCAGTTTTCTCACTTATTTCATTGAGTCTCCATTACTATACAGAGACTACTGTATAGTTTCTCCTAGTGGCCTGTCCACATTATACAAAATAATACTATGTCACTCTGTCCACCTACTTTTTAATATCATAACAATTATCACTATCTTATCTTTATATCACTATGTCATGATTTATTTTATCTCTTCCTACTAGAATTGAATTTCTTGGAGGAAGGAAATTTTCTACCTTTTGTTCTCTATTGTATCTCAGTGCCTAGAAAAGTGATCAGGACATTAGAGGCGTTCAAAGATTTTTTTTTTAAATGAAAGAACATTTCAGACTTTAAGTAATTTGGTTGCTTAATTGTAGTGAATTTTAACTTTTTATGAAATAATGCACATAACTCATTGGTGATTATAGATTTCTATTAAGTATATTCTCTTTCCATTTTCTTCCCATAATGCCACAAAAATAAACATTTTTTAACACTTTTATTGTAAATCAACTATAGTTCAATAAAAAATAAATTAATTAAAAACATTTTTAACATAAGTAATGAACAGATAGTTGTCTTGCTTTTATAATGTTGATTTATTGATACTGTGGAAAAACAATCAGAGAAGATAAAGAAAACTCTACAAATCTGACTCACTCTGAATTAAAGGCATATATATGCAAATACATAACACCAATTCTAAATTCAGGGACAGTATAATTTGATTTAATATTACAAAGTGAAATAGTTCTATGCAATAAGTGTAAAAGTGACCCAAAATGAAAAATTTAGTCCTTTTATATTACTTATTAACCCCTAATAAATCTTTCTAAAAGGAAACCAACAGCAAATTAAGCCCAGTGATAATTAGTGAATCGTTATATAATATATAACAATCTTAAAGCAGTTAATATTTTATATCCTACAAAATATAATGCAAAAAATAATGGGTAAGATTATGTACTACCTATTTAAAGCATATAAATTATCAGATATTTATAGGTTATTATCCACTTATATTTAGTTTTCCAGGACAGCAATCTTTATATGTCATAAATGTATTCATCTGACATTTTACAGAGTAATTGGGCTTAGAGAAATTCTATAGATAAATTATTAAACTGCATTTTTTTTAAAATTTTATTTATTTATTTATTTTTGCTGTGTTGGATCTTCGTTTCTTTGCGTGGGCTTTCTCTAGTTGCGGGGGCCACTCTTCATCGCGGTGCGCGGGCCTCTCACTATCGCGGCCTCTCTAGTTGCGGAGCACAGGCTCCAGACGCGCAGGCTCAGTAGTTGTGGCTCACGGGCCTAGTTGCTCCGCAGCATGTGGGATCTTCCCAGACCAGGGCTCGAACCCGTGTCCCCTGCATTAGCAGGCAGATTCTCAACCACTGCGCCACCAGGGAAGCCCTAAACTGCATTTTTATCCTAACTTTAAGAGATACTTTATTATTCAAGCAAATAATAATCAAAATGATTCTCAAGACCAGTGACTACCGAAAATAATAGTTATAGGACAATGCAAATGTGTAGGCACCGAGGTGGTTTTACTTTCTGATCAATCAGCCTTCCTTCTTCCCAGGTTCTAACCAGATATCAGCTCCCAAAAGTCAAAAGTGAATCCAAGTATCAGGTTTATTCATGAAGGCTCAATAACTCCCAAAGTACAGAGCTTTCTGGTCAAGCCAGTTTGAAGAAACCTATAACCTATGTTTCAAGGTGAGAATACTATAATATTAGCCGTCTCCCATTGCAAACAGAGGAAATAATTGGGTATGGAAAGCAGAGTTAAAGGGCTGAATTCTTCTAAGAATTGGGGTCAACTGAATGGTGAAAACTAGAATGCACATGAAGAGCAGCAGGCTAGGGAGCTGTATTTCTGGAAAGTAGGCATTGCTATTTCCCCTGGAAGTCCAGGTCACAACATCTCGGTCAGCCTCTGATTTTAGCAGCCTTTGGAGTGAGCACCTTATAATGATGGTTCCCCAAGTCAGGTGATGCTGAGTCTTTTCTCCAAATCCAGGATCTTTTCCTACACCATGGAGCCAGCTTAGCCCACATGCAAAACAGTAAATCAGTGCCCTGAAGGCACCCTTCAAAGAACAGGAGATGGAAGGCAGTTTATAAATATTCCAATCACTGTCTTTTCTGGTAAATAATCCTGGGTATATGTTATTCACCTCTTAAAATTTTAGTGTGCAATCATGTCCCCATCACCTACAACAATCTCCTTATCAGGGCTGCTTCTGCTGACTTTTAATCATTCTCTGGTCTCACTATCCCCACTCCCTCATTCTTCCTGAGGTCACCTGCTGAATAAATTTAGTATTCATCTCAGGTTCTGATTTCAGCAGAATCCAAACTAAGACAGTGGGCTTATGACATCAGAGCAGAAATCCAATGAAGTGACCCAAAACCCCAGTAGGAAGAATATTTCTTACTCTTGGAAGCATGAAAGCCCTTGCCATTAGTATGAGATATTGCCATTTGAAAAATAGATTTTCCCTAACTAGTTAGAAAGGGAAGGAAAGAGAATCCAATGTACGTACAATTCTGCCCCTTTTGGTAAGGGAATCTAAATTTACTTCAACTTTGGAAACTAGAGAATGAGGTTATAACCCCACAGACACCTAAAATAGATTGTGCTGTCTATAAATGAGATACACCTTCACTCTTGAGACAGAAGTATTTCCCTAGTCTATAAATGACTGTCAATGGCATCTCCAGGAAGTCTGTGATTTTCACCTGTAATAATGTGCCTTCCTACCTTTAATGGAAATGCTCCATAGCTCTGTATAATATAAACAGATTTTTTTAATTGTAAAGACCTTTTAAAATCAAAGTATTGAATCACTACCGAGCCAGTTAAATCTGGCTTTTAATCAGAGAAATCGAAATATAGTCCATTACAAAGCAAAGATCTTCAGAGACATTTGTGATTTGAAATCTCAACCCCAATAACTCTAATGCACAGAGAAGAAAAATGTGTCTCATACATTTTGAAAGGATTTTTCCCTCTGGTCCTTTAATGGGTAATTAATCTCAGTGCTATATTTCAGTTCCTAATTCTTTCTCTTGGAGACATTCTTTTACCTGACTTTCTTGTTTTGAGTATCTTTTTCTCTACGTTGTTTTCATAAGTTGCCAACAACTGAGTAATGCACATCTGGTCCTATGGAGCATCTTTATCAAGACAAACCTTAGCAGGTAAGACTCTGAACTCCAAGTTTCAGCCATTCTTCTGGGGCCCTACACTGAGCTCCTACAACATTCCTGTTTGTCTAGGTTCTGGGAAAAGTGCACAGGGCAGGCTAGACTCCATGCCTTCATGTGGCTTATGTTCTAATGAGACCCTGGGAGAATCCAAGCTTTCCTGTGTTTACTCCCAGTCACAATCTTGACAACGCTGGAACTCTGAATGTCACCTGAGACTTAATGGCAGGTGAGCATTAAGTAAAGATGAAATACTTAATGGCAGGTGAGCATTCAGTAAATATGAAATAACCAGTATTTTCTCATCTCTAAACACAGGAGAGTCAAGTACTTCTCCCTGGAGGCAGAGGACCCATAAGAGATGATCTCCGTGTCCACCTCCTCCACTTACTCCATGGGTTATGGTCAGAGACTCTGCTGAACCTTATGCCGAACAAGACATTGCCAGTCAGCCAGTTCTCCTTCTATCTTCAGAAGATATGGGTTTTAACTTTTTACACCATTACTTTCAATCATTTAATTATTATTCACCTTGGTAAATGTGACCCACTGGCTGAACTTCATTCCATTTGATTGGGTAGTGTGATTTACAAAGATATATAACCTTTTAAAATTAGGACAAGTCATAGTACTCTTAATTTTTGCTTCTTATAAAAACATAGAAGTCCTGGAAATATTGGATGGATATATTATTTTCATTTTGGAAACAATAGACAGACTGTGAGGAGGGGCTGCTCTCTTGAGATTGGGCACATAATCTGCATTTTACCTGTCATCAACTGCACTTATTTATGCTATTTTCCTGACCATGACATGCCTTTGAACTTGCCACTACTAAAATTTCAGAAGGCCATGAAGACAAGATTCACCATTCTCTGTACCCCCGCTCCCTGCATTTGCTGTCCCTGTCTTAATTCTCTATTTACTTCTGGATGAAATCTTTTACATTCACTTGACAGTCCACTACTCATTTTTTTGGCAATTCACTGGTCTTTCACACTCTTTGTTTGTGATCACTTGACTTACTTTCCCTTTAGAGGCATAATGAAAAGACCCTTTCTGCCTTGAAACAATCGAGATTTAAATTTCCTAAGGGAAATTTCTATTTAGGAAAATGCTTACACTCATAGAAACTCACCTCTTCCAAAGAGAAATAAAACAAAGCAAAGACATGTCTGTAACGTTTGTGCAGAGCTCTTGAGACATTAGTTAGCTTTTTGGCAGTGTGGTAGTGTTTGCTTTCAGAACAAATCTTCGTTCTGAGAGAGTTGATGTAATTATACCTTTATTTATCAACTCAGAACAGTTCTTTTACTTTTTTATCCTCTCTAAGGAGGAAGAGTAGAATAGAAGTGACATTTTTTCTCCTAAGGTATTTTTTATTTTCTCTAAGGAATTATATGAACATAGTATTATTCCAGGTCTAAAAGAAAATACGTGCTCATTCTGATTATTTAGAAATATTTACCTTCAATAGTCTTGCACACCTAATCTTTACAAAAGAGAAATTAAATAGACGTGTAGATCCTTTTCACACCATGACCAAGCGGCATTTGTGTGTGTGTGAAGCATTCTGGGAAGAGCTAGGGAAAAATAATCTTATCTAACCATGGTATGCTCCTCAAAATATGCCCTGGGGTCTCTAGTAGAACATGTGTAGAATGAGGAACATCACAATTTTCCAGTTAGGACAAATAACTTCTCAATTCCATTTACCTTGTTCAACCTACCTTACCCAACATACACTAGTTCAAATCTGGTGCTGAATTAATTCTGACACAGAGCTCTGAGTAGGTGGAGTAGTTTTTGTTTAAAGCACCTGAAAACTCCCTGATCTGAGAGCCCAGTGATCAGTCAAGATAGGTTTTCTGAGACAAAACTCTTGTCATGGCCAAATTTATCATTCTCTAATAATTTGGGGTGTATGGAACAAAAATCCTCACTATCTTAAGAACCAACTTATGTCTTTTTCAATAGTTATTTTGGGAAGATATCACCTGGAATCTAAAAAAAATAGTTCATATTAACTTCTCTTCATCATCATTTAGAATTTCTCTTTGAAGAGCTAAAGAATAAAAGGTATGAGTCTCTCTCTGACTTTATTGTTTTTTTGCATTACACTTATATAAATAAATAAATTATGTTATTATATTTATTTGTAAATATAACACATATTGTATAAATATGCTTATATTTATTTCCTTACAAAGTGTTTAAGTATATGTTCAAACCTACACAATTTAGATATAGGGTATTCCTATCACTCAAGTGTGATAGAATAGAATTGAGGAGAATCACAATTCTCAATTCTCCTCTCCTGGTTTATTGAATTCTCCCCTGGTTTAATAAAGTGACGTTCTCAGTCCATCTCCCTGCCTCCATTCTTGCCCTTCTGCAATAAATTCTTTACAGAATGGTTCTATAGAAAAATCAGGCCTTATAACTCTCTGCTTGGAATACTTCAGTGGATTCTTAGAATAAGGTCAAACCTCCTTAACCTTGCTCTCAAGACCTTATACAATCTGCTCTCTCAATTTTATATCAATCTATTATCCTCTTTTCTCACTTGACTACATGCAATGTTTTCAAACATACCACTATTTCTCTAATATGCCATTTTCCATGTGGTACTTTGTTCATCATGTATCCTTTAGAAAATGTTCTGCCCTTTTATCTGCCCATGTCCAGTTCCTTCTCTCTCTTTAGGTCTCAACTAAGATTTTATCTCTTTAAAGAGACCTCTTTACGGTGAGGTGTCCCAAACTCACTTTCTTCATTACACCATCTTTTTGATTTTCTTCTCAGACCTGACCTTAATTTGTACTTTTCTCATTTATTATTGTGGTTGGTAATTGTAGGTCTCCCCAGGCAAAGTTCCATGAGGGCACAGCTTTTCTCTGTATTTCCTCTTCCATATGTAGAAAAGATGATCAAAACATGTTTGTTGAAGACTCACAGACATAGAGAAAAGACTTATGGTTGCCAAGTCGGAGAGGGGTGGGGGAGGGATGGAGTAGGAATTTGGGTTAAGCAGATGAAAACTATTATATATAGGATGAATAAACAACAAGGTGCTACTGTATAGTACAGGGAACTATATTCAATACCCTGTGATAAACCATAATGGAAAACAATATAAAAAAGAATGTATATATGTATATATATATATATATATATATGTAACTGAATCACTTTCTTATACAGCAGAAATTGACACAACATTGTAAATCAACTATACTTCAATTAAAAAAATGTTAAAAAGAGAATGAGATAAGACTGAGAATCTCATTCTTTGGCAATATTGAAGTGAATAAAAACAACTGAGCATTGATTCATATATTCTGAACAAATGTCCATACTCACCAAGCAAGAGATCTTTTTCTGTTAAACTTAGAAGTCATAAGACAGCTCCCTACGTGAATATAAGTGGAGAAGAGAAACCTATTACCTTAAATATAAAAGGGGTTATTTATGACAAAATCATAAATGAGAAATCACAATTGAGATCCAAATAAAAATTAACCACTAACATATTATCTAATTAAGAAATTACACTTTAGGGCTTCCCTGGTGGTGCAGTGCTTGAGAGTCCACCTGCCGATGCAGGGGACACGGGTTCGTGCCCTGGTCTGGGAAGATTCCACATGCCGCGGAGTGGCTAGGCCCGTGAGCCATGGCCACTGAGCCTGCGCGTCCGGAGCCTGTGCTCCGCAATGGGAGAGGCCACAACAGTGAGAGGCCCGCATAATGCAAGAAAAATAAAAAAAAGAAATTACACTTTAAAGGATTAAGTTGGTCAGGTTTATCCAAATTAAATATGTGTATTCTGAAGTCTTTAGATAGCAAGAATATCATATATACTGAGGGGAAGCCAAAGAGGAAGAACACTGATCTGGAAGAGTTTCTAGCAGTCCACTGTTAGCACAGTGATTACAGAAGAGAAAGCTATTGAAACCCCTTAGGGATTGAGTACTCAGTGTTTTGTGTATGTGTGTGTGTGTGTGTGTGTGTGTTTCAACTGAATCAGTGATAATACACTTTGTTATTACAGCAAGAATCATATAGGGTAAGCAAAAACAAAATTTGTTTGTTGGATTAGGTAATAAGGATACATAAATTTTTGCTTATATTCTGGTCACAGAAATCATAGATTCGGGCTTGCAAATACAGTATGATAAAGTTATCAATATATGAAATAATATCTCTGAAAACAATGACTTTCTATTTACATGTAATAAGGAAGTAATAAGCAGTTTATACTTAATGTCATTTTACGTGCCTATGCCAATAACAAATATTTTGTAATATGCATTTATGTTTCAAATAAGTAATAACAAATTATTACTGTGAAGATGAAAACTACAAATGCACTTTATGTGAGTACAGAGATTTTTTTTTGTTTATTCATTAACTTATTTACAGAGTTCAAACAATGTTTGACACATTAAACGGGCTTAATAAGTATTTAAGAAACAAATGAATGGTAACATCAGAAAACGTTGAGTAATAAATCTTTTAAATCTTAAAAATATAATTCAACTGAAATAAAAATGATAGTAGTTACACATTTTAAAAGAGCCAATCTTTCAAAGATTTTGAAATACATCATTTTTTCTATATGTAATATGGGTATTTAAACAATCTATGGTACTAGAGCTATTTCTAAAATATACACAAGGATTATAATTAACCACAGGGTTTTATTAAGTAAATGAAATCAAAATTAATGATGCTTTTAGTGAAGCTTGTCTACTGATGTCAGTTATCTAATGAAAGTTCATTGTGTGACAAATGTTAATTGGAGTTAAAAGGCCAGGAAATATACACAAATAATTAAACCTACTTAGTCTGAATATATGTTTTCAAAAGCAGAATCTAATTTTGTGTGATTTACTAACACAGATTAGGAATTTTCTGGAAACCCAAACAAAGGAAGTTTAAGTGTCTCTATTATAAAAGGTTCAGTGATGAAAACAGCTCACTTCAGTAAGTGAATATTGGACCACATACTATAATAATGTAATTAACATCTAAGAAACAGCTCCTGATTTCAAAAATAACAGAATCCCAGTAACGAGACAGACATTTATAGAGAACGTTCTAGAACATTACTAAGGGAAGGGAGAGAAACCTTTCAGATTTCATTGACAACTAAACATTTAAATGGGTTCTGAAGGCTGGACAGGATTTTGGTTTACATGTCACAAGACGACCTGACTAGTAACCTGAAAAAAACTGGAGAAAAGGGATGGAAAGTCTGTGGTTCCTGCTACAGACCAGGCTTAAGAGCACTTGTCACAGTGTATCTCAGTAAACTGTTAAGCATTATTTCCAGCTTACAGATGAGGAGACAGGTCATATTTTAATAAGTTGTCTGTGGTCAAATGGCTCATAAAAAATTTGTGACTGAAATCCAGATGTGACATTTTTCTTAAGCATGTAACTCACTCTGCAGAAATATAAGGTAAATACAAATCAAACAAATATTCTGTAAAATTTAAAGTCCTAGGAAATCAGTCATCTAAAGCTAAAAATAAAATATAACATATGGTTTCTGATATTCCTATGCCTTCACATAAATATCTGGATTTTATTGACACATTGAATGATAGCTATATCCTGTATTGATTTATTCATAGTAAATACTGTTCCTTTCCCAAGTATTTACTCCTTTTTAAAGTTCTTTCAAATCCTCTACCAAGAGAGAAAACTGACCTCCTTATTCAGGCATATATATGAATTTCTGGAATATGAAAATAACAAACCAATTATGTAAATATTAATTAATGATGAAGTGAGGTTTTCTTTTCATTTTAAAACTATTTCCCTTGTCTGTTTTATTCATGTTGTATTGAAATAGGAAAATTAACATGCTCAGTACAGTAGAACCACTTTAAAATATTTATTGTCTCATAGAATTTGTCATAGAAAAAAAATCACAATTTTAATATTTTTAGGGTATACTTTGATACAAATATAATATTTTACTATAAATTAAAACTATAAATATATCTAATAATATAGCTCAGTGGTAGAAATCCAGTATCAGAAAATTATAAGTTATAATGGTAAACAGAGCTTTAGAATACGGAGATTCTAACCATAAGCATTTTGAGCATATTTAACATTCCTTCAGTTGAGGAAGGAAAATTCTATTGCTTTAAATATTTTAAAGGTTACTGAATAAATAATAAACCATAGAGAAACATGGCCTATATCGGTATGTTAACAGGGGAAAAAAACCCAGATGAGCTATTCACTTTTATATCTCTACTTCATAAAATGGCTTCCAAACAGTTCTGGTGAAGTAAACAGAGCCCAAGGCCTAAGAGAGACAATCCAAATTTCTTGATACCCTTAGGATACAGTTAAACAACTAGAAAAGGATTGTATTAAATCATCCCCTAAAAGAGAAAGAGCCAATTTTTTTTAAAGTGCCTACTTTATAAGTAAATACTAAATAGACATGAGAAAGATTTGATTAAGTACGCTGATATTGCCAGACTGATGTCAGGTATTTTCATGAGCATTCAGAGACTGGATTATAAGAGCTAAGCAGTTGCTAAATGTAGCATGGTAATAAAAGTAAGATTAAAATAAATAATCTAACAAAGGAGCAAAGCCAGATTTTTTCCTGATGATATATCATAATCTGTTACTTAATATCTTAAGTTGATTACTTAAAAAGAATCTCACAGTTAAACTTATCTGTAACAGATTTTGAAAATTTTGCCTCACTTCTAGCCCATCGCAGTAAAAGCCCTCCATCTCTCATTCCATCTATTACCAAGTCCAAGTTCATACTGCTCTCACACAACAGTCCAGTAAGTTGAGAGACAAGGTGCTGGGGCAAGGAATAGCTGCTTTATTCAAAAAGTGAGCAAACTGAGAAGATGGCAGAGTGTTGGCCTAAAGAACCATCTAAATTGGGAATAAAATTCAGACTTCTTTTATGTTACAGGAAAGGTGAAGCAAGAGAATTCAAGACTAAAGGGTAAAAGTGGAGTGCAGACTCCTTGGAGTCACATGGCCTTTAAGGGAAGCATAACATTTCTTTGTTCTTCTGCCTGCTCATGTAGGCTGGATCCCAAATCTGCAAAAAACTTTAAATTGTTAGTAGTTAGTTTTACTCTACCATTCTTATCTCCACTTATTAGTAAGGTTTCTGGGCTGAAAACAAACCTATTTATAACAAGTAGTAGCCATGAGAAGCTCCAGACCCTGGGGTGGGAAATTTCTTCAGGCAACTTAATGAGATATTTGGGGCACACGCAACATTTCTCCAATATTTAACTCTTTATGTGAATAGCCAGAGTAATAGAGTGTATAAACTGAAGAATGAGGGAGGCAGTTACAACATGATGTTAGTTCTGTTCTTCCTTAATACCATTCCACAATCTTGTGGGAAAAGGGAGATGACTGCTTTAGCTACTTCGTGCTGAACAGGGGCAACGGAGGAGTGGAATAGAATTGATCAAACTGAAACTGAAAATATTCCTGTGTGCCTGGTTTGTATCTAATATTATGTGAATGTGGTGTAACACATTGATTGATTTGTGGTTATTGCATCCCTGGTATACAACCCACCTTATCATGATGTATAATCATTTAAATGTATTGTTGAAGTTTGCTTTGCTAATATTTGCCAAGGATTTTTGCATATATGTTCATCAGGGGTACTGGCCTGTAACTTTCTTTTTTTTGTAGTGGCTTTGTCTGGTTTTGTATCAGGGTAAAGCCAGCCTAAATAAAATGAGATTTGAATGGTTCAATCATCTTCAGTTTTTTTTGAATAATGTAAGTATGATGAATATTAATTCTTCTTTAAAAGTTTGGTAGAATTCACTTGAAAAGCTATCTGGTCCTGGACATTTTTTGTTGGGAGTTTTTTTTATTACTGATTTAATTTCATTAGTTGTGGTCACTCTGTTCAGATTTTCTGTGTCTTCCTGACTCAATCTTGGGAGTTTGTATGTTTCTGGGAATTTATCTGTTTCTTCTAGGTTGTCCAAATTGTTTGTTTAGTAATGTCTTATGATCCTTTGTATTTCTGTACTGTGAGTTGCAACTTTTCCCTTTTCATTTCTTATTTTATTTATTTCAGTCATTTCTATTTTTTTCTTGATGAGTGTGGGTAAATGTTTATCAATTTTGTCTCTTTTCAAAGAAAGAGCTCTTAGTCTTATTGATATTTTCTATTTTTTAAATTTTAGTTTCTATTTCATTTACTTCCATTCTGACCTTTACTATTTCCTTCCTTCTACTAACTTTGGTAGAATTTAGTACTTTTTCTAGCTTCTTCAGATGTAAAGTTAGATTATTTGAGATTTTTCTTGTTTCCTCAGGTAGCCCTTATCACTTTAAACATCTTTCTAAGAACTGCTGGTTTTGCTGTGCATAGATTTTGAAATACTGTTTCATTTGTCTCGAGGTTTTTTAAATTTTCTCTTTGACATCTTCAGTGACTTATCGGTTGTTTAGTGTCATGTTGTTTAGCCTCCAAGTTTGTGTTTTTTTCCAGTTTTCTTCATGTAATTGATTTCTATTTTAATACTCTTGGGGTCAGAAAATATGCTTGATATGATTTCAGTCCTCTTACACTTATTGAGGCTTCTGATTTTTTGCCTAGCATGTGATCTATCTGGAAGAATGTTTTATGTGCACTTGAAATGAATGTAGATTCTGATGTTTGGGGGAAGAATGCTCTCTCTCTCTCTCTCTCTCTCTCTGTCTCTATCTATCTATCTCTGTCTTGTGGACACACAGCAAGATGGCAGTGATCTGCAAGCCAGGAAGACATGTCTATCACAACCTGACCATGTTAGCATCTGATTTCTCACTTTCAATCCAGAAATGTCTGAAAATAAATTTCTGTTGTCTAAGCCACCGTCTCTATGGTATTTTGTTCTGGTAGCCTGAACAGACAAAGACATAGAATTATAATGTTTCCCCATAAAGCCTTTATTAATAGAGGAAAATGTATCAGAGGGAAAGGAATATTGATGGCTAAGGAAAGAGGCTCAGTCACAGAGTCAAGTGCATCCATAGCTTAAAAGCCAAGGTAAAGTGAGTACCTGAAAACATATCATATGAGGAGTTCTTTAGGAGATTTAGGAGGGAAATAATAATTAATCAGCTGAACTCTACACATTGGTATAAAAGACTTTCTGTCTCTCTCATCTTAAATAATGTTAACAACAAGCAAGAACCAAACAAAAATTCTCTTATCTATCTCTCCAGATCTACCCTATCTTTTCCCATACTTTTGTATCTGTGTCCTAGGGCTGCTGTAACAATGTACCACACAATAGGTAATTTAACACAACATAAATTTGTTCTCTTACAGTTCTTGTGTCTAGAAGTTTGAATATAAAGCTTCAGGTGTGCCATGCTCCTTCTGAAAGTTCTAGGGAAGAATCTGTTCCATGTCTCTCTCCTTCTTTCTGGTTACTGCCAGCAATCCTTGGTTCCAACCACAATCTCTACAGTGAGACCATTCTCTCAAATTTCACTGATTACCTCCATCTACAAAAATCTATGCACATTTTTCAATATTCATGTAACTTGGTCATTTGACCACTCCTTCTTTCTGGATTTTTTTTATATAACCTCGTGTGTTACTACACTTTATTTCCATTCCACTTCTGCCACTTTTGGGATATGTCTCCTCTTTTTCAGGCTTAATCACGTCTTCCCTGTTATTATCTGAAGTTTAAGAATTACCCTAAGTTATTTCTTTATTCATTTTATATCCATCCACAATTTCCGTCTATATGCAGTTACTTACATGTTATTGTCTCAATGCCTTGTTTCTTCTCTGAATCCCAGACTTTTGTAAACAACCTAATTGACATCTTCTTTTGGATATTACCAAACCACCTCAATATTAACAAGTTGAAAATAGTTGAGTTTTTAACTCAAAACAGTGAAAGGCACAGAAATCACCCAGATGTGCTAACCATGAATCTTGAAAATTTTCCCAATACTGTCTTCATCTCTTTTACCATATCAAGTTCACAACAAAGTTATGTTGGTTGATAACCTAGATATCTCAAAAGGAACCGTTTCTGTATCCCTACTTACCATCACCAACCTAGTCTGATATTCTACGGTATTTCCTTCATCTTTTTGATCATCTTTGAGCTCATTTACCTTTATCTGCATTGTAACTAGTGTAATTTTATTTTCACTACTAGTTTCTATCATGTCATCACTATGCTGAAAAAGCTTTAATAAATTTCAGTTGTTCTCTCTACCTATCATCTGTCTATCTATCATCTATCTATCACAAGTTCTATAATGGTTCTGCATAGTTTTTCATCTAATCTTCTACACATTTCTCCTGACTTTTTTACCCCCAGATATTTTGATCTTATTTCTGTCTCTAACAGACCTATGATTATTTCTGAAAATCTCATCCCTTTCCCATTCACTTAGATAATTTCTACCAGATTTCATTTTAAGTTACTTCTTCAGGGAAGGCCCTGTTTGCCACTTAAGAATTACTCTAATGGGTGCTTCCACAGAGTTATTCACCTTCACTTCTTGGCACTTTTTCACTGTTTAAATTTTACATATATTTATGTAATTCATTGCTTACCATGTAACTCCCTACTAGAATGTAATCTCAAAGAAAGCAGACAGGTGCCTGTTTTTGTTTGCTGAATAGAGTATCATGGAATAGGCTTTCTATTAATGCTGATTCAGTGCCACAGAATGAATGAATATGGATAGGAATTTGGAAAAACCTCTTTGACTTCAAAAGTATTGGTAAATTATAGGCAAACATATTTTAGAAAGAATGTTCTGCATATACTCTTGCTTATAAATAAAATACACTTCCTTGAGAGTCAAATGCTTTTGAGAACAATTAGTTATTTTATTACTTATGATATGTCAAGTGGTTTTAAACATTAGCAGTTTTATTACTGCCAACAAGCATGCATGGAAGACATAATTAAACTCAATTTTTGCAGATAAAGAAAGACTCTTGTGATAAGAAAAAAATTAGGAGTGACTCCCCATAAACATTGCCTTAGTAAAAAATCTCCTTCCCTTTGACTGTGAGTGAACCCTGTGAATATGATGAGATATCACTCCCATGATTATGTTAAATTATATGGAGAAATGAAGATTATCTGGACAAACTTAATTTAATTATATGATCAATTTAAAAGCAGAAAGTTTTCTCCAGATGGTTAACAGAATGGGAAGCCAAAGAGATTCAAAGGATTTGACATGTTCTTCCTTGCACAGAGGATGGAAGGGGCAACATCAGAAAGCATGCAATTTTCCTCCCAACGAGTGGCCACGGCTGACACCCAGCAAGAAAATCGTGATGTGCATGGAGCTGAATTTTACTAACAACACAAATGAGTTCAGAAACAAATTTCTTCCCAGATCCTCCAGTTAAGAACCAGTCTAGGGTTTCCCTGGTGGTGCAGTGGTTGAGAGTCCGCCTGCCGATTCAGGGGACACCGGTTCGTGCCCACATGCCACGGAGAGGCTAGGCCCGTGAACCATGGCCACTGAGCCTGAGCGTCCGGAGCCTATGCTCTGCAGTGGGAGAGGCCACAGCAGTGAGAGGCCCGTGTACTGCAAAAAAAAAAAAAAAAAAAAAAAAAAAAGAACCAATCTAGTCAATACCTGACCCCAGTCTTTTGAGACCCTAAGGAAAAAACAAAAGAAAAGTTGAACTCACCCAGACTTCTGCCCCACAGAATTGTGAGGTAACAAATGGGTGCTGTTGTTTTAACTGGTAAATTGGTGGCATTTGATATGCAGCAATAACGAATTAATATGTCTACTGAAGGGTAAATGATTCCCCAGATATCTTACATCTAAAATATAACAAATGTAGGACTAAACCCCAGACCTTCCTGGCTTCAAATCTCTAACATTTTTCACTCATTCCACACAGCACTATACAAATCTGATAGGGGCGAGAAAGAGGCAACAAAAACAATGCAGGTGGTTCAGAAACTACATACTTTTTTCTTGAGTCATAGATAATGAGGAGTGGTTTTCAAAATTGGTTCAGTTGGCAATTAAGAAATCCAAGTTCTCATCCAAGCTAACAATCATTAGCTTTATTATTTTTCTATGACTGATTTTTTTCTCAGTTAAAGGAAATCTTTTCTAGTTCCAGTTCCTATTAATTCTCTTGTCTGTTTACCTTGTCTTTAGACAAGGCAGCCTTGAGATATTGAAACTATACTGAGTTATTATTTGGTATCCCAAGAGTGTCCAGCATACAACTGACCATCAATACATATCTCATCATTATACGTCTACAGAGGCTTTCCTACAGCTACCTTGTCAGTTCTTCCCTAGTAACTAGGAGGCAGAGAACAGACCTTCTGAGCTATAAAAGTGATCCATTTTATTTACATCACTGTAAACCTTGAAGCTCACTTTCCTCCAGGAACCTTTTTTAAAAAATTAGTCCTTTTGGATAAAATTTATTTTGTCATCTAAAAACTCCACAGTTAGTTACTGAAACTAGATGTGATATGAATACACTAGGAGTTTTTCTTAGGATACAATTGAATTGTGATAATTGTACTTAAAAGTACTTTACATACCTTTGTTGACAATTCACTCCCACTGTTTATATAGTAAAAAAGATTACAGTGGAAAACACTCTTCACATGATAAAGTTACTTGCTTTACATCTTCACGTTTTTCACGACTTCTTTCTCATCAGCTTATCTTCCTGGCACACAGCTCCGCATACTGCCCTGACTTCCCCATTCCATTTCCATGTTGTCATGGGTCAGAATTGTAGCAACATAATATTGTACTTGGTAAATATGTTTTATTTTTTTCACTCCATTTCTTCCAGCTATAAGTCTGACCAAATCTACCTTCATCTGTTTCAGTAAGTGTGTGTAATATAATGAACTCTTTTTCTAAGAATTTCAGAGGCTTAAAAATAAATAGGCACACACAATTGTAAAGCAATTATACTCTAATAAAGGTGTTAAATAAATAAAAATTTAAAAAAATAAAAAAAGTAAATAGGGATTAAAAACTTACTAACACAGAAACATAAGTAAGAGTAATTTGAACATTCTGAAAGCAGGCTTGTATTTTATAGACTGTATGAATGTTAATACACTGCTATTTAACATGCTTTAAAATTTATTGTGACCTAAGCTTGTCATGAAAATGACATTCAACTTTTTATATGTTCCACATGGTGTAGATAACCATTATATTTTTAATCGTAAATGAAAATCATTAAGACAAATAATGTAGAGGGATTATTTTAAAGCCTTCCTACCTTTACAATCATCAATACCATCTGTACGTCTGCCAGCAAAATATAAGAGAATTCAAATTGCAAGATTCAAGATATTCAGCGATTATATACAAAACCTATACAGAAATTTCTCACCTGATAAATAACATTGAATAAATTACCTAGGCACAGTCTGTGAGCTTTCATCTTCCTTTGGAACATTAAATATTGGTTACTATCATAGGAAGAATTTTACAGTAGATGGAATTGCACTTTGATTCACAGTGGCAATCTCTGAATTTATCACTCTCTGCTTCTCTTTTTCTGTAGACCATTACCCAAGTCATGCTATTTACACCAGCTGTATGCTCTTGTTCAGTGCAACTAAGGCATTTAACCTCCAGCTCATAAGCCTGATCTACACTCCTTCCTCCCCATTCCCATTCGAAAAAAGCTATTTGTCATAATTCTGTCTCCTGTGTCTGTTGATTGTTTGCAAACAGAAACCCATCATTATAAATCTCTCTCTTCAATCTCCTAGCAATGCACTTAACGGAAATGATTTCCCCAGAAGTGCTTCTTCCTTTTACAATCTTTACTATAAAAGCAATTTTAACTCCTTATAAGCAATTTTCTAACCTGTGGATCAGTGCTGTTTAACTACAATTCAAGAGCAACTACTGAAATATATATAAGTACCTGATTTTTGAACAATCAAAGCATAACCTTGGTCATGAAAATTTAAAAAAATCATGATATGATCATTCTTAAAATCAATGAAGAAATAAAAAACAAATTTTAGGGGAAGTTATCTGAGAACTAACCAAATTATCTAATGAAAATTATCATACTCAAAATCATTTTCTCCATATACATTAAGGAGAAAGTAACAGGCATTTGTAGCAGGTACTGGGACTGCTGAAATGAGGTTTTAATGAGCGCAGAGACCTGCAAATGAATAATTAGCCTCAATGTGGTAACTGTTCAGACATATATACAAAAGAGGGAACTATCCATCCTAATGTATCAGAAAATTATCCAAAGATAACATGGCATAAAAGTTCAAAGGAAAATACACTTTCATAATTGGAGAAGATAGGAAAAGGGAATCTAAGCTATGTCAAGTGAGGCATTTTCAATGAGTATTAAGGAGAATGATAAGAGTTCCTTTCTGCAAGTGGTTCATAGTGAAGCTAAGAAGGTAGAGAAAATTTAAAGGGTATAATACTATGATACAATTTTTTTTTGTAAAGAAGGATAAATCATTGAAAGTTATCAGGCAGAAAACATTAAAAATATTATTTGTGTTTTAATACAACATCAACATCAATAAGTTGATGCTGTAGAGGTTAGTGTAAATCCAAAAAGGATGTTGTTGAAATAAAGTGTTTAAAAAACACAGTCGAGACAAAGTGAACCTCTGAGCTAAGGCAGTTGTCAGGGAAATAGAAAAGAAGGTAGACCTAGAAGGTAACATTATAGAAAAGTTAGATATGGAATGAAAGGATTCATGGTTGATTTAGACTTTTCTAATTTGTACTTCTGAAAAGAAAAGTGAAGATGAAGACATGTGATATGAGAGAAACCATAGCAACTGTTTAAGAGAAACATTTTCTTATCATTATAATCATTTAAGTATACTAATGATATGTGTTAGAATTTTTGTAGTACAATTAGCACTCTGTATCTGTCGGTTCTGGATTCAACCAAACATGGATGAAATTCAAAGAACTACCCCATTTTATATAAGGGACTTGAGCATCTTCAGATTATGGTACTTACAAGGAGTTGGGGAATGGTTCTGGAGCCAATTCCCTGTGGATACCAAGGGACAAATGAAAATCAATTTTTTCTGAGCTGAAAATTTTTCTCCAGTTTAATTGAAATATAATATAATTGACATACAACAATATAAAAGTGCACAACAAAATGACTTGACTCACATATATTGTGAAATGATTACTAAAATAAGTTTTTAAACATTATCTCACATAGTTACAACAAAAAGGAAGAAATTTTTTTTTCCTTGTCATGGTAACTCTTAGGATTTACTTCCTTAATGACGTCCAGATGTGACCTACAGCACTGTTCACTATAGTCAACATGTTTACGTTACATCCTTATACTTGTTTATCTTATAACTGGAAGTCTGTACCTTTCCACCACCTTCATCCAATCTCCCCTCTCCCACACACCCTGCCTTAGGTACACACAAATCTGATCTCTTTTTCTGTAAGTTTTGTTGTTTTTGTTTAGATTCCACAGTATACAGTATTTGTTTTCCTCTGTCTGACATATTTAACTTAGCATAATACACTTAGGTCCATCCATGTTATTGCATATGGCAGGATTTCTGCCTTCTTCTTTTTCTCATTGAAGTGTAAATTGACATACAAAGTTATATCAGTTTCAGCTGTACAATGTAGTGATTTGACATTTACATACATTACAAGATGATTATCACAATTAAGTCTAGTTACCACCTGTCAGCATTTAAAGTTATTACATTACTCCTGACTATATACCCTACTCTGTATATCACATTCCCATGATTTATTTACTTTATAACTGGAAGTTTATGCCTCTTAATCTCATTCACCTATTTCCCCATCCCACCACCCTCTCCTTTCTGGTAACCACCAGTTTGTTCTCTAAATCTATGACTTCATTTTTATTTTGTTGTGTTCGTTCATTTGTTTTGCCTTTTAGATTCTACATATAAGTGCAATTACATAATACTTGTCTTTCTCTGACTTATTTCACTTAGCATAATACCATCTAGGTCAATCCAAGTTGTTGCAAATGGTAAGATTTCCTTCCTTTTTAATGACTGAGTAATATTCCATTGTGTGTGTGTGTGTGTGTGTGTGTGTGTGTGTGTGTGTGCGCCTCATAACTTCTTTGTCCATTGAACAATTGATGGACACTTAGATTGTTTCCATGTCTTGGCTGTTGTAGATAATAATGCTATGAACATGGGATTGGAGATATCTCCTTGACATAGTGTTTTTTTCTTCCCTTTGAATATATACCCAGACATAAAATGGCTGGATCACATGGTAGTTCTATTTTTAGTTTTCTGAGGAACTCCCAAATTGTGTTCCATAATAAATTAATTTTTGATTGGTAATCATATTTAACTGTATTTTATTTTGAATAAAATCATAGGAAACTAAAATATATTTCACATTCACTGCATATAGAAACTGTAATACTTCCCTCAAATGCACTGCACTAGCACATTAAACAATCCCTAATCATAAAGTACTTACATTAATATGAAAATAAATGGAGATATCTCAATTTAGATTTAAAAAGTTCTTATCATTGAAATATTAGTTAACAATTTCTTTGATAAACTGTTACAACTGGTAGTAGTAAAGCTAAGAAATGTTTCTATATTTCTATTAAAGATAACATTGTATCATCTTTTATATGTCAACTATGAATTCAAACTGTGAAAGATCCTATAAGACTAAAATTTTTCCACTTACCCTTGCAAAAGCCTGCCCCCAAATTGTTCTTTTCCATCCCTCTTGCTAAACTCAAATTGTCTAACTAACAGCTACTGGGCTGTTACACCATCCTGGCTGACCCTGCTTCCTTGTCCTGTGACTAACCCATCCTCAGATTCCCTATAACTTCTGAGAATGTGAACAGTACTCAATTCTAGGAACAACTTGAACTCTAAATAATTTCCGTCAATCTTTAATCTTCCTGCAGAACACACTTCTTAGAGCTGTTCTCTTGTGTCACAATGTTTTAATAAAAGGCTTTAGATAATGGCTTTGCTGTTGTTTTTTTTTAAATTTTCCTTTCACAAAGCTCATTATTGGTAAGATAAGTTTTGATTTACTTTTTCAATACTAGTCAGAAACAGAAGTGTGGATTCTGCTCTTTACCCTTGGTAATGGATAATCACTGAAAGGCTTTGACCAGGGAATGGCTATACAGGAACTGCTTCTATAAGACAATTGATTTAAAAATTCTGTGAAACATAGGTTAAGTTAAAGAGAATCCAAGAAGTCTTCCAGATGATTTTAAATATACAGTAAATAGGGACCTGATTTGGACTTATGACTGTGAAATGGAAAGGGAGGGATAGTTATGTAATGAATAATGCAGCAGACTTATGAAAGGATTAGAAATAGAAGTTACCTCTATAGTTTTGAGCATCAAATAATTTACATTAAAAAAGAAAAGTCAGAAAGGAGAAGAGAGGTTTCCCTTTTTGGGATGAGGAGAGTGGGATGTTGATGTTGATAAATGACAGAGGAAAGTATTGTTTTAAACTTGAAAGTAAATTTATGCAGGGGATTTCAAGTAAGTCATCAAAATTGAGGGCATGAGGCTTAAAACGTAGAAATGATGACAGGTAAGTATTTGTGAGTTACCTGTACAAAAGGATGTAGAGTCAAGATACTTATGAAAGGATTGGGAGGAAAGAGAGAAGGAACCAGAGAGGAAAAGACTAAGAGTAGACAGAAATGAGAGAAAGAGAGAAATTAGTCTATTGGAAGAAACTTGAATAAAATAAACTGTGTTTCATCATATCCAAGTGCCTTCATTTGTGTGACTCACCATTTATTTTATACACCATAAAGAGGGGAAAATATGTACCAAATACGTACATCTTAGAATCAAAGAAATACAGTGTGTTTAGGATACAACAGGGAAATGGCTATGAGTCCATCATAGTTATCAATAAAAGAGTATTTTACAAAAAAATAGTTTACAATGATGAGTCCATAAGGTGTAAATATGTGTATAGCTGGTGAGTAGATGTCTGTAACCAAAAACTCATTTGAAGTGAAAGAGGCTGAAACTTCAATGTGAAAGTCATCCCAAGCCATGGCTGTTGTAAGAAGTAGGCAAGGAGGTTGGGAGAAGGTGGTATACCTCTCTGCATTAATTTCCAAAGGAAACTACCATCATGATTGTGTTAGAATAAAGGTCTGAAAGTGAGACAGGAACTCTGCTATCCTCTTTCTCCTGTTCGAGACTGTCCAAAAGAAAGACAGAACAGCTTCCTCTGGAGAAAATATCAAACACATGTTGTCATCAAGAGAAAGCAGGGTGGACTTATGAGAGTTTTCAGTTAGAATTAGAAGGAGCATCCAGAAAAAGTTTAAACAGGAAGGAAAGATGCTTCACATGGACAGGAGACAGACTTACTTGCTCAAAAACGGCTGAACATCTTGTATTACTTGCATCTATTTTCCCTGACCCTTTACTGTTCTGTACTAGGAACATTTGTCTCATCCTTTAGTTTAAATAATATCCTCCTAATAAATATTTTTATCTTTATGAAAATTAGCTCAGTGTTAATTGTAAGACAAACACTCTTAGCATAAATGCACTGAATGGTAGTTCTACTGATAAAGAGCAGTAGATGCAAACACTAACGATGCTTGGTGAACACTGATTTACTGAAAGTTTCCTCATCAATTCCTGGGGTTTATGTAGAAATTGTTTTTTTGCCATTTCAGCCCGTTCCTCAAGTGCCAGAAGTTTAATAGAGGGCTCTGGAATTAGAATAATTGGGTTGAAAAAGTTAATCCTAGTCTTCTGAAAAAAGTGTTTGACAGTGATGTGTTGGCAAATGTTTAAAAACTAGCTTTCCGAAGGAAAAAGTCAAGCTCCTGATTCATAGTGTTTTCTGATTTCTGGGGTGTACATATGACCACCACCATGACTGATTTCAAGCCAGCAACAACCGGACATTCACTGGCCCATAAAACTGAAAATTTTACAGTTGACTCTTGAGAGTGGGTGTCTGAGTGTCACATCGCTTCATGCTGATATATCAAAGCAATATCATTTAGAAGAAAGAGTCCTGGAGTTTGTAATGAAAGATATAGACACTGATCCTATCTCAACTTTCCACTAGTCTTTTAAGATCTGGTGAACAGGAACTATCTTACTTCCTTCTGCTTCCCATTATTTACTTCCTACTAGCTATGAGATATCCACAAGAAGGATGGTTAGAAAGATGGCAAGGTTGCTAATATTATTATTATTTCTATTTGTCACAAAGGAAATTGAAAAAAATTCAAGGTAAATAATTAGACTTTGGCAATAGAGTAATAGAGATCAATCTTTAAAATTACTTTTATCTCAACATATTAATTTTAATTAAATTACTTGCACTTCCAGGAAAGTAAAGTTAAATAACTGGTTCATATAATTTATAAATGTGAACACATGGTTATAGGCTGCTCTGCCCCTCCAGGGGTTGGTCTGTGGATCAATCCTCTCTCTTTCCCTAGGTCTACATCATGGACTCTCAAAGCGGGTGGAGTATATCACTCCTTTTATGTGTATGACACAGATACCTGTAACATTAAAATTTAATGGTGAGGTGTGGGTAGCCAAAAAAATGTCCATAGAGAATCTTTTCATGATTTTTTTTATGTTGAAGCCCATTGGCTTTATCAGTACTAATAGAGCATTGTGTGTTGATGGGTGTGTTCTATTCTGTGTCATGCATTACAGTAGCCACCAGCTACATGTGATTATTGAGCCGTTGAGACGTGGATAGTCGGAAGAAATGAGTTTTAAATTACATTTACTTTTAATTAAACTTAAATAGCTACCTGTATCTATTGCTGCAGTATTGGACAGCACAGCTCTAGATCCTAGTGGAAAAACCTGATTTAAAGACACGTATGGGTGTCATTTATGAAAAATTATTTAAGCAGTTAACTAACAGTTGCTACCAACTAGATTCTTTTTCTATTACACTGAAACATCTGATATCAGTTGATTTATGATTCTCTATGCTACAAAATTTCTTTCAGTTCTCAAAAGACAGTAGGAGCCTGTGTAATCCCTGACAAATGAATCAAAAACTAGAGGTCTTGTCTTAAGGTGGGAAGGTTCTCGCCATCCTTCTCTTGGAAATTAAAAATATTATGAAGGAATAAATAAAATACTCAAATAAAATAAGATATATGAAGGAGTCCAAAGTGGCATCCTTCCATCCAGTGATTCCCATCTAGAACCCTACACACTAAATCAAATGTAAAAAAAAGAAATTCTCAGAGTACATCATTTATTATTACTTTCATAACACCTTCAAAATTACAAAACATTCAGAAATCAAAGGCTGCAAGATCGATTTTTATTACTTCAGTTTGTAATGGTTCATCTGATTGCACCTGTTCCAAGAGGGGAGACCAATTACCTTTCCTTACCCAATTCCTAGATAATAATATTTAATAGCATTCTATAAAAATCACAATAAGTAAGATCATTTTTCAGCACCATGCTAATTAACCTTACAGCAACACTATGTAAGTAGATGTTAGGACTAGTTTACAGATAAAGTATAGCAAAATTAAGGTCACATATACTAGTCAATAGAAGTAGCAGAGGCAGGATTCTGAGTCAATACCACTTGATACAAGATTTGTGTTCATAAGCACAATTATGTAGGGTTACTCATCATGCAAGAAAGATTGAAGTGCACTGTTTAGAATGATCCTGATATGTTAGCTTATTTCTATTAAATATATGTGTATGCGCACACAGAGAACTAGCCACATACTCTAAACTCCTAAGGATGGAGAATCCAATTCTAGAAGAGAAGAATTATTTTGAAAGAGTGTAGTATTACCAATAATTGTTAAATAACAAGCTTATTTGCACTGTAAAGTTTTACTAGAAATGAACATTGCTATATGTAGCATAATATATTATAGTCATGGTGCACAAAATTTAAAAAAAAAAAGTAAGGTAATTTTTGAAATTTTTGCCATACTGAAATTACAAAAAAAAAAATCATTGTGTGACTGGGTCTACAAAAAACATACGTTGCATTGGTGATTATCTAATGACTAATGAAATTTATGTATCCAATCTAACTTTTCAAACTGAAAAGTTTGAAACTTTTCATTGAAAATACAACTTTTCATTGTATTTATAGTGAACTAAGGCATAATTAATTCAATGTGATCGCACTGGATCAATGCAGCAGAAATAAGGGCAGATCTAGAAAGCATAGCAAAATGTTATGTTAACCATCAAGATGTTAACCATCAAGATGGTTAACCATCAAGAATAATGACAGAAATTTGTTGTGGATAGAATATATGATTGATAAGATCTCAGATGGAGAAGAAAATCAATCCTGGTACCTTAATTATATATATATATATATATATATATATATTTCTCTGTTTCTTAATATTGAAGTTCCTCAAGTACAGATTACAGCTTACCATGGAGCTATAGCTCCTCCTAGTAGCTAAGGGTTTATATGTAAAATGCAAAGAAGTGTATTACCGGTAGAGAGGCAATCATTAAAGAAAAATCACAAAGTGGTTTATAAGGAAACAAAATGAGAGAATTTCACTTCTTTTGTCCCATATATATCCATAGAAAGTCTAGGGAAAGATGAAGTATACCAATTCTTATGGCATTTATTTAATGAAGTAAAGACATATAAGCTGTTATATATATATATGGAGAGAGAGAGAGAGACTCAGTACATAATAACTCAGTCCACTTTGTTACATGTCTTTTGTTATTATAAAACACTCAAATTCATTTCCCAAAGGAAAACAGTGCCTAATGACAGAAATTGTACTGTACCTGCAAGCCTGGTAGTAACACATGTAGTTGTTCTATCCACATTTAGTGGGGGGGTGGGCGGAAGGGCAAGATAGAAGTATGGGATTAAGAGATACAAACTACTGTGTATAAAATAGATCAGCAACAGGATATATTGTACAGCACAAGGGAATATAGCCATTATCCTGTAATAACTTTTGATGGAGTATAATCTGTATAAATACTGAACCACAACCCTTGTATACCTGAAATTAATATAATGTAAATCGACTACACCCCAATAATAAATAAACAAATATAAAAAATTAAAATATACCAATATTCAATTTGTTTAATGTAAGTAAATTTAATTCTAATAATAACAATCGTAATTGTGTGACAGAATCTAGAATTAAATATCTGAATTCTTAAATCATTCATTTACTCATTCAGAAATCATAAATTGTTGTACACTCTGTCCAGTGCAAAGGTAAAGGATAAAGTCCTTGCCTTTCAAGAAGTACATAGATTAGTGAAAGACCTGGACAGCAAAAATGAGAACTAGAGAGAGAAGGGGAAAGGATAGAGTAAAAAATTAAAGGAATGCTGTCAGATACAGGACCGTATATAATAAATCTTAAACAAGCATAAATGTCTTAAATTGCCCTCTTAAAAGAAGTCTGCTGGAGCAGATTCAAAACAAAATTCCAAACTATGCTACTTTTGCAAAACACATATAAAGCTAAATGGCATAAGAACACTAAAAAAGAAAAGACTAAGCAACAATGCATCAATAAATTTGAACTAAAGCAAAAGCAAGTAGCACTAATGGTCATTGGAAATCAGTGTGGTTCTTTAGAAACAAATTGGTTATATACAAAGGACATGAAAATATTCACTCTATTTGTTTGTTTGTTTTTGTTTTGTTTTGTTGCGGTACGCGGGCCTCTCACTGCTGTGGCCTCTCCCGTTGTGGAGCACAGGCCCTGCATCCCCTGCATCGGCAGGCGGACTCTCAACCACTGTGCCAAGAGGGAAGCCCCACTCTATTTTTTTAATTGAAGAGTCTGACCTATAAACATATAATTTTTGTTATAAAAAGCAATACATGTGCAAGGTAGAAATAGGAAAATAAAAGAAAACCTCATAAAGGGAAGATTACAAAATACCCATAACCAGAAGTAACAGTTGTAGTGCTATAATATTATTTGGATAACATTAGACCTAGTTTAATAATTAGTTTTATGTAGAACATAGTATTTGGTCACCAGAATTTTTTTTTTTTTTTGGCGGTACGCTGGCCCCTCACTGTTGTGGCCTTTCCCGTTGCGGAGCACAGGCTCCGGATGCGCGGACTCAGCGGCCATGGCTCACGGGCCCAGCCGCTCCACTGCATGTGGGATCTTCTGGGACCGGGGCACGAACCCGTGTCCCCTGCATCGACAGGCGGACTCTCAATCACTGTGCCACCAGGGAAGCCCTGGTCACCAGAATTTTTATAGCAATAATATAGTCTTAAAATTACCCCATGTCACTAATTAATTTTCTACAGCATGTTTTTTAATACCTCCCTAAAATTTCATCATAGAGATAGAGTATAATTAATCCCAAACTTAGACATCTATATATTTTCTAAATTGTCACTTTTATCAAAAATCCTGAAACAATCACCTTTCTAGGTATATTGTGAAACATTTCTGATAATTTCCTTGGAACAATTTCTAAAGAGGAATTTCATGGATAAAGCATTTGAGTATGTTTGCCTTTTACAATATCTGAATACATTTTTTCCAACACTTGACTAAATTGCTTACTAAATTATGTAGTTTTCTACATTTTGATGGGTTTTAACAATTTGCAGACCAACCAGGAGTATGAGTGTGCAAATTTAACTGCATCTTTACCACAACTGATTATTGTTATTTTTAAAAAATAGTCATTTGTGGGCTTCCCTGGTGTAAGCTGTGGGCTTTCCTCAAGTGTAAGCTGAAATTTATATGGGGTTTTTTATATAATAAGAATTTTACCTTTTGTCTACTATATATTATGTACATTTTTCATTTTTTGTTAATATTTAATTATTTTATAGTGGATCTTGACATTCAAAGGCTTTTTTGTGTATCCAAGTGTACCGCTATTTTCTCCAAACGTTTTATGATTTGTGGCATATTTAATAGAGACTTCCTTAAGTTCTTCTAGTATTTGTCTCATCTTTTTATTTGCAATTAAGAGATTGGTCCATCAGTATGATTTTCGTCATAAGATTTTGAGTTGGAATCTCCCACCAAATGCTCATCTATTTCCCAAATGTCATTGTATGGAATGTGTATCTCCTTTGATTGAAAATGCATGTTTAAAATAAGGGACATATCATAAATGGTAATATTTGTCACACACAGTTTCACTTTAACATTGCAGATTATTCTCCATTAATATATATGGTTCTACTCCATTAATATATATAGTTCTACTTTATTCTTAATATAATTAATTCTCCATTAATATATATAGTTCTACTTTATTCTTATTAATATTCCATTGTATGGAGTCTTCATATTTATTTAACCAGTACCCTCTTGATGAAGATTTAAGATATTTTAAGGTTATTGTCCTTAAAAATTATGTGTTTTAGATGTAGAATTTTGAGTTGTTTTCATACTCTATTTCATGGTAGGAAATAATCGTTTGTCCTTTGAAAATTCTCTTCATGCTAATTCGTATTTTTGAGGGTGTATTTCTTTTGGCTTCACAGCCTATTTCTTTCCACGCCATTCCCTGTGGAATCCTACATCCATAAAAATAACTGCAGTACCTGCCCCAAGTCTAAGTACCTTTGGTTATCCTTAAGGAGTTCACATTTTCAGCAAAAGTAGAACAAATATAAGAATGGTATTCATTTATTAAAAAAACATACATTTAACTCTATCACTTAGGCGAATGTAAAAGATCACCATCTGAGTTGCAAGCATAACTTGAATTTTATACTCAAGTGCACAGACAATTTCTTATTGAAAATGACACTAATTAAACTCTCTGGTAATTTTGACAAACCTTTAATTTTCCATTTGTTGCATGATATGAATGCAAGGGCTCCCACATTAGCCTTGTCAGTTTGAGTTTTTATTGTTATGTTAACACTTCTTAAAAGTCACTAAATGTTTAGAAGCATTAGTATAAGCTGATGATAGTTCTAGAAAATATTACTTTTCAGGGTAAAATGTTAAAAAAAAACTATCTCATGTTTGTATAGGTAATTACCTTTGAAGATGTACTAACTTGAGAACCCACAGTGAAAATGAATCACATTTGTATATATTCACCAACAAATTCTGTGTGGACAACATATTCAGAATACATTTTTAAAGTTTTACTAATGATGTCATAAAGTTCTATAAATTATTTCTCAGAATTATAGGTGCAAACTCTTCTCAGAGTTATCTCTGAGAAGAGTTAACTCTTCTCAGAGTTAACATTACATTGAAAATAGGTGTCATACCACGTTCAAGGCAACATGTTCTGTGCTTTCCAGAACACCAGCAAGTATATAATATCTAAAATGTGAGCTTAAGAAGTATATAGTATGATTTAGGAGACACTAAATATACTGAAAAACTCATTTTCTATCCTAAGCAAGTTCCAAATGACTGAAATAGAGGCTGACAAGGCCTGCAACCTACAGAGTGTAAAGGAAAGAAGATACTATTTACTGAACAGTTATTATGTCCCAGGAACAGGGCTAATTGCTTTATAGTCATTATTTTATTTAATTATCATAGGAACTTTCATGAGGTAGGTGAGATTATTCCCATTTTATGCATAAATGAACCTACAATAAATTGAATACCTTTGTTGATTGAGTAAAGTTAGGAGAAGTATACAAATATGCTAAAGATTGAAAAGGAAGAGACAGATATCATCCAGGTCCCTCTGACTCCATGACACCCCTCTGCTTCTGGGATTATAGGCATCAGAAATACTGGACATAAATTTGGATACATGCATAGGAATACTGGCTAATTAAAAGATTATGATTTCATGCACGTTAAAACTTCTGGATCAAGATGGCAATATATGAAGCTCTGCATTTTGCTCCTGCCACAGATGCACAGCTATGCAGAGAACAGTTCTTCCTCAGAGAAATCCAGAAACTAGCTGGATAACTACTACACATAGGTAACTGAGAAAATATACGCATTGAAATGGATAGAAAAGGCAGAGACACACGTTCACCATAAACTCCAGACCTGGCATAACAACATACAAAATGGGGGAACCCTAACTCCCAGCTTCTCACTGAGGAGTGATTGGTTTGGACACCACAATTAGTATTCCAAATTTTTAAGTGTAAAAATATAGAACTTTTATATGCATTCAAAGTTAATTTGTTAACATCTTAAAATAGACAAAATATTTAAAAAGTGTGTACTAGCTACAAAGTATTAGAAAGAGAACTTAAGAAAACAATCCCATTTACAATAGAATCAAAAAGAATAATATACTTAGGAATAAATTTAACCAAGTTGATGAAAGATCTGTACACTGAAACCTGTAAAACATTGATGCAAGAAATTGAAGACACACAAAACAATGGAAAGATATTCCCTGTTTATGGATTGGAAGAATTGGTATTGCTAAAATGTTCATACTACCCAAGGCAATCTACAGATTCTATACAACACTTATCAAAATGCCCAAGGCATTTTTCAGAGAAATAGAACAAATAATCCTAATATCTATATGGAACCACAAAAGACCTCAAATAGCCAAAGCAATCTTGAGAAGAGAGAACAAAGCTGGAAGCATCACACTTCCTGATTTCAAACTATATTACAAAGGTGTAGTAATCAAAACAGTATGGTATTGGCATAAAAACTGGCACATAGACCAACAGAACAGAATAGAAAGCCAAGAAATAAATCCACACAAATATATACTCTACATTGTTCCTTTGGGGGGATATTATCCATGGCTAGTTAGGCTGACTTGCTTAAGGTATGAAGTTGACCTAATTCCGAATGAAGACACTTGCCTCTTCTCCTGGGCATCTCCCAGGGACAAGCGTCAGCATTCATTATTGATACACTGTTATTCAAATACATTTAAATGAGTCATTTGTTTTCAAATTTTTCATTGTTGAGTCAAGCTGCGTGTAATCCCCTGAAAGTCTGTGAAATGTAAGTGTCTGGGGAGGTGCAGACTCTAGGGGACTTGCACAGTGACTGGGTGGAGCCATCAGACGTGGTTCCGGGTTAGCACAGTCCTCAGACAGTCTCTTTACAAAATAAAACTCATACACTATGGGAAGGAGAGTTTTGCAAGTTAAGTCATCAGATTTGTATGTGGCTTAAGAATTAGCTTTTGATATAGTTATTTGAACCATAATAAAATAATGATATTTTTTCTTTAATAATATATCAAATTTATTGTTTTTATCCCTATTTTGCATTCTTCAAATTGAATTTAAAGAATCTTACTCTTAAGAATGTGATCAACTATTTTATTTCTTGTCTTCTTTATGCTCATTTTCCTTCAACGTTTATATAAATCAGAGTTAATATCCTGGTTCTCATTGCTGGTTTATTTGTTAATCAGCTCACAAAATTTTGTTTGATTTTAATTGGGAAAATAGTTATCCAAACCTATAAATTTTCACCTTAAGAATATTTATCATGAAGTCTTTTTTGTTTGTTTTGTTTTGTTTTGTTTTTGTTTTAGTTTTTGTTTTGCAGTATGTGGGCCTCTCACTGTTATGGACTCTCTGTTGCGGAGCACAGGCTCTGGATGCACAGGCTCAGTGGCCATGGCTCACAGGCCCAGGTGCTCCACGGCATGTGGGATCTTCCTGGACCGGCGCATGAACCCATGTCCCCTGAATTGGCAGGCGGACTCTCAACCACTGCACCACCAGGGAAGCCCATGAAGCCTTTTTTTGATGTAAACTTCCTCATTAAAATATTTCAGCCCTCAATGATCTGTAGAATATTCTATACGATTTGTTCCCTAGTGATTTTAGGAGAACAAATTTTCTTCCAATTGAAATCTCATGTTTGTAATCACATCTGAAAAAAATATAGAGTGTATTACCATTTCAAATTTCCTGGAAAATCTGAAAATGTCGACCTAAAATATCTTGTGATTTTGGCTTCACATATGAATTAGAACCTTGTGAAGTTCACACTTCTTAGATCTTATGTTGACTGAGGATTATGCATTTGATGCTTTATTTTGCTTCCATCTCTGTCACTGCAGAAAATACAGCAGAGAATGTCTTACTTTCAAGAACATTATGTTTTATGACTGTAACTGATTCATTTCCTTCTTGGAAGCTGACATGGTTTTTAACTTCTTTAATTTAAAAAGATGTGTGAAATATTTATCCCAATGACTGGCAAGTTGAGAACTTACAATTTAATCCTTTTTCCTTTTATCTTTGAAGTTTAAGCATTTAATTGGAATATGCCATGTTATATATTTTTCATTTATTTCTTCATGTTTGGAAAGTTTTCTTGTATTATTCCTCTATTATTCTTTTGTGCATTAATACTGGTTCACTAATTCTTCTTCAGGTACTAATATTGGTTACATATTGCAAATCACAAATTTAAAACTTGTTTTCATGCATTTCACTCTTTTTTTTGTATCCTTTTAAAAAATTTCTGTTCAATTCTAATATATACTTTCAACCTCTTATCTGTCTTTCTGAATTTTTTTCTTATGAGAATATTATTTATTTTCTTCTACTTTTCAGTGCATGTGAACTCTTAAATACATATTTTATTCCATTGTAAATGTAATGCCCACTTAACAAACCATATTATTATTTTCTGTTTATAAAGTAATTTATTTCAAGTGTTCAATTTTTCAGTCATCATTACAGAATTTTTTAAGTTGATTCAGAGTCTCAGTTACTAATATTTTTATGCCTGCTTTATTGCTGTTATCCAGATGTCTCATAAGACCACTTTCATATCCCAAATATAGTGGCCAGATTCTTCTTCCTTGAATCACTCCTGTGTCTACCAGACAGTTGTAAGTGAGAGGCCTGACCAGTTAAGGCCTGGAGGAAAGTGCTGAGCAGATGTGCACCTGAGGGAGCCTATTCCACTACATATGCCGTGGCTGCTTAGACCGAGGGTGAAATTGCTGAGCACGAAGTGTCCATTTAAACTTCTCCAAGTTACTATTCTGATTTTAATTATTGGGCTTCTCCAGGTCCAAGGTGTGTCAGATTTCTAGTGTGTTCATCACTGATTTTTCTCATGAAAACATTTGATGATTTTAGATTATTTTGTAATTGCAACAATGATGTATAATGAGTAGCTAGTATTAATTCATCTTCCTGAAGTAATATAGTAGTTAAATTCTGAAAGGCATAGACAGTCTTTCAATAGAAAATAAAGAATGAAAAAAGAAAAAGGATTACTTAAACCTGAAGACAGTAAAATGAATAAGTCAGTGATATATAGCTAGTTTCCTCATTACTGTGAACAAATAATATAGGTGATAGTGCTTTGAATACTGATATAAGTAAGTTAACCATTTCAAGAAAAATAAGTTAACCTTAGTTTTAGATAAACCATTACTGCCCTGTTAGGTGCGTAGTAATATTAAATGTTCAAGTAAATTCTATATCCGTACTTCGGAGATCATTTCTGGAGAAATGAAAAAGCATTTCAAACATCAAAACTTATTTTTACTAATATATGTGTTAGGCAGTTCAGACTCTTCAGTGAGTAAACTTATATTGCCCAATGAAGAGATATCAAATTAACAACATGAATGTTTAAAATACAGAGAAAAACGTGATTGACAACTGATGACATTTTTCAAAATTTTTGCAATTCACACACTATATTTGTTATCTGAAATAAATGGAAATATATTTTTGTTCAGAAAATGCAATATCTTAAGATTGTATTTCTAGTCTTAAATGCAAATGGATGTTTCTTATTTACTCATTGAATTTTAGGGCTGAAGAAGATTATAGAGATAGATGAAGACACAAAGCCCTGTTTTATACTCTGTCAACTGCTTACAGTCACGATTACTGGGAAAGTACATACTAGAATCCAACGCATTACTCTTTTATTTTTATTAAAGTACATTTTAATTTAAAATACAAAATATAAAAGATACAGTAAAAAATATATGGTTAAAAAAAGAAGAAACATACATATTTAGATATTATTACTATTCTCTAGATGCAGTTAGACGTCTGTTTTGTACTTTACATCCTGGTGCAAAGTTTAAAGACATTAATGACTTTGTTCAGTTTAATAATAGCTACTTTCAGAAGTCCATAAGTATTATTAACCATGTGTAACAGTTTAATAGTATTTTAATGTGTTCAAGTTTTATTAAAACATAAAAACTATGTTGAAATTACACTAAAATACAGATTAGAATCACACAGCAGGGGACTATAGAAAGAAGTAAAGACAATATACATAAATTTTTTTCTCAGGCACCATGTAGACTGTAAAGAATATAGCAAATAATTTATAGCAAAGCACTTAGATACAAAAGTACTTGGTTTTGTTTTTTAATATGTGAAATCCTATTGCAAGCATTTTTTCCCTTGGAGTTCTCTGCCTCTGGCTTTGTACAGCCCCCTCCATCCTACATGACTTTCCACCCTCTAGCTGATGCTTTCTTCTAAATCCAACTCTTCTTGGTCATAAGCTCCATATTCTTGAAGTATTTCACATTCTTTCCCTTCTCATTCACCTAAGCATCATTACACTTTCTTCCATGAAGTGAGCATAATTAATTCATATCAATACTGACTGTATTATGTTAAAAAGTTGGTAAACAGTGTTTAATTCCTCACATTAGTATCTTTCCTTTTACAAAAAAATCAATAAAATCAGTAAAAACTAAGGAATTTTTAATTATAGGACCTCAGCAACCATAACATACTGTTAAGTGAAACATCTGAGATAAGTAAGACTTCCTGAATCCACTCGTATTATCCTTGAGGAAGGATATATGATACTTCTCTATATGCTTGGATAGAAAAATCAGGGATGAAAGCTCAGAAATGATAGGTAACTTGTGAAGGTTACAGGGTAAGGGTATTTATTCAACAATAATCCCTTTTCAACAATCATCAATCACATTTGCTGCAAGTTAATTGGATTTATAACTTGGAATGAAATACCTGTATTTTAACAGCCAAAGTTAAATGATTTTCCGGTACATAGATATTATGTTTTCAAAAATATTAGCTGAACCTGCATCCCCTGCATCGGCAGGCGGACTCTCAACCACTGTGCCAAGAGGGAAGCCCCACTCTATTTTTTTAATTGAAGAGTCTGACCTATAAACATATAATTTTTGTTATAAAAAGCAATACATGTGCAAGGTAGAAATAGGAAAATAAAAGAAAACCTCATAAAGGGAAGATTACAAAATACCCATAACCAGAAGTAACAGTTGTAGTGCTATAATATTATTTGGATAACATTAGACCTAGTTTAATAATTAGTTTTATGTAGAACATAGTATTTGGTCACCAGAATTTTTTTTTTTTTTTGGCGGTACGCTGGCCCCTCACTGTTGTGGCCTTTCCCGTTGCGGAGCACAGGCTCCGGATGCGCGGACTCAGCGGCCATGGCTCACGGGCCCAGCCGCTCCACTGCATGTGGGATCTTCTGGGACCGGGGCACGAACCCGTGTCCCCTGCATCGACAGGCGGACTCTCAATCACTGTGCCACCAGGGAAGCCCTGGTCACCAGAATTTTTATAGCAATAATATAGTCTTAAAATTACCCCATGTCACTAATTAATTTTCTACAGCATGTTTTTTAATACCTCCCTAAAATTTCATCATAGAGATAGAGTATAATTAATCCCAAACTTAGACATCTATATATTTTCTAAATTGTCACTTTTATCAAAAATCCTGAAACAATCACCTTTCTAGGTATATTGTGAAACATTTCTGATAATTTCCTTGGAACAATTTCTAAAGAGGAATTTCATGGATAAAGCATTTGAGTATGTTTGCCTTTTACAATATCTGAATACATTTTTTCCAACACTTGACTAAATTGCTTACTAAATTATGTAGTTTTCTACATTTTGATGGGTTTTAACAATTTGCAGACCAACCAGGAGTATGAGTGTGCAAATTTAACTGCATCTTTACCACAACTGATTATTGTTATTTTTAAAAAATAGTCATTTGTGGGCTTCCCTGGTGTAAGCTGTGGGCTTTCCTCAAGTGTAAGCTGAAATTTATATGGGGTTTTTTATATAATAAGAATTTTACCTTTTGTCTACTATATATTATGTACATTTTTCATTTTTTGTTAATATTTAATTATTTTATAGTGGATCTTGACATTCAAAGGCTTTTTTGTGTATCCAAGTGTACCGCTATTTTCTCCAAACGTTTTATGATTTGTGGCATATTTAATAGAGACTTCCTTAAGTTCTTCTAGTATTTGTCTCATCTTTTTATTTGCAATTAAGAGATTGGTCCATCAGTATGATTTTCGTCATAAGATTTTGAGTTGGAATCTCCCACCAAATGCTCATCTATTTCCCAAATGTCATTGTATGGAATGTGTATCTCCTTTGATTGAAAATGCATGTTTAAAATAAGGGACATATCATAAATGGTAATATTTGTCACACACAGTTTCACTTTAACATTGCAGATTATTCTCCATTAATATATATGGTTCTACTCCATTAATATATATAGTTCTACTTTATTCTTAATATAATTAATTCTCCATTAATATATATAGTTCTACTTTATTCTTATTAATATTCCATTGTATGGAGTCTTCATATTTATTTAACCAGTACCCTCTTGATGAAGATTTAAGATATTTTAAGGTTATTGTCCTTAAAAATTATGTGTTTTAGATGTAGAATTTTGAGTTGTTTTCATACTCTATTTCATGGTAGGAAATAATCGTTTGTCCTTTGAAAATTCTCTTCATGCTAATTCGTATTTTTGAGGGTGTATTTCTTTTGGCTTCACAGCCTATTTCTTTCCACGCCATTCCCTGTGGAATCCTACATCCATAAAAATAACTGCAGTACCTGCCCCAAGTCTAAGTACCTTTGGTTATCCTTAAGGAGTTCACATTTTCAGCAAAAGTAGAACAAATATAAGAATGGTATTCATTTATTAAAAAAACATACATTTAACTCTATCACTTAGGCGAATGTAAAAGATCACCATCTGAGTTGCAAGCATAACTTGAATTTTATACTCAAGTGCACAGACAATTTCTTATTGAAAATGACACTAATTAAACTCTCTGGTAATTTTGACAAACCTTTAATTTTCCATTTGTTGCATGATATGAATGCAAGGGCTCCCACATTAGCCTTGTCAGTTTGAGTTTTTATTGTTATGTTAACACTTCTTAAAAGTCACTAAATGTTTAGAAGCATTAGTATAAGCTGATGATAGTTCTAGAAAATATTACTTTTCAGGGTAAAATGTTAAAAAAAAAACTATCTCATGTTTGTATAGGTAATTACCTTTGAAGATGTACTAACTTGAGAACCCACAGTGAAAATGAATCACATTTGTATATATTCACCAACAAATTCTGTGTGGACAACATATTCAGAATACATTTTTAAAGTTTTACTAATGATGTCATAAAGTTCTATAAATTATTTCTCAGAATTATAGGTGCAAACTCTTCTCAGAGTTATCTCTGAGAAGAGTTAACTCTTCTCAGAGTTAACATTACATTGAAAATAGGTGTCATACCACGTTCAAGGCAACATGTTCTGTGCTTTCCAGAACACCAGCAAGTATATAATATCTAAAATGTGAGCTTAAGAAGTATATAGTGAAGCAACTGACAAAGGATTAATCTCCAAAATTTACAAGCAGCTCATGCAGCTCAACAACAAAAAAACAAACAACCCAATCCAAAAATGGGCAGAAGACCTAAATAGACATTTCTCCAAAGAAGATATACAGACTGCCAACAAACACATGAAAGAATGCTCAACATCATTAATCATTAGAGAAATGCAAATCAAAACTACAATGAGATATCATCTCACACCAGTCAGAATGGCCATCATCAATAAATCTAGAAACAATAAATGCTGGAGAGGGTGTGGAGAAAAGGGAACCCTCTTGCACTGCTGGTGGGAATGTGAATTGGTTCAGCCACTATGGAGAACAGTATGGAGGTTCCTTAAAAAACTACAAATAGAACTACCATATGACCCAGCAATCCCACTACTGGGCATATACCCTGAGAAAACTGAAATTCAAAAAGAGTCATGTACCAAAATGTTCATCGCAGCTCTATTTACAATAGCCCGGAGATGGAAACAACCTAAGTGTCCATCATCAGATGAATGGATAAAGAAGATGTGGCACATATATACAATGGAATATTACTCAGCCATAAAAAGAAACGAAATTGAGCTATTTGTAATGAGGTGGATAGACCTAGAGTCTGTCATACACAGTGAAGTAAGTCAGAACGAAAAAGACAAATACAGTATGCTAACACATATATATGGAATTTAAGAAAAAAAAAAAATGTCATGAAGAACCTAGGGGTAAGGCAGGAATAAAGACGCAGACCTCCTAGAGAACGGACTTGAGGTTATGGGGAGGGGGAAGGGTGAGCTGTGACGGGGCGAGAGAGAGTCATGGACATATACACACTAACAAACGTAGTAAGGTAGATAGCTAGAGGGAAGCAGCCGCATGGCACGGGGATATTGGCTCGGTGCTCTGTGACAGCCTGGAGGGGTGGGATAGGGAGGGTGGGAGGGAGGGAGACGCAAGAGGGAAGAGATATGGGAACATATGTATATGTATAACTGATTCACTTTGTTATAAAGCAGAAACTAACACACCATTGTAAAGTAATTATACCCCAATAAAGATGTTAATAAAAAAAAAAAAAAAAACCTAAAAAAAAAAAAAAAAAAAAAAAAAAAAAAAAAAAAAGAAGTATATAGTATGATTTAGGAGACACTAAATATACTGAAAAACTCATTTTCTATCCTAAGCAAGTTCCAAATGACTGAAATAGAGGCTGACAAGGCCTGCAACCTACAGAGTGTAAAGGAAAGAAGATACTATTTACTGAACAGTTATTATGTCCCAGGAACAGGGCTAATTGCTTTATAGTCATTATTTTATTTAATTATCATAGGAACTTTCATGAGGTAGGTGAGATTATTCCCATTTTATGCATAAATGAACCTACAATAAATTGAATACCTTTGTTGATTGAGTAAAGTTAGGAGAAGTATACAAATATGCTAAAGATTGAAAAGGAAGAGACAGATATCATCCAGGTCCCTCTGACTCCATGACACCCCTCTGCTTCTGGGATTATAGGCATCAGAAATACTGGACATAAATTTGGATACATGCATAGGAATACTGGCTAATTAAAAGATTATGATTTCATGCACGTTAAAACTTCTGGATCAAGATGGCAATATATGAAGCTCTGCATTTTGCTCCTGCCACAGATGCACAGCTATGCAGAGAACAGTTCTTCCTCAGAGAAATCCAGAAACTAGCTGGATAACTACTACACATAGGTAACTGAGAAAATATACGCATTGAAATGGATAGAAAAGGCAGAGACACACGTTCACCATAAACTCCAGACCTGGCATAACAACATACAAAATGGGGGAACCCTAACTCCCAGCTTCTCACTGAGGAGTGATTGGTTTGGACACCACAATTAGTATTCCAAATTTTTAAGTGTAAAAATATAGAACTTTTATATGCATTCAAAGTTAATTTGTTAACATCTTAAAATAGACAAAATATTTAAAAAGTGTGTACTAGCTACAAAGTATTAGAAAGAGAACTTAAGAAAACAATCCCATTTACAATAGAATCAAAAAGAATAATATACTTAGGAATAAATTTAACCAAGTTGATGAAAGATCTGTACACTGAAACCTGTAAAACATTGATGCAAGAAATTGAAGACACACAAAACAATGGAAAGATATTCCCTGTTTATGGATTGGAAGAATTGGTATTGCTAAAATGTTCATACTACCCAAGGCAATCTACAGATTCTATACAACACTTATCAAAATGCCCAAGGCATTTTTCAGAGAAATAGAACAAATAATCCTAATATCTATATGGAACCACAAAAGACCTCAAATAGCCAAAGCAATCTTGAGAAGAGAGAACAAAGCTGGAAGCATCACACTTCCTGATTTCAAACTATATTACAAAGGTGTAGTAATCAAAACAGTATGGTATTGGCATAAAAACTGGCACATAGACCAACAGAACAGAATAGAAAGCCAAGAAATAAATCCACACAAATATATACTCTACATTGTTCCTTTGGGGGGATATTATCCATGGCTAGTTAGGCTGACTTGCTTAAGGTATGAAGTTGACCTAATTCCGAATGAAGACACTTGCCTCTTCTCCTGGGCATCTCCCAGGGACAAGCGTCAGCATTCATTATTGATACACTGTTATTCAAATACATTTAAATGAGTCATTTGTTTTCAAATTTTTCATTGTTGAGTCAAGCTGCGTGTAATCCCCTGAAAGTCTGTGAAATGTAAGTGTCTGGGGAGGTGCAGACTCTAGGGGACTTGCACAGTGACTGGGTGGAGCCATCAGACGTGGTTCCGGGTTAGCACAGTCCTCAGACAGTCTCTTTACAAAATAAAACTCATACACTATGGGAAGGAGAGTTTTGCAAGTTAAGTCATCAGATTTGTATGTGGCTTAAGAATTAGCTTTTGATATAGTTATTTGAACCATAATAAAATAATGATATTTTTTCTTTAATAATATATCAAATTTATTGTTTTTATCCCTATTTTGCATTCTTCAAATTGAATTTAAAGAATCTTACTCTTAAGAATGTGATCAACTATTTTATTTCTTGTCTTCTTTATGCTCATTTTCCTTCAACGTTTATATAAATCAGAGTTAATATCCTGGTTCTCATTGCTGGTTTATTTGTTAATCAGCTCACAAAATTTTGTTTGATTTTAATTGGGAAAATAGTTATCCAAACCTATAAATTTTCACCTTAAGAATATTTATCATGAAGTCTTTTTTGTTTGTTTTGTTTTGTTTTGTTTTTGTTTTAGTTTTTGTTTTGCAGTATGTGGGCCTCTCACTGTTATGGACTCTCTGTTGCGGAGCACAGGCTCTGGATGCACAGGCTCAGTGGCCATGGCTCACAGGCCCAGGTGCTCCACGGCATGTGGGATCTTCCTGGACCGGCGCATGAACCCATGTCCCCTGAATTGGCCATTACAGAGTATTGAGTAGAGTGTCCGGTGTTATACAATAGGTCCTTTTTATTTCCTTATTATATATATAGTAGTGTGTATATGTCAATCCCAGTCTCCCATTTATCCTTCCCTTCCTTCCCAATGGTAACCATAAGATTGTTTTCTACATCTGTAACTCTATTTCTGTTTTGTAAATAAGTTCATTTGTATCTTTTTTTTAGATTCCACATATAAGCGATATCATAGAATATTTGTCCTCTGTCTGACTTACTTCACTCAGTATGACAATCTCTAGGTCCATCCTGGTTGCTACAAATGGCATTATTTTATTTTATTTTTTTATGGCTGAGTAATATTCCATTGTACATGTGCCACATCTTCTTTATTCATTCCATGTCAATGGACATTTAGGCTGCTTCCATGTCTTGGCTATTGCAAATAGTGCTGCAATAAACATTGGGATGCATGTATCTTTTTGAATTATGGCTTCCTCCAGATATATGTCCAGGAGTGGAATTGCTGGATCACATGGTAGTTGTATTATTACTTTTATAAGGAACCTCTGTACTGTTCTCCATAGTGTCTGTACCAATTTACATTCCCAACAACAAGGTAACCTGTCTACTCTTGGATGTGGCTGTGTTCCTGTCTTGCTTGTTGTTCGGCATGAGGGATGCAAGCACTGGAGCCTGTAGGCTCTTGGGTGCATCCAGGTCTTGGTGCAGAATTAGGGACCTCTTGGAGAGCTCATGCCAATAAATATTCTCTGGGGCCTCAGCCAGCCGTGTCCTTTCCCCCACAGTGAAAGGGAACTGTGAGGGAACTTCCATAGCCCCAGTTCCCATGGAAGTGTTGCTTTGTGCTGAGTCCCAGTGAACGTGAGGTCATGTGTGCACCCCCCAAGAGTGGAGTCTCTGTTTCCACCAATCCTGTGGACCTCCTACACTCAGGGCCCGCTGGCCTTCAAAACAAATTCTCTGGTGGTTCTTCCTCTTGTTGTCTGACCCTCAGACTGTCTTGGAGGGCTCTTTTTATGTGGGAATGTCCCTGTGTGGTCCCTGTGTGTTAATATTTTTTGATGCAAGGCCTGTTTTAGAGAGGCCTGCCACCTCTTTCCTCAATGCATGCTGGCCATTATCCTCTTGATTGGAGGTACGACTGATGTTGTGGTAACTTGCCCTGGTTATTGAGTGGAGCTTCCCCTTGCTCTGTGGTTGTCACTGTCCTGTCAGGGGTGGGGTCTGCTCCCTAGCTGTTGGAGTAGAGGCCCCCAGATCTGTTTCTGATCCGCAGTGTGAGGTAAGCAGGAGTAGAGCACTCCCACTGTTAGAGAAGCCACTGTGTTGCCCTCCTCAGGAGCTGTTCACCTGAGTGTTCTCTGTTGTGTCACTTTTCACCTGCTGTGCTGGCCCACAAATTACACTGTTGTTGGCATTGCTCTCAGCTCCACCTTAACTGTGGGCATGCCAGCAATTGGCCCTGGTGCCTCTCACATGTTGTTTTCACCAGACCACCAGCACAGATCCACCAAAATGAGGTCCCAGGGCTGCAGTAATCATGTCCCTGAACACTCTATGGGAGCTATAGATGCAGCTCAGATTCTGACCTGGTTCAGTCCCCACCTGTGTGTGTCAATCAAGTCCACAACTGCTACAGCTAGACCTATCTCAGCTGTGGGAACACTCATCCATTCAGACGTTCTATAGGCGCTGAATTTACAAAGCCAGGAGTAGGGGTGTGAATCCGAAAAGAGATTTCAGTTCTTCTGTCTTAGTGGCACAGCCTCTGGGGTTCAGCTGTGGTTTCAACCCCACCTCTGAATGTCTTCCTTTCACCAGTATCTGCCCCTGAGGCTGTCCCAGAGCACCCGTTACCACCCAGGCAGGAGGGGGTGGAGGTAGTGACAGGCGTGGCATGCGGGCCTGCCAGGCTGGTAAAGCCACAGGAGGTTTTGACAGGAACAGCCTGTGAGCCTGCTGGGGCTAGAGCAGCAAGAGGAGGCTTTGGCAGGGAGGAGACAGTAAGCCTGCTCAGGTGGGCACCCCTCCTAGTGCCCACAGAAGCAAGGGCTGGTGCATGGGGAAGGGGGCTGCAATGGTGGCCCTACCTATTGCATACCAATGAACAATGGCACCCTGCTTCTATGGTGGCCCGGGCTCCTTCCACACACTTTCCCAGTTGTGGAGCTCCATACTGCTGTGCCTTCAGGCTGTCTCTTCACAGCCAACAGCTGTTCCCTCCTTGGGTCTGCTCTCCAAATCCCACATTCCAACACCTAACCCACTCCGCACCAGGAGACACACTACTCAGGCTGTGGTGTGTAGAACTGTGTCATGGACCATCTGCATGGGTCTTACTCTGTCCTGCTTGCCACTGACCAGTTGCTTCTTTTCCTTCCAATCCCTCTCTGTCCCAGCTGATCTTACCACTAGGGAGGGTGCTTTCCTGAGTGTGGGAACCTCTTCTCTTCTTTAGGTCTCCCCCAGGGGTGCAGGTCCCAGCCCATTTCCTTTTTCTTTCTTTCATCCTACCCAGTTACATGGAGAGTTTTCTTGTCCTTTTAGGTGTCCAAGGTCCTCCGCTACTGTTCAGCTGGTGCTCTCTGAGAACTGTTCCATTTGTAGATATATTGTTGATGTATTAGTGAGGAGAGGCGAACTCCATGTCCTCCTATTCTGCCCTTGACTCCTATCACTCTTCTTTTAATTTACTTAACAAATGAAGCATGAAATTAAGTAAATATTGTTGATCACTTCTACTAGCTTTGAGTATAGTCTGAAGTCTTTCAGTGTGATACCTCCAGCTTTGCTCTTTTTTCTGAAGATTGCTTTGGCAATCTGTGTTTCCATATGAATTTTAGGATTATTTGTTCTAGTTCTGTGAAAAACATCATAGGTATTTTGATAGGGGTTGCATTAAATTTGTTGATTGCTTTGGATAGAATGGCCATTTTAACAATATTAATCCCTCCAATCGAAGAGCATGAGATATCTTTCCATTTCTTTTGTGTCATCTTCAATTTCTTTCATCAATGAAGAAAACAGTATTTTTTTTTAAAGTTTTTGAATTGCAAGAGAGACAACTTCATTTTGTTGTTGTTGTTATGTTTTGTTTTTGTTTTAAAGGGTTGTCCTTATGTGGGAGCAACCCTATACAATCTGTGTGTGACCAGCTGTTTTTTTGAGAGAGTTGAATCTGATGCGAGCACAAGTCATGCCTTCCTCCAGGTTGTGCTGGCAGCTATCACCTAGTTAGGTGGTGGGGCTGGAGATGGAGGGGCTAGAAACAGAGACGGGGTGAGCCAAGGCTTCTCCTCTGCTCAGTGACCTTCAATGCCCTGTCAGGGATGGAGTCTGGCCCCACGGTGCTAGAGCAAACTCCAGAGATTCAGGTCTGAGCTAGCTCAGTACCCTTTAACTGCAGGCTCTTCCTCTCATCACAGCCAGCAACCTCAGCCCCGAGGGGAGCAGTGCTGGAGCAACAGGAGCTGGTGTGGGGATTCAGCAAGCGTCAGGGCACAGGCTGTGGCCATCTGGCGACCGTGAGATATCCACTCTGCATCTGAATCTCCACCTGTGTAATTGCCAGTAACGCTGCCCCCGTCCTGCTCAGATGCTGCTTAATATTTGAGCCACCACAGCATCTCAAGGGCAAGACTTTTTCTCCTCAGTCATGGCTGCCCTCACTCTGGTGTGAAGCGGTGAATGGAGGAAAACAGTGCTGAGGTGTTGAAGCTTGGCTCAGGCTAGGGTGCACGAGATGGTCACCGGAAATGGGTCAGCCAGCCCTTGTTTTCAATCTGTCCTGTGCACCCTGCTTCAGGGGCAAGCAAGTGTTTATGCTCCTCACTAGGGGAGTCCAGGCTTCCCACAGTCCTCTTGTTAGTCTCAGTGGTTCTCAAACAAGCCAAAGGGGCTTGTCTTCCCTGTGTCAGACCCCAGGGCTGCGGCAACCAATCACTCATTCACCAAGGAGGGTCTCTACCCACGTAGTCTCCTTTTTCCTCTGAGCCTCCTCCCAGGGTCATAGATCCCAACCTGGTTTGCTTCTCTTCCTTTCCTACCTGATTTGTGTGTACATTTTTGCAGCCATGGTTGTACAGGAGTCCTTCTCCTAGTTTCCAGTTAGTTTTCAATAAGAATTGTTTCACATGTAGAAGTATTTTTGATGTGTTTGTGGGGGGAGGTGAGTTCAGCATCGTCTTACACCACCATCTTGATTTAAGTGGAACTAATGCTTACAAAGTTAATCTTTAGTAATACTGAACAAGTTATTCCAAGCAGAATAATTATTCTAGGAGAATAATTTAAAATATTTTAATTGATAAATATCAAATGGCTATGCAAAACATGCCCATTATTTAATGACTTGGATAAATAACAACAAAGGTATTGAAATAAATTATGTATACCTGAATAATTCAGCCAAATAACTTTGGTGAGTCAGTCTAGTCTCAGCATCTTTTCACAGCTTACTAGATGCATACATACAGACAATCTGTCTACAGGTAGAAAACTGGCACATAACTGATTCTTACCATGGAGCTCACTGTCGTAGTTAAAAAGTAATTTAATTACATGTTTCAATTTTGAAATAATAGTTATGAAAATGATAAGATGTGAATGATGATGTAGTAATTAAAATGAATTTTATAAATTAAGCTAATATAAAATTAGGTTTCTCTTTTTATTTTTGTTTTCATGGCAGGTGGTTAGCCATCTTACCGGATGCATGAAGGACATGCCCCATCTGATAAGAAACTGTTACCTAAGGCAAGAGCAAGGGCTATAATGTCAGAGTTACTCTCAGAGCCCATAGTGCTTGACCATTTATGCAACTGAGAACAAGTCAGGACGTCTCTCTGAAGCTTGGCTTCTTCATTTATTAAATAGGTTAGAAAATGACTACCTAATCAGACTGTGGCAAGACTTCGTGAGATAAAGATAATTTATATGGAAGACCTCTATTTAACAACTAGTTAAGAGAAGTAGGGTATGTTTCTGCCTACTCCTACTTTATGCAGCTCCCTTTCCCAATGTCTTGTAAAAAATGTTGTTAGAAAAAATGTAGTTATAAAATAATTAGAATAAAAATAATGTATCACACTGACTCTTGTAGATATTCATTGCAGTCTTTGATGTAATTCTAGACATATCTACTAGTCTTTGCATTTTCAACAAAAATAATTTTAATATATATAAACAAGAAATTGAAATAAAGAATTACTATGGCTAAATTGCTATAGAATATTCCATTAATCCACAATTGTAAGCCAGATATGCAGCCATTTCAGCAGCTCTTTCTTTTTAAAGTTCATATGTAAAAAAATATATTAAAATATATGTAAGTCACTTGGGCTTGAGGCATTTCATTCCTTTCATGAAGGATATGTTTTGAATGAAAAACACATTTTTAGTGCATATAATTTAGCAATTCCTCTTAAATGATGTGGTTTTTAATTTGGGTTATCAGCAGAGAGAATAAGAGTTCAACACTTCTTTTTCTTCAAAAGTATACTCTGTTGAATTATTTATAATGCTTCATGTTTTTCCTGTGTGAAATATAACTGTATGGAAATATGCAATTATTCAATCCCTTCTACTAATTACCAATCCTAAAATCATTATATTTTTATATATTTTAATATTTTCTGAAAGTAGTGCCCTTCTAAAAGTATGGATGCATTTCACAGAGCTTTAAAGTTATAACAATTGAAGTAGATTTTTTAATAGTTTACTCAGATGATAAGGAATCACAGAAATAGTGATTTGGAACAGCACTGAGCTCACTGTGTGTCTCTGTAATAGCAGACTAATCTGACATTTGCAGTTGCTGAAATTAAATGTTCTAAGTTTAGATCATTTTCTTTATTGTTTTTAAAAACATAACCCATTTTTAAAAGTAGGTTTTTGAATTTGAGCTATAATTCATTGATAAATTGTGTTGAATAGAAAGGAAAAATTATATCAACATTGTTTTTTTAATTATTTAAGTGAAAAAGACAGGAGAACTTTTAATGTTCTAAAGATGTAACACCAACTACTTGACACTACATTTTCTTCAATTAATACACAAATAACTGTACTAATGCAAAAAATAAAAATTGGCCAGGAATCTAAAGGATTAAATAAGGGGGAAAGGTTAAACTTTGAAATAAAGTAAATAAAATGTTTGCTTTGGAAAAATGCAGAATAGACAGTCCAATTATACTTTCCAGTATACTTGCAGAGACATTTGAGTAATGAAATAAAATTGAAGCTGGAAATGTATCCTTTTGGCTCTTATAATATTTTAGTTTGCTGCAACGGTTTATAAGAGTTTTTAGAAAGTTCCATCTCACTGAAAAATCTAGTGTCAGAATTTGATCTCTACCCACCTGATTGGATAGAATTAAACTTTAATGCCACACTCTGCAGTCTAGGTTGATACTACTTTTCCATCAAAGACATTAGGCAGTGAAGAGAGAAGAAAGTGCTCGTACTTTTATCGTCAATGGAATTACTACATCTCCACAGGTCAGGGCATCAACACCTTACAGCATACTTTAGTCCTTTAGCAATACTTTTGTAGACCAACTTATAGAGCTGAAAACTCATCTTGCCTTCCAATTTTAAAAGCATGAATTTGATTTTTCCTTTTCCTTAAAAATTTTCCTAACTTCTTCCAAATATGTTAGCTCTGGCAGAAATATAAACCTGACAATGAAAAATTTTAAGATTATTTTAAAAGTAGTTTAAACTGAAATATCATTGTGTGTGTGTGTATGTGTGTGACAAACAGAATGAGAATGAGAGAGAGCAGAGAGAGAGTTACTAATATCTCCCAATTCTTAAGAAATAAAAGGCATTCACTTTATATACGTTGATTACACGTATTCAGAAAAAAACAGAAATGTATTGCATTATATATGATGTATTCTACATAAATATGTTTTTTAACATCATTATTGGAGTATAATTGCTGTACAATGGTGTGTTAGTTTCTGCTGTATAACAAAGTGAATCAGTTATACATATACATACATCTCCGTATCTCCTCCTACTTGCATCTCCCTCCCAACATCGCTATCCCACCCCTCTAGGTAGTCACAAAGCACAGAGTTGATCTCCCTGTGCAATGGGGCTGCTTCACACTAGCTATGTATTTTACATTTGGTAGTGTATATATGTCAATGCTACTCTCTCACTTTGTCCCAGATTAACCTTCCTCCTCCCCATGTCCTCAAGACCATTCTCTATGTCTGCATCTTTATTCCTGTCCTGCCCCTAGGTTCTTCAGAACCTTTATTTTATTTTATTTTATTTTAGATTCCATATATAAGTGTTAGCATACGGTATTTGTTTTTCTCTTTCTGACTTACTTCACTCTGTATGACAGACTCTAGGTCCAACCACCTCACTACAAATAACTCAATTGTGTTTCTTTTTATGACTAGTAATATTCCATTGTATATATGTGCCACATCTTCTTTATCCATTTACCTGTTAATAGAGACTTAGGTTGCTTCCATGTCCTGGCTATTGTAAATAGTGCTGCAATGAACATTGTGGTACGTGACTCTTTTAGAATTATGGTTTTCTCAGGGTATATGCCCAGTAGTGGGATTGCTGGGTCATATGGTAGTCCTATTTTTAGTTTTTTAAGGAACCTCCATACTGTTCTCCATAGAGGCTGTATCAATTTACATTCCCACCAACAGTGCAAGAGGGTTCCCTTTACTCCACACCCTCTCCAGCATTTATTGTTTGTATATTTTTGATGATGGCCATTCTGACTGGTGTGAGGTGATATCTCATTGCAGTTTTGATTTTCATTTCTCTAATGATTAGTGATGTTGAGCATCTTTTCATGTGTTTGTTGGCAATCTGTATATTTTCTTTGAAGAAATGTTTATTTAGGTCTTCTGCCCATTTTTGGATTGGGTTGTTTGTCCTTTTGACATTGAGCTGCATGAGCTGCTTGTATATTTTGGAGATTAATCCTTTGTCAATTGCTTTGTTTGCAAATACTTTCTGCCATTCTGAGGGTTGTTTCTCATCTTGTTTATAGTTTCCTTTTCTGTGCAAAAGCTTTTAAGTTTCATTAGGTTCCATTTGCTTATTTTTGTTTTATTTCCATTTGTCTAAGAGGTGGGTCAAAAAGGATTCTTGCTGTGATTTATGTCATAGAGTGTTCTGCCTATGTTTTCCTCTAAGAGTTTTATAGTCTCTGGACTTACATTTATGTTTTTAATCCATTTTGAGTTTATTTTTGTGTATGGTGTAAGGGAATGTGTTCTAATTTCATCCTTTTACATGTAACTGTCCAGCTTTCCCATTACCACTTATTGAAGAGGGTGTCTTTATTTCATTGTATATGCTTGCATCCTTTATCAAAAATAAGGTGACCATATGTGTGTGGGTTTATCTTTGGGCTTTCTATCCTGTTCCATTGATCTATATTTCTGTTTTTGTCCCAGTACCATATTGTCTTGATTACTGTAGCTTTGTAATATAGTCTGAAGCCTGGGAGCCTGATTCTTCCAGCTCCATATTTCTTTCTCAAGATTGCTTTGGCTATTTGGTGTCTTTTGTGTTTCCATACAAATTGGGAAATTTTTTTCTTCTAATTCTGTGAAAAATGCAATTGGTTGTTTGATAGGGATTGCTTTGAATCTGTAGATTGCTTTGGGTAGTAGAGTCATTTTCACAATGTTGATTCTTCCAATCCAAGAACATGGCATATCTCTACATCTGTTTGTATCTTTAGTTTCTTTCATAAGTGTCTTATACTTTTCTGCATATAGGTATTTTACCTCCTTCTGTAGGTATATTCCTAGGTATTTTATTCTTTTTGTTGCAATGGTAAATGGGTGTGATTCTTAATGTCTCTTTCAGACTCTTCATCATTAGTGTATAGGAAAGCAAGAGATTTATGTCCATTAGTTTTGTATCCTGTTACTTTACCAAATACATTGATTAGCTCTAGCAGTTTTCTGGTAGCATCTTTAGGATTGTCAATATATAGTATCATGTCCTCTGCAAACAGTGGAATTTTTACTTGTTTTCTGATTTGGATTAATTTTATTTATTTTCCTTCTCTGATTACTGTGGCTAAAACTTCCAAAACTATGTTGAATAATAGTGGTGAGAGTGGGTAACTTTGTCTTATCCCTGAACTTAGTGGAAATGGTTTCAGTTTTTTACCATTGATAATGATGTTGGCTGTGGGTTTGTCATATATGGCCTTTGTTACGTTGAGGCAAGTTCCCTGTATGCCTACTTTCTGGAGAGTTTCTATCATTAATGTATCTTGAATTTTGTCAAAAGCTTTTCCTGCATCTATTGAGATGATCATATGATTTTTCTCCTTTAATTTGTTAATATGGTTTATCACATTGATTCATTAGTGTATATTGAAGAATCCTTGCATTCCTGGGATACACCCCACTTGATCATGGTGTATGATCTCTTTAATGTTCTGTTGGATTCTGTTTACTAGTATCTCGTTGAGGATTTTTGCATCTCTGTTCATCAGTGATATTGGCCTGTAGTTTTTTGTTTGTTTGTTTGTTTTTTGTGGCATTGCTGTGTGGTTTTGTTATTAGGGTGATGGTGGCCTTGTAGAATGAGTTTGGGGGTGTTCTTCCCTCTGTTATAATTTAGAAGAGTTTGAGAAGGATAGGTGTTAGCTCTTATCTAAATGTTTGAGAGAATTCGTCTGTGAAGCCATCTGAACCTGGACTTTTGTTTGTTGGTATATTTTTAAATACAGTCTCAGTTTCAGTGCTTGTGATTGGTGTGTTTATATTTTGTTTCTTCCTGTTTCAGTCTCAGCAGGTTGTGCTTTAATAAGAATTTGTCCAATTCTTCCAGGTTGTCCATTTTATTAGCATATAGTTGCTTGTAGTAATCTCTCATGATCCTTTGTATTTCTGCAGTGTCAGTTGTTATTTCTACTTTTTCAGTTCTAATTCTATTGATAATGAGTCTTCTCCCTGTTTTTCTTGATGAGTCTGGCTAATGGTTTATCAATTTTGTTTATCTTCTCAAAGAACCAGCTTTTTGTTTTATTGATCTTTGTTATTGTTTCCTTCATTTCTTTTCCATTTATTCTGATACGATCTTTATGATTTCTTTCCTTCTGCTAACTTCGGGGTTTTCTTGTTCTTCTTTCTCTAATTGCTTTAGGTCTTAGGTTACATTGTTTATTTGAGATGTTTCTTATTTCTGGAGGTAGGATTGTATTGCTATAAACTTCCCTCCTAGAACTGCTTTTGCTGAATCTCATAGGTTTTGGGTCATCGTGTTTTCATTGTCATTTGTTTCTAGCTATTTTTTTTCCTCTTGATTTCTTCAGTGAACTCTTGGTTATTTAGTAGTGTATTTTTTAGCCTCCATGTGTTTGCATTTTTTTACAGATATTTTTTCCTGCATTTGATATCTTGATTCATAGCGTGTGGTTGGGAAAGGTACTTGACACAATTTCAATTTTCTTAAATTTACCAAGGCTTGATTTGTGACCCAAGATATGATCTATCCTGGAGAATGTTTGTAAGCACTTGAGAAGAAAGTGAATTCTGTTGTTTTTGGATGGAATGTCCTATAAATATAAATTAAGTCCATCTTTAATGTATCATTTGAAGCTTGTGTTTCCTTATTTATTTTCATTTTAAATGATCTTCAGTGGTGAAAATGGGGTGTTAAAATCCTCTGCTATGATTGTGTTACTATCGACTTCCCCTCTTAAGGTTGTTAGCATTTGCCTTATGTATTGAGGTGCTCCTATGTTGAGTGCATAAATATTTATAATTGTTATATCTTCTTCTTGGATTGATTCATCGATCATTATGTAGTGCCCTTCTTTGTCCCTTGTAATAGTCTTTATTTTAAACTCTATTTTGTCTGATATGACAATTGCTACTCCAGCTTTCTTTTGATTTCCATTTGCATGGAATATCTTTTTCCATTCCCTCACTTTCAGTCTGTATGTGTCCCTAGGTCTGAAGTGGGTCTCTTGTAGACCCTGCATTTATGGGTCTTGTTTTTGTATCCATTCAGCCAATCTGTGTCTTTTGTTGGGAGGATTTAATCCATTTACATTTAAGATAATTATGAATATGTATGTTCCTATCTCCATTTTCTTAATTGTTTTGGGTTTGTTATTATTATAGGTCTTTTCCTTCTCTTTGTTTCCTGCCTAAAGAAGTTCCTTTAGCATTTGTGGTAAAGCTGGTTTTCTGTTGCTGAATTCTCTTAGCTTTTGCTTGTCTGTAAAGGTTTTAATTTCTCCATCGAATCTGAATGAGATCCTTGCTGGGTAGAGTAATCTTGGTTGTATTCTTCATCACTTTAAATATGTCTTCCCACTCCCTTCTGGCTTGCAGAGTTTCTGCTGAAAGATCAGCTGTTAAGCTTATGGGAATTCCCTTATGTTATTTGTTGCTTTTCCCTTGCAGCTTCTAATATTTTTTCTTTGTATTTAAATTTTGATAGTTTGATTAATAGGTGTCTTGGCATGTTTCTCCTTGGATTTATCCTGTATGGGACTCTCTGTGCTTCCTGGACTTGAGTGACTATTTCCTTTCCCATATTAGGGAAGTTTTCATCTATAATCTCTTCAAGTTTTCTCAGTCCCTTTCTTTTTCTCTTCTTCTTCTGGTAACCCTATAATTAGAATGTTGTTGTGTTTAATGTTGTCCCAGAGGTCTCTGAGACTGTCCTCAATTCTTTTCATCCTTTTTTCTTTATTCTGCTCTGTGGTAGTTATTTCCACTATTTTATCTTCCAGGTCACTTATCTGTTCTTCTGTCTCAGTTATTCTGCTATTGATTCCTTCTAGAGAATTTTTAATTTCATTTATTGTGTTGTTCATCATTGTTTGTCTGCTCTTTAGTTCTTCTAGGTCCTTGTGAAACGTTTCTTGTATTTTCTCCATTATATTTACAAGATTTTGGATCATCTTTACTATTATTACTCTGAATTATTTTTCAGGTAGGCTGCCTATTTCCTCTTTATTTGTTTGGCCTGGTGGGTTTTTACCTTGCTCCTTCATCTGCTGTGTGTTTCTCTGTCTTCTCATTTTGCTTAACTTACTGTGTTTGGTGTCTCCTGTTCACAGTTTGCAGGTTCGTAGTTCCTGTTGTTTTTGGTCTCTGCCCCCAGTGGGTATTATTAGATAAGTGGGTTGTGTAGGCTTCCTGGTGGAAGGGATTGGTGCCTGTATTCTGGTGGATTATGCTGGATCTTGTCTTTCTGGTGGACAGGACCAATTCCAGTGGTTTGTTTTAGGGTGTGTGTCCTTATTATGATTTTAAGCCGCCTCTCTGCTAATTGGTGGTGTTGTGTTCCTGTCTTGCTAGTTGTTTGGCATGTGGTGTCCATCACTGTAGGTTGCTGGTTGTTGAGTGGAGCTGGGTCTTAACGTTGAGATGGAGATCTCTGTGAGAGATTTTGCCATTTATTATGTGGGGCAGGGATGTGTCTGGTATACCAGTGTCCTGAACTCTAATCTCCCACCTCAGAAAGCTCAAGCCTGACATCCGACTGGAGCACCAAGACCCTGTCAGCCACTCAGCTAATGTTTTAGGAATAATCCTTGGAAGAGCTAATTTACTGGGACTTCAGCCTGAAAAATATGATCTCAATCACTTCTTAGCAGAGATGTTCATGCCACGCTAATCCTGGGGCAGAACTGGCCGTTGACCCCCTCCTGGACCCCAGCATTACCAAAGGAAGCCATAAATATGTTTTTTAAATTAATTAACTTGTCTGTTTATTCAACAAGTATTTATTGGGTGTTTTTTGACCTGACATATAGAAAAGATATAGAAATAAAGTGGATACATATCTTAAATGAATAAATTTGTAATTTATTAAGGAAATCTGTACATAAATTGATGAAATACAATTCATATTTTTTGGCAAGATAGACACATTTAAACACAATATTGTTATTTGCCGCTTTGGGCCTCCTCTCTCCCCTTTAATGTGTGTGGTGCATCTGCATTAAGCAGAGTTCCTTAGGAGATAACATTCTTCCTTATACTCATCAGGGTCAAACTCCTTAGGATATAACTTTCCTTCTCAATCTTGTAAGGGGCCATGATGACCAGTGACACACTTCACTTCTGGCTTTGTATGTGTAGACCTGAATTGTGTAAACTATCAATGATACTTCATTTAATGTATAGCCCTCTGTCTCAAAAAACTTATATAACTGTGCTTTGACGTCTAACAGGCAGAACAGTCCTCAGAGCTTTCTGAGAGGCTGTTCCTGTGTTATAATCTTCAGTTTGGCTGGAATAAAATTTTCCATTTCTTTCTACAATGGACTGATTAACTTTTCCATCAGCAAAATATAACACAGTGTGTAAGGGCTACATGCTACAAATACATAAAGCGTCAGTGGAAGAATAAAGTAGAAAGTAACCTACTCTGTTTTGCGGGGTCCTATGAGGCTTAAAAAGGAAATGTCCTTTGACTTCAGTCTTAAAGGATGAATTCATGACCCTGATATATTTGATAACAAAAGTAAAAGAAAAAAAAACGTGAAGCAAGGAATGGAGAGAGTAAGGAACCAGTCCTTCAAGAGACTAGCAAAAATGCTTATCGGATTTTGGACTTAATCCTGTACAAAATGAGAATAGGTCTTTTAGGAATTGTATGGAGGAGAGTTAAATAGTCAAGTTTGCATTAAAAAAAAATCTACTGAGAGTAATTTATCTGGCAAAGGAGATAGTATACCAAATACTGCAATGATTTAGATGGGGAGGTGGGAATGTGAGTCCAGCAGCCAGTGAAAAGGGAGAAGATGGGTAGGGTTGAGAGAGATTTGGGAGGTGATCGTGATCACGATTAAAATCACGATTTTAATATTGATTGAATGTGAGAATAGAATGAGAGCCAAAGATGGCTCTCCTTTTTTAGGCTTTGATTATTATGGACTCAAATCTAAAAAATATCCTGGTTATGCAATGATCATTAACTCCAATCCAAGGGAGAACAGATGCTAGGTCACCTGCCTTTATGTAACCCTGTTGTTCAGTCAGAATAAATTGTTAAACCCAAAGCCTTTTAACTTAAAAGATGCTAAAGAGCCACGCAGAGTGAATTTTCTAATCAGTTCTTGTGACCTAGGGACATAATAATTTCTAGGATTGGTATGCACAGAATTGTATAGATATGCACAACATTGTATAGACAAGACAGTTCCTCTCACATATACTTTCTCTTATATTTAATTAGAATATTCTAATTTTATTCAAGGAATAAAATAAAAATTAATGTAATAAAACATATGGAAAAGACTCAATCTGTAAATAGTTTATTTTTGAACATGTTCCTTGGTATCTCAAAACCTTCTCATATCTCTATGGATTGAAGCTTGTCATTTTGCCATTATGTCTTAACATCTCTGTGAACAAGATGAGGATCTTTACAAATCCTTTGGGATATCTGAGTTCATAATTTCAGAATTCTTAAAACTGATGAATTAATTGATGAGTCAAAGTCTTTTGTCATACTTAAGTTGCTTACACAAAACATGTCAAAAACTCTCTATACTTATAGTTTTTATAGAACTATATGACCAGAGCAAAAAAATAATATAGTGCTTACAGAACTACATGACTAATAAAAGCAATTTTATGTGATCAATGACACCACTGAATTGAACCCACTGCTGGCTACATGCTGTGATACCCACCATCACCTGCATGATCTGGAAGGCTCAGCCTGGCTGCTCTCCCCTTTGCTTTATGATGACCCACTTCTCTCACACTTTTGTGTATTCAAATTACTGCGAAATTTTCACTCATCTTGTTGTGATTTTACATCAGGTGAATAACACTTGGCTCCAATTCCAAATACACATATTAATGCTATCGAAATTCATCTTCATTAACTTCTGATGATGGAAGAAATACTACCAGGCTACAATGCAATGGGAAACAGAAATATGTGTGTAAACCATGATATTTTGTGCCAGTACTTAATACACATTCACAATTCAAATAGTGGGGAAATAGTTTTTGAGATATTGATAAATATTTAAAAATATTAACCTTCATTATAAAATGAAGGTTGTTACTGTGGAGAATTTTTAGACATGAAGTGTATGTCCATGGGTCCTAGTTTGAAAAATACCTCTGAAGAGAAACTGTAGTAGATATAGTAGGGATAAAGCTGACCTAAACAGTATCAAATGTAATAAGGGAGTTAATTTTTAGGCCTTATATTAATTTCTAGTATTAGATTGAGATCACTGGCTTTTGAAAAATTAACAAGAGATAACAGAGAATTACTACCTGAAGTACCAAAGCAGAGGGGTTTTCAAATACTTCCAGGAGTCAAAGCTATTTTCAATTCAGCAAAATCAGTGTGTATCCTTGAACAAAGAATTTATTTGGTGTAGTGAGCTATTAAGTGTAGAATGATAGATAACAAGTTTCCAAAAGATTCCTCCCTCTCTCTCTCTCTCTCCCCATCTATGTATACACACACAGACACACACACACATACACACAAGAAGATCTTTCCTAGTCATGACCTAAATACCCAGGATATGTAGTGATCTCTCCTCTGTAATTTTACTGAAGCAGAAATTTGTTTCATGCCCATCTCAGAACTGATGTATCAGTTAGTACTGAAGTCACTTAGCTAATAAATGTGTCTGATTGATGTTTCTACTTTTACATTGTTACTTATCACTGTGTGACCTTAAAAAGAATGCTGCCTCCTGGTACTTACTGGTTATGAAGTAAATTATATCTGAAAAGCCAGAGAAAGAAACTGTTCTTTACTAGAAAATATCTATATAAATAGCTTGTGCCTTGCACCTACCAGTATAAAATAGTTAATTTTAATTTTTAGTTTTATTTTACTACTTTTAGGGAGGTAAATTATGTTAGAATGCATGGACATATATACACTACCAAACATAAAATAGCTAGTGGGAAGCAGCCGCACAGCACAGGGAGATCAGCTCAGTGCTTTGTGTCCACCTAGAGGGGTGGGACAGGGAGCGTGGGAGGGAGAAGCAAGAGGGAGGAGATATGGGGATATATGTTTATGTATAGCTAATTCACTTTGTTATGCAGCAGAAACTAACACACCATTGTAAAGCAATTATACTCCAATAAATATGTTAAAAAAGTAAATAGGATAAAATAAAATATAAAATAATAAAATTACAAGAAGTTGAATGATATGGTCTCATTAACTTTTTAGGAATCAGGTATGATGTGTGAGGAGCAATACTGTACATATTTGAAGATGCCCTGACAGGGAGGATCCTAAGTGGTCAGCAGGTAACAGGAAAGGATCGTAAAACAATTATACTCCAATAAAGATATTACAAAAATGGTATATTTAACATCTTATACATTAATATCTCACCTTGTTGGTCAATTATAGGAGACAGTTTTTTCTTTTTTTTCTGAACATAAGCTTATGTTCAAAAACTTAGTGTGAACCATACAATTCATAAAATATAAATCATAAAATATGTATTTACTTTCTATTAATTATTCTCAAAGATATTTCCAGTGAGTTTAAAGTACAGTGCCTGGATGTAAGTGCTTGCATTTCTTTATCCTCGTTATAAACCTTAAACAAGCAATAGACCCATGAGATTTCTGAACTTATAAACACAAAATTTGCCAACAAGCCAGATGGCACTCAAACAAAAAAAAAGAAAGAGATTTTTCAATATCCATGTAATATCCGCTTATTCCAATTATTAGATATTCAAAAGAGAGACTAAGTAAAAGATGGATTTAATATCTTATATAATTATGATGCATAAACCAATGATATATATGTATTATCATTAAGATTATTCTTTCATTCTTTATATTCTTTATAATTCTATTGATATTAAATGACATGTAATAAACATTAGAAATTCCCAAATTAAAAAGTAGATCACTTCCTTTAGGTTAATTTCCTCAAAGGAGTCAAAGAGAAATCTTGCCACATTACATATGCCTGCATGGTGATATATAGTAAGTATTTAACATATGTTTTATGTTTATGTTTCCTATTTTAATGATGTACTAAAAGCAATTTAATGCAACATGGTGGGGTGTGGGAATAGTGTTTCCTTTAAAATAGGTCTTCAGGTTGATAAACATTGACTTTAGTATTTGAATCAATTAATATAGTTATTAGTTTACATTGTTATACAGATTTAAGACAATTAACACAAAATAAGATGAAAGATGGTTGCAGTTACTGGTAATTAATCCATCACTAATTCAAAGTTGCAGATTTTCTTTTTTGAATTTTTCTCTTTGGTTACACATCCTGTCCAACTAACTGCTAATTTTAAATAACTCATGAAAATATTGCTTTATGTCCTCAGTTGCTATTCTGCCATAAATGTTCCTCTTAAAAGTTTTAAATTTACTTTTCTCAATTAGCAAGAAGTAGAAAAACTTTATGATGTATAGTTCTTGGTGTCCTTTCTGTAAGAGTCACGTAGTGCATGAACAGTAAAATTTAGGTCCTAATGAATGAACACTTAATGTGGGGTTTTTATTATTATTATTTCAATAATATTTATTTACCAACTTAAAAGCCATTGAACAGGTTTTTTTTTTTTCTTACAGAGTGAGATTTGAGGTATTATTTACAGGACAGGTACAGTTTATATACTTCTTTTAGTCTTAGGCTGAAGTGGATTAGGTACATTACATTTCTTTTGTGTACCTTATGCAAACAATGAACTATGATGAAGAAAAAGTGGGAAAAGCTGTAATCTATGGAAACTCTTCAGGACTTCATTTACAGGGAGTGCTCCCTTTGCCTTTCAAAAAGACACTAGCAATTGTATCTTTGAAATGATAACTCTTTTACAAGTTATGCTTACACTGTGCTAAGAAACTTTTGAGAAAGAATGGGATCATGTTCTTATTCCCTTTCTCTACATTTTGCCTTAGTGATACTGAAGTAGGTGATTTTACTTTGTTATTCAAAATCTTCAGGGAAGGATCTAATGCAATTTATCTTGGTTTCAGTGCCACAAACCTTTATTAGAATATCTCTCTAAATATATCCCTTTCCAGTACTGTTGTTTGACATGAAAAATAGTCATGAGGAAATATTTATTATCTTCTCTCTAAGAGCTTATCAGGAGATTGTTAACTGTTAATTAGGTGTACCCATATTTTCCTTCCTCATGTCTTATGATCAAACTTACTGTGAATTTATAATTCACATTTATATGTGCTTTGACTGTGTGCCAAGTAGTGTGGCAGGGATTCAGATTGGATACAGGAAAGTATGCAAGTGGTCTTTTGGACCTTACACTCTTGGGGGTAAAGCTCAGCAAGTGGTGGGCAGGGAAAGGAGAAAACAGAAAGCTCAGTGCAATGTGGTAAATGGCACTCTGGCTGGACTAGGGAGGCTCGTGAAGGTATGTCTGTAACACAGAGTCAGGAAAAATATCTTGGCATGGCCGTGGAATGGGTTACACCTAAACCATGATGCAGATGATATGAAAATGATGCAATTTTGATAGAGGAATTGGGAATAGTTAGTCCAGTGTGAAAGAAATCTCTGAACATTTATAGAACTGCAAATAGCTGAATATTTATGGAGCCTGTGTGTGTGCTCGCATGCCTCCATGTTCATAATCTTCAGGTTGAGAAAGGAAGGGAGGTACTTTCTGAGTGGAATCCAAGTGCAAGAGGGGTGGCTGACTTAGTTACCAAGTGTTTTGTGTGCATAACTAAGAACTTTAGTGATTATTCTTAGGAATTAGAGAAACTGTTGAAAAAATTTTGAGGAGTATGGCATAGTCATGCTTGTACTTTAGAGAGATACATATATTTGTTGCAGTTGAAGAATGGAATTGTTTAGGGCGAGACTGAAAATGTAACAGATCTAATATTAACATGTCTTTAAATGATACAGCAACATAGGGAATGGAGATAAGTGAGCTGATGTGAGATGGGTTCCTGTGTTTGAACTGAAGTTGCTGAATAACTGATATGAGAGCTGAAAGGGAGATTGACAATGGCAGTCATTTTTCGAGGTGATTTATGGACTTCTGGTTATATATAGTAGAACACACATCTTTACCACTGTAAACTCCACAAATGCTACTGAAATAACTATATAAAGGATTTTTTAAAAGATACATTCTTATAAAGCAGAGAGACAAGGACAGGATGTCACAAGAGAAAAGATGTTATTTGAATGATGAAAACTTGCAAATTCATTGTTAACTTTGCAAACAAGGAAAAGTAAGTGACAATAGGGGAAGAAACTAAGAAGGAGACAAACCCTTAAGAGAATGAAGAGTTGGAGTCCTTGCTCCCTGTGTAGGTCACGGTTGAAGATGGCTATAGAACGAAGACTCTGAAACATCACTTTGGGAGCATTTAGACACCCAGATACACTCCCTTTTCCAAGCCTCAGTCATTCCTTGGAACCCTGTCCCACACTACAAACATACATATGCACACCTAAGCAGAATATTGAAAATTTGCTCTCTAGAAAGGTTAAAACAGAAAGAATTTGGAGTTGTCAACAGTAAGCTCTACTAGAGCTGAGAGTACCATGTTGAAAATGGAGGATTGTGAAAATCTATGCATTGAATGCTGAGGGTCCGAACCTCTATCCTATTTAGCTGCTGGGTCACAGGCACTCAGGCTACAGACAACACCCATTGTCCCTCCTGGGGAAGGAGATGGTGACTGCTGGGGATACTAATGAGCTAGTCACGTTCCTCCTTAGTCACCTTCACCTATACCTGACCCTTAAAATTCTGCAAATGCACAGCAGGTTTCCAGTGTGATATTTATCAGGGCCACACTCTAAAATTGGATCAGATAGACAGGGATCATTAGATACCTGGAGAAATCTTCTAACATAAAAGGGATTGAACAAAGAGGCATTGAAGAGGAACACAGAGAAACTGGAGTCAGTGAGGCAGCAGAGCAAAAAAGCTTCAAAAATATAATTAATAACCTCAGAGAGACAAACAGCATCTTCATTCATTTAAAACAACAGCCACAAAACAGCAGACTATAAAAAATACATTGAAAGAACACAAAAAGAACTTTTGGAAACTAAAAAAAATGATAAAAGAAATTAAAAATTAAGGAGAAATTTTGGATTAATTATTCAAATAATTAATAAATTTTAATTGAAATTAACAAATTTTCCCAGAAATCAGAGCCCTCCAAAAATACATATAGATGCAAAATGAAAGCATAGAAGAAAATGTTTTTTAAAAAAACTCAGATGATTCTTAGTACTCTAGGAAAGAGATAACAGGGAAGAGGAAATTAACAAAGGAGTAAGTCAATACCATTGCCCAGAACTGAAGTTCATGCATTTGTAGATTGGAGAAGGCTCAACAAGGGCCTGGAAAAATTAACTTAAACATAAGACCCTTTTGAATTTTCAAAAATTAGAATTATATTATTATTGAGGAAACTTCCTATGTAGCCCAAAAACGAGGTGGGAAGTACCAAAAACAAAGAACTCTGTGCTAAATTGAAATTGAAATCTCTGTGAATAAATTGAAACTCTGTGTGAAAAGTATATGATGGCTTAAATTTATGCCATCGCTGATTATAGGAACCCAAGAAAAGAAATTAATAATGTAGGGACTTCCCTTGTGGCGCAGCGGTTGAGAGTCCGCCTGCCAATGCAGGGGACATGGGCTCGTGACCCGGTCCGGGAAGATCCCACATGCCGCAGAGCGGCTGGGCCTGTGAGCCATGGCCGCTGAACCTGTGCGTCCGGAGCCTGTGCTCTGCAACGGGAGAGGCCACAACAGTGAGAGGCCCGCGTACCGCAAAAAAAAAAAAAAAAAAAAAAAGAAATTAATAATGTACAAACTGGCCTAAGACAGCTGAAACCTCTAGAACTCAAATCGTTTCTTCAATAATTATTGAGGTTTATTATATGTCAAACTCTCTTCTGATTCAGAGGCTATGATAATGAACAAAGCAGACAAAATGTCCTGCCATCAGGGACTTACATTCTAGTGACAGAGAAAGATAATCAGAAAGATGAGTAGGTAAAGCAGACCGTATTATCCACCACAGTGCAATACTAGAGTCTGTGACGGAAAACAAAAAGGTTAACGCATAAGCAATATATATTATATATACTTATATAGAGAGAAAATGGAATTTATATTCTTTAATGCACATATTAGAAAACATGAAGTATATACAACTAGCAAACTATGCATTAACTCAATAATGAGGAAAAATGTAACTTTAAAGAGATTATAAGGAAGGAAATACAAATAATAAACATTAGAGTAGAAATTGATTATACAGAAAACAAAGAACAAAAAGAAAATGCTTATAGGCAAAACTTGGAAACTTGATTAAGAGGCTATCACAAATAACATTAAAAATGTTAAGAGCAACCGTAGTATTGATGTAATTAATATTAAATACAAATTTAAAAGTCACCAAACCCAAAGTTTATGTAAGGATCAAAATATACACCGGAACTCTGTAAGCTAATATACATGTCATCCTGCAGAGAACATTTTTAAACGATGTGTTTATATTTATGTCATAAAAAAATAATATTTCTTCAAATGATAGTTTTTGTCTTTAATGCAGTTGTCAGTTTGGAAAATATTGGCTGAACTTGGGTTCCTAAAGTGTAGGAGAGGAGATATAGAAAGTTCAAAACTACCTTTGGAACATTTAAGAGTTTGGAATGTTAAAAACTTTGGATTCCTAAAGATTTAAAAATTGCTGACAGCCTTTGATGCCCCTAATGTAACATAAAGCCCTTAAGTAGCTGGCAAATTACTGTATTTATTTTTCTCCTGTAGACATTGATCACACACATGTTCTAAGTGTCAAAGCCTTTGAAATGATGCTGAATTCTGATCTTCTTCATTTACATAAGATGCATTTCACAATTTGTGTTTATGTATCCGCACAATGTGTATAACAATTTTAGATATACAAAGGGCACATAAGAAAAGTCTTGTAAAACTATCTTTGAAGATATCTTCAAAGATAGTTTTACAAGACTTACCTTTCCTTTAGTACGTTTTTCAAGTACACTGAATAATGTACTTGAATCATAAATAATAAAAATACTAGTTGGTGGTAATAAACCTACCGGTTTCTTATGTTACTAAATGATGAACAAAATAACTTAAAATTGAGAATTGTCGCATCTTCATCCTTCACAACTACTCTTATATACATTATTGAATGACACATTTGTTTTAGCTTGAAAATTAACGTATTCAGATGTATTTGATAAAATATGTTTGTAAAGTATGAGACAGACCAAAAAAAAATTTAAATTAAGGACAATAATCATCCATCACTATTTTTTATAGTAAAGTTAGAAAGGAAGAAAACATTAAAATGTGTAATGTACATATCCCAGGGCAGGCATTAGAAGGGAAAAATGAATACTTATTCATCTATTAAGTATTATTTAAAACAAAAACCTTCAGTTTAGTCACTTAAGAAAATAGTGTCAGTCCCTAAAAGATGGGTAGTATTTGAGAGACATTTCTGTGTCCATTGGTCAAACTAAATCTTAATTAAATTTCATGAAAGTATTGTTGTTTCTACTTCATGACCCTAAATAGGCCATTGATTATTTTGCAAGTGAGCTGAAAGCAAGACATATTTATTTCCTCTAAAACTGAGTCTCAATTTTCTGAAAGGTTCATAGCATTACTATCAATATTGACTGCAAATTTGTCATCTACATTTAATTGTACCTAAGAGCTTTCCCAAATAGCAAGCATGGAGCATAAATACCTATTATATTCGATTTTATCTTCACAGCGTTTTTATTAAAATATATGCTTCTTATAACAATAGTATGAAGACATCATTAATCATCTAATAACTTATGTGTGTCAATCTTAGTATTTCCACAAGACATTTTAAAAACTAAATCTTATAGATGACTCTACAGTCATCAAGTCAAACCATCAATTTTACCAGTGAAGAAATTGTGGCTCAAAGAAGTTAAGTGGCATACCCAGGAAGCAGATGACTGGGTTTCCTTATATGATCTATTTCTTATCTGCTCCACCATTTTAGCATCCTCAACCATCTCATATGTTTTATGAGATGAAACATAATACCCACTGTATTGGAAATTAGATTTGTACACATTGGTTAAACAGTTTTATAACAGACATTATTTTTATTTCTGTACCTATTCCCTGATGACCTTGGACATGAGGAAATGAACCGGTTGCTGGGGCTTGTAGCTTATTTCCCAACATAGGGAAAACAAAGCTGGAGAGGAGACCAGAGTCAGGTTGAAAACTTGAAGCCAATCCTCAACCAACAGAGGCTATTGTGGCTCAGAGGAGGCACAAGGGCTGAGGTTAATCTGCTCCTGGATATGTTGCGAAGCCATGACCACATAATTGTCATTGTGTGTGTCAGATAGATGGTTTGACTAATAAATAATAATTAAGCACAGTGATTCTCAACCTTGACTGCATATTAGAATCACTGAGGAACTTTTAAACAAAACAGATGCCTTGGTCCCCATCTGCACTAATTGTGGTTTAATAGGTTTGAAGTGGGGCTGGAATATCAATATGAAAATCTCATGCCTATGCTACAAATTATCGATTATTTACTGGAAATTTTAATGTAACTGAATGTGCTGTATTTTTATTTGCTAAATCTAGTACCTTGGAGGCTTCTCCATCCTTTCCTTGTGAGAACTTATTGTGTTACAAGCATTCTAACACTTTGTGACTTGACCCCACTTTCATCTAAGAAGTAAATACATGTTCATTTCTTTGCCTATGAATTCATCCTTGGAAGATAACTGCAAAATTTTGGTGAAAGAGGAAGACTTTAATTCCTCTCTTAATCCTTCTTTTGTAGAGGAATATTTTTGGTGAGTTTTTTTTTACACATTTCATAGTCTTCCTGTGAGTGATACAATTCCAGATACCCCTTTATTTATCTTTTATGTGAAAAATAGGAAAAATACCAAATTGGCTTTCAGTTTCATGCTAGTTGTATAAACTGAATTTAGGAGTTTTCCATATCATGCACTGAGCGCTGTTAAAATTAATTTTAACTTTATTAATTTCTTTCTATTACTTTCCTGAATGTTTGAGATTTTCCAAATTTCAATGAGTAGGATATTTTTTACTTTCCTTTATTTTGACTTAAAAATGCATCTGAGACAGCATTTTGTTCATTATAATATTAATTTTAACCAAAAAAAGTAGATTCATGATAATTATAAACAATTAAGTTAAGCATATATGAAATAAAAAAGTCTTCCATAATCTTATGCCCCAGAGATAATCATTTGTAACATCTTGATTAATACATCTTCAGTTGTTTTACATAAAGAACAATAATAAATAATAAAAAATAATAAATATTATACATAATATCCTGCAGAATTATTTTTTTTCGGTACGTGGGCCTCTCACTCTTGTGGCCTCTTCCGTTGCGGAGCACAAGCTCCGGACGCGCAGGCTCAGCGGCCATGGCTCACGGGTCCAGCCGCCCCACGGCATGTGGGATCTTCTCGGACCGGGGCACGAACTTGTGTCCCCTGCATCGGCAGGCGGACTCTCAACCACTGCGCTACCAGGGAAGCCCTATCCTGCAGATTTTTAACCCACTCGTTAAATAGAGTATTTGATTTGATTCTATAAGATTTTTTTAAAATTTCTATGTCTGTTTTCCAAAATTTCATTCTCATGTATTTGGTACTTCTTTGCACATAGTTCTTACAGTAAATTGTGTGACATCTTACCCTTGTTCATTTTCCTTTTCATGCCCTGCTTTCTCCATTTCCTTACCAGTCTTGTCTAAGGGCATTTTATTAGTGGAATAACGGACTGTTCCCTGCTTCAGGGTGTGGTCCTGGAGAACCCAACCAGGACACTTACACATGTACCTCCTACCTTAGTTATCCTTCACAAGTATCCTCTTCTGCAGACTCTTCGTTCATATTCTTATCTTCTCTTCTTGGAATTAGTCGATGGCCATCTAATTCATCTTTTTTATCCAATCTTCTGCCCAGCCAATTCATATATATATATTTAAAGTAGGGATGTTAACTAAATCACCATTTTAAAAACTTTAATGGCTCCTAATTTTCTAAAGAACAGGTCCAAACTCTCATTTAGGTATAATTACAACATTTCCATGTTCAACTTGAATTATTCATTATTCAATGTACTAGGTTTTTAGTCAGATCACAGCAACTCCATTTCTCTGGAAATATCAAAACATTCAGACTTCTTCATAAATTAGTTGTCTATGTTCCTTGGGCGGGCGTGTGTGTTTCCTCTTAATACAGACATGGAAAAGACACTCTGCTGTTAACAGCCAGAGCAGCATTTAACCCAAGGCTTTTAACTATGAAAATGGTGTCATTTATATCATCAACCTTGACTTTGGATTCTTTCCCATCAAACAAATTAGGTCAAATTTACAAACATGAAAATGTACAGGTTTAATCTTACTTATAGATTCAAATATTTGTGAAAATTGTAAATTATCTTGGTACTGATACCTCTTTCTATGATGGTTAGATAACAGGGTATACTGAAAAATGAAATATTATAGATAATAATGTGAATTTATCTTCTCTAAATTCCCATTGCACATTTTTATTTATCCTGTGACATAATCGTACTTAGTTTTTATTGTTGGTTTTTCTATCTTATCTCTACTAAGAAATATATTTTTTTGAGGATAGAGAACACTTTTTACTTATTTTACAGTTCAATAATGTTTTGCATGTAGGAGATGATCAATAAAAATTGAGTAAGTGATCAAATATGAATTTTAAAATTGGTATATATACCCATCCCTAAAATTGTGCATAAGTTAACTTTCTATGATTCAAAAGTCATTTGAGAATATTATAATGCCTCCGGGTCACTACTGGAAACATTAATAACTATTATGCTGATAACAGTATAACGATGAAATCATGGATAATTTCATAGATAATGTGTTGATTAAAAATTATCATATTTTGATGCTTTCTTCTCTTTATCCCCTTCCCTCTCAACAATCTTAAGTATCAATCATACCAACGATATGCTTTTTTTTTTTTTTTTTTTTTTTTTTGCGGTACGCGTGCCTCTCACTGCTGTGGCCTCTCCCACTGCGGAGAACAGGCTCTGGGCCCAGCCGCTCCGCAGCATGTGGGATCTTCCCGGACCAGGGCACGAACCCATGTTCCCTGCATCGGCAGGCGGACTCTCAACCACTGAGCCACCAGGGAAGCCCCGATATACTTCTTTATTGAAGACTGAAACAATTTCCAAAATAAAGACACAAAACACAATTTTCACAATATCTAAAGATGAAACTATAAGGGGAAAATTGGGTACCTATTAAATATAAAATCTAGATTCCATCCTATAAGTAAAACAGGTCTCACAAGTGTCATGGTATCCTTTAGGAGAGTGGTTCTTCACTGGCTACAGTTTTGCCCCCAGAGGGACATTTGACAATGTCTGGAGGTATTTTTGGTTGTCACAACTAAGAGAGGTGATTGCTACTAACATCTAATGGGTAGAGGACCGGGCTGGGCTAAGCTTCCTACAATTCACAGAATGACCCCAAAGCAAAGAATTATCTGGGCCCCAAATGTAAATAATGTGCTGAAGTTGAGAAGCTATGCCATAAATAAATAGAGTAGAAAAGAATATACCCACTGTAAGATTCTTCATTAAGATTATCTTGATCATTTATTGTTCCTTGGAAGTTCTAAACTCTCTATGGCCATTGCAAGCAGCAAGAAAGAATCCTTTACATTCTTCATACTGAAATAATTCCATACCTAGAATCGCTGTGTGTAATGCCCTTCTCCAATATTGGATTAAGACCTTTGTAAAACCACTGTACACCGTTTAGAATACGTAGACGTCTACAGAAACAGCCGCAAAAGTATCTGTATGGGGGCTTAATTCCTTAGAAATTCATTATAATGTAAACTAAATAGCAGTAAATTTCTATAAATATTCCTCAGTCTGTTGAGAATATCAAATCCATAGAAAGATTAAAATTTCTTGAAATGGCAACTCTGCTTTTGAAAATCTGGTAGGGGAAATTCTGGCTGACAAATGTGCATTCTCCTGAAAATTTTACTGAATAAAAGTTAATTATGCATATATTGGTTGTTTTTCTCTAATAATGATAATTATGCTTTTAAATTGAAAGCCCACATATATCTCTGTCTGCTCATTCAAAAAAAAAAAGACATTTTGAATGTGAGTATAAATGCTGGTTTTCTTCAACCTACTTGAATTCTGGTGATACCTGATTCAAGACATGTTTAGAGCTTACAATATTTCTTGTTATCAAATGGTTTAACAGTTTGTTTTACCCATATTCCAATCATATTGAGTAATCAAATCTCCATTCATTTATTAGAATTATATTGTTTTTGTTGATTTAAACTCTAAGACATTTTGAAGAAAATTGATTGAAAAATGATAATCCACACTGATTTTAGTATATGTTTGGAATAAAATATTGTTGCCACTGAATGATTCTATACTTGGTTAAGGCATTGAAGTGATGAGAGAAAACATCTAAAGGTATTTACTTCTGTATTGGTCTGAAAGTACACATACATGCCCGTGGAAGCATTCCATTCATTTCTCATTCTATAAGTACATTATGTGACTTAGACTTTGGTAACCTAAAATGCCATCATATGTTCTCATAACTTCTCTGAGATACCTGCTGGAAGGGAAATATTTTTCACTGAAAATCAGCTTCTAGCCTAAGTAATGTAGAGAAGAGAGTTGGAACCTACATAAGAAAAGGGATGTTGTGTGACAATCAGGAAACATGACAAAATGACTAAAAAACAATCGGTGGTTTTTGATCTTTTGCACAAATGTCATAAGTTGCTGAACCATGATTTTATTGTTGTTAGTTTTTTGAAAAAGAGTAGAGAGTACTCTGTGTGTTGCCTTGTGTCGATAAGAACACAATTTACCTTAAAATAGCATTTTAAGCCATGTGAATAGTAAGCTCCAGGTTTATTCTGAGTTTATGGTCTAAACTCGACTACTCAGACACTTAGAAAGAGCCTGAAACATAAAACCTGTACCTTAACTTGAACCAAATTAATTTCTGCAAAGTACTTTATTAATTAGTATGCTTCCCCACACTAACCCTTTATCTCAAATACAAGTTGATCAATATATACAGATAAGATCAGAATCAGATTTAACTTTCAATTTTGGAAATAAACTGAAAATTATCTGGCGTTCAAACCATGATACACTTTCTGGAAAACTTCTGAAAAATGTGACTTTGTAAAGATACTATTTCTAGCCTGTATCATTAGTTGGAGTGAATGCTAAATATCCTTACTAGGGCTACTGAGCGAGAAACTCTTAAACATCATAGGCCCCCTACCAGGCATCATATTACATTCAAAGAACAGCTTAATGTAAACTGTTCTGTAAAATAGGAGCTAGCAGGGCATAGGAATGGGAAAGCTGAGGGAAATAATACAATGCATTGGAAAGGTCAAACATGTAATGTATTTTAATTTGTTGATAATTTATAATTTAGACGGCTAGTTGGTTAAAATTATAAATTATTCAGGCCTAGAGGGTACATTGTTGTTCTGATCTTGTTTAAAAGTAAAAAGATGAGGAAATTAATTAAACATTAAAAGAATCTCTTATTTTTGAAAGCAGAATCTGTCAACTGAACAGTGGGAGAGAGCAAAAAGGTCTTTGAGCAGATTTAAAATTTCTCCCAGTGTTATATTATTGTACCCATACAATTATTTAACAGTAATGGAGAAAGTTCCTAATGATTTTTATACTCTTTTCTAGAAAGCACAGTTTACTAAATTAATCCACATCTAAGACTGGGAATCTAAGAAACTAGTTTTTATTTATAAATATATGTGTGTATATATATATATATATAGATAGATAGACTTTGAATCTGCAAGGTAATATGTGAACCATAAAATTATTTTATGAACCATAAATAATGCTTATTATTCATCATCTTTAGAAAGAACATGTTTGAATCTTGATAAGAAAGTAGATGAAATTACTTTCCCATAAATTCTATAAATTGTCTTTTGCCTACTGGTCCATTTCTAATTTCTTTAGACATAATTGCGGTATTATGTGATAATATAGTATTTTACTGTAGTACTAAGTAATCAGGTCACAGAATAAATCAGAGGAAGGATTCCAAAATAGGACCTTCCAGCACATGTCTACATGGTAGGATGAGGGCCCAGTAACATTTGGCCCCAGAATGTATGCTCCAGGCTAAGCTCCAGTTGCCTTCTACCTCTCCAGGGCCTCTTCAAGATCAGCAGGTGAGTTTGATTCCTTTCAAATTACTGCTTCTGCCCTAAGTCCTGGAGTGTGTGAGATTCTGTGTTCATACTTTAATAGTGGTGTATCTATTTCCCACAGCTCTCTGCATCTCCTGAAATTAAGTCTCCCTGGTCTTCAAAGCCAAACATTCTGGGTGCTTGTCTTCCTGGTGAAGGACCCCCAGTCTGGGGAGCTTGATGTGTGTTTCAGATCCTTTCTTCTTTGTGGAGACGCTCTGCAATTTTAATTGTCTTACCATTTGTGCTTTGCCCATCTGGGAATGTGGGTCTTTGGTATACCATAACTCTGCCTCTCCTACGCATCTCATTGCAGTTCCTTCTTTATACATTTAATTGTAGAATATCTTTTCTGCTAGATTCTGGTCTTTCTCACCAATAGTTGCTCTTTAAATAGTTGTAATTTTGGTGTGCCTGAGGAAGGAAGAAAGCTCAGGGTTTTCATACTCTGCCATCTTGACAGAGACTTTGTTTTAAAATCTACTTTTATATGAGTATTGCTATCCCAGCTTTCTTCTTGTCTACATTTGCATGGAATATCTTTCTCTAACCCTTCATTTTCAGTCTATGTATGTCTTTAGCTCTGAAGTGAGTCTCTTGTAAGTTGCATATAGGTGAGTCTTGTATTTTTTATCCAATCAGCCACCCTATGTCTTTTGATTGGAGTAATTAGTCCATTGACATTTAAAGTTATTATTGCTAAGTATGTAATTATTGCCATTTTGTTACTTGTTTTCTGGTTGTTTTTGTATTCTTCTATGTTCTTTCCTTCTTTTAGTCTCTTCCCATGTGATTTGATCATTTTCTTTAGTATGCCTGTGTTCCTTTGTCTCTAATTTTTGTGTAGCTATTGTAGGTTTTTGGTTTGGAGTTAATAAATGTTGACCTGCAATTATATCTATTTGTTTTAAACTGAGAGTCATTTAAGTTAAAACACTTTCTAAAAGATCTACATTTTTTACTCTCCTCCCACATTTTTGTGTTTTTGATGTCTTATTTTACATCTTCATGCATATCCCCTTACTGTTTATTTTAGTTATAATTCATTTTACAAATTTTGTCTTTCAACTTTCATTCTAGCTTACTTAAGTGGCTTGCTCACAGATTTTACTATATATTTGTCTTTATTGGTGGGATTTTTTTCCTTATATATTCTTACTTCTTGTTGTAGTCTTTTTTTTTCACTTAAAAAGGATTCATTAA